>NC_133456.1:61073225-61698582 GCF_048565385.1 Saimiri boliviensis
ATTTTCCAATGTTTTCAAAGCCTACAAGAAAAATTTAAATTTCATTTGCATTTCTAACTAAAATCTGTTTGTTGAAAAAAAAAAATGCGTTCAAATGTTATTTGCTTCCTTTTGAGCAAAGTGGTGGCACTGGGCCTGTTATCTTTGGCAAACTTGTCTAAACTTTTCTATCTAATATTCTATATATCACTAGAGGGCACTGTGGTATTTAGGCCACTTTGACCTCTTCGAGTACTAAGAAAGGTCTTGAACTCCTGAGCCACGTCAGAAAGGTTAAAAAAGACACGTTAAAAGGGGGGTAAAATTTTTTTGGGTGACACCCTATTTTAATTTTTCTAAAACTAATAAAAAATGCATGATCAGTAGAAAAGTCAAATTCATAAAAATATACAGCTCATTTTGCAAGACTCAAAGACTTGTCACCTCGGATGTGATGGGGAAAATGTTCATCCCCATCTCCTTGAGATTTAAACTGTGAGGCTGGAATTTGATTTGCATGCATCCACAATTATAGACGGCTATTCCCTCTACATGGCTGAAGTCTCCTGCACTAACTAGAGGTAATTTCACTGCAGAACATTCAGGCGTGCAAGCCAGAGAGCCACAAATGGGTTTCAAACAATTTATGATATCCGGCCTCCTTCGACATGTATTAGCATATACCTGGTTTCTTTAACATACACTTTGTTTTTCCAAAACCACAAACATAGTTGCTGGAATTTCATGTGGAAGTGCTTAAGGGGCTGAAAGTTAACACCTTTGTGATCCATGCTGCCTCATGGTGGCTGTTAAACAAAAGCCTCTTTGTCGAGGCTTTCTTGAAATGTTTTCTTAACATGTTCCAAGTAGTTTTAGGCAGGGAACTAAAGTAAACAAGATGTTACCATGATAAAAACACTTGTGAAAACATTACAGAGCACACTTAGTAGTTTCTTTTACATAAAACTCTTCACAGTTTTGAAAAGTAAAATTCACAGAAAAAAAAAATTTAAAAAGCAAATTACCAATGAAACATCCTCTACTGTCTGCAGCCTTTGACCTTTTGGAAAGGGTCAAAGTTCCATCTCTGGGCATTTTCTTCAACATTTTTCTGTCTATTAGAACATGTATACAGTTTGTTTTGGCTTTCATAACTTACTTACATCTGACTAAAGAGCAAGGGAATTTTTGTTTTGTTTTGCATGGAGCTTTTCTCCATGAGAAATCACGGAAAGAAAAGAAATTCTTTTCAAATAGTATACTAAGCAAGGATATAAATGATACTTTTAGTAGATGTTATACAAGTGGTCGCCTAAAAGAAAAATGGAGAAATGAAAACATTTTCCCTCAAGCACACAGGAGTACATGGTGTTTGTGAAACTATGGGCCTGCCTCTGACTTTACATTCTAAGTTCAAAACAGGGAAATGTGGTCAGGATTTAACCTTCAAATCGATTCCTCATTCTGCCAATGCATTGTATGAACATTTAAAAAAAGTAGGGGCGGGGGAGCGGGGAAGAAAGGGAAGAATTACAAATCCACATTTTTACTAGTAAAGATTTTATCTTTTATCTGGTTTGAAAAGAACAAATTTAAAAAAAAAAAAAAGGACTCAAGTGGGGAGAGGAAGGAAGAACGCAGCCGGGGAGCTTCACCTCTGATGATACGGGACTTATTTTTGTTTTTCTGTTATCGGAGGATTCCAAGCAATGCAGGGCTGGGCGATTTCATTAGAGTTAGCACGAGCACCTGCTGCTATCAGTTAGCGCTAACAAATGCAACACTCACATGATAACTCATGGTTGATAGATTAAAAAAAAAAATCAACACTAGAACTGCAAGTTGTTTTCAGAAGAAACAGAAAAATAAATGCGTACAATAGACAGGGTATCTGCTGTTTCTGATAAAGTGTCCCTCTGTTGGCGGTGAGGGAAAGACAACAGGATGGTTATTTGTACAGTATTTATCTTTGAAATCAAGGGCCCTGTGGTATACCTCACCTTGGGAACAAACGCTGCAGAATGATCACAGAAAAGTGTCAAATCTCTGGTTTTGATTTACCAACAGTTATGGTATTTCTTCCCCAGGAGGGAGAAAAATAGGCTTCAGGTTTAGACCTGTGAGTCCCCCCTCCCCCCAGGCCCTGTTCCGTGAACCCCTCTCTCTATTAACAGTGGCACAGTATTGACAGATGAGATTTTTATCCTGAAGAACCAAGCTTGGCCTCTGTAACAGTTACAGCTTGTTAATCTGGAGCTGAGGAAGAGTAGAAAGCTGTTACCTGGCAAAGTCATTTCCTCTCCCCAAGTATGAACACTAGAAACTGGGTGGAAGAACCCAAGATCTAGGAAGCATAAAAACCATGGTTGGTCAATGAAGTCATGGGGCATGACACACATGGGTATTTCCCCCAAAATATGACTAACTCAAGGGTTCTGTGAATCCAAGCTAACATAACCCTGGATAGCTATGTCTGGAGCCACAAAAGCGTTCCTCAGCTAAAGACACGTTGGTGACACCAAAAATGTTCCAGCAAACTGTTGTCCAAGAGACACAGCCATACTTCTTCCTTACACATGATCAATGGCTACTTTTGCACCACAATGGCAGAGCAGAGTTGAGTGGCTGTCACAGAGACTGTATGGCCTGCAGTGCTGAAAATATTTATGCCCACCCCTTTATGGAAAAAAAAAAAGTGCCATGTCCTCCCCTCTGTATGGGACTTTTTAGCAGAGGTTTATGCTTAAAATGTTCTATTACAGAACAATTTCTTTGGATATATCCATGCTTTGTATAGTTACTCCTTTTCCTAGGTAGAAGGTAAGAAATTTGGGGACATTTAAGATTACCCATCCTAAAAATTAAATATATCTAAGTAGATTAAGAATTTGTAATGCTTTTAAATAGTGCCTAGTATGGGCTAGGCAGTTTATACGATGTACCTTTTCTTCATTCATTCCTTCATTTATCTTTTAGAGATAGGGTCTTGCTGTGTCACCCAAGCTGCAGTACGCTGGCATGATCATAGCTCACTGTGGTCTCAACCGAGCCTCCCACCTTAGCTTACCAAGTACTGAAGACTATGGGCACACACCACCACGCCCAGCTATATTTTTTAAATTTTTGTAGAGACAGGGTCTTGCTATGTTGACCAGGCTGCTCTCAAACTCTTGGCCTCAAGAAATCCTCCCACCTTAGCATCCCAATGCATTCAGGGGTGAGCCATTGTGGCTTGGCGCACCTTTTATTCCTAACAACCCTAAAAAGTGGTTACCATCCCAAATCACATGTGCTGATACTGAGGCTCAGATGATACACGGCTAGTTCAAAGAACATCTTAACAGTGTCTTCGCTACCCCACCAGCCTTTCTCCAAAACTTTCTTTACATCCACTGCCAAGGAGAAAGCAAACTGTTAATAAAAAGTACTACCTCTAACCAGGCAGTATCATGCAGTAATTAAGAGTAAGTCCTCTGAAGCCAGAATGCCTGGGTTTGGACCTCGGCTGCATCTCTTATTAGCTGTGTGACCTTGGGTACATCACTTAACCTCTCTGGGCTTTAGTTTCCTTAATGGTATGCTGGTAATAGTACTACAATATTAGCATACACTGGTTGTGAGGATTAAATGAGTTAATATATGTGAAGCACTTTGGGATTATATCTGTTTTAAGGTTCAGTGCTATTTAATAATAAACTATTACTAGGGAGGGAATAGAAAATAGGTGGAAAAAACAACTCTATGAAGTAGCACTGAAATCAAAGTCAAAGCAATGCTACCTTTTATTGAGTAAAAATACTAAGGAGAATCCAAGCAACACTGCTATCAATTTTCCTAAACAGTAAGAAATCCTTTCTAAAAAGAGGGGGATAATTGAAGAGAAGCGTAGACTAGAAAGCTTTTGGTCCACTGAAACAACTGAGGATGTTTTCAGGATCTACGAATCCAGCAATCTGAGAAAAGTACTTGATGCATCACACTCTGATGACAATGACCCCCCAGTGACATCATTCAAAGAAGCCAGGTGGTTTTTATTTGAACCACAAGAAGTTTGCTAGCTTCTTTCAGTTCAGTTCAGTTCAATGGAAAACAAAGTTGGTTTCATCAAAGCCAATTTGATTTCTCCTTAGACTGAAGTGGGAGATGTGAATCTACAAGAAGACTAATTTATTTTCCACTGTGCTAGGCAAGATCCCGATACCTGAAGACAACTCTGAATTTCCAAGAGTTAAAATCATGTTGTAGAGGAAAACTGAAATCCTGAATTTGTCACATATAACCAGTCAATGTGTAACTTGGGAAAACATCTAGGGCAGTTTCTTCTTATTCAGCATTTGCTCTCCCTTTGCTACTTTATAATATTCATTTTTATATTCTTGAACCAACTCTCATCTCTAGTCCCCACGTGGTTCATGTGGGGTGAACATCTCCCTCTGTTCTAGAGGCGGCCTGTGATGCAAGCCTGGGCAGGTCATTGGCTGAAAGCTAGAATACGTAAGTCAATCTGGGTCAATGACAGTCTGTTTAGGGCTTTTTCTGGAACTACAGGGAAAGAGGCGCACTGTGGGACTGATAAACCTGTCCTCTTCAGTTCCACTTGGAAAGGGCTCCCAAAGGAAGGCAACACAGAAAAACAGAGCTAACGGACAATCAATATTCCAACGACCTTGGTTAAATATCAGGATCCAGCCATGCTTGAAGCCGGCTGTACCACTGGACTTCCTAGCTACAGGGGCCAATTATCCCCCACTTACTTTTTTTTTTCACTTAAGCCAATTTAAGTTGGGTTTCTATCACTTACAAATAAAAGTCGTCTTACAAATATAAGTCAATAAGTAAGTATCAGGAAATAACTAAGCAATAGTTGCAGGCTGATAGTGGGCATTCCAATTCCACTGAGCAAACAGGAACTGAGAACATGCTGTGTCATGTGCAAAACCATTAATAAATAATTGATAGGTGGTTTCCTATACAAGTGCCAGATTCCTAATATCTTTAGAAGAGAAATGGGCTTTCTTACAGGAATTGAGCCTAGGCCCCAATTCTGATGATCTTTATTTTCTTTAATACTGAAATCGTTCTCTCTCCTTTTCGGGATAATCTCCTAATAATATAACCTAATTATCAGCTCACATAACAAATGAACCTATAATTTGAGGATTTTTTTAGGGTAGAAATACTTTAGCCATCAAAAAATTTTTTTAAATGAGTCTAGAAACTGTCATTTCCCTTTCTGACTCTAAAACTGATACCTGTCCCTGGGCTAGCAATTTTATAGTTCTGGAGACTTTATGACAATAAATCATATTTACAGGTGTTTATTTATCAGCCATTCTACAGATGGAGGAAATCAGTACCAAGATATTTATCAAACCTAGAACTGATGTAGAAGTAAAAAATCAGAAATTTACAAGTGGCTTCTGCCAAGTTCTTTTTTCTCATTATATAAATATGATTGAGCAAATGATCAGGAAAGAACAAAAATTCTATAGTGAGTGATTTCTAAACAAAACAAAGCCCAATTATCACTAATCTGAATAATAATAATTGTAAAGGGTTGTTGCTTAATTTAAAAGCATTGCTGCTCTGGTTGTTGGTATTTAGAAGCAATTCTGGACATCTCTTTTAAAATATCTGTACATATTTAAGTTTTCAATGATCACATAATGCTCTCGTATAATACTGAGGCAAGGAAGCTATAAAATAGATTCACAGGCTTCCACATTCATTAATCAAAAAATTATATTCACCAAAACTGCTTGCAGGTAACACTGGATCTCTCTCTAAGGATGGCTTTATTACAATATTTGTATCCAGGTCCATAAAGATAGACACAGAGATTGTTCTAACAATATAAAGACCACACAAAACTGGAGACCTGCACATAAATCAGCTCACCCCTGTTTCCCTGGGGCTTGAATGAGAGAGAGAAGCTAGAAGGAAATGGTCCCCAACACCCAATTTGTAAACCATCACAGGCCCAGATGTACACATGGGCATATATGTTATAGTTATACATGTGCATATGTTTGATTATCAAACAATGTCTATAATATGGAACATTATATTCAATTCATAGGTTAATGATTCAATGATATTATGAATATATTTATATGATACAAAAATGCAGGGCAGTTTGGTCTAATTTCTTTTTTAACTTACAAGGTAACACAAGGGATAGCACAGAAGCATTTCACTTCATCTATGAGATTAATGTATTTCCTTACGGAGATGCTTTATCGGTGTTATAGCTTCAAATTAAAGTTAGGCCACTCTCCCTATAAGGACAAGAATCTGAACTAAAGTTAATACCAATATAGGAAGTTAAGAATCAAATTGGTAGCTTTCCTTGGCATCCACTTTCTACATTTATAAAGTCAATTGTATAAAAAGGAATGGGCCCAATCACAAAGATGCAATTGGCCAGTAATTGACGCCAATTTTATAAAAATATAGTGCATGTTATTGATTTATGTAAGGATATGAATAAAAGTAAAAGCTAAATAACTGCAAGTTTAATACTGGGATCTTTTTTTTTTTTTAAATGCTTGTCACTCTGAAAAATGGGTAAACACAGGCTCTTACTGAGACTTATGCCTTTAGATCTAAGTCTTTTTCCAACTGTAGTACAACCCTCAATAGATTTTGTAACTATTCCTATGACAGTGTACTGGACCTTATGATTTAGAGTCCACTCGCAAAAGGGTGAAGTGAAACTCTTCATCAAAAAGGCATTTTATGAGCAAAAGCATTTGTGGGAGGTGATGGCATGTAAAAGAAGAAAAAAATAAAATCATTCTTACTTTAGAAATGATTGGAAATCTTCGCACACTGCTTCACAGCCTGGCCACTTGCACACACCATGTCCATAGAGAGGATGGCTATGGGGGTGCTCCTCATGGGACATACTGAAAGAAAACACACAGAAGACCAGAAAATGAATTTGCTGCCAAGAACCATTCCACCAGACGAGGATATAAAAGGTAGGAGGAGCCCACATGGCCAAATGTGGACAAGACAAATTTGTGATTTTCCCCATCCCATGTAATTGACTAATTCTGCATTGTTTGCTAAAAGCAAGAGTTAAAGTGTACCTAAATATGTTTTGTCAAATGTTAGAAATGTACATCTATGTATGAAAAAGTGTTTGACGGGCTTTTGTTAGATGCAAAGCTCTTTACTCAGACTGCGAAGGAGTCTTTAAAAAGCTAGAACTTACTTCATCTACATAATGATAATTATAAAATCTGTACTTGATTTTGAGATTCTCATGCTGTATCTACAAGGAATATTATCCATTTTTTCCTCTTTCCTTCCCCTAGAAACTGCTTTCATATAATCACATATTTTTTCCCAAGTTAATTTTATCCAGCAGAGTACAATTAAATAATTTAGAATAATACAAAAATAATTTAGAAAGATAAATATATCCAAGCAGATGATTAGCTTAAAAAAAAAAAAAGCTAATAATGGCAAAGAAGATTATACTCCTAAAATTCCTAACACCAAGAGTGAGCGAAAATTTGCATGAACATGAAGGGGTTAATCCTCCAGTGGGGTTCCAATCAATACGTAATGATTTGGCCACACGGATCCAAGTCATGGGATGCTTTGATCCATACCATGTGGTGCTCGGGGAAGAGTATCTGTTGCACTCGCCGATGAACCATATTCTCAAATATTTTCTCTATTATATTTCTGCAACCAGACTTCTTTCAGAAAAATTATTTTTACAGTTGTTTCCATAACCTTACATTCCATCAAACAGAAATGTAAAACTAACACTGAGAGTTCTGTTTCGTACTCAAGTGCACACCCTTCCCGAGAAGGGCTATTTTACAACTTACTCAACTGCCTCTGCCTGACTTTGAACTTCAAGCACAGTCAACGTTGATATCACACACACACACACACACACACACACGAGGCCTGTATTTCATTCCATGTTGCCATCAGGATGTATATTCATGTATTCTATCAATTCACATTCATGGAGCATATGTACACAAATGTCACTTGTGCAATCCACAGTAAGTGTATTATGAACACACTAAAGAGAATAAAAAACAGACACACAGACACACAGAACTACACCTGATCAATGATCATAAGGGCTTCCTGTGACTTCTGAATGATTTTGCTGGGAATCTAATATAATTTAAAGATAATGACAAGCTATTTTGCCCTAACATAGAAAATAGGTCTTAAAACAAAAACCAAACAAACAAAAAGATAGAAAAATAACTTATAAAAATACAGAAAAGTGCCCCTCATACAAGAAAGGATTAAAACAAGGGAGCTCAAGTAGTTACAGTGATATTTATAAAGCCAAACCATAAAAGGATATTCTCTAAGCAGTTAGGAGGGTAAAACTACATTTGGACTCAAGGAAAGAATTACTACCTATTTGTGTTCACCTTCAGCTGTGTGAATGAATAAAATCGGTACTATGCAAAAATAGAATTTTTAAAACTTGCTAACAGTATTAGAAATAAAAGAGTACTTCAAAAGTAGAATTTTCAGATATTCCAAGAGGGAAGAAAATCATATAAAAATAAAACTTCTCATCCACAGCTTAAAAAGAAAAGAAAAATATCCCAAACTTGGTAATTATTTTCTTTGGCAATTTTATTAAGATTATTTAAACTATTCTTAGAACTTTATAAGAGTAATACATAGTTGTTGTAGAAACCTTGGAAAATCCTGACCCCCCCCAGAAAAAAAATACCTTCAAATACGTACTTGATAAGGTAAGAAAGATATTAATATTTACAACATTCTTTTAGATATAACATAATTTTTAAAATACTTTCTCATGTTCTCAACTGATCTTCAAGAACCTTATTTACTGATGGGTAATAGTTCATCACATACCATCCTAACTCTAGTTACATGGCAAAATTTATTCAACGTCCTTCTATTTTGGACACTGAGTTTCTCTTCATGTTTGTTATATTTGCAAATAATGTTAGAAACAAAATTTACCAGGTTAAACATCCCAGTATATAACATCTGACTGCTACCAGAAGATACATTCAGAGAAATAGGATCACTCAATTAATGAGTACTTAAATTTAAAATTAACTGTGAATATTCTATCAAGTTGCTCTTGAAAAATGCCACATGCTGAGTGCATTCTTAGCCAGTATACATATTTTGTGTGATTTTTTCCTATTTAGAAACCAGGAGCCTGAACTAGTTAGGATGAAAAATATTACTAGTTAAGAACTGTGAGTATGTTAAATGGGTGTGCTTCTTGGGTTACACTGAAAATAATAGTATGAGAGAAAATAGTAATATGCATTCACTAGCAGGATTTTGGACTCATAATGTGCAGGATTTAACACCAAGTTTGCTGTTCCCTATCCGGTTTTTGGTTAACTTACTTGCGCAGGATCCAAGATCTGAATAAAAACTATTCACATCTAAGAATTTACTTTCAGTTCAACTTGTTATCATTACTTCAAAGTAAGGACAGATAATGACTCACTAGGGCCTTAGAAGGCAACCAGTTGTGCCTGAAGTCTAAAGAAACTCAAACTCTTCACACATGGGTACACATTTATATATTCAGAGGACTGCTTGTGAATTTGTTTTCGTTAAAACAACTTCTTTATTATGAAAAGATTACATGCTCTTATTTTCACAAGTTCACATATTAAACTGCTGTGGCTACCAAGGAAGTGCACCCCACACCCCAACCTAGGCATCGTTTACCATTCTGGTTTATATTACGTTTCTCTTCTAATGTATTATTATTTTCAAAATGGAAACTTACTGTACACAGTGTTGTCATTTGCTTTTAATATTTAATATATAACGATACTTAGAATACACAATTGTCTGAAATAAAGTGTCTGGCTTTGGAAAAAGAGAGAACAGGCTGGCAAGGTGTCTTGACAGCATCTCTTTGGAAAGATACCTAAAAAACGGGAACCACTCTTGCCTCTGGGGAGGGATACAGGGAGTAGGAGGAGCAGGTAGCAGAGAAACTTAGTTTTCACCATACTTTTTGTATCTTTTGAAGTTTTAATTCTGAGCATTGTAGGAACTGTTGCTGTGCAATTGTTCGTTTTGTGTACATATACGGGTGTATGCATGTATGTATGCATATGTGTGTGGCAAAAAAAAAAAAAAAAAAAAGAATCAAGTGCTATGCAGGACTTGATTTCCAGTCTGCCGTGTGCTCTAACAGTGGCACGGTGAATAGCACACACCCGGCTGCATGTGTGGCTGTGGTTCGCTTCTAGCCTTGCACTCATTCTGCATGAAGCGTCACCGGACAACACCAGGTGCACCTCTGAATGGGAGCTTTTCTGTTTTCTCAAAAAAGTGGAACAAGCATTTATATTCTTACTGCCTTTTGGGTCATGCCAAAAAGGACAAGAAGGGAAATAAAAATGAGAAAAATAAAGTTTTTATCTTGAGTTAATTTAGAGCTACATTTTTTACAGGATGAAACCTGGTAGGGAAAGGATGATCTGGGCATCCGATGGTAGAATAAAGCAATGAGCCTAATAATTTAAATAAATTGTTCAAGGGTGGACTCACCAGTGTGTAAGTATCGTTTCTGAAAAGCTGCCAGGGTCAGTGATGAAAAAAGATACATTTTGTTTTTACGGGATTTAAACATGTTTGTCCCAAAATTAAACTCTTAAAACTTTAGGGTCAGTTGTTTAGCAAGGTGTATTTTACTACAAACTCCCAGGCTGAAAATTCCTAGGGGCAGGGATCACTTATTCATCTCCATATACACAGCACCTCCAACACAAAGAACATGGGTTTGAGGCTGGGCATGGTAGCTCATGCCTGTAATCCCAGCACTTTGGGAGGCCAAAGCGGGTGGATCATTTAAGGTCAGGAGTTTGAGACAAGCCTGGCCAACATGGTGAAACCTCGTCTCTACTAACAACTACAAAAAATAGTCGGGCGTGGTGGTGGACACCTGTAATCCCCAGCTACTCGGGAGGCTAAGACAGCAAAATCACTTGAACCCGGGAGGCAGAGGTTGCAGCGCGCTGGTTCACACCACTGTACTCCAGCCTGGGTGACAGAGCGAGATACGGTCTTAAAAAAGAAAAAGAAAAAGAAAAAAAAAAAAGAACATGGGGCTTGATAAATGTTAGGTGAATTTATGAATGAACAGACAGTAAATATATTGTTCAATTTCATTTCTGTGTGGATATATACTCAATTGGTATTTGCGTTTTTAAAAAAAAAATCTTGTAGGTAAAGACCAGAATTATGCAAAGCATAAGAAACTATCGCTATGACACTTTCTATTATTTAATTTTATTCTGAATATATAAAACACAGATAGTATGCATTTGAGAAAAGCCAGTTAATTTAAATTTTTCTTGATAATCCTTGATATGTAAAAATTAAATATAATTTTAACACAAAAATAGTGATAGCACTTCAGATTAGAAAGAACCAACTTGCCATGAAAAGTATAATTACATATAAATATGTAATAATTCCTGACATTATATGGGTACCGAATATACTATATATTCAGTAGGATATAAGGATGTCATTTTTTTTTTTGAGACGGAGTTTCACTCTTGTCGCCCAGACTAGAGTGCAATGGCACCATCTCAGCTCACTGCAACCTCTGTCTCCCCAATTCAAGCGATTCTCCTGCCTCAGCTTCTCGAGTAGTGAGGATTATAGGCATGTGCCACCATACCTAATTTTTGTATTTTTAGCAGAGATGGGGTTTCCTTACATTGGGCAGGCTGGTCTCGAACTCCCAGCCTCAGGTAATCTGCCCACCTCAGCCTCCCCAAGTGCTGCGATTACAGGCGTGAGCCACTGCGCCTGGCCAAAGGTGTCACTTTCAATGACAGTTAAGTAGGATATTTTGTCCTATTTATTTTTTCTCCATCAAAATATACCACCCAAAGTCTTCAACACTGACCTTAGTTTTTGAGACAATTTTATATAATGGTTAGGGTTCCTTACAATGACTTCATGGTTACTTTCTGAAGGTTACTACTTAACCAAAGCTTTCTGAAACTGGTATTATTAAATTCACCTGCCAAACAAGGAGAACTTCTCAACTCTGCTGTCTGCAGTCTTTCTTTAGTGATCCTTACACTGTCCGTCCTGTAACCCACATTTCCCCTGTGGTAACTAAGAGGGAGGAATCTCTGAAGGAGACGAGAGGAGTGACCGTGCTATCTGCCAAGCCATTTCCTGCCAACTGTAATGCCAACTTTCCCTTCACCTGAAGGCAGATTCCCAGCTTTTCGTGTGCACTGACCCAAATTCTCATGTCTGTCTTTTATGTCTTCCCTTAATTTTTCTTCCCTTTTCCAAATTTGCCTCTGTTTTCCTCCTCTCCAAACTTCTGATTCATCTGTAGCAAAAGGCTACATACATCTGTGACCATTAGGGCTTGTGCCTCCCTGCACACACCAAGAAAAAAGACATCTTGGCTGGGCACCAGTGTGGTGGTGCATGCCTGTAATCCCAGTTACCCAGGAGGCAGGGGGGTCACTAGAACCTGAGGGGCAAAGGCCACAGTGAGCTGAGATTCCACCACTGCACTACAGCCGGGGCGACAGAGCAAGACTGTCTCCAAAAAAAAGCTCTTGCCCAAATTATAAACTGTATTTTATTTCACTGGCATGTTATTTGATAAATTAAATTATATAAGACTATGTTGGTTGTTCTCCAGTCACTCAAAATTGCAGAAATACATGTGTTTTACTGAGTTATATAGTTTCATATATCATACAGTTCACTCATTTTAAGTGTATAATTCAATGGTTTTGAATATATTCACGAAGTTGTATAACCATCATCACGAACTAATTTTGGAACATTTTTATCATCCCTCAAAAGAAATTGTGTACCCATTAGCAGTCATTCCCATTTCCTCCCAACTCCCAGCCCCTGCCAAAAACTAATCTTTCTGTCTCCAGAGGTGTGTCTATTTCGGACACTTCACATAAAGAGAATCATACAACATGTGTTCTTTTGTGCCCGGCTTCTTTCACTTCCCATAATGCCTTGGAGGCTCACTGGTTCACTGCAGCATTTATTAATACTTGATTCCCTTTTGTAGCTGAATAGTATTCCATTGTACATACATAGCCCATTTATCCATGCATCTATTGATGAACACTTGGGCTATTTCCACATTTTGGCTATTATGAGTAATGCCGCTATGAACATGTACGTACATGTACTCTATCTGCTTTCAATTTTATGGGATATCTTAGGCGTTGAATTATTGGGTCCTATGGTGACTCTATGGCTGACGTTTGGAGGAACTTTGAGACCACTTTCCAAAGCATTTTATATTCTCACCAGCACTGTGTGCCTTGCCAACACTTGTTATGGATCTTTATTCTAGCCATCCTCATGGCTAGAAAACAGCACCTTACTGTGCTTTTGATTGAATCTCCCTAATGATGAATGAGGCTGCACACATTTCCACATGCTTACTGCCACGTGTGTATCTTTCACAGAAAAATGTCTAGTCAAAGTCTTTGCCTATTTTTTAATTGGGTTATCTTTTTGCAAATATTTACTCCTGTTTTGTGGGTTGTCTTTTTACTTTCTTTACGGTGTGCTTTAAAGCATAAACATTTGAATTCCGATGAGGTCCAATTTATATATTTTTTCTTTGGTTCCTTCTGTTTCGGTGTTACATCTCTGAAACCATTGCCTAACACAAGGTAACAAAGATTTACTTCTAAGTTTGCTTCCAAGAACTTCACTGGCATGTTATTTGATAAATTAAATAGTTTTAGCTTTCGCATTGAAGCCGAGGGTCTGTTTTATGTTAATTTTTGAATACGATAGGATTCAGGGGTCCAACTTCATTTTTTTGAATGTTGTCTCAGCACCATTTGATGAAAACACTACTCGATCCCCAATGAATAGTGTGATACTTTTGTCAAAATTCAACTGAACATAAATTTAAGTGCTGGGATTTTTAAAATTTCATTTGCCTTAGATTTCTCTTTTCCCAACACACTACCTATGTTTTCAAAAGAATTTATAGTTAAAATTATATAATAACTTTTGAAATTACATTAAGCCATAAAATAACTTTTGAGGTCTGACGGGTAGGGGGAGAGACAGATTTTTAATAAAAATAAAACCACAGCAGCTGAACTTTTTGAAGAATAAGTGCCTAGGAGCAACTTTGTTTCCCAGATCCTGTTGATTCTTTGTGTACTGAAAAACCTTTGCATTAGGTGCTATGTGGCTCTCTGCTTAACATGTAAATAAAATGTAACTGTTCCTTTCACTGAAGGCGAGCGCTATTTCTATATAGGAAGGGTTGGGAGCACAGTGTCCGAAGGCCTCATTTGTCATTAGCTTTGCTTGTATAACCAGGAAGCCTGCAAGTCCTTTCACTGCTCTGCCCTCCAATTCCCTCACTTAAAAACTGAAGAGAATCACACAAGAGCTCCTCCCAGTGGTAAAACCTCCACCAAACTTCCACCAAGGATATGCAGATGGCAAAGGAACAGGCACCAATGGCACATGCTGGTACTGACAAGATGAATAAGAAGTAGGTGCTGAATGGATATCCTTTAAAGGAGTGAATGAAGCCTTTCAGGAAGGAGTAACAGTGTCTTTATCACAGCTGTGGAGCAGGAGGCTGGCTGCTTCTCCCCTCTCACTCATCCCTGACCCACTGCAAATATACACACCAAAAAGCATGATACATCCCCTTTCCCACCCGCTTTGACTGTCCTGCCTGCCTCCCTTCCCCACTGGCCACATTCCTCATTCCCACCACTTAGGCTTTTTCATCCACCCAGCCAACATTTATGGAACTCCAACCCTGAGGTAGGCACCCAGCATACTCATCAGTAAAGCCATTTTGTTGACAAGACTTCCATGTCTCTCTCTCTTGTCTGTTACCCTTCCAAATTATTTGGTCTCATGTCCACAAGCACATCTGTATGTCTACCTAAAAACACTGTATGCCACAGAATCCTCCTCCTTCAGGTCCATCCCAGCCTGTGATTTTTGTCTGGACTGCTTATTCCTAGTCGAAACATTACATTAAATTAGACATGTTGGGTTTCTAGAAAGCTTTCTCTTCATACACAATTTTAGGCCTGTCTACTAAAGAGTGTCTTAGGCTACACTTAGGCTACAATGGCATGTGTCAATGGAAGCCACTACTACTTTAAAGCTTTTACATTTATTTGCTGAGTCTTCAATGACAAGTTATACGAAATGATCCTTTCTCTCTTCTCTCTCTTCACTTTTCAGTTCTTATCACATTTCTCTGCCTGCGACTTCGCTATCATGTCTTACTTTCAATGAGATTGTACTATCATATCACATACTTCTTAGGTTTGGAGATGGGAAAATGAATTTGATATGAGAATATTCTAGTGATGAAGTCACATCTGAAAATATAATCAGACTTCTGATGTGAAATCACCAAATTTGCAAAAACTAACTGCTATCAAGTATTTGTGAAATATTTGATCATTAACTCAAATAAAACATGCCCAGACACACAAAATGATAACAAACTAGATGAGCTGGCCTTGAAACTTGATCGCAACAACCTTTTCCTAAGAAGAGCAAGGTAGACTGATGATCTCAAAGAGAAGATTCCTTAAATATTCAGCATCATTTTCCACTTGACAGTTTATTCTTCCAGTACTTTTAAAAATACTACTGTATATCTCCTCAAAATCAGCTGGAAGTCCAATCACAGTCTCTTGCAGCAAACAGAATGACAGGTCGTTTCCTCACATTCCGCACTGTAGCATCAGGGGGAAAAGGTCTTATACCTGCCCAGAGAAGAGCAGATGAAACATGGGAACAGGAGAAATGACGATGCAAGAGCTGCATGCATTTCCCTGGCAGCTTTGTAAAAATGACCTTTCTCCTTCAACTGTCACTGAAAACACTTTGAGAAGCAGATGGGCTTCTGATTTCCCACCCAAGAGTTGGGAGACAACTTGGACACTGCATTTCTAGCGCACTGCCTTCATTTTCGCTTCTCACTCACTGCAGAAAAACACCACCCTACATGTTTATTAATCAGTTTGTCCAAAAGTAAGTTGACAATGGGTTCTGTAATCCTCCCACAAAGAGAAGGGTATCTCATTAAAGCCTATTAAAGGGCCTACCCTAGAGTGAATCAGGATGGAGTTCTCTACAAACTGTAACAAATGCACGCGCTTCTCTCTCTTTCTCTCCCATGCAGGGAATCCTTGACTCTCCTTCCCCAGAACGCTCATCATCTCAATTTTCTGCTGCTTTTCAAATCATGTTTAATTAGAGGATTTCACATTCCCTTGTGATATGATATTCATGAGTAAAACTTGCGATTGGAGTGACTGTGAATTAGTCTATTAAGTGCCAGATTTGTGCTTTTAAACAATGATGGAGATTATTGTTATTATCTGTTCTCAATATTGTGCTCCGAGATGTGAGGACTACCTTAACTAACTTTACATCTGAAATACAAGCTCTTTAACCATTTATGTCCAGAGTTGGTTTTTTTTTTTTTTTTTTTTTTCCCACTCCCCTTCTTTCTTGACTTGCAGATTATGCTGGAAGAAATACAACATTGTCTTTCTATAGCCATCCTCAGGGCATGGCCCATTTGTGGTGTGCTGGGTGGGTTTGTATGGTATACCCTCACTTTCATAGTTCAGAACTTACATGCATCTGCATTGGAAAAAGGTTTTACGAGTACGTAAGAAACATGATCTCAGTAGTTACTTTTTACACAACCTATTTAAGTGAGACAATTTATGAACAATATTAAGTAGACAGTAGTAATAAGCATATGCAGATAAGCCAAAAATTGAGAATGGCAGGAGAAGGCCTCAAAGAACGCTCACTGGGCCCTAAGCGACGGTGAGAACTGCGTCTGGGGAAAAGGGCACAGAACTTTCCTTTTTCATTGCTATTCCTAGAGTAGTGCTTCTCAAACTTTATTATAGCTACAAATCTGACTGGGTGGTTCTGGGTGGTACGGTGGGGCACAACTATGCATGTGGAAGAAGCCCCCAGAGCTGCTGGGCCATGGACCATAAATTGAGTACCAAGGATCTTGGGTGCTCCCTGCTCTGATCTGACCTAAAAATGTCTGTGCTCAAAGAAAACAGTCACAAGGATGCCCTCTCTATAAAACGTGGGTTGAAAAGCAAGGTGGACGAACAAAGATAAATATGGAAAGGGGAGGCACTGGGCAACTTCACCAAGTAATAGTTGCAAACTCACAGAAATGCTTGTGGCCCAAAGTTATTTAAACATTAATGCAAGGTTGTATTTCCTTTGTTTTCCGAAATATAACAAAACAGGTAAGGCTGAAGGAAGTTAGCACAGGGAAAAGGTCACTTTCTGTTTCTGTTTAACAAACACCAATTTTACATCAGCACAGGTCTGTAGGCTGATACGTTTGCCAGATATTACACTGATCAAGAACATCCCAGAGTAAACTACTGATTCAATGAGTTTGACAGCATCTCAAAACTTCAGTCCTCAAACTCTGGATCTGGTTTAAGTGTCTTCTAAGCCTGGTTCATATCCCTGAGGATGTATGTGAGGAAAAGCAGTCACGAATCCACTTTCGAGGAAGGTTAAGTGACAGACTTGAATTTTTCAAGAAAATCAGGGTATACCATGAAGGCAGGGTTTCCGTGCACTTGGCACAGTACCATATTGTCAAGGTCCCTTCCCTCTGAAAAATGAGAAAAACCTATCAAAACATCCCAACTTGTGATATGCACACACTCGATGGGGTCCACACAATGTCAAGTGGAACAAGAAATTATACTTTGAAGATTTGCAGATATATCTTAATTTGTAACAGACCAAAATGTATCTAGCGTCTGCAACTTCTGGTTTCACAGACATCGTTGCTTAGAATGAGGCTCATTTTATGTGAGAAATGACTTGACGTAAAGGAAATAATACATATAACAACATAAGCAGATAGGACTAACCTCAGGACAATGAAGCACATATTCAAACGACTCAAGTTTGGAAAAGCACAAGCTCATAGAGTAGTCCCTGAGGATCCAGTCTGTAGCTGGACTAACTTTGCAGGTTGACACTGACTCAGGAGCAAGTCTCTGAAGACATACTTTAATTTGAATGTTCACTGGGGACGGAAGAGCCTCAGGGTCATTCTGGACTTACGGGTCAAAGACCCATAAAGGCCCCAGCAGCATAGTGCAGTGTGTCTGATGCTTTTAGGACTAGAGCTTCTTTCTTCAGATTTAAGGGCCTCTCATTTGTAAGCTGCCTATGTTACTAGCAATTGGCTGCTTTACCAATGGCAAGAACCTGAGGCTATGTGCCGCGAAAGGTAGTTAAGTCTGGCAGTTATTTTCATCACCAACCATGTCACCCATCTCCCTTGCCTCCTCCGTTTTCAGCCACACTGGGCAAAATGTGCCATCTTGATTCCCAGACGCCAGGAGTAGGTGGCACAGCAGGAGAACAGAGCAGAGGATCAGAGCTGTGGTAGCTGAAGCTGGTTGGTGTGTTTGGATCACAATGCTATCGCAAACACAGAGCAGGTGATGACAAGCACAAAATGCCTGTATTTGCAACGTGGTGAGTGAAGAAATAAATAAAGGAAAAGAACAAGAAAAGGCAGAGGTCCAGCTTTTGTTTCTGACACCAGTAAGGGCTATGCTGAGTTTGTAACTAAGAGTTTACCACTGGCAGTATTAACACTGGGATCTTGTTAAGAAAACAGAATCCTTTCCAAAAAGTGGTATAAGCAACTGTGTCAATAAAGACACAAGGATAACTAATCCAAAAATTATTAACACCATTAGGCAGGCATTCTCATTATGTCAATGCAAGTGTGTTTGCACTGGTGAGTCACATGGTCTATGTGGAACCCTGTCCATATGTCAGAGGAACCAATGACACCCAAAAAAACCCGAAGAGCATAAACAAAGTTCCAATATTAATTCTTATTTTGTTCCCCTCCCCAGTACGCTATGGAAGTCAGCACAAGATTTCTAAGAGTTACATCAGACTCCAAAAGTAGAAGAACCATACACAAGGACCAGACCAGAAAGCGGGAGATGAAGGGACAGGTTAGCCAAAGATACAAAATGGCTCAAAATGATCAGGCACTTGCTTGTGTGTTTCCACGGAATTACTCCCTACCTTAAATGTAATTACGTTCCCTTCTCTATAGTACAAGATGCCTCATTATCATTCAGTGGGGTAAACTCTTCTCCACCTTTAATTCAACAGATTTTATTAAACACCTACTTTGTGAGAATCCTGTTGGGTTCTCGTATCAGTCTCCAAAATTGGGATGCATATGACCTACTGAGTCATAATGTTAAGATTTCTGTATATACATATTAAAATTAGAACTTGGAAGGCCGGGCGCAGTGGCTCAAGCCTGTAATCCCAGCACTTTGGGAGGCCGAGGCGGGTGGATCACGAGGGCAAGAGATCGAGACCATCCTGGTCAACATGGTGAAACCCCGTCTCTACTAAAAATAATAATAATAAAAAAAGGCGTAGCTGGGCATGGTGGCGCGTGCTTGTAATCCCAGCTACTCAGGAAGCTGAGGCAGGAGGATTGCCTGAACCCCGGAGGCGGAGGTTGCGGTGAGCCGAGATCGCGCCATTGCACTCCAGCCTGGGTAACAAAAGTGAAACTCTGTCTCAAAACAAAACAAAACAAAACAAAACAAAACAAAACAAAACAAAACACTTGGAAACGAATATACACATTTCTCACCCTCTTTGCCACTACTTTTTATAACATAAGTAATATATTAGGAGTATGTATATAATTGATTAATAAATATATTTAGTAGGGAGGGGTATGTATTCAACATTTTTATACTGATGGGGTGAAAAATCAAGTTTGGTGGTCACTGGCGTTGATTGCAACTATAAATAAGTCCTCATCCTCCGAAAGAGTTCTACCCATTTCTCCAGTTGGGGAGAGAGTGATAACTGAACAGATAGCTGGAACCTAAATACGGTAACATTTGATCTGGGCCTTAACGTATCAGTAGGAGCTCAGGTGATGAAAGGAAGAGAACGAGAGCAGAGAACTGAAGCACAAACACAAAAGAATCTAAGACAAAACCAAAGCACTTACAAATGAGATTAAGGGCAAAATTGAAATAAAAAATTTTAACAATTTTTTGTTGCATAAAATAGCTTATATTGTGCCAATTTTTCTCCCCCAAATGTTGAGTCTTGGCACTGAAACCTGGATTTTCCTAATGGTAATCCAGATCACTTCTCCGTCACTTTGAACTTAGTAGAATGCCACACCATAAGGATAGCAGGTGGAGATGTTGTAGGGCAGTGGTTCTCAGAGTATGATCCCAGGGAACTTACAAAAGATGCAAATCTGGGGGCCCCGCCCCAATTTACTGAATCAAAAACATGAAGGGTGGGGCACAGCAGCCTGTACATGAGCCAATCCTCCAGGGGATTCTGAGGCAAGCTAAAGACTGACATGTAACTATAGCAGAAACTTCGACTTCCTCCTGCTTCAGAGCATCTACAGGTATTGACAACAGCTAACCAGGTTCTCTTGCAGCAGCAGTCCCCAACCTTTTGGCACCAGGGACTTTTTTCATGGAAGACAATTCCTCCAGGAACCAGGGACAGGGAATAGCTTCGGGATGATTCAAGCATATAATATTTATCATGTATTTATTTCTATTACATTATAATATATAATGAAATAATTATACAATTCACCATAATGTAGAATCATTCGGGAGCCCTGAGCTTATTTTCCTGCAATTATAGACAGTCCCGTCTGGGGGTGATGGGAGACAATGACAGATCATCAGGCATTAGATTCTCATAAGGAGTATGCAACCTAGATCGCTTGCGTGTGCGGTTCACAGCAGGGTTCACGCTCCTGTGAAAACCTAATGCCTCCACTGATCTGATAGAAGGCGAAGCTCAGATGCTATTGTGAGTGATGCGGAATGGCTGTAAATATAGATGAAACTTCGCTTGCTCACCTGCCTCACCTCCTGCCATGTGCCCTGACTCCTAGCAGAACATAGACCAGCATGTCTGTGAACTAGGGGTTGGGGACCCCTGTCTTACAGCATCTGTGGCCAAAGAGTGGAAAGTATAGAAGTACTCTTAATGGGTGCTTGATCTTTGACGTCTCATGAGTTCACTTTCCTCTGAACACTCATGTAGTCTCTGTAATAAAATTTAGTGCTTACTGTATGCCAGGCTGGCTGTGCTGGGTGATGGGGACGTGACAACAGACGAGAGAATAAACCTTCCCTTTGCAGAGTTCAGTGTGTTAGAAAATCTCATGTGAGGCGGATGTGGGGGAATATACACACACTACGGTGTTCCACTAGTGTCCATTTTTATTTTTTAGAGACAGAGTCTTGCTCTGTCACCCAGGCTAGAGTTCAGCAGTGGGATCTTGGCTGACTGCAACCTCTACCTCCCAGGTTCAAGTGATTCTCATGCTTCAGCCTCCTGAGTAGCTGGAATTATAGGCATGCACCATCATGTTTGGCTAATTTTTGTATTTTTTGTAGAGACAGGTTCTCACTATATTGCCTACAATGGTCTCAAACTCCTGGCCTCAAGTGATCCAGCTGCCTCGGCCTCTCAAAGTGCTGGGATTATAGGCATCAGCTACCATGCCTGGCCCATTTCTATTTTTAACAAATCATGCCCTGTGTTACATTTTGTATTTGCTTCTATCACCATAGTTAATAATAATACACTGAGTTGCAAGTGTCTATTTCCATGTTTGTTTCTCTGCTTAGCTGTGAGCTCCTGAAGGCAAAGAACTACACTGTGGTCATCTTTTCATTCCCAGAAGCTCCAGAGTTAGTATAAAATAAACGCTCAATAAATGTGGTCTGAATGAATAAATAACTTTAATAATAATTAACAATAACAGTTACTGTTCTTTGAGCACCTACTATGTTTCAGCAACTAAAACATATATTAACTCATTTAATCCTCCAAATTTTATCTAAGACGAGGTAAGGGCTAGTAGCATACCCAATTCAGAGGTGAACACTGAGGCACATCAAGCTTAAGTAACTTAAGTGAGCAGCCTGCATTCTTCACTCCAGACTCTGGAGGCCACATTCCACTAACTACCACCAAACAACAGACTGGCCTGACATGAAACTGGGTATGGTCCATAATGCAGCTAAACATCCTCTATGTCTGCCTCTGCCTCAGGGCTTTTGCTTCTTCTACTGTGCCCTTAGATTGGAGGATCTTCCCTTCCTTATTCACATTTGTTCCAGGGTCACCTACAGGCTTTGTCAGACCAGCTTATCGCAACAGTAACCTCGGCCCCACAAATCACTCAGTCCCTTTCCTACTTTCTCTTTTTCCAGAAGTTCACCACTCTTTAAATTTTACTTTATTTTTTTGAGACAGAGTCTCACTCTGTCGCCCAGGCTGGAGTGCAGTGGCGTGATCTCAAGCTCACTGCAACCTCCACCTCCCGGGTTTAAGTGATTCTCCTGCCTCAGCCTCCCGAGTAGCTAGGATTACAGCCATGTGCCACCACACCAGGCTAATTTTTTGTGTTTTTAGTAGAGACGGTGTTTCACCGTGTTAGCCAGGATGGTCTTGAACTGCTGACCTCGTGATCAGCCAGCTTGGGCCTCCCAAAGTGTTAGGACTACGGGCAAGAGCCATCATGCCGGGCCAACCATTCTTTTCTTATGCAAATGATTTGTTTGTTCTATTTCCCTTCTACTGCAGTGTCAGCTCCTAAGGACAGACTGTGGAGCTCACAGCTACATCCCCACACTAGGACCACACCTGGCCTGTGGTTAGAGCTTGCTAAGTTTGGTTGAATGGATACACCTTGGAAGTGTCCTGTGACTTCTGTCCCACTTAGGAACATATTTTTTCTTAAACTTTGGATAACTTCCCATTTATCCTTGTTGGTTTTTTATTTCTGTCTGTACAGTCCTCTAATTTATTCAAACGCCACTGGATTATTCCAGTTCTTGGTGTCAATTTTTTTCTAATTAAAGTAAACTGCCATTTTTCTCTCACACTGATCTTTAACACGAGACATCTTGTTCTTGTCATAAATCTGACTCATATGGAAAAATGTAAGTTGAATATAGGGGCTCATATGTACCACAATGTTTCTGTCAATATTTCAGACATGAAAGTAGAGTCACAGACATAAATGTCTGCCTGATTCTCAGGTCTACGGTCATGATTTCAGTGGAGTATTCACTTTTTGAATGTATAGCCTGGAATTCCGCAGACTGCTAAAATGACTCCTTTGAAAGCAAATACCACATCATTTGCACAAACACTTCAGGTTTCTCTTTCCTTCTGCTATAATACATCTTCAAAAACTCAACATTCATAGCCGAGATGTAAAATACACAATACACAAAAGCTCCTTCAAAGACATACCTGAAAGTCCTTTAAAAAAAGCAACAGAGAGAAAGAGAGCGATCAGCCTGCCATTAGACTGACTTCCTTGAAGACTATAAAAGGAAAGAAATTTGAAGGTCATAAAAAGTCTGTCTATTTGTTTAGGGAAGTCTTACAGGTAGTATAAATATCATCAGCTACAGTTGCTATGGGGTCTGTTTGTTTACCAAACAAGAACACAAATAGTTACACAAAAGCAGAACAAGGCTTGGGTATATAAATGGAGAAGGCTTTTTGCCTCCTGGTAAATTTTCCAAAGTGCCTTTTTAAAAAAAGTCCCTATATTTCTCCCTATTCACTGGGAAATCTCTGTTTTCTTGATCTTTTCTTTGCACTTCTCACACCTCCCGCCAATATTTTACTCTCAGATTTCTGAGGCTGATAATGATTTTCTTTTCTCTTTCCCTTCTTTCACTTTAAGACATAGAAACCAAAAATATTAGGCCAACAATCCAAACTGAACAATCAAAATAGTTTTCACAATGAAAAATGCAAAAAAAAAAAAAAAAAAAGTCCTAGTACAAGCAGGCAGTCCTTACACTAACACACAACCACCCACCCAGAAAGGTCCATGTGGATGTGTGTTTTTAACTGACTTTCTATGAACCAAGTGTGTTTCATACACCAGAATTGTACCTGCTGAGTTAATCACGTGCTTCAAAAAATAATGGAAGAGAAAAGGAAAGCCAGCAAGGCTATTCTCACGTCTCTTTTTAGTTGAGAGAGTGCACGTGAGTGTGTGTGCGTCATAACTCACAACAGAGGCTGCTTGAGTGGAGGCCTGTTCTTCACACTACATTGACCACAGTACCCGCCCGGCGCAGCCCTGACGCCTTCCTGTGAATGGGACAGATTGCCATATGGACGAAGACACTGAACAAGCTGTACAACTCTTGGCGACATGTGCCCGGGGGGATTGTCCCATATTACCACCACCTGGGCTGTGGCAATTGTGCTCTGTCTGTGCAGTGGCACTGAGGAGCCCAACAGGATGTTATTTTAGAGTACACACAAAAAGGAAAATTACAGTTAAGAGAATTCTCTGGCTAGCGTATCTGTTGCTCAATTCCCGAAATAGTTTCCCAAAGGAACGGTTATCTTCTTTATTCACACAGGCAGAAGTGACAAGCTGGAACACATATTAACAATTTCCCTTTGTGAGCTTCCACTATTGTTTTAATGAGGAGAATATAGTTTATAATATACTTAGGCTGTGACTGATCACAAAGGGGTGTGGAATAAAGAACTTTAGGAATGCTGTACATATGTAACACACTCATTTGCATTGCCCCAGTGAGCCAGTCGGCAGCGTGGTAGGTAGCTCCTTCAGATAGACCTATGGAGCCACGCTGCGGGTAACACTGGTGCGAACATAGCAATAAAATAGAGTAACAGTGCAAGAAGGCATTTTTGCAAATACTGAAAAAGAACAACACGACATCCGTTCAAGTCTCCAGCACAGGCCCCGGCTCTGGTATTGGCTTAAGAGTGTGAGACTCCTAGCTGTCGTTTATGTAAGAATAGGACTTTTCTTTTTTTTTTTTTTTTTTTTTTTTTTTGAGATGGAGTTTCGCTCTTGTTACCCAGGCTGGAGTGCAATGGCGCGATCTCGGCTCACTGCAACCTCCGCCTCCTGGGTTCAGGCAATTCTCCTGCCTCAGCCTCCTGAGTAGCTGGGATTACAGGCACGTGCCACCATGCCCAGCTAATTTTTTTGTATCTTTAGTAGAGACGGGGTTTCACCATGTTGACCAGGATGGTCTCGATCTCTTGACCTCGTGATCCACCCGCCTCAGCCTCCCAAAGTGCTGGGATTACAGGCTTGAGCCTCTAAGCCGCTTTTCCTTTCAAAGGGAAGGCCCTTGATTTCCCTTTGCACTTTTGGATGGTTTCAGCATCCATCAAAGATCTTCTGTCTAATTTAAGTGGTAAAGCTGTGCATTTCAACAACAACCTTTTATAGGTAAAAGAGTAAAACCTAGTACCATGGACAATACCATCAGAGTTCCCGAAAGGCTGGTTCTCCTCCTTCTCCTGCCACATGCTTTCCCTCACATCCTTGATATGGACTAAATATTAAGGAAAGCTAAGGGACATTTGGGAGGAGGGGGCACAGGCCTTCCCAGTTAAGCACAAATACTTGGAAAATGCCTGGGTGCCAACCAAAGAATCTGGCAGAGAACCTGTATCAGCAGCAGCGGCTCATCAAAAGAGAATGTCTACCTTACAAGGTGAAAGAAATGGGGGGGTCCAAAGATGGTTTTGGGTGGGAAATCTGGCACATGAGACTTAAAATCGCCTGTGCAACATCACAATAAAAAAACTGAAATCAGCCAAATTTAAGAGTAACTCAGAAAATGAACATCACTCTCCAGACCAATGATGTCATTTTATTGGAAAGCATTTATCATTCAAACACAATAAATAGAAAGAGATTTATAGAGTCTAATGATGCTGTGTTATGGTAAAAGGCACTTTATTGAGGTAAGGCACAACAGCTGTTAGAGAATAATGGCTGAGGTTTTTTCTTTTAATCACCCCACAAAGTGAACAGTCAAAAACAACAACAACAACAAAAAAAAACCCATAAACCCTTCCCTTATGGCATGCCAATACTTCAAAGATTTTCTCCCAGTGCCCTCCCTGAACACGTGAATGACAGGCAGTGTGATACAGCACCATGCCACACTGCCCTAAGAGAATCCTTGCTCCCACTTCTAATTCCCAAAAGCGATTGGTTTTAAGCGATGAGACACTAGATCACAGTTCTTCAAAGCATGATGGCTGCCAAACACCAAGCAGCATGTTTGGGGTACAAAATGCTGATTCACCCCCAGGGTGCTTCTGTCTGACCTCAGCAGGAACTTTTTTCGCCCAAAGTAGGTTACCTCCCCAGCAGACAGACAGCTGACAGGTGATGTTGACAAGAGTCTGCTTTGGAGCAAAAGCAAGCACCTGTATCTTAGGCCTCTACACATGGTCACACCCACTCCTCCTTTTGGTCCTCTACACCTGACAAGACATGCCCAGCATGCTCTCTCTGTTCTCCACTGTGCATCACCAGTTTCTAGCCTCCTGACATCCCTCCTAGCAAAGAGATGGGGTGGGGCAAAGGGAACTGGAGACAGGGAATTTCCTGGGGGCTTCTTCTAAATTGCTACTGAACAGATGTATCGGTCTGGCCCCAAGCTACAACCAGTGGAGACTACCGCCTGGACTTGATCCAGCGCTTAACCCACTCTCAAGTCTAAGTCTTATCCAAAGCCTGAGCTGTAGTTAAGGGGGTCTGCGGAGCAGCCCCCGTGGGGAGCCACCAGAATATGGTTGTCACTGCAAGCCCCTGAGGGTCAGGGAGATCTTGGGTCTAGTCCCTGCATGGTCACCAACTAGCTACGTGACCTGTGCAAGTGATAACATCATTCTGGGCCCCAGATGCACCCTCTGTACAAAGAGGAAAATACCCCGTAAGGTTACTATGAGGATTAAATGGGAAAATCAGTAAAGTACCAAGCCCTAGGTCAAGTCTGTTGAGTGTTGTGTCTGGCACAAAGTAAGAGTTCCATAAATGTCAGCTGCATTCACATAATCATCATCACATACCAGGTCTTTTATCCTTTTTTTTTTTTTTTGAGATGGAGTCTCACTCTGTTGCCCATGCTGGAGTGCAGTGGCGCAATCTCGACTCACTACAACCTCCACCTCCCCAGTTCAAGCGATTCTCCTGCCTCAACCTCCCAAGTAGCTAGGACTACAGGCACGCGCCACCACACCCAGCTATTTTTTTGTATTCTTAGTACAATGGTTTAACATGGTTTCACTATGTTGGCCAGAATGGCCTCCATCTCTTGACTTCATGATCTGTCCACTTTGGCCTCCCAAAGTGTTGGATTACAAGTGTGAGCCACCGTGCCTGGCCAGTCCCTTTATTCCTGAAAAGAGCAAAACAGAACCTTAAAGTTGTACTGCTTGCCCTTGATCACAGGGCGAAGGAGTGAATCTCAACAGGGTCTCCTGGTAGCTCCTATGGAAAGGAAGCAAATGAGGTCTGGTCCTTTCAGTCATATGATTTCTACTGTTAGCTCACAAAAAAATGGCAAGCCACTAGTTTTGAGGACTGAACCTGTCTGGGATGTTAATCAAGTTTCTGGAGAAAAACCCTGTTCTAACAGTGTCAAAATCTCAGTGATAAACACTCTGCTTTCATTGCTTCTCAAACTTCAACATGCATGCATTCCAAACCCCTGAGGTTCTGGTTACAATGTAGATCCTGATGCAGGTCAGTCTGGCAGGGGCAGAGACTGAGTTTCTAACAAGCTTCCAGGTCATAACAGAGCTGCTGGTCTGCAGCCTCTGAGTAGCAAGACTGGAGGATATGTAGGGCAAATGCAAATTCCTGCACCCCCAGCTCAGACTAAGAGAGTCCAGGTTTCAGGAGCAAGGCCTAGGAAGCTGTGTGTTTCACAAATACCCTATGAGAATATCATCAGGGAATCTGAGAAACACCAAGGTAATGGTGAAAGGTCAGGAGTCAGCAAACTGTTTCTGTAATTGGTCAGATAGTACATATTTTAGTTTTTCTAGGCTATATGGTTTCTGCTGCCACTACTCAAGCTTGCCATTGTAGTGTCAAAGTAGCCCTACATAGACAGTATGTAAATGAATATAACAGTGTCCCAATCAAACTTTAGTTACAAGAGAAAGCAGTGGGCTAGATAGTGTTATAGATTATTTAAATGGCTTAACTCATGTTGGCAGGAAACAGCAGTAACAATTCTGAAGACAATTTGGGGCAATGTGACCACATGTTCTCCAAAATGCTCTAATGGGAAAGAAAGATTTAAAATAACTAGCTTGGCTCAGTACTTCAAATCGAAATAAATACAAATTGTCCTCTGATTTTTGGGGGGGGGGAAAAAAAACAAAAAACTTGAATGAGGAAAAACCATTCAAAATAATAGGAGCTAGAGTTTACTGCTTAAATTTCCGGTTCAATAGGCCCTACATATCAGTAAGAGAACATGCAACAGTTAAAGGCTTGTACATCTGGAACAGTTCTGAAAACTAACTTCTAGAATTTTAGCAAGAGCACTGACATTTATTCATGAATACAGAATTCAGTTTAGAAAAGAAAAAAAAATGCAACACTAAGCATGTCCATATTTCAAAGTTCCTTGCCTTTTGAAAATAACAAGGCCTGTAAACGCAAATGTTATTGTTACATAGTCACATACACGGCAATATGTCAAGAGGCCACAAATCAAAAACAGAGACTGCGTATCAAGTCAAACGGTCTATAAGTACACTAGCCAGGCAGAAACCTTCAGGGGTTATTTGATGGCAACTACCAACTGTGGAGCAGAGAAAATGCAAGCAACTGGAATATATGGGGCTCTGTCAATAAATGAAGAGAACGAGGCAAGGAAGATTGTGACTGGACAGAAGGCAGGTTAGACCTCATAGAGAAAAGTGCCCAGTGTGGGTCCCCTGTTTCTGAGAATAATATGAGGCCCCCAAAAAAGCAGAAGCTGCTCAACCACCATCTGAACAGGGTTTAAAGAAAGATCTTTGACCAAATTGCTTAAGGACACCTTGGAACAAATATTTAGAACAGCTATGAATCCGAGAAATACCCAAGTTATAAAACATCTAATGATTGTGGCTGAACTGAAAGCAAATAAGCTGGGATCAGAATAAAAGGGAATATTTCTGATTTGGACTATAGAGGACAACTGAAATGGAATAAAAAGCATATGATGTGTCCATTGAGGAAACATAGGATTTAGAAGGCAGGGGGAAAAGTGGGGATACATTAAAGGAAAGAAGCTTGTTTTAGATCTGCCTGTGTGCAAATCCCACACAGAGGTTCATTTTTGTTCTTTATGTGCTGTTTCAGACCAAAATTATTTATATCTTGTAAATCTCACTTACCCCACTTCATGAAAGGCCTAGTAAATAAGAATATATACCACAAAAGCATTAAAAAAAAAAATTCTGGTATTTTCTTTTAAATGCAGTGATTTGCACACAGTAGGTTAAGTTAATAAATGTTTTGTCTAATTGATTTCGATTAAGTTTAAAATATCTTTTAGGGACACTAATTTTATCATACTTTAGTATTCACTTCTAAGCTGAATAAAAACTTTTAAGTACTATTTTACAGACTAAAAACCAGACCTGAATTTGGATCTTGGATATGCCATTAACCAATTCTATGACCCTGGGTTATTTAATTTCTATTATTTGATTTCCTCATCTGCAAAATGGGTATAATAATCCTTACTGCTTCCCAAGTGAGCACGTGGATAAAGTGAGACATCACTCCATAAGCAAGAGTCTAGCCGGTGCTTGGCGCAGAGATGGAACTGATTAAATGCAAGTCCCTTTCCCTAGTGCATCATAATGTAATGTGATATTTCGAATTTTAATTCAGGCAATTACTTAAGTAGTAATTGCTATTTGTATTTACATAGCTGCTTTGATCCAAGAAGCTCAAAGGGCTTTACTAAATTTAGCATTTTAATAAATGTTTCATTTGCATTCTGTTGATTCTGTTTACCCACACCAAAACTTGGAATTTCCTAATGTGAGACAATCAGATAGGGAAACAAGACGGTCTCTTTACCTTTACAGTTATCTCAGGCCTGAGTTTTGTCTATTTCCCTAAGAAGTTGAGACTCTCTGTTCCTATGGACTCAAATGACAGCAAGAGGCTTGAATGCACCTGCTTATTCTTGCAGCTCCTTTAGCTGCTGCCATTTAACTTGATCCCCACCACATTTTTCTCAGGCACTGACAACAGAAGCATGTTTATTGCACCAATGAATTTATATATAATCAGCACAATAAACATTATTAAATTGTCGGGAGAAAATCAAAGCATGAGGCACAGTGCCAGTACTGAATTCTAATGATGCTGAATGTCCATGATTACACAGGGACAGGATCTTAACAAGCCTTGATTTGAACGTTGGCATCCGCCTCACAAATCACATGGGCTGCTCCTCCCGTAATCGTGCTGAATATTGATAAATGTCCCTACCCTGCGCAACAGGGAAGTGGGTTTCTATTGGCAATCTTTACCAAAGTGTGTTTTTTCCCTTCTCTACACTCAAGGGTTTACCCTGAATGATTTAATTATAATTTTCCTTGTGTAAGACAAATTAAAGAGGAGAGTAGGAGTGTCGTGCCAAGCACATTATTTATCTCCTTAACAGATTGCAGCTCACCAAACCCCAGAGCTGCTGCTACTGCAGTGGCTGCTCACAGGAGCCAGCAAAATGCACGGGGGCAAGAGTGGGGGATAAAGAGTTTTCCAAATGGCATGGAAATAAATACGTGACTCAGCTGAGATCATTAGCCACCTCGCTACTTTGAAAACAAACAAAAACTCTCACAACACTACCTTTATCCAACAAACGTTCCCATAGAGCACCTCCAGATCACGTCAGAAAGAAGTCTTAAAGCTGCTAACCCAAGATCAAGGTCATGGGGCTAGATGGTAATTCAGTGTGGCAGAGACTCTTCCTTGCCCATCAGAATGGAGAGAAAAGAATATTACACAGAAATCAAAGAAGAGCTTGGAAGGACACATATTTCACAAATGCACTGGTGAGTAAGAGAGAAACCTCATCACAGGCAGTGACAAGAAACTCCTGAGACAACTGGCAGATCAGTGGACGGTGTGACAGGTTTTTTTCGTTTGTTTTTGTTTCGGTATTTAACTGGATATCATATGTGATTTTAAAATTAAGCCTGATAAGGTAAAGCTACATAATATTCATTTGAAGTGTTTATATGTATACAAAGCTGGCTAATTAAAAATTGCTTTTTTTTTTTTTTTTTTTTTTTTAAAGCAACAGGATCTTGCTCTGTTGCCCAGGCTGGAGTGCAATGGTGTCATCACGGCTCACTGCACCCTCAAACTCCTGAACTCAAATGATCCTCCCACCTCAGCCTCTTGAGTAACTGGGACTCCAGGTGTGTGCCACCACATCAGGCTAATAGTTTTAAACGACCGTTAATAGAAATTGGGGTTCCTCTATGTTGTCCAGGCTAGTCTTGAACTCCTGGCCTGAAGCAATCCTTCTGCTTTCGACTTCCCAAAGTCCTGAGATTACCAGCATGAAACACTGCACCAGGCCTAATTGAGTTTTCAATTCTCTAAGCTTAAAACTTCTGAATTATCTTTAACTGAAGGTGCTTATTTGTCTTGTTAGCTACATTCAGTTAAAATGTGCTGACTAGAATTTTTCTTTTAATCTAGCCACATCTAGGAAGCTACCAGATAATATAAACTGAGAGATTCAAGAGATTAAGTAGTGGCATACAATTTCATAGTTGCTTCTTTTTTCCATGTACAACTGGAAAACTCAGCCCGCTTTTACAGCTAGATTAAGGCTCATTAAAATCTGAATTCTTTTCTGATCCATATTCTAATTCTGGTGTGTAGTATAATGAAGATTAAGCACAACTTTTGTGCAGACAAATAAGGACTATAAAAAAAATTCAAACAAACTTAGTCTCCTGGAATTAGACTGTCTCTTAGATCCATTTACTTTCAAATGTGCCTTAAGACATGAAAAAGGCTATTCTTCTCCCACTTGCCTCCTTGCTAATCTATCACCTGACTGCAGATATAGAACCTTTTAGAAAATGAAACTGAGTGCAGTGCATCTAAACAAGAAGAGTTTTCTATGTCACAGGAAATCTGTGCAGGCTCCACAATGGCCGACGAGACTGCAACAAATACCTTAAGTGCATCAGTCGGCATTTTTCAGAGTATGGCCTCCTGCTCTGCCTATGGATAAAGATGTAATTCAATCGCTCTGCAGTAAATGGACGCATCAACCTTAAGACATCAAAACCAAGTACAGCAAAGGACAACAGCCTAGAACCTTTTCTTTAATGCCATCTAAGGTTTACTTTCTTAGATTTAAAAAAAAAAAAAAAAAAAAAAAAAAGGCATTATAAGAGACTGTAAAGCAAGAGCTAAGATTGGCTTCCAGACATATGCATGTATCCTCGCTGGAAACAACACAAGCCGCATTTGACCCAATGGCTCCAAACTGATTCTTAGTGTCCACCCTTCTGTTCTTCAAACTCTTCTAAACCAATATGGTTAATGCCTCTGTTAATTCTTAGGTGTCTGCCTCAGAAATTCCAAAATGATCTTGGAAAGATAGTTGAAACTGTTAGTTAAAGCACCTATATATTATCCTCGTCTCTGATAATCACTTGTGGTTTTATGCTTGAACATGGTGTGTGGGGGGGTGTGTGTGGGGTGTGTGTGGGGCGGGGGGTGGGGTGGGGTGTGTGTGTGTATGTTCAGATAATATTTTTCTGGTATAAAGATATACATCTAATTAAATCAGTAGTCTTCTTAATGCTCAATATTTTGAGAAATATAAGAAATTATATTTGTAACTCTATAACTGAAATATGTAATTTAAAGTTTTTCCCCTGAGCCATTTTGATTAAAAAAACGAAATACAGAATTTGCTTTTTCCTGCTAGAAATGGCATTTTTGTGTGTGGAAGCTCTGCCTATGAAATATATAGAAAACAGTTTAGAGACAGTAAACTCAAAAAAAGTTTTCAATTTTAGGAACTGTATTTTCTACTCTTGAAAAATACTGAAAACAGTAGCATTAATGCTTCTGGGTACTAAGACAAAATAACATGAATTAACAGCTTTATTTTCTTAGAACTGCAAGCTAACATAACCTACTCCAGATCTCTAAGACAAGCTCAGCTTCAAGTAACATTCATGTAAAGCCCAGGACAATTCAAAAATAAAATGTCTTAACTTCTCAGTAGGAATACAGCTGCTGAGACAATGCTACACTACACCCTACTATGAAGAGAAAGTGTGCTGTGTCTGTTTATGTGAGTATATACAACAGACCCCCTCCTCCACCCGCTGCCACCACCACTACCTCTTCTGTCTCTCCATCCTCCAAACCTTCACGCAGAATATATACGGAAAAGACCATGTGCTCCAGGGCACAATGATGAAAAACATGGGCGCCCAGCCTTCAAGGGGAGCAATGTAGAGTAACATAAGTTCTATGTTTTCTCAAACCATAATTCAAAATTGCCCACAGCAGACACTACTATTCCCTTAGAAGGCACTTCCAGCCAAGGAATTCAGCTTGTTCAGAGTGAGCACTTGGCAGAAGGAGTAGGTCTGGAAGCCTGGAAATCCAACCCATCCAATGAGAAACTACACGACTTCTGCCCGGGTTCCTAAGCTGAGAGTAGATCTACATAAGTGCTAATTCCATGTTGAAAAGGTGAAAATAATTAGATGCTTCACACCCAAACCATGCTGAATACATTCTTCAGTAATTATCTGCACATTCAAGTCACATGGATCCAATTAGGGATCACTAAGATACAGCGAGGCAGGGCCACCCACCCCTCTCATGTGAAAGGCAGTTTGGGACCCATCTCAGTGGCTGGTTCCTACCTTTCCCTTTTGGGAGTGTGGACTGAGAGCTGTCCGTTGGTAGAGGCATGTGGGTTCATTATTAAAGAGGTCTTGGAAGGTGCAGAGGAGGAGACACATGTCGTGGTCAGATCCAAACTGCTGTGATTGTTGCCTGTGGTTTCTTCTGCAGTATGAGCACTCGTCACTTCTTTCCAGAGCTGCTGCAGTTCTGTTGGAATCATGCCTGAAACAAACAAATTGGATAATTAAATCAATTAACAGCTAATTCCGTCCTCTTCAAACAGTAATTAAATCAAAGAGTCAGTAAACAAAGCCTAGTGTTAGGGGGGTTTTTTGGTGAGTGCGGGGTTTTTTTTCCCTCCCAACTCAGGCAGATGCGGTAGTAAAAAGTGTGTCCTCCTACTGAGCAACTGAGTGGAAGTTGCCCTCCTCGCACATAAAAGATTCAGGTGAAAAGGATTCAAAACACAGTTGCTTTGCCACGATAATATGCCTCTAACCATCTGAAGTGCTATTTCTCAATTTTTTTTGACAAAAAGTAGAACTATGTTACCTCAGTTTTAGACACAAAGGGCTCAAAATAAATTAGTTCAACTATACTATTATGACAATATGAACTACAAAGTGAATAATTTTTCTGCTTAAGTCTTAAATGATGACAAATAGCTTTGTTATTAAATATAGTTTTTATTAATCACTTTTAGACATAAATTATGAATTCATATCGTCTTCCTGAAATGCTTTTCAACTTTTAACAGTCAAATTGATTATACTATGATTATTTCATTAACACACCTATCTTCCTCATTAATTTTGGTTTCGAGTACCACATGCTTAATTGATGGATGTGTCTACTGAAAAACTGTGTAACTTTTTATACAAGTAACACTATTATTACTGTCATTTCTTAGATCAATGGTAATGAACCATTGCAGAATAAAATGAAAACGTAAAATAAACTTGGAGTAATAAAGTTCTCTTGCTTTTTTAAAGGGGATCAAAATGGACATGGGCCTTTTAAGGAGCGAATCCAGCATTTTCCCCCAAGAAGAGACACAATCAGTATGCCAATGTCACAACACTGTGGGCCTCTTAGTCTTTATTCTGGTGGCATGCTTCTTGCAGCTCAGGATTTCCAAATGCCACCTTGATGCATATTCTAGCCGATACATGCGCAGAAGAAAAATATTCTAGATGCCAACTAACAACAACAAACAGTAACTTCCTTTGGGGGAACACTGAAAAGAAACCATAAGCCCTGAACATTGTAAGGCAATACCACATGAGAAGTGGACCTCTGGACTGCAGTTCATTGTTTCAATCAACTGTAACACAGCCTACCCAGAAAGCCTGCCATTTTCTGACTATACAGCAGCAGCCGAAACAGGCGTGTTTCTTACCATACCTAAGGTATTGAATTAAAAAAGAAGGCTGTGCGCATTACATTCATTTGAAACACATAATAAAAAATGCCAAGGTCTAAATTTAATTTATTTTTGTCATTTAGAATACAATGGATAGATAATCATCTCAACGTGATCAGCCAAACATCTTTACTTTGCTAAACTGTTAAAGATTTTAATTATGCTAGCATTGGAGAGCACTGGTCTAATGAGGCGATGGACTCCAGAGAATCCGAGTGGTTAAGAACTGTGAAATGAGTCTGATAGGATTTTTTTATATTCACCGTGGATCGTTTGCATATCAAAGAGGAGTAAATTATTGCACAGCAGACCAATAACCTTCCCCGCCTTTCTGAGGGGAACGTTAACAAAAACAGTTGGTCTCTCCTAACGGTTCTCCACGAAAATGTTCAAATGCTCAAGTATTTGCAATTAATATATATTATAAAGGAGGCTTCGAATGATACATTAAGTGGTCAGATATTCTTAGAAGGCATCCTCGACAGTTTTCTTCTCCCTTCATAAAAATCAAATGCCAATTACATTTTGATGGATTTTGTCCCAAATGAGCATTTAGTTATTGGGCATATTCAATTATTACTTGTCCCCTGAAATTAAACCTCGGAGGCAAATTAAACAAAGGGAAAGGTCACTCCACAATCCCATGTCCGGTTTTGCTGCATCTGGGCTATTATTTTCAAACACCTTTCCAAGTGACAGGTGGGATGCATCTGTAGCTAGCAGGTCTGCCACTGCTGTCTGCACACCAACAATTACCTGTGAACAAGGGTGACCTTCAGACCACTGTTTACTCAATGGAAACAATAGTTAATAGGCTTGTCTGCTGATGATAGCATATTGATATAAAACCACAGAAGTCAACACCTATTTTTATTTTCTAGAGCGTAAACACATGAAAAGAACAAGCCACCTATTTTTCAACTCAAACTAATTGATTTCTGGGTCAGCTGCATGGGAGACGGGGAGACGGGAAGACGAGGATAGGGTTCTCAGAACTCTGTTAATTCCCACTTTCTCTCGAAGAAAAGCAGAACTTCGATGCTGTTTTAAAAGTAAACTGTTTATCCAGCAAATAAAGACAAAGACAAATGTATTCACCATTTGTTATACCTACAGGGTGCATTAATGTTACTCTACTCGCCATCTATTCCAATGGGCTGGCACATCAGTTTCATTATCCATAAGAAAAATGGTAAATAAAAATAGTAACTCATTAAGTGACAACAGCGATACTTCTGGGTCAAACTGCAATGTGATAATTACTTTTAAGAACGTTCTCATCACACTTAACACAGAGGCGGTCAAATCGCTCTCCTCCATCAATGCCATACATTGTTAGGGATGTTAAACTGTTAGTTCAATGAACACTACCTACCAAACGGTGTTGTTATTTGACAGCTAAAATCTCATGTTAGACAGATAAAAGGTAACCTAGTCACTCATCAGACTAAATGGATATCAGATTTCCAGAAAGTATGTATTTCTTCCAAAATGGAAGACTAAGAATAATAGTACAAAGTTAAATCCATTAGCAGGTACGTAACCAAGCATGTAATTTTCTGCTACCTAGAGTTTACATTTTAAAAATTAAAAGGTCAGAATGAGACTGAAAGAATATTTCTATATGAAATTACTGGTGCTAGGGAGGATCAGATGATTAATGAGACCAAGGTGAAAAGCAGATATGCTAATTATGTAAAACAGAAAGAAGACCCTACAATAACCTTAAAAACAACAGAAAATATCCCTCCATTGCATATTATAAAACCTTCAGAAAAAAAAGGCCTTCAAAATATTAATTATCTATCTATTCCTATACTTGACATTTCCACGTTTAAGGTTAACTCGGCAAGGCCATGAACAGGTATGTAAAATAATCTTGATGATTTCATTATGAAGTGGGCATTACCAGGATCTTTAACAGATAACCCCCATGCCTTGCAAGGTTTCTTTTTCCAAGACAACTGGCCCCTTCATTATAAAAGAAAATGCAGGCACAGGTTTAAAAAATGTATGTTGTGGGGACAGATGACAGATTACTGTTCATGGAACTCAATTTTACAACCCCAGGTATCAGTGGCTCAAAGACAAACAGAGTTGATCAACCTTTTTCTGTCCTTGTACATCCATACCCAGGTGACCATGTTCAAGCAAGCAGAAAGTTGATTTAAACCTCATAATGACATCAGTTTTAAGCCATCATCTCTCTGACAAAAAAAAAAAAAAAAAATTGTGTTCTAGTCCAACATGACTGAGTTCTCCAGCCACTTTGGGTGAGGGAGTTGAGGAACAAAACCAACCTCCTGATTCAGAGAGATGGAAATAACGCTGGTAGTTCACTTTGCTGCAAGAACCTGACACCAAAAATATTTATGTTTACATTTATGCCATCTCAGGCGCACATAGATGCACCCCTTAGATTTCAAATATGCTTCTTCCCAACGTTGCAGGGGCTAATGGTTATAGCAGACTGCTAAGCCTATCAATCAATGCCATGACTAGTGAATTACCTACCAGTGTCTCTGATATGTTACTGCAGAGATTACACTCCATGCATCACCACATTCATTTCTTTCACATTACACATGAGCTTGTCTTGTCACTGCCCAATTGCCCTCTTTTGGACAGCTTAACTGATGTACTGTAACAATGAACCTTAGTGAGCAAACTTAATAGTATAGGAGTGGTGGGAAAAGATGAGAGAGGTTGGAGCTTGGGTCCAGTAGGTGTGTCAGAACAGCCTGCCATGTTTCCAGCAATAAACCCAAAGGTGTAATTAACGCATGCTATGACACCCTGCAAGCACAAAAATGCATTAACTGATGTAAATATATATAATATATATATATATATATATAAAATATATATATATATTCCTTCTTTTCTCCTTGTATTGCTTGGTTATGACATCTCCTGTTTTGACAATGGAGATGCTGAGCATGTATCGAGCAGTCATGGCAGAAAGAAGTGGCGGGGCAAGAGAGAAGTGAAGAGGAAAAAGCCCCGGTCTGAGTATTAAAAACAAAAACAGACTCATAAGGGAAAGAAGTTGGGTGTGGTGACTCAAGAGAAAAGATTCAAATGCAGACATGCTTCCCTGACTTCACTTGACCCAAAAGTTACCAAACAAATGACCAGGCCTTAAGCAACAGAAAGAGGTTCCACATTTTTAACCTTCTTCAGAAGGCAACTGAATCCAAGACACCAATGGCTTTAGCTATTAGCCTTTACGGCACATATAAACCAACATCCAAACTTACTCGAGTTCAAAGAACTTCTGGCCTTGAAGAGGCAACTCAACTCTGCTCTACCATGCATGGATGAAGGAACTGCGCTTCAAAACATCGGCATGGCACTTTCTACTTTCTCTTTCCTTCCTTCCAGCCTGTCCGCCCTCCCTCCCTCTTGACATCCCTTCCTCCTTCCCTCCCACCTTCCTTTCTAGTTCTGAATAATCCATCTGTTTTCACATCACATATGTGAAAGTCAGAGTTGCTTAAACCAAGACAATGTCCTAAAAACACCTAGAGGTCCCATTTGTTTCTGATGTCCATCACCCTTGGGATAAAATGTCAGTGGGCTTTTCAAAAGAAAGTCACTAAACGTATAAAATCCTACTTTTCAAGAAATCTCAGAGGTTGAAGAACTGTGGATGGAAGTGGTACCTGTTCTGATGAGTGTAGAACTAACTTGCTCAAAAATCAACAGATGAATGCCAAAAGGAAAAAAAAAAAGAAACTAAACAAAAAATAACCTTGGCTTTTATAACAAAGTGGTTGATTTTAATCATTTACAGAAAAGTAAACCTGAATTTATCCCTAGATATTAAAACATGGCATTTGCTAAGATTTAAAATAGCACACGTTACATGGGTAAAAAAAAAAAAGTCTTAAATGAATAATAAAAGCCTTCAGGAAAATTCCTTTGTGGTTCCAAAGAGAAACACTTCAAGAGTCCACTAAAATGCTCAATAAGCACAAAGTAGTGTCTCATTCCGTTACTCCAAGAATGTCCAACAGTGGGATTGCTCTGCGACAGCTAAGCCTTCAGACCACCCTAAGACTTTATTTTGCCATCAACAAGCATTTTACCTTCTACATGGGTCCATCATTATCCCACTCCACTTTTCTTAAAAGAGGTGATCTGCATCTTTTGATGGATGTCCTTAACAAATATACCAAGAGACAGCCCATCACCTCCACCCAAAGTCTTCACAGAGCTATGCCTTCTATATAATCAACACATACCTTGAGCAAGAGGTTGAAGGGGAAGGGCAGGCTGCCCGGGCTGAATTGTCAGAAGGCCTTGGCGCTGCAAAGACAGGAGGTGCTGCTGCTGTAACTGCTGCATCTGTAAAAGCTGCTGCTGAAAAGCCAACTGCTGGGTAGCCACCTGCTGTTGCTGTAAGAAATCAGGAAGAAAAAAATGAGATGACCACTTCCTAAGGAAGGTTAAAAGTATGGACACTTCAAAACCCACCATCATAGTAAACGCTGAGAATGGTCACTGGAGCTCAGTGGAGGGCTCCGTGTCAAGGTTTAAAAGGGACAGAACATACCTCCTCCGAAGAGGGGTGAGGGGTGAGTGTTACCTCCCTACTGCCTGCTCCCATAAATAAATAATTCGTCAATCAAGCCAGCTCTCCCCACAGTTTGAAAGGCCTGAGTTTTGTCATCAAGATGTGAACTTTTAGACTTTGAAATTTTTAATTATGCACACTAGAGAGAAGACTGCATCATTCTGGTCTGAAGGGGTTTGAACCCTGAACCTTTGAGGTGTAAAAGAACAAGCTGCCTCCCTCCCTGCCTGTACCGGCAGAAGCTTTTAACTACTCTGTTTATCACTTCTGACATAAATAAATGAGAAAAAATCAGACCTTTGAAGAAGAAAAACTTCATCTAATATTGTTAATTAGCCATGACAAACGATGAAATAACATTGTAAATCTTTCATAGAAAACAGCCACTAGATTTTAATTACACACATTCATAATTTAGCAAACAACATCGTACTCAACTGTGAGTTTAATATGAACGACAGTCTAGGCTTCAGATGCCTTAACGTGGCTTTAGTCTCAGAAACCCCCAGGTCTGCTTGCTGGTCCTGCTTCCCCCACCTGCTTTGTTCTTGAAAAGAAGGGGCTTTACGACATGATAAATATCTTTTTGTTGATTGCACAATGACAGGAGGAAAACTTTTGTTGTGTAAAACATCAATACATCATTCCCGTGTTTAGCAGGCCTTGCTTCAGCCAAAAAAATTAATGTAGATTTCCTCAGTAATTATCTGAGTGATAGAAAGATAATACAGTGCAGTAGTACAATAAATAGAAGGAAATTATCTAATATCCTTAATCTGCTAGGAATCATATCGAGGTGGAGGTCTTAGCCACATTATGGCTAACAATTATAACAGGAAAATTAACCCTTCCTAAACTGTAGCAAAAACAAACAAACAAAAAAGATTCTTCAAGAAAAGAACAAGATCGATGTTCCTAATTCTGAATATGATTCAAAAGATCAGAGAGACGTTTACAACTAAAAGGACTATCCAAGCCCTTTCAGAGATTGCACGTTCTGGCTAATAACTATACTTTACAAACAACTGCATTCACTTAACCTAACACATGACCTTGATCTGATACATCCATAAAATGGTATGTATATCAAGACCTTCTGATGCAAAGTTCAAAGAAAGAGAAAAATGGTGGTTTCCTTTCGGTCTTCATGTAGTTTATTTTACAGTAAAAACCATCATTCTCATATTAGCAACCAATTTCAGACTTACTACCATGCCACTGAGAAAGTTAATTGAGTTTCACTCCAAAAAACAAATTCTATACCACTAACAACAAAAATTTAAATAAATTTAAATGAAAAGCCAGTGTTTTCATTTTAAGAACAGCATGCATAAAATGATCCAATTGTTTTTCACCCCTTCCCAAGTTATCATACTAATGTAAAACCCAATGATAGTTATATTCATGTCAAAATGATTTTCTCACTTCTTCAACAGATATTAACTCACAACATTACCAAAAAAAAGGGAAGGAAGAGAAAAAAACAACATTGACACAATACAAGATCAGGGAATTAGCTCTTCTGAAAGCAGAATATAAAGGAGGGGGTGGTATAGCTGGAGGTTGGGGAGGGCGTTTCCTGCCTTACTGTAACTGAAATGTTTAAAAATTTTGTATTTATATAAAATGACTGATGCCTTTTCTGTTGTCTCTGTGGCCATCCCTAGGAAAAGCTCATGAAAGCTGTCTACGTTTGAAAAGCCAGGATATAAAAGTATACAAGGCCCATTGTCCAAAGAAAGAATTTAAAAGCAACACTGGTTGCCAAACTGCGCTCCCCACCCAGTTACCAAACACAGGATACGGGTCCGTTTGTTTACTTCTCACAATTGAATGCATACAAAAAAGGTCTCCGTGCAGTCCCCTCGGCAGGTCAGTAGTCAGTGTTAAAATGCTAAAATGCCCTGATAAACCTCGGGTTTTGGATCCCCTCCCTAGAGCTGCAGTCAAAGGTCTGTTTTCCTTTCTTCGGCTACTCCCTACTGCCTAACATAAACTGTCATAACTGCCCCGGACAAACGGCCCTTTTAAAACAATCAACTTAGCCTACCTCACCCGCACAGGATGGAATCTTTTTATTTATTATTTTTTTTTTGGTAGCTCATTTTAAAATGAATTCTGCTATTTTCCACACCACTTCTGCCCAATAATCATCAGCAGTCACTTCAATACCTGTATTGGGGCTACATCCTCTTCCTCCCCATATCCCTACCTAAGAGCATCTACCTTCTTAAGGAAGGTCCTATCTTGGTCCAACCCAGTATGAAAGCCAAACTTTCCCAAGGAAACATCTCAAGGAACTTCAGGAGGGGAGGAAAAAAAAAGAGCAAAGGTACATTGTTCTGGCCAAAGATCAGGTGTCTCACTGCAGAGGTAATCAAAACAGGAAAAAAAAAATGGGTGGGGCGGGGGAGCCTGACAATACAAAATTATGAGCCACTAGTGACTGGGGACTCAGTAAATTAACATACTTGTTCCATCTGTCACCATCCAAGTTCGAACCTTGTTAAAATCATAACCACCAGTCGACATCATGAAATTGCTACCGTGTGACTCCATCTCATTTTAGCACAAAAGGACCACCACCTGCATGGTAATTGCAGGAGACTGGCCCCTACCTCAGGAAAATACAAATCTCCTAACCATTGCTACCCTGGGTCTCAGACAAATCCACTGGAACCATGAATCCAAGGAGACCCATCCACTGGTCTGCCTACCTCAAAGGATATGCCAAGCAACCTATCTCCCGGGTCACCATTGCCTGACAAGTAGATGACAAAGCATGGACCACAGCAGACCTAGAGACCTAGAGATGTAAGACTGTTACTACAATGCCTCCCATTCTCCTTGTTGAGACACAAAGTGTTCTCCTTCCCCCTAACCCCCGCTCCACTCCCTTCCCAAACTCAGATACCACTATCATCTTTGTGCTCTGGGATGCTCTCCTTTCTGACAACAGCAATTTGGGAGAGGTAACTTTTATCCTTCTTTCTGCTGTGTAACTTTCCCCTTCACATTTCTTTATCTGCCCTCTGCGCTCATCTGAACTTTCATGTTCTCCCAGCATGCAGACGTGCATTCCAAACTATGTCTCACAGACCAAATAAGAGGTTAATAAGAAGTGGCAACAGAAAGGAAAAACACAATCCCTGGTAACTGATAAGAATGACAGTGGCAGCCCTTTTTTGTTTGTCTTCAAATATAGAGTTAAAGATCTTTAAAAAACTAAATTTTGATGCCTTTGAAAAGAAAGAAGCACAAAATAACAACAGGGGGTTATTGCCTGCAAGCCACAGGGGAGAAACTCCATAATTCTTATTCTCCCTTTTGAAGGCTGTTAGCAATCTGATTCAAAAAAGCAACAGCAGAAGGGGAAACCTCTTGAGGCTGTAACCATTTCCTGTGATCATGCATAATGTGCTTCAAAAGTGGGTTTTTACCAATTCTGTTGATCAATTGCACCTCCTTCATACCCCTTCTTTTTTCTGCTGTGTTTACATCTGATGTGACTCAATGACAAGCACTGTCTGAGACTGTGAAACAGGCCTGTCATGTTGATTTATGGGCGCATCAAACCACAACTTGTCCAAACTGAAGCTCGCAGTTCATTAATTAGAGAGTTGTGACTTTGAAGTCAGCTTTCAGACTGTGGTTTTTAACATTTGGCTTAATTTATATGCTCTTGAATGTGGATCTCTAAGGAAAAAACTGAAATTCCCTTCTTGTCTTTGAACTTCTTTTGACCGCACAATAATCATTTCTTTGTCCAGAGTGATGCCTGCAATCCCAGAGTCATTAACGCGCATTGAACTGCCACTGATGAGTAAGCCCTGCTGAATTAGAAAAACAGCCAGCAAAACAAAGCTGAGAGCCTTCTGCACAGTGATATCTCACAATTACATGCCTTCCCTCCCTGTGCCATTTCCATTTTAATTACTGTTAGTCCTTTAGATTTACATTTTAGACACTTTTTAATCTGTTCCCTTTTTTATTATAGCAGCACCCGGTAGCGCGCCACTGTACATAAGGTTGTGTCAGCATTTTCATTAAAACACCTCCTCCCCCTTTCACCCCAAAACTGCCCCTGCTCTGCAGGGCTTTACATCCGGGCTGCGGGCTGCTCAACAGGACTCCAGGGTGAAAACTTGGCAGGACATGGAAAACGTCCCCAATTTGTGTCGGGGGAGGAGGCAGCAAAGGGAGAAAGTCTGGGTCACTCCCAGTGTGTAAAATGAGCACAGTCCGGGGATCCTCACTCAGGTGAGGGGCAGGGACGTCGAGTCACCTGGCAGGACGCCCTGCAAAAGAACAAAAGTGGCCACCTGCTTAGGGCTGGCGAAGAAGCTGTTGAAGTGGACGACGTGCTGTATAAAGAATTATAAATTGTGTCATCCCAAGGAGAACACTTAAGCAAAAAAAAATTTCAGTCCACTGTAAAAATATGAGGAGGCAAGTTAAATTGGATAACTCTGGAATGGGTAGAAAGATGTCATAATAACGCACACATGCACACAGATACGCCCACAACTGAGTCTCAGCACATAGAATTGAATAGAAGGTGAACTGGTAACTCCCTGGAAAGGCCTTATCGTTTATGGGACTAATACTGTCAACCTTTGCGGTGTGGCATAACGTGGTAAGTTATGGACACTATCAAACATGCTGTACGTAGAAGCTATTATATACTTTTTTTTCTGCCCCCTCAGGAAAACACAACCCAAGCTGGAGTCTTCTCTTAACTTTAACTCATGCTATCTGGTACATGCCTTTAGCAATCACATTATGTACAACTTTCAGGAAGAAGTTAAACAAAAGATGTGGATGTTTAATCTTGTTCTAACTTTTTTGTTTGTTTATCCAACTCACAAGGGGTTATTCTTCAAATGGAAAAGGCCATCACCACACACCCAAGCTCTCTGAGCTGGGAAAAGAAAATTAAGTGTGCATCCAAGTAAAATTTTTCTGAAAGCACTTCACTTCCCACAGCTCCATCCTGGCCCTCAGTTGTTACCAGGTTGCAAAAAGTAACCTGAAGGCTCTGTCAATGATCCCTCTCCTGATCCTCACACAGGTACATGTGCAGTGGTGTTATAAAATATGTGGCAGCAAGCAAATGGAACCCAGAAAAATCTGAGCGAAAACAGGACAATAACTCTCAGTCTGAAAGCTGAGAACCGATAGAGTCAGCTCAGTTGTGCAATCATTTAAAAGATGAATGACAGTTTAATAGCCACTAGATAGTCCTCTGGGATCTGTGGTTTGAAAGTAAAATATGTATTGTCGGTACCTCTTTAGGCTGTTTTCCAGCATGTTGTTGTTGTAAAAGTTGAAGCTGCAACTGTTCCTGTTGTTTTTTATAAAACTCTTGAAGCTGCTGCTACAAAGGAAAGAGAGGACGGTAAGTAACAGAGGGTAGCGCCAATGCACTGTCCCTTTTGGTGCCATACACAAACTGTGATTTGAAAAATAGCATCCTTTTATCTGTAATGGCCTGACCTTTAGTTTGAAACTCGACAATAAATTCAGCACACACTGACTATTCTTGGCATTATTGTTTGAAAAGTAATCTCCAAAATGAACTGATGAAAAACATACCATTTTCTACACAAACTAATTAAAATAAGGCAAGGAATGACCTTTGATTGTACAACAAAGCGAAATGCCCTTGCTGAGAGAGTCTGGTGAATCTCCTCTGCATGCTTTCTAAATGACAGGGCTGGGCACTATGCAGTGTTATTCAGTGTGTGCAGGGACAGCCCTGGGAGCTTCCGCTGCATCCTGTCCCCACCACCACAGGCCAGTGACTCCCACCGCCGTAGTTCCGAATCTCATCTATTTGGTTCAGGTGGCTGTGAAGTCTGAATATTAGGTCCCCATGGTGCAATGACAACCAGAAGTTCATTACAGCAACATCGTACGTGGAAGAAGTAAAATCAACTCTGGACCTTAAAATTAGAAAACTCCAAAACGCTTATGTTTAAAGAAAGAAAAAAAAAAAATCAGTAAGCTTCTGAGCTGAAATGGGGACTTCAAGAGCTGTCATATTTAAACCCACTCCCAACGTGCTCCTCATTTTGCTTTGATTCATACCATTTAAGGAGCCTCTGGGCTTACCAAATAAAAGAGTGTAAAGTCATCTAAGCCTAAAAGATCTTACTGCTACCAAGTCCATTACAGCGCTGACCTCAGTCCGTCAGGTACTCTCCAGGCCCAAAGCCTAGTCACTGTGGCAGGGCTCCTCTCTTTCAGGCATGCACAAGCTCATCAATTATTCAGGGACTGGTCTGTGTCCTGCCCCGCCCACACCGCTCTACTTACTCTTCACTGGGCAAAGGAGCTGCTCTGGTGGAGGGGAGACTGTGAATGGAGCGATGGGGGCCCTAGGTTCTGGGGGAGACAGGCTGGAGGCGGAGGAAGGACAATTACCTGTTGAAGCATGAGGGCCTGCTGCTGCTGGAGGAGAACCTGGAGCTGCTGAGGGCTCAGCACTTGTTGCTGGAGGATCTGCTGCATTTGCTGGGGAGTGATAACTTGAGGTGTCATCATAGCCACTGACACGGGAACCTAGAATGTTAATGAAGGATAAATAGGAAGCCAGGAAATCAGAAGCACACAGCCTCCCAGGTTCAGCCGCAGACTGCCATCAGCCTGCTTACAGAGTTGACCAATTTCCCATGCAACATGTTATTTATCCGGAGGGGATGCAGCAACAGATTCTCGTTAATCTATGATGGAGTTTATTTTGAGGAAAGAAAAATAAAATCTTGCAGTACTGACAGGGGTTCCAGGCAGCCTTGGAAGCAGACAAAAAGGACAAATCTTAATAAAACCTAACTGGAGTTAGGATAGACAGTTCTCAATTGCTTATTAAGAGTGAGTTTTTGATCAAAACTATCTATGGCAAGTTAACCCAAACTTGGATTTTGTTTTAGGGAAGAAGATAAATGGGAACCAAGGCCTTTGCAGTTGGCGCTCATTTGAGCCACTCACTCTGTGGACAGTGATTTTAAGAACCACCCATGAATGCTTATACTTGCGGGGAACAGAACCCTGGACACACCTTCTGAACTTAAACGCGGACCCTTCGCATGATGCCTTTTACCCTTCCTTATTCCCCCAGCATACAGATGTCTCAATTCTTTCATATTATGTGCAATACCATTAAAAGCCGCTTTCCATGACATTTCAGTGACAAACAGCTACAGTGATGAACTTGATAGCATTTCATATTTGCAACTGTTAACACGTTTCTGCACGGGCATCTCTGCAAGGAACCTGCACACTGTATCTGAAAGGATGATGTCTTGTTCAGATAAAACACTGACATTAAAATGACAGGCTGTCTTGGCCAAGGTTACACAAATTGTATTCAAGCGGATACCTAATGACAATGCTATGAATTCTGCAAGCTTTCTAGAATGTAATTTAGCTATTCAAAATAATCACTGCACTTGTGTTTAATTTGCAGACTACATGAGAACCATTTTGTCAGTCCCCGTAATGCAAGAAGACTATTTCATGAAAAATCACCCCCCACCCCTGTAAAAAGATAAGGAAAGAAAAAAACAATGAAAGAAAAGACAAAATCTGTATATCTTTTAACCGTAACATTTAAGCATCTTACTTTTCTTTGGTTTCTAATCAAACATGTGACAGCAAGAAGCTAGAAGCAGTAAAGGATATACTTTGTTAAAAAGGATCTGCTGTCATCTCATGTATTACAATAAAAGGTAATAACATGTTTTGCACTTTGCCTGTGTGCCACTTAAAAAAAAAAATCCGGCAGACAATAGCTGATCAGAAGATAAAAGAATCAAAAAATCTTTCAGGGGAGCACTAAGCAAAAGGCAGAAATGCGGTATTAATTTTATGTAACATAATGTCTTAATATGCAGTTTATCTTGACTTTTGCACATGATTTGTCCTGTCATTTGCATAGCGAGCTCTCATTCCTAATTTCACAGTCATTATGCACTGATGTCCCGATTTCTCAGCATCACTAATTTTGATGAACTAAAAATGGTTCCTGAAGGTCAGATTCATGTACAGTGAATGTTCTCCACTGTTGTGGTGGGCATGTTTCATGTGTGGGGATGTTGGTGTGCAAGTTTCGTGTGTTTGGAAAACACTAGCTAGAACATTCGAAAAATTTCATTAACCCAGCTCTGGAAGGTCATCTATGAATTCTTCCTATTCCAGTGGCCTTTTAAGTGTAGATGTAGATACAGTGTAATTTAAAACAGATGGGCATGTCTGAATATTTTCATATGCAAAATGGGACAGATGTATATGAATGGATAAATTATCCTTTTAAAAGGATACTTTGTAGCACGAAATATCACCAATGATTGGAACAGTGAACCTGCATTCAGTCTAGGGCAAACACCAGGAAGACATTATCAAAACATCTAACTATCTACAAACTAATTCCAATTAGTCTACTTTGTCTTCATACAGAAAAAACTTTTTTGATTTTTAAATATGAATTGGGTGCCAATCTGTATCCTTTGAGCCGCTAAAGCCAGCATATCACAATAGAAGTTTACTTTTCCTTGAGAGTTGCATCATTACACGGGGAGGTATGATTAAGCAAACAAAAGAACCATGTTTAAGGTCTCTTTTTTTCCTCTGCGTTTCTTGGATGATGTACAATATAAATATTCTTGAGCCAAATTTCTGATGGTGATGAACAGGAAAACAGACAGGAATAGGGTGGTGTAAGATCTAAACTGGTGATGAACATGAACTTAACAGAGTTAGGACAGAAATCATCATAGAAATAACCTCCTGGTCATCATTTTTAAAAGACCTATGGAAACCTCATGCCAGAAAGGGGCACAGGTGAACTTTCGGAGGCAAAGGAAATATCTTATATCTCAACTGGGGTGCTGCTCATACACATGTATACAATTGTCAAAAGTCTTCCAACTATGTGCTGAAAATGAGTATATTTGAGCTCAGGTCAATTATCCCTCAATAAAATTGATTTTAGAAGTTACATATGTCTCCTAAAATAGTTTTTCCCCTTAACTCTGGTAAAACTAGAAGCATCTCCTTAAAGGAGAAAAAACTTTGTCCCTTGACTGTCAATAATAAAAGGGGGAATCACGGACAGGCCTGACGTATACATGCACAGACAATCTTGAAAGGCTGACATCCAATCAGTGGTTTAAATCTCCTTTTCCCACAATTATTTATTCCTTTTTTTTTTTTTTTTTACAGTTGTGTTACACAACAGGATAATGAACTTGAGTGTCCCCTTCTTTTTCCTTTTGGACATTTTGATGCAAGTGCTGATGAGTAATAATACGCTTTACAGCAGCAGGCACCACCAAAGGAGGGGAGGAAGCATGAGGCCTGAGTAATCCTCCAAACGGGTTGATCAGTCTCTGAATAATCAGAAGTGGGCTATTATATCCTGATGGCCTTAACTTCGCTTTTACTATCTGAAACCACGTTTTCATACCAGTGAGCTCTGGGCCTCCAGAGTGGGCTCCAGCTTCATTTACCAATGTTATAAAACCGAGAATTCCCCAAAGTTTCTGTTCCAACGTATCATGAAAAGAGGTATGGAAAGCTTTAACAAACATATTCAAATGGACCAGAAACTATGGTTGGGTAGAAAAGAAAAAAAAAAAAAAATCTGAGCACAGTTTTTAAGGCTTTAAATAGTTAAGAATTATAGCCTATATATCCACTCCCTTAATTCCCAACGTCCAACTTTTTCATGTAGCTAGTCCCTACTAATACTAGGAATCAAAGGGCATGCAGTACCAGCGAGAGGCTATTACAGCCCACACTTTATTGCCCATTACTACTGAGGTCATTAGCGGCAAGAGTGATTGTAGCAGTCTTAACCTATTGATCACTGTAACTACTATCATTTAATCCTGTGTTGAATGTCTGGAAAGCAGCTAAAGGCACACAAGAGAGAGTGCTTTAGCATTGAGAAATATGGCCAAAGCTTCGAAATTACACTTTGATTCATAAAATCTAGCCAGTGGTTTAAATCAATAGTATTTAAAACAGTCATGTGAGTTTTTAACTACAGCACTCTAATATTTATGGGCCCCTCTTTGGGAGTATTCAGTAAAAACGCAACTTTTTTTTTTTTTTTTTTTTTTTTTTTTTCCAGATTCCATGCCATCTACCTCAACCTCCTTGAGATAAAAATATTCATTTCTGATGTTTTCTGTGCTACAGGGCTCATACCTTAACTGGGAGTTCAAGCTAATTCTTCATTTCTTTCTCAAAAGACGATTTAAATATAAGGCAAAAAAAAAAAATTTCCGATACTGTAACTACCTTAACTATTTGAGTATATAGAAATGAGTATGTTTTATGAGTTAACAATGAATCATAGAAGGCAATTTATGAAGAACTAGAATGATTCTGTCTAGCTGCCTTCAGGGATCAGAAATTCAAATTAAACTTCTGGCAGACATTTAAAGAATGCTAGCATACAAAACCGAATTTAAAAAAACGCACACAGTTAACACTCCTCAGTGGAGTTTCAAGAGGAAATCATGAATTAAAAAAACACATGGCATGATACACTGTTGACTGATACCAACTGGGTGTGGCTGCTCCCAGGTGCACACAAACCTGCGGGAATGGCAGAAATACAGCTGTGCTTGGGACATCACAGCTCTGCTAGTACGGGCCTGCTGCTACCTTAATACCAGCAACTGGGAAAACGGTGTTAGCACTAACAACCGCTGCTGAAAGCCCATACACTGCTGTGTAAATTCTGTCTGATATGGCTTCCTTTTCCTTCAAAATGACTATCATCTGAATGCTGAAGATTATTAAAATCATATGCCTTATTATTTTAACATCCAATAGGGAAAGGTAGATGATGGGAAAAGAAAAATCTAAAAAGCAAACAAACAAACAAAAACACTCAGAGAAACAATACTTATTTCTAATCTAGGAGACAATTGAAGGAATTGAGTGGGAGGGGAGAAGACACAATATAAATACTGAAAACAACATGGTATCTTTTTTTTTCTCTCTGTAGTTTACACTCCAGTCAACTCTAAGTAAATACTACCTAGTATACATACACATACATTTACATTTTGCATATCAGTTATTGTCCCATAATTACTATGTGTACAAATAATAAAAATGAGAAGATAAATTTTAAACACTCTTCTATTTTTATTAACCTGGTTAATAATTCAGAAACTCTTTTTACCCTCTGATCATTCGCCACATGTATGTCCCAGGAAGTTCACTTCCCTTCTAGCCTTCAGAGTATCGGGGTGATAACTGACCAGGTTTGGCAGTGTAACCTGGTTAATCAAATAACAGGAGCAAAACAAATTAAATTAGAAGGCTCCAGAATGTCACAACAAAACCAAACAGAGAATATAACTCCATTAAAAAAAGAAATAAAGAAAACGATGCCAAGTTTTTCTGGTCATATATAAGCTAGCCTGGGTAGAGAAAATTAAACATCACCTCTGGCCCCCTGTAAAAAACAAGTTTTTATAATTTAATAAGCCAATGGATACGACAGATGTACTGGCAAACATTAAAGTTACAGAGCTTCTGTTTCTCCATGGTATTTAAAACAAAACAAAACAAAATGAACCAACCAGGTACTATGCAGGTAACTTTTATACAGGAAAGAATATACACTTCTGACATACTATTTCGGTCTTGAAAAAATTTAAAAAAGCATGCTATTTATGTGGAAAGTATAATTCTGTTTCATTATGGAATTCTGCTTTTTGTATAACTCTTTTAGACTTAGCTATTTTGCCACAATACTGTACAAAGCACTAAGGCAGGTAATGGTTATTATATTAATGCAAAATCATTTAGGTAGTCAGTCATTAGCATAACAGTTCTCTCAGTAACAATACAACCAACTATTAAAAATTTTTTTTCAAAAGACCTCTTTAAAATGCAATTAGCATTTCATTTTTTTTTTTTATCATTTTGTTTATTACATTCTATCAAGAAAGGCTATCTTTCTTTCACAAAAAAATTGTAAGGCCAAGACTCGCCTGCCAATCAGGAGTTATTTCAGGTTATCAACCCTAATAAGCAATCTCCAGCAAGGCTCTCTGAGCTCTTCTTTTTCTTTTGTCTTTAAATTCTAAAAAGTGGCATAAATGCATATTTGTTTACAGCAGAGGTATTAGTGGAACATCAACTGCTCTCCTCTAACATTTCCCAGGCACACAAGGTTACTCCACTAAGTGCCAGTATAATTGTTTTAGCTCTAATAAATATCAGCTTCATTTGCATAAAAATGTAAAGTTTACATAAATTAAATCGCTTCTCCCATTAGCAGTTGTTAAATACAGGAAACAATGGAAGCTACACATGAAAATAATCACTCAATGAGCACTGATTCTTTCAACCTAGCAACTATTATTATTATTTAAATCAAGAAAATGCCTCCTCTTTCCTTCTTCAACCACTTTCTCCTGTAGCTGGGATGGAAAACAATTCAGTGCACGTGAATTAAACATGCTATGGGATTTTATATTAACAACAACAAAAGTCATGTTTAAGTGCTGCAAATGGGAGGAGGGCAGAAGTATTCCAACAAGGTACCCCGGAAAAGATTCTATCTACAGATCTTTAGCTCTTTAAGGGAAAAGGAAGAGGCCTTGGCTAAGTAAGTTCTCTGAAGTATTACTCAAAAATAATGAAAGAGACAGCAACTGTTTCAATCCTATCTGAGACACATACATGATTAAAATAAATAAAAGATAACTTGTAGATACAGTTTTAGATCAACAGTTACTGTTAAATGAAGAAAATTATAATGTCTATCTTCTGCCTAAAGAAGATTTTTCTAACACAAAGAATTAAATTTGTAGCTCTGCTTTCTTCATGATTTAATCAGCAAAGAAAATTTCATAGGCAGCTTAACTGCAAATATGTATTTTTTCCCCATATTACTGACAGGGAGAAGGAACTATAACTGAATTTAAACACACAGGTAGGCCCAAATTAGACCATTTCCAAAGTTTTATAAGGCCTTACTTAAGGTGCAATCACTCTTTAAAAAGAATTACAACTCGAGTTTCTCAAACTGTACAGTTTCTCACGCCTATTTCCAACACCTTCACCTTATACATCACAGTTAAGCTAAAGGGTGCAAATGAGATTCTAATGAGAAAACATCAGTTGCTTCTTTGACAATCTCACCATTCACTGATTTATTTCTAATGAAGACAAAGCCCAACCAAAAGCTTCCTACAAGTTAAAGGTCAAAATATGTTCACAAAATGCCTAGTAAAATCAAGGCAAATGGGAAACCCGTGCAGACCCGCCTCATGAAGTGGTGTGACAATTAGAGTAATTGTACAAAAAGCCATCTTCAGGAAAAAGTAAAAGAAATTAAGCTGCCACAACTGTAACAGGTTAGATGAAAAAAATCAAAATTTAATGTATTCTCCCCTGTGTCATCTTGTTTTGTCAAGACATCAAATAGAATTGGGAAGTACAAAATAACAAGCCCTTGAGAAATCACAGAAGCCGACCTTTTTGATGTTGTTGATTTACCTTGTTCTCAGTTATTTGAACAATGATGTTTCAGATTTAAAGGCAAGATAAAGCTTAGAAATTAAAACATGATACCAAGGTATTCTAAAAAGCTCACCATAACATTTAGCCTGCATCTTCATTGATTAGTTGCTTTTAACCAGATTTGAAAATGAGGCACAATGCATGTGTTCAGTATTCATTTTTCTCATTCGAAATCAATTTCCCCTCAAACAACTGCCAGGTTGGAAGAGGGACTCAAAGAAGAGCAATCCTACAATCCAAAAGCAGAGGCCCAGATGAGCTCTTCTCAGATAATTCAAGTCCCCACCACCTGCAAAGGGTTGTTTAGCTAAGAGATACCTGAGTTTTCTTTTTTAAATGGAAGAAAATAAGGCTGAATGCAGAATGCCACTTGGTGAGGTTAGGAGGGAAGTATCGCACGCTCTGGAAGGACTAAAACAAAGAGAAATATGCTGCTTCTAACAAAACAAACCCTTGACCAAACAACAAATCTAGCTTACAGTGTTAAGACTATCCCCACATCTAGCCATACAGATAACGCAGAAAGCTACCCTTTTGCCCCAAGAGAGCTATAGCTCATCAGCAATGTAACTTCTAGTCTTACATGAAATGTTATGTGCATAGATATATAAAATCAAGCTATCACAAGAAGCATTCTCAACTTTTATATGTAAGTAGCTCCTTTTACTCAAGCATACATATAAATCGAAAACTGCAGCAGTTAAAACTGTTTGAGGCACTAAAAATAACCTAATATTTGCAAGCATTATAATTTATGAAACCTAGACAGTTAATAAAGCTGTTTAATGCTAATTCCTTGTCACTGAATGCATATTTTAAAATGTAACACACAGAGAGACACAATTTATGTATTTATTTACTCTAACCTTTTTGATCAACTGTTGCCACATTATCCCTGGTTTGTAAATCAAGGGATGATGACTACCTGAAGTGGATTCTAACTGACCACTGCAGCTGCCCAGTTACCAAGAACATGGTTTTCAGGTTATCTTTAGTGGTGTTCGTCTATAACTAAACCATATAATTAAATAAATTCCTCCAACCTTCCTTTTTGCCAATTCAGATTTTACTTAAATTTTAGTATAGACTGAGAAGCTAGTCACAACATTCTCTCCTGATTGTCTCAAAAAACCAGTAACTCAAACAACGTTCCTGCTACACTAACGGAGACAAACATGAAATTTCATTGTTTTTAGTTAATCTAAATTTTAATTTCACCATATCTTCCAATTGTGTGGAGGTTGGCTGAAAAGTTGGAGAACTGGTCAGTGTCATAAAAGAGTTTATCTTTCAAGTGACAGGTCCTGACAACATGTAAATGGAAGGCAATGATCGTGAGGGCTTTGTTTTTTAAGGTACATTTAACTGCAAACAAACAAACAAAAAATTCAAACCAACCATTCCTATCATAAGCTTTCTGATGATTTATGATTTACCAACTGAGCAAGGTTACGCAACACTGCATGCCTTTAGATGCATTATTTCAGCTAGTTGAGATTTAATTAAGATCACAGCCTCTAAAATCCCTGTCAAATGAAAATTCAAAGAAGACAATACACTATATATCCTCATGCAGAATGTTTCCACTCCATCCCTGGAAAAATATGAGTTAATCCGCGTTTCTATGGCTGCAGACAAAAGTTTGCTAATTTTGTTTTCTTTTGACACCTAGGTTGTTTTCTATTTTATGTCATGAGATCATTCCCTTCCAGAGAAGAAAGAAAAAAATCAAGAGCGATATATGTTGCAGAAAAAGCTCTTGACATTATTAGCCGACATTATCATAGCTTAGCCATGATGCCATCACATTTTCATGTAATCAACCCATGCTTAAGTTTCATTTAATAAAATGTTTATTAACACAAAACAAACAGAAAGCCTACCTTAAATTACTCAGATTAGATAACTGACATGTTATGCTTCTCATTTCCTTAACCAACTTTCTGTCAGAGAAGCTGCACATTTGGGCAGGAAGCAAAGTTCTTAAGGCAAACGGGTGAATATAAAGCCCATTACTTTCTTTATAAGTTGTTCTTTGGTTAAAAAAAAATTCTCTATAGATTTCTTTCTTATAGACTGGTACTGACCTATACTATTTTTTTAAAGAAAAAAATGTATTACTATGTGGCCCTTTACCTAGTCAAATGTATTTTTATTTGCATCTTCTTAATATTTGGTTGCTTATCTCATGCCTTAGAAATGACAGGTGCTTGCAGTCTCACTCTTGACAGGCCACTACACAAATAACTGTCTTGCCTGAAAGGGCTAATGCAGTACTAATGAACAATAAATCAACTTTGATTATCAAGTGTCAGCCCAATGCGTTTTCAGTTCAGCTCTATCACATCCTACAGTAAGTCAGCCAGTGTCTCCGGGTAGGCAGTCTGTATTTTGGTTTCATTTTTACACACTTTTCACTGAAATGTGTCAGGCAGCTACAAAGAATCACATAAAATAGATATAGACCTTTTTTTCAATGTATGCAAAGGGCATCAATTAGGACAAGGTGATTATGTCTTCAGTTGATTTACTTACTGCTCAATCTTAATAATCAAGGAAGCTTTGTATTCTTTTAAACAGTAACACCAACAGGTCAAACCCTAAACTAGAATCTTAATGCGATCAGGTTCCAGATCTTTGGCACTGACATGCTAGCTTGAGCTCTTTACCACATAAACCACCTCTGATTGCACAGATACATTCCTCTTGGAAAACTCATTATATAAAAACAAACAAAAACAGCAACACAGAGCCGCTTTGAAAATAAAAATGCCACTTGCTTGAAACTTTAAAAAAATTGGCTTAACACTGACTTCCTAATGATAAATGTAACTTATTTTTTTTCTTAAGCAGATTAGTCATTGATAGTATGATTCACATTTCCTGTTATCAGGCTTAATTTTTCCCCCAAATGTGTCACTTTTAGAATGCTGGAATCTATGGAAATGAGGTGATTTGCATTTTTAAACTGGTTTGATTAGAACATTTGGTTTATTTGGACAAAAATATAAAATTACTAGAGATTTTAGTTTTAACTGTCAGGCCTTGAAGGAGTTAATCCCAAAGAGGAAGAGTCTATATGTACTTTGCTCTAAAACTTTACCACCCACTTCCTAAAGGTCCTCTCCTTCCCATCACCACACTTGGGGAGGGGGGAAAAAAGTCCCGTTTCCACTGACCGTCTTTCATGCAGTTCTGACAGCTGAGTTAGCTACATTCAGAGTCGGTTCAGCTGGGAGTACCCCGTGGCAATTCCTCAGTCTGCTGCACGTCGAAACCCAAACCCCGCTCACTACTTAATTAACCAGCCAAGTAATGCAACAGAGGTTTAGAATCCCCAACCTGCCAGAGTGTTCCATTCGTTCGCCCGCCTACTCCGGTGTGGGGCTCTGTGCCTCTCCCTCCCCCTTTACTGTGTGTGAACTCCTCGAATTTGAACAGCTAAGCTGAAAATAGCCTAGACAGATATAGAAACAAACTATCAGAAGCAAAGAAACATCCACACGGGTTACACTGAGATAGAAGGCTCCTTGTATATTTCACACGCTCTGAAAGTGACAGAAATCACACCCCAGATACGTCCCCCGAATGGAGTGATGGCGAGGGCTTCACCAAAGTGGCTGCGTGAAGGCCAGACCGGCAGAAAATGAATCGCAAACGAGAGAGAGGGAGAGAGAGAGAGAGAGAAAGAGAGAGAGAGAGAGAGAGAGAGAGAGAGAGAGAGAAGCAGGACTTCCTCCAACTCTCAACTACACCCCACCCATGAACATTTAAAAAAAGAGAGCGAGAGTGTGAGCCAGAGAGCAAGGGGGGGGGGGGGATCTCTCTCCAGGACCCACAGGCCTGCAGCTCCTTCTTCCCACCCCTCCGCTCCCTCCCCACCTCCACTTCCAAAGCGCAACTCCTACCCAAGTTGGTAAACAGCGAGGATGAGGATGATTTTTTAAAAGACTCAACTTCAGAACCCTCGGGCGCTCCTGCCTTCCCCAGCGAGGCCCCCAGGAAGCGGGCGCCGCGGAGCCCAGGGAAGGAGAGCGAAACCGGCAAAGATCAATCAGAAGGACCAACCTGACACTCTCCATGTAGCCGCCAGGCGCGCGGAGCCGGGCTCGGGGCGCCCGCGCGGGCCGGGCGTGGGGTCCGGCGGCCTCGGCGTGCAGGCGGACTGCACGCGCGCAGGGGCGCTCCGGCTCGCGGGCTGACAAGACGCGCCGCGCCGCGCCCACCCGCCCCGCCCTGCTCCACCAATCACAACCCGCCTCTAAACACCCCGCGCCGCGCCGTGCCGCGCCGCGCCGCGCCCCACACAATGGGCTCCGCGGCCCGCGCCCCGCGCGCTCCGGCCCCCTCCGCGCGGCAGGTGAAATCACGCTCGGGTGCAACCCTGCTTTTGTCTGGAGAGCAACTCCACTTAATAGCTGTTAACCCGGTGACCCGCCTCCGGCTGACGTCTGGGCCGGCCGGGCTCGGCGCGCACCGCTCCCTCCGGCCGGGGCTCTGCGGGGCCCGGGCTGCCGGCGGGGCGGCGTGTTTGTTTCGTCTTTGAAACTGACAAAGAGTTGTCCTAACCTTTCCGAGAAACCCGGGAGGCCGAGGAGGCGGACCCGGCGCTCGCGGAGCGAAGCCGACTGCTCCGAGCAGCTGTTCGGCTTCGGGAGGAGACGCGGCTCTCCCGGGCAGCGCGGAGAAGCGCTTTCCTCGAAAACCGCCCAGGGAGGAGAACTTTCGCTTCACGTCGGGGGTTTCGCGGGGCCTCGGCCACCCCACACCCCTTTCTTTCCCGGAGTCGGGCTCGCCAAAGTGTGCCAGTGTGCGCCGAGGGAAACTAAGCCGACGCGGGCTGGAAATAAATAACAACTAAACGTGCCTCGTCGCTGAACCAGGCGACTTCCCCTCTAGAACGACAGCTGCCGAAGAAAGCATCTGCCACACGTTTGCTAAGAAATAATTCTCTAAATTCCTTTCTTATTTATACAACAATAGCAACAACAAAAGCTACTCTCAATAAGCACTTTAGGATGACCTTCTCTATTAGAAATAGCCACTGCTTTTTCAGGCTATTGAAAGCTGAGTATAATGTGTTTTTTTTTAAGTCAACAATATGCTAAACTTTGTTGGCTCAACTGACACGATATAAGCGCCAGGTTAATCTAGTTCATTTCGGCGGCTCAATAAAATCACCTATTTGCCATCTTCAAACCTGGAGAAAAACTTCCTGGCCTATGTATTTTTTAAAGAGAGAACACACAAAATCTCCACACATATTTTTATTCTTCTCAAAACATTAGAGGAAAAGGAATAAATAGTGTGACATCAATGAATATATATTTGCTCTCAAAAAAAAAAAAAAAAAAAAGCAACAAAACCTGACCCAGTAATTCCAGGAGTTTTACTTGAAAGTACTTTTTGATGTGAGGTGTATTAAATGCAGGTTACCACAAACCAGAAAAAATGTTGGTAATACTTCCAATCAGGCAAAAGCCAAAATTTCAGTAGGGTCAGCGGGGAGCAGACAATTCCCTCTTTACTGTGGCTGCAAAAGAGACAGAAGCGCGAAGTGACCATCAAAGTATGATCAGATATTAAATGGGCACAGCGCAGATCGCTCTTCACCCTAAAGTGTTTTTGTGTCAGATACCAAATTTATTAATGGGATTTTTTCAGGTCACAAAATGTGACCCCACCCTCTCATGAATATTCAACAGAGAATCAAGGGCGCTTTTGGGGAATGGAAGGGCCTTAAATCTGCCGAACTGTTCACTGATTATCAGTAGAGTTCTGACTCTTAAAGAGACAAGGTGCTTTTTCCTGAGGGGCTGGCAGAGAGCCCCAACGGCAGGAAATAAAAATAAAGGAAGTGCTCTCCAACCAGTGTACAGGGAGAAAGTGGAAACAGTCATTTCAAAGCGCGTGACATATTTCCCCCAAAGTATTAGAATTGAGTTTTTATGCTGATAAAGAAAATTGGGATGTACTTTGAACATGTAATGTATTCTAATTTTCGAAACCAAGTTCTTCATGAGGCATCCATAAAACTCATGCATGCTTTTAGAAGGTGGACTAACTTCTCTACAGGTGTTTCCCAGCTAATAGTCTCCAGGTGCATCAAAACAAACAACAAACAAGCAAACAAAACATTACAGACGCTTATGACCCAGCTGTGGAGACAAGCCTTAAACAAAATAATTAGAGAGTGATGCAATGCAATGCTTACTCAAGTACTAAATTGCATGGTGGTGGCTGTGAGCACCCTGGGACCACAAAGGAGGAGGAGATCACTAGGAGCAGGAGGGGTTTGGGAAGGCCCCATGGGAGGTTGCCTTTAAAAGCTGATGGTTTGGATAAGGGGGAGGTGACAACAGCGAGAAGGAAATGGCTTGGCACACTAACTCAGAAGCCACCTGGAGCCCATCTAACCTTCTCTCCAAACAGACAGATGATATGGTGACTCAGAGACTACTTCTGGGCAAGGAAATGTCCCATCAGTGATAAACCTGGATAAACTACATATGCCCAGGCCACTTTGGTTAATTCTAAGCTCCTGTGGTCCTGTGTACTTGCCCTGTGTTTGGGATTCACAAAGAACTGGAACTTCCATAGCTGGAGTATAACATAAAATGTTTAAACCAAGAGTAACTCAGAAGACTTCGTTAAAATCATTTATTAATTGCTATGAGCACCAGGTCATTTCAGAAAGGCTGAGTAACAAAGGCCAAAAAAATTTTTCGGATTGTGGATGTTTTAAAAGTCTCATGCAGTTGTCATAACCTGAACACAAATTCCAGTTCCCATTCTACAGAGGAGGAAACTGAGGTGTAGCCAAGCAAAGTGATTTCTCCCAAGAATCAAACATGGCCAGGTGCAGTGGTTCATACTTATAATCCAGCACTTTGGGAGGCCAAAGCAGGAAGATTGCTCCAGCTTAGGGGTTTGAGACCAGCCTGGGCAACGTAGTTGGGACTCCATCTCCAAAAAAAATAAAAATAAAATACTCACACATACACATACACACATAATTAGACACATGTGATGGTGCATGCCTATAGTCCCAGCAACTTGGGAGGCTGAGGTGGGTGGATCGCTTGGAACCCAGGAGTTCAAGGCTGCAGTGAGCTGTGATCGCACCACTGCACACCAGCCTAGGTAACAGAGCAAGACCCTGTGTCAAAAAACAACAATAAAAAATATACCACAAGCCTCCGAGAGGAAGCAGATACTGGATAATTATAGAAAAAGAGAAGCCATAATAATATAAAATGAATACCTGGGGGGGTGGGCAACATTGACGGGGGGGTGGGGGGACAAGCCAATGTTTAAGGAAGAGTAGAGGAAATGCTAAATACCATACTTTAAAAATATTTTTGATGCCACATGCTAACACCCACAACAGATAGAGCTCTTGTTCAAACACCACATATTAAGAAACCTGTCAGTTGCTAAATGAGTCCATTATGCAGCTGGCTGTGCACTTAAGAACAGATTACTATGATCCCACACCAAACTCTAACCACCAAATAACACACCTGGGACTAAAATCATGTATTACATTTGGTTCTGCTGAGTCCCAGCCTTGAACACAGAAGAAAGTGAAAGGTTTTACTGCCCATTCAGAGCTGAGAATGGAGGTAAGATGTATTAAAGGAAGAGTCAGGAGGAGCGTCTCCTAAGGACATTATTCCACACACTGATAAATGGCCCTGTGGTGAGGTAGACAACAGCAATGGTCACTGGCCCCCCACGTGGTTCTCAGTTCCAGCGAAAGGCCTGCTTTGCCAGAAGGTGCTTGGAAATAACTAGAGAGCATGGGGCAAAAAAATCAACTGTGTGATCAGAGGCCAAAACCTTAATTCAAGTTTGCTGTCTTCTTCTGAACAACACCTGTGTTAACACACATTTTCCTTCCCCCTTCCAATTAATTTAATGGAGTAGCCTGGACATATTCTGCAATGACAGAACTTAAAGAGATTCAACCAACTGATTCTGTTGCTGGAGAGAAAAAGCTAAAGCAACAGGAATACAAAATGCAAGCCCAGTAATGTGCCTGATGGGCTGCCCAGAGAAGCTTGCCTCCCCAGAAGGAGGACTGCCAAAGAACGCCAACGGGGCAGCCAATTAGAGTTACTAAATTGCAACAGCAATGCCCCATTCCTGAGATCTGGGCTTCTGTCTCCAAGGAACCACCATTCTGTCTGGATTTAAGCAGTGTTTTTGCTTAAAAAATATAAATTAATACATCATCCATCTACAGGGAGCTAAGGCAGTTAGTTCCATATTGATATTGTTTATGTCACTGTTACGCGTATGTTGATAATGAAGCTAATTATGTTGTTTTTCTTCTGTGCCTGCAAGTTTGGTCAAGGGAAAAGACTGAGTTCTCACTGTTTCATAGGAGTTTGAATTCACCTTAATGCATCCTCCAAATTGCCGTCTGCCTCTTCGTGTAATGCAACGTTTTATAATGCCATTGCTTCTGGTGAACTTGTATATACACGGTGTGATGTGTCAACATTCAGGCGACTTAGGAGTATGATGAGCTATGGAAAACATCAACCTAAAAACAATCCTTTTAAAACATTCATACACACCAGAGGTAAACAAAATCATGACAGAAAAGAAAAATGGCAACATCCTTGCCTAACTCGGCATCTAACTGGCAGTAATAAATTACCCTCTCATTTATGATAAAACTATAATCCCTTGTTTTAACATAATGTAAAATTTGTTAATGGACTGCTTCTGCCGCGAGGTTAGAACAGATTACATTGAAGTGTGCAAAGTTCTTCAAAAGGTACATGTTTTGGGGCAGTAGAGCATGTCCCAAAGTGCTGTATCCTTCAGATATCAGGGGAAAAAAATCACTACCACCACCACCACCACCACCAGTGGAGACTTGTTATTTCCCTCCTGAAGAGTGACAGTATTTTTGGCCCACCCAGAAGCAAACCCTCGACTTTTAAGCAGAACCAGAAATGAGGCACTGAAGGGGAAAGATGGCTCTTGGGAAATGAAATTACATTTTAATACTTTTTAACGTTTAATTATGTAGAAATCGCTGAATAGCAGATAAAGGCAACTGACCACCTTTATTTAGTATAGTCAGCTTTTCCAGAGACCTGTGGTGTGCAGCAGGCCTGCAAAGAGGCAAAGGGAGCATGTCCCATCCTGCCCTCTGAACAATGCTCACACGTCTTCCTCCCAGGCAACGCCACCCTCCCCTGACCCTAGGTTGACACACCCTTATGTCAAAACCTTCTTGACGCCTGCCCTCTGCTGGCAAGCCTGCCCAGATTAGGAAATTTTGACTACTTCTACTTAGTCAAAAGACAACTCCTAAAAGCCAGAGAAAGGACATGTAATGAACTATTAACTGGAATATATAAATTAAGACATTTAAACAAAAGGGGGGGAGGAAGGGGAGCGCCCCTAGTGAAATATGGCACTTTTAATGTAAAAATGCACATTCGTCTATTCTATTGCCTGCTCGCTCACAGCAGGGGAGTGCCAAACTCTATATTTTAACTCGCCTAAGAGAACAACCCGTATTACTGTTGGGCATCTTGCCTTCTTTTGCTCACTCTCCGGGGAGAGCATGCCGGCGCATTTTCAATAAAACACCTTCTTAGCAGTCATGGGCCACTGTTCCCATTTCAGTGGTCCCTGAGGTTTGACAATACAGTGTATTTAGCTGACTCGCAGTTCGAGTTTTCTTCTGGCATTCCCAAGATCCACAAAAAGAGAAGAGCGAGAGAGAGGGGGTAAAAAAAAAAGAAGAATACTTACTTATCCTTTGTTTAAGTAAGAAAACAGTTAACTTTGAGGCTGATGAGCTGACTTACACAAAACAAGGGTGCTCTCAGGCCCTCTCCCGGCTACCGGGACTCTCCGCACACGTGTGGGCCAGATTCCCAGCTGAAGGAGGGCTCTGGACATTAGGGGGTAAATTTCCGCAGCAGCGTGCTGGAGTTTAACACTGCAACTCCTGTCAGTGTCAATGGGAAGCACGAGGCCTGTACAAATCCCTGCATACCATTTCAAAAATATATCTCCAAGACGGGAAAATGAAGCTTAGCAGTTGCAACCTCAAAAGCATTCAGGAAGTAGCACTCTTGACAGCGCTTTAGATGCCGAGTAAATGCTCTTATAAAGAACACCCAATCCAGCCGACAATAAATCTTACACCGGGGAAGCCGGCACAGGGCTGTGGAATCCCCTCCAAGATAATTGCCTTCCACACTGTGTGGCATAGAAACCGCTACACAGAAAACATTTTCTGGGGCTCTGCAGCTCGCTATGGCTTGCTTTTCTTTCCTTAATAGTCACCAATTACACAGACACTCACACCCTATCTTTGAGAGTGACCATATAAAAGTCTCAAGGCTTGTCTCCTTTTCTAGAAAAAAAAAAAAAAGGTTGTAAGGCCAGTTCTAGGGGATAGGGGGTGGGAGACGGAGATTGAGAACAGAGGATGTGTGTAAGAACTCAGGAATGGAATCTGAGACAGGCATCCAGGTGAGCAAGCCTGGATGTCTCCACTTTCCAGTCTTTGAAGGTTCACGTAGTTTTCAGACAGCTCCAAGTACTGGGCCTCATCTACAGGCCGCTGAAGCAATCGGCAGATCTTTTCTAGTCTACAGTGGCCTCAAGCAGGCCGTTTAACCCTGAGATAGTACAGGAATACTAGATATGACTGAGGATTCTATTAATGACTTTGTCAGGAATAATAGTGTGATTGTGGGTAAGTCACGTCACCTCTCTGCACCTGCACATTTCACCTAAACAAAGAGGAAAAAAGGAAGATGGATGAGATCTCGCTAGTTTTTTTTTTTTTTTTTTTTTTTTAGACGGGGTCTCGCTCTTGTCACCCAGCCTGGAGTGCAATGGCGCATCTCAGCTCACTGCAACCTCTGCCTCCTGGGTTCAAGAAATTCTCCTGCCTCAGCCTCCCAAATAGCTGGGATTACAGGCGCCTGCCACCATGTCTGGCTAATTTTCGTATTTTTGGTAGAGATAGAGATTCACCATGTTGGCCAGGCTGGTCTCAAACTCCTGACCCTCAGCCTCCCAAAGTGCTGAGATTACAGGCATGAGACACATGCCCAGCACTATAGTATCTTTAACGACGACAACAGCAGCAGCTATCATTACTGCTATCATTACACCTATCATGTACCAGGTGCACATTTTGTATCAGCAAAGGACTAATCTCTAGGTATTTTCTGCTTACAATTAGGATCTTAAATAAAACTACCAGAAATAGGGCTTGGTGCAGTGACTCATGCTTGTAATCCCAGTGACTCAGGAGGCTGTGGGAGGAGAATCACTTGGGGCCAGAAGTTCAAGACCAGCCTGGGCAATGTAGCAAGACCCTGTCTCTATAAAAATTTTAAAAAACTATCCAGATATGGCATGCATCTGTAGTCCTAGCTACTCTGGAGGCTAAGGCTGGAGGTTCACTTGAGCCCTGGAACTTAACGTTGCAGTGGGCTCTGATCACATCATTGTACTGTACTCGAGAGCCTGGGCAACAAGAGTGAAACCCCATCTCTAGAATGAATGAATGAATGAATGAATGATACTAAAACTACCAGAAATATGGTCTAAAATTATAAATAGGATTTTACAGCTCGGTAATCTCAAACACTGTCACGACAGCAATGAGTCAGGGAACAACAACCAAAAACAGGCTTTCTGGGAAACCACCTAAAATCTTTAATGGGACCTTCTCTAGGTCATAAGCCCCATGAAACATCAACAACTTGTAGTCTATACAGTAAATCACATACATGCTTTAAGACTTGGTTGATTTAGTTGAGGGGGGCAGATGAAGACTCTAAAACAAACTGACTTCTAAATATATTTATGGTTTTTGTGCCTGTGACTTTTTTCTCCTCTTCCTTAACCACTTTGGTTCTTTTCTTTCAACCATGCCTACTTTCACCAAAAAGATTTCTGAATACGCAGTCCAGCTTCCCAAACCACTTGCTTGCTTCTGTTGGTTTCAGATTAGAAAGGAGAAATGAAAGTTTTAAGCATCAGGTGGGCTGCTACTGATGGTGGCGGGGGGGTGCCTTTTCCATCTCAGATTGAAGCCACAGCTAAGGTTTAGATTGGATTGCAAGGGACATTTGGAAGAAAGAGTAATATCACAGAGACATCGGGCCCCTTTTGTATTAATAGTTTAATAGCGTCTTGAGAAAATGCATACAGAAATGTAGTCCAGCCTGCAGGCCAATTATTTATTTTTTTATTATTTCAAATGGCATTTCATCTTTCATGAGGAAAAGCAGTAGATGAAGCAGGAAGAAGCTTTCAGGTCATACAGAACTTCCCTCTTTTCAAACAAATAAGGCATTGTGTTCGAACAATAGGAGGAATGTCTAATTGATCTTAATTAAATTCAGTGATGTCCAATTTTTGAGATGGGTCAGAACACATCTATGTAATGTCACAACCTAACAGACCAGACCTTTGAAATCAGGGAACGCTGTTCTCTGACACCCTTTTGCATCCATTCACCATCCCACTAGGCTCCTAACTTATTCTTCCCTCTAACTTTGTTCTCTGCTTATACCCTTCTCTATACCTCACGTGAATCCTGACCTCTTCCTGCTTTGGGGCTTATATTTTAACAATAGCAACAGCGATACCCCTTATCTCTGAAGTTTGCAAAGCCCTGTCAGCATTCTTATGACAACCTATGAAACAGGAATCCTATTACCTCCACTGGACATAGAGAAGGCTACCTGGATCTGAGTTTGAACCCAGTATTTGTTACTCATCAACAAAGTAGGTGAGGGGCAAAAGTTCATAATGTCTGCATTTTCTTATTTGTAAAGTGGGAATGATTATCTGCCTCAGAGTAGACAGATGTTTCTGTTGTTATTTTCTGAGGGGGTGTCAACTTCTAAAATAATGTCTCCTGATTTGAGAGCACTGGTGTGAATATTTGATCCAACATATGGCAAGTACACAGTGTCTAGCAAACCCTCCAATGTTGTTTACTGTTAGGGGACTCGTCTGAGGTCCTTTGGCTGGTGAATGGGAGAGCTGGGATGTGACTCTGTCCTCCAGGGCTCAGTCTCCTGCACTTGGGACCCTCTTCATTTGCTGGTTACAGAGCTCAGACATCGAGACAACGCTAAGATAACAAGAACCAGAGCCACTCTTGAACAGGGAGGTGCAGGAAATCCTCTAAAGAAGCTACCAGTCACCAACTGGGAAGCACGTACTGTGACCTTGGCACAGGAGTTGACAAAGAAAGGGAAAATGAGGGAAGGGCTGGTGCCTGGTAACAAGATGGCTGAGAAATACGGACATACTTATGGGAATGTGTGATGCAGTTGGCATTTCCTATAAAAGTGCTTAATGCTCCAAACAACCCTATGAAGGAGGTATTATTGTATCCACTTAACAGATAAATAAACTGAGGCTCTACGAACTTATGCTATTATTTTTTCTTTGAGATGGGAGCCTCACTGTGTTGCCCAGGCTGGAGTGCAGTGGTACGATCTTGGCTCAATGCAACTTGCGCCTCCTGGGTTCAAGCGATTCTCGTGCCTCAGCCTCCTGAGTAGCTGGGACTACAGGTGTCTGCCTGCATGCCCAGCTAATTTTTGTATTTTTAGTAGAGGATAAGGTTTCACTATACTGGCCAAGCTGGTCTCAAACTCCTGACCTCAGGTGATTCACCCAACTCGGCCTTCCAAAGTGCTGGGATTACAGGCATGAGTCACTGCACTCGGCCAGCTTAAATTATTTCGCTGGTATTTCAAAGCCAGTTGGTGGGGAGTTGGGACTTAGTGACTCCAAAACAAGGCTTCTTCTATCCCACATGCTAATCTGAAGACTAGGCTGAAGGGTAAAACTAAGCCTGGGAGAACAAAGGTGCTGGTTCGGTCTTAACTCCCGTGGAAAATAAACTGACCAAGTGTCACTGATTAGTCAGCATGAATGGAAGCTAAAATAACACAAAGTTAAAATTCTGATATCCTCTTTGATTCTTACAGGAATCTACAGTGACAATCCACAACTGGGCTGGTTGGCTGCGGGAGTGGGAAGATTGAGAGAGTGAGACCAGGGGCTCATGCATTCTTTTGAAGTTACTTCTCCTTGATTAAGCAGTCTCTCATACTCCCATCTCCACTGCTGGAAAGAGAGTCAGATAAGAAAGACAGACACTGATGATCTTCTCTCATTACTGAGCACCGGGCAGAGGCCAGCAGCCCTGGCCTAAATGGTGCCTGCGTTCTCCTGGCAGTACACAGTGTCTCAGACGTAAACATGAAACATCAGGGTGGCAGAGTTTATTTGGTCTTTAATCATAAAAGGCAGGGAGAGAATTCAGCGTGGTGACTCTGGAGAGACATTGCCATTCTGATCCTGGTGGTACCATTCTCTGGTTATACATTTAGTAAGTTGCAAGTTTCCGTAAGACTTCAGTTTCCTCATCTATAAAAAAGAGCTAATCCTAGTACTTCACCCACACAAGGTTTAAATAAGATAAAACAGATCAGTGGCTGGAGCACAATAAGCACTTAACATGCTTCCTAAGGTATCATTATCACTATTATTACATTCCACTTTTCCTTCAATTTCTCCCTTTTGCCGTAAGAACATTTCAGAAGCCAAAACTTATTTTAGTTTCTTAGACTTCTTATTTTTCTGTGCTGTAGGTGCTGTCAATCCTCACTCCAGACTTTAACTCAGCAGCAGCAGCAGCAGTTCCTTCAGCCAAATAATGGAAGAAGATATCTGGTTATTCTGTTGTGTTTTTTCGTTTTTTTTGTTTTTGTTTTTGAGACCAAGTCTCACTCTGTCGCCCAGGCCGGAGTGCAGTGGTGCAGTCTCAGCTCACTGCAACCTCCCCCTCCTGTAATTCTCCTGCCTCAGCCTCCCGAGTAGCTGGGACTACAGGCGCTTGATGCCGTGCCTGGCTAATTTTTTTATTTTAGTAGTGACAGGGTTTCACTGTGGTGCCCAGGCTGGTCTCAAACTCCTGAGCTCAGGCAATCTGCCCGCCTCAGCCTTCCAAAGTGCTGGGATTACAGGTGTGAGCCAATGTGCCTGGCCTGTTTTGTTTTTTAACAAGGGTCACTAAACCAAGATTCATCTACAAGAGGCAAAATGGCAGTCCCACTTAAATCTCTAGGTTACTGGTGTGTTATGTACAAGCAGCCAGTTCATCACTTGCATTTGGTGAAGGACTATGGTGTCTTGCTAAACGCCGAGCTCTCAGGGACCCACTGGGATTTTTTTTTTTCTTTTTCTTTTTCTTTTTCTTTCTTCTTCTTCTTCTTCTTCTTCTTCTTCTTCTTTTCTCCTTCTCCTTCCCCTTCCCCTTCCCCTTCCCCTTCCCCTTCCCCTTCCCCTTCCCCTTCCCCTTCCCCTTCCCCTTCCCCTTCCCCTTCCCCTTCCCCTTCCCCTTCCCCTTCCCCTTCCCCTTCCCCTTCCCCTTCCCCTTCCCCTTCCCCTTCCCCTTCCCCTTCCCCTTCCCCTTCCCCTTCCCCTTCCCCTTCCCCTTCCCCTTCCCCTTCCCCTTCCCCTTCCCCTTCCCCTTCCCCTTCCCCTTCCCCTTCCCCTTCCCCTTCCCCTTCCCCTTCCCCTTCCCCTTCTCCTTCTCCTTCTCCTTCTCCTTCTCCTTCTTCTTCTCCTTCTTCTTCTTTTTCTTCTTCTTCTTTTCTCCTCCTCCTCCTCCTCCTCCTCCTCCTCCGCTAATTTTTTATTTTTCTTTTTTTGTAGAGACGGGGACTCTGTACATTGCCTACGCTGGTCTCGAACTCCTGGGCTCAAGAGATCTTCCTGCCTCAGCCTCCCAAAGTGCTGAGGTTACAGGAGTGAGCCACTGTGCCAGGCCCTACTGAGATATTCTAAGGAGGGGTCTCTGCCTTAGGTGTCAAGAACAATGAACTGCAGGTTGGCCAACATAAGACTTAATGCATGGAATCTTTGGCCTGTAGTTTTTCAATGTTTTGTTACTCACAGTGGAGCCTGCCTCCAGAGAGGCTGGCTTTCAATGCAGTCCCAGCCACCTGGGCTCCGGAGAGGGCCCAGCTTGCACCCAAAGAGCATCACAGTTTAACAGGCTAACTTTAAGATTATTTTTCAAGTTCCCAATACCCAACTAACTCAAAAAAAGAAATGGAAATCTCTTTTCTTTTCTTACAGTATTTGATCATTTGCTGAATTAACAAACATGCAAACATGCAGACATCAGAAAAGGAGGGCTCCTACCTTGGCCTCAGGGCAAAAGGGAGCTTCTAGAATAAGGCAAGAGTAATGCTAAAGATGAAAGGATGATGTTCTGCCCCAAGGAGGTGGGCAGGTAGGACTGGGAAGGGCATTTGAGCTACTGGAATGGCACGTGCTAACATTCACATAGCAGACAACATGAGTCAGAATACCAGAGAATGTAAAGGATTTCGGTATAGCTGAGGGAAAGACAATTCATGCTCCAGCTTCCTTCCTTCGAGATGAATCGTTTTTCTTCTTTTTCTCAATTTCACCTGTATTTCCTATCTCAAAACTTTACCTATCTTTTCCTCTTCTCATTCTTCCTGTTTGGAGCATGGTCTCTGTTCTTCTTTATCCATGTCATGTCCATGATTAGCATGATCTCATCCAGCCTTGATGTCAGCTGGGTCAATCACACATACACAGTTTTTCTCCAAGTTAGCAGAGTTTGGCGTTCTTTATTCCTGTCCTGCATGCTCTCAGCTGTGACTGCTAAGCTTCTAAGTCAGAGATGTTTGAGTCAGTGATCTCTAATATGCCTCTGGAATTTTTAAAGGTTTAATCTAACATTCACACAGGGGTTTCGAACTACTAACATAAAGTTATGGAGCATGGGCTCATGGGTTAGATATTTCAGTCACCAAGTGTTTAAATAACATCGCATCAGACATGGTTAATATACAATTAAGTAGAACACAGCTTGAAGAGAGCTCACATCTAAGCAGGGGCAAACTTTTAAAACATCAAGGACTTGTATGCTAATCCTTCTTAGATATCTAGTTGAGAAAATAGAAGTCTAACAAAACCATTGACCTTTCACATGTCACTCCCATTCTGCCACAAGGTCTGAACCCTGAGGTCTCTTTTTAGTGCACTCTCTCCTAAGGCAGCATCGCTGTACTGGAGTGAAGGTGGCTCTTCTTAATTTTTATTTACTTGCTCCTTATGAACTAAGTAGGGAGTTGGGGAAAAGACAAAGACTGTACAGTGAAACTACACGTCATGAACAGCAGAAAGGAGCCAAGTCTAAACAAAATGTATTCCTCTATTAGGCAAAATTATCCTTTTTAACAGGAACACACACACACACACACACACACACGAGAAGAAGAGGTCACTAACCGAGCCATCTTCCCATCCATGGTACTAAATCTTAGGGTGTTCTCACTTCCCTAACTTCCTACGGCATTCACTCTCTGTGCCAGTCACTTCAGCATTCATTACATATTGAATTAGCTCATAAAATGCTGCCATACATAACCCTGTACATAACCACTCCTCAACAAGGATTTCATAAATTTATAAACGAATGAAGAAATGAAAGAATGTTTTCTATTTTCTCTTCTTTCCCCTAGTCCCCTCTCGCTTCCTCCCCTCCTGAGAAGCATTTATGTTTCCTGTGCATATTTTCTCTAAACTGTAAGCCCTGAGAGATGAATTGTATGCCCTTTCTTCTTTCTCCACCTGTGGCGTGTTTTGCTAATGAGAAAGTAACTAAGTCTTTGCTAAATAATAGCATCTCTATAGGTAAGATGAACATTCAATTAGAAGAGAAGCATCCCTGTATTGCCATGTTTAGGGACTAAAATCTTGCTGATGACAATTTTGTGACTGAATGACCTCATCACATGCAAAAAAAAAAAAAATGTAGCCTTTTTTTTGTTTTTTTGAGATGGAGTTTTGCTCTTGCTGCTCAGGCTGAGTGCAATGGCACAATCTCAGCTCACGGCAACCTCCACCTCCCAGGTTCAAGCAATCCTCCTGCCTCAGCCTCCCAAGTAACTGGGATGACAGGCATGCGCCACCATGCCCAGCTAATTTTGTATGTTTAGTAGAGACAGGGTTTCTCCATGTTGGTCAGGCTGGTCTCGAACTTCTGACCTCAGGTGATCCACCTGCCTCAGCCTCCTAATGTGTTAGAACTATAGGCGTGAGCCACCATGCCTGGCCAAAAAAATGCATTTGTATACAGCAGTAAATGATTAGACTCTTTGAAAATTAAAAAACAAAACAAAGCTGGGTACAAACCCTGATTCAGAGATTACACAACTAACAAATGTCATTTTATGGGTGTGAGTAAACTTGAATAACTTAGTCTAATACAGCTGTACCTACTAAAGGTAGACAGCTCCCCAGAGTTTGTAAAAATTATCTCTTTCATTTCTCTTGCTAATTTTTTCAAATGGAAAGACTCCTTCTGAATAGACTTAAGACTGGAAGGGCAGGAAAAACAGTTTTTCTAAACTGCTGCCAATACCAGCACATCCTGCAACTAGGTAACATTGCCCGAGGAGCTTCCACTTCATTTTGTTTTGCATCCAAAGGTGCTTGCTTCACTGATGCAGCTAAGAAAGAGCGGAAGAAAGACCCACAGGAAGGCAACAGCCCAGACTTCACTGGAGCCACTAAATAGTCATAAACAGTGGCAACTTTAACCCTTATCCTTGGAAGCAGAAGAGCCTGTGTGACCTTTGCTTCTCTTCGGTTACCTGGATTCTGGGAACTGCAGACTTAGGGTCCAAGTTCATCCCAACAGTGGATGCTATGCAACTCCTGCGCCCTAAGAACTCTCGGCTTCCTACCATGCCCACTCACGGTTTGGGTTTGCCCGTTCCTGCTAAAGCCCTACATAGGTTCTGATTTTGTTTAAAGCATGTAGCCAGTATTTGAAAAATGACAGGCAAGGCCACCTACTCTGTCTTGCCCCTTCGTCCCTCCATACAGAGTGCCCAGAAATGAGCATGGGGGGACAGGTGTCTGCCCTCTAGTTCAGAAGAGGCCAGACGCCCAGCTCCTCATTATTCTACTAATGCAGATTAAAGTCCTTGCCCTTGCCCCGCACCCAGGTCTCAACTGGCTCCTACTGGTGTTACAAGCATCCCTCACTAATTGTCACATGAACTGCTGTTCAGTTGGAGCTCTTCACTCTATACTGGTAACGGTGGTACGGGCTTTGCATTCATGCCCACTAATAATCTTTTTCATTTTGATGGAGAATTTCAGCCTGCTGAGCCCTTTTGAAAAAAAAAAAAAAAAAAAAAGAGGTCGGCCAGGGTGGCTCACGCCTGCAATCCCAGCACTTTGGGAGTCTGAGGCAGGCGGATCACGAGGTCAAGAGATCGAGACCATCCTGGCCAACATGGTGGAACTTCGTCTCTATTAAAAGTACAAAAATTAGCTGGGCGTGGTGGCGTGCGCCTGTAGTCCCAGCTACTCGGGAGGCTGAGGCAGGAGAACTGCTTTAACTCACTGTGGAGCTTGCAGTGAGCCAAGGTCGCGTCACTGCATTCCAGCGTGGCGACAGAGCAAGACTCTGTCTCAAAAGAAAAGAAAAGAAAAGATCTTGATTCTTCATCTCAGCATATTAACTCTTCCCCATCCTCACTTGACCCAGACAATTTCTGTTATCTCTAAATTTCTTAGATCATACTCATCTGAGAGATAGTGTGATCAGTTTTCTAAATGTGTGCATTCCAGTGTTCCACACCTTCTAAACTGGGATGCTACTGTTATTATGTGACAATTAAGAAGACCTGTTCACACCAGGGCTTATTCTCATTTATCACCTGTTCCAGGCGTGGACTTATTCCCACTTACTCCCTGTACGAAGAGAGGTCCGACCCTGCCTCCTCCTGCCGCCTTCACTCAGCAACAAGCACAATGCTTGGCTCTCAGCAGAAGCTTCACTGACCAAGAATGCATAGATGAGCAAGCTTACTTAATCTTTACCATTACCCTGTGAAGATCCTATTTACAGTCCACATTTTATAGATGAGAAAACGGAGGTCTAGAAACAACTCACTCAGAGTTAGGTATCTGTTACACAGAACCAGCATTTAAAAATAATGCCTAGAAAGTATAAATAACATGCACGAAACACGCCAATTGCTCATTTCGCAGCAGGACCCCAAAATCAGGGCTTGTGCTTCTCTTTCCTGTGAATCACTAGTGTGGACCATACCTCCCCAATCACGTCTCCTACCAGCTTTTTCTTTCCCTTTTCTGCAGAAACAGACGTGGCTAAAGAAATTTCCAAATTAAAACCTGGCAATGGTTTCTATATTCTTGTTTCCTAAACCTATAAATCAAAACTGTCTAAACAGGTCATAAATGTTCCTCAGCAATATAATGGGAAAAGTTCTGATTTATGGTGCCGGTAGAATAATTTTAAATAATTACATAAGAGTTTTGGAAAAATGCAATTAACACCTTTAGAAGTTTTTTGAAATGAAAATGAATCTCTGGAGATGAGTGTTCCCATACATAAAGATAGCCAGTTAAAAAATAAAAATAAAGCTACAAGATGCAACTGTGTCTGAAAGATCCTATAGAAACAGAGAATGGGAGCTACTATTTACAATGGGAATTCCCTAGGGTCACCACATCAATAAATGTTTTAACTTTGTCGCATTATCACACGTTAACAACACAATCATAAAATGTACTACCGAACATCAAAATTAAATCACCAAATAAACATCTTGTTTCTATTCAGCCCCAGCTGATGGCTTTCTGCCTCTGTACTGCTTTGACACATCCTACCACACTGTCCTTTGGAACACTTCAAATCCACCTACCTGCTCTTGGAAATCTGGCCAATGTTGTTTCCTTCCTCTTTCTCTTCATTTGTGATTCAGCTCCTTTAGAATTCAACCTTCTACAGATGAAGTCACTCCAAGCCTCTGTCCTTAACCCTAATTTCCCTGGGTACCAAAGAAAGTCTTCCCGTCTCTGAATTTCCTTCTTCTGGCTTAGCAAGCAGTAGTAGTTATGATTTTACTCAATGAACCTATTTCTCAAGCACACTTAAGATACGAAGCTTTCTCTTTTGTCTCTCACTGGGTGATCTTGGCACTTTGGCCCATTCTACCAGCACTTGGTCTGAAACCTTTACCTCCACAGGAATTGTAACTCTCAAAGTGGCCCAAGAAGGCAACCTCAGACTAAACTAACTTGGTTAGTATACACTGCTTAATGCTAACTGTTCTGCATTTGTGTCCAGGTTTACCTTGGATACAACACTAATCAATAATGAAGCAGCACTTGACTTTCCTCAGAGCTCCGTCATATCCAGTGTGACCGTCAAAACTTAGTTCTAACGCTCAATGATTCAAACACTGAAATGGTCCAAGGTTATCTCCCCAGTTCTTTCCAGCACCTGTACTTAGGTCAGCAATTACACAAAGAGAACCCTCAGCCAGTATCCTGGTCATGAAATTGAGAAAACGACACAGAACCATAGAAACTCTGATTTGGAATAGATTCAGCAATCGTCTTAATCCCACCCCCTCATTTTCCAGATGAGGAAACTGATGCCCAGGCGGGAAAAATGAAGAGCCAAAGGTCATACCTCTAAATAGTTACAGGCAGAACGAAGACCAGAACCTAAAACCTGTGACTCCCTGTTAGACATTCTTTCCACTGCTTCACGCCACCAGACAAGGAAGATACACGAGGAACCACAACACTAAAATAATCAGCCTCCAACACTTAGAACTGTTTTGGTTGGGGGATACGCAGGGAGAAAACAGTCTTTCTGTATGTGTTGGAAGGAGCAGTGCTTTTTATTTCCACTACAAATTATGAATGAAAAATATACCTAAGTATTACTCACCAAAGGCACAAGACAAGATTTCAGTCATCTTCGTGGTCACTCACATTTCAGTTGTTTCTAAAACGTATGTAACTTGATTTGGTCATTAACCCAGGGCTGAAATGTCCAATAGTGTAGACACTAGTCACATGTGGTTATTTAAATTTAAATGAATTACATGTAAATAAAATAATTCAGATCCTCTATCCTATTGGCCACATTTGAAGTGCACAATAGCCAATGTGGCTAGTAGCTACCATGCTGCAAAGTGCAGACACAGAACACACAGTGCTGAGGTCTAGAACATACTAATCAATGAAATGGGCATAATAGGAAAGCTACCACACAAAGTTTGATATATAACCTTTTTGCAGTAAAAAAAGGACTGCAGAAATATTCTAGAGCAACCTTCTCTAGTTTCTGATGAAGGAGCTGAGTCCTAAGACATTTATTTACACTGCCCTCCGAAGCTATATAGACGGTTAGTGCCACATTTGGGATTAAACGTCGGATTGTCCAACTCTAGGAAGTGATTTTTCTGCTAACCAGCTGACTGACTGAACAACATGGCTAACAATATGATATGGCTTACCTTCTTTAAGATAAGGGGCAAAATGTCTATACAGCACCTACTCCTCTATCTTCTAAAGGGAAACTGAGGTGCAACAAGTTACTCCTTATCTATTCTGGATCTATGTGGCTTCAAGGGAGCCAACATCATCCGGGGGAGACAGGGGTGGATGTAGTGCTCGGTCCCACCTACATAGTTTGAATATATGTCCCCACCAAAACTCCTGTTGAACTGTAATCCCCGATGTCGAAAATGGGGCCTGGTGGGACGTGTTTGGGTCACAGAGGCAGAACCCTCATGGACTGGTGCTGTCCTTGTGACAGTGAGTTCCCTGAGATCTGGCTGTTTCAGTGTGTGTCCCCTCACCCCCAACTCTCTCTCTTGCTCCTGCTTTCACCATATGACATGATGCCATCTCCTCTGCCATCCGTCGTTCCACCATGAACTAAAGCTCCCTGAGGCCTCCCCAGAAGCTGAGCAGATGCTGGCAACATGTTTGTGCAGCTTACGGAACTCTGAACCAAATAAACCTCTTTGCTTTATAAATTACCCAGCCTCAGGTATTTCTTTATAGAGACACATGAACAGCCTAACACCCTCACCAATCAGCACATCCCCTCCCTTCTCCACAGCAACTGGTTCAGATAAGTGACTCAAGTCACTCAACTGGTTCAAGGACTGTCGACAGAATTACTGAGCAAGAGATACTCTCTCTTTATGAGGGGCTGCTAAGCTGTAAACATGTGAAGCAGGGACTCTCAGAAGCCCTCTGGCCTCAGCAAGGGAAAAACCTTACAAAGAATGGAACCAATAGGAAAGAAATGGAACAGAACAATTGGAACAGACCTTTCCTGATGACATTACCTGAGTGTCTGGTTCCAGCTGGGTCTGAGGCCAGGCTAACCCTTGAACTTTTAAGCTCTGTGAGCATACACACTCTCTCACCCCAAGTCCCCATCACTTGCCAGTCTGAGCTGGATTTTGACATTTGCACGGGGAAAGGTCTTGACTAATACAGGTACCTGCTTCCATAGGAAGATTAGGAAGTGCTCTTGGTGTAACACTTCCAAACAACCTTGAAAAGCACTACCTGAGGGAAACCCAAAATTACACGGCACACCATCGCAGTTGCAAATCTTGGTTCATCCAATTCCATTCTGGGAGAGATTCCCCAAGTCAACTCCAACTGTACAGGGCCTGTCCCAGCCATGCACCATTTACTAGGTTTCAGTTCACCACCTGTGCATTTTTCTTTTGATCACCCCAGTTTGCAAATTTCTCACAAGGGTATGCCTGCAACATCACTTTGAAATTCAGTGAAATATCTTCTATTTACCAAGCCCTGGGAATTTCTTCAAGACATTTTTACCCTCTAAAAAAAATAATAAAGAAATCCCCTCAGTCTTATGATGACAATACTATTAAGAGTTCTCAGTCCAATGGGTTTTACTCAAAATTCTTTCAGTGTGTTTTTTTTTTCCCCCAAAAGCAAATTCTACAATGATTCACTGATTCCTCACCCATGGGTTTTATTTCTCCTTTTTCCTGAATCTGACATTTTAGTTTATTTTTTGTTCTTGATCCACCCTGCCAAATTATGACAATCTTACTTTCACAGAGTATAATAAATGATTTTTTAAAATTCATTAGCAACTATTTTCTTGAAATACATATATTCTAGAGAAATACACATTTTTCTTCATGGTGGCCTCTTTCAGGTTATATGACTGAAATCACTTACTGAGACCAGGCCTGTTAAAATGTAGAATAGGTTTTTCATGAACTAACCTCCCCTTGCAGAGTTAACACTATTCTTTAAAGTCTTTTCTTTCTGCTAAATAAAATGATTTTTTAAAATAAATCATTACTGGCCAGGTGCAATGGCTCACACCTGTAACCCTAGAACTTTGGGAAGCTGAGGTTGGGGGATTCCTTGAGCCCAGGAGTTCGAGACCAGACTGTACAACATGGCGAAATCCCATTTCCAATAAAAATACAAAATTTAGCCGAGTGTGTTGGCAGGCACTTGGAATCCCAGCTACTAGGGAGGCTGAGGCACAAGAGTTGCTTGCTTGAATGAATGAATGAATGAATGAATGAATGAATAAATAAATAAATAAATAAATGTTTAAATATGTGGATTTGGGCATAAAATAGTCATTCCTTTCACTCACAGAATTTGCCAAAATCCACTCATTTCTATGCATTTTCTGTCCAGCTCTTCAACAGCTTACAACTACTTTTTTGGTTTCACTTAGCTTTTTGCTTTTCTTTTCTGAGACAGGGTCTTGCTCTGTCCCCCAGGTTGGAGTGCAGTGACACAATCACAGCTTGCTGCAACTTCAACCTCCCATGCTCAAGTAATCCTCCCACCCTCAAGCAATCCTACCACAGCAGTCTCCTAAACAGCTGAGACTCCATACCACCACATTCAGCTAATTTCAAAAAAAAATTTTTTTCGTAGAGACGGTGTTTCCCTATGTTACCCAGGCTCATCCAGAACTCCTGGTCTCAATCAATTCTCCTGCCTTGGCCTCCTAAACTGCTGGGATTACAGGTATGAGCTTCTGTGCCAGGTTCCACTTAGTTTTTCTTACTTCAGCCCATTAACCTTTAGTATCCCAAAATTTCATTTATTCTCCTGTTACTGTGAAATTCTGGGTGAAGATCACTGGGCACCTAGGGCTTCAGCTTTTTACTATCAAGGAATATTATATTAACCTGATGTTTTAGAATCATCAACACTTAATGACATTCTAATAACACTATTAGCATCTTTTGTTATATGTGTGTCACATGCTCTGGCTGGGTGCTTTATGTCCAAGTTTTCATTTAGTTCTTGTGTGGTGGGTATCATTTATGGCCATTTTACAGACAGAGAAACAAAACTTGAGAAGTCTTCCATTTTGCCCAAGGTCATGGTGGCAGGTCAGGATTCAAACATGAATCCTTTGCTTCTAAAGCCTAAAGACTCTGAATGACATGGCTGAAAATTCTAGCATCGGAATTGCAAATATTGGATTGAAATCCATCACAAGTGTATTCTTTGTAGTTGTAAACCTAAAACCAGTGTCTCATGTTGACAATTGGCCTCACCCATACTTTGTCCTTGGGCAAGGGGCAAAAGGAAAGCTCTGCCCTCTTGCAGACTGTGCCCGTTACAGTTCCTAGCTTGCTTATCTAGGACTGCTAGTTAATTTCATATTAAGGAAATCTGTGAGTATCCCATAAAAGGGAATCTTTTCATTCTTGCTTATGTGACAACACCATATACAAACATCATTATTATGCAATGTGTTGGGGAGAAAAGGAAGCACATTTGACAAATGTCATGCTAATTTTATTCTTCGGGGATCTGGAATTGCTGCTGCCTTTTCTAATCTCCGGTGTCTCTCGCTGGTCCAGCGATAAGGGCTCCCGTCTCAGGTTAGAGACTCCATCTCTAATTTCCCCAAGTCTATCAATGAGAGGCAGGGACTGAAATCCCAAGTTCTAACGGGTATTTTCCAGGAATGCTTCTCTTTTAAATCATGAGCGACATTTAATATGACCCTGGGCAGCAAACTTCTGCCCCAGAGGAAAGCAGAAAACCAATTTATGTAAAATTAAAAGCGATTTACTTGATCCATCACTTGCTTCCACTCTAGCCTACTCTCAACTGTAACACATTCTGCTGGAATTACAGGCTACCTCTTCGTCCTGCACTGGGGCATAGAATCTATCTATGCACAACCACGGAGAATAAACATTACAGAGAAATAATGACTTTGGAAGCACCAGACACCCTACCCAAACACAAGCTACATGTGTGTTCACAGATGGAAACTAACGGCTGTCTACCCTGAAGGCCCCATAAGAAAAATGCAGTCACCTTTACAGTAAAATGCGACTTACTATTCCACATGCAACAAAGTGAGATAAAGAGAGGGCTGGGGACTGAATTCCAACAAAGAGCTCGTATAGTACCTTGGATTTCCTCAGAACAGTCCAGACCATTCAAGAACTGTGCAGACCCCAAAGCGTTAAGCTGCACAACTGACGAGATCAAAGGACCAAAGTAGAGAAGGGGTTCCAGGTTAGCTCAGTTCTCTGTTGGGTGGGTCAGAGAATAGAACTCGTGTGACATCATTTTGTGTCTTGCTCTGGAGGTGTGCTTAGCAAAGCCAACGTTAATAAATCAAACAAAAGAAACAATACAGGTTTTGTCTGGCAAAGGATTATGCAACATATTAATGTAAACAGCACTGAGCCGTACCAGAGGTACTCTGACCATTTCCCGGATGCAACAAATGAGGGCACACATTCCTTGTCAGTGCATCACAAAATGACAACAAAAGTCATCCAAGCTTTCCTGTTGAGAGATGCCAATGAGTATTGACAAAAGCTTAAGAGTGTCTTTCTGAGACCTCTGTGGTTTAGCACTTTGTCAAAACAGGATACTATTTAAATTAAAAATTTACTGATTCAAGTTCAGAAAAACCCTGCTTTGCTGTTTTTATAACCAAATTTGTGGGTGGGGAAACTTTAACCTTTATTTTTTCTTTTTTTATGATACCTTATATGGGTGTGAGAAGGTACTATATTTAGCAGGCTAGATTTGAGAACTAAGGTATCTAAGCAAGATGACTATCACTTTCTATGAATTACTGTACATGTGAAATTATGGGCTTGTTATATTATGCAAAAGCGACTCATGTGAAACAAACAAAAATACCTGTTTGCATGTATAAGTTTTGTAAAATCTTTGTGGGAAGAAAAAGGGGAAATACACACTAGACTAGCCCACAGCATAATGTACCTACCATGTGAATCTGGCTTAGCGTGCAAATGCATGTTTTTAGAGAAGGCTAAGTCAGGGCTATAAGACTATGGTCAAAAAAGCAAAGCTAACAGTCAAACTTCAGCAGTGCAGTAGTGAGAACCAGGGTGCTGGGGAACAGATGGAGTCTCCAGAAATTGCGGAAGAGCAACCGAGTTTGTTTCTGACTGGGGGCTTTTACACTTGTTCCCCGAACCTGAAACATTTTTCCCTAGATATATGTAAGACTCAATCCCTCACTCAATCAAGGTCTCTACTCCTCAAAGATCCTTTCCTCAGAGTCCCTCCCTACTATCATCACCACTGAGTGTATCTTAATCCACTCAGTTTTCTTACAGATTTCATCATCACACAACATGTGGTGATACGTTTTTTTGCTTACCAGTATATCCCATAAGAATGTAATCTCCATAAGGTCAGGGAGCCTGGCTGCTTTCTCCGCTGCTCACTCTAGGTGCCTGGTAGAGTCTCTAGGCCAACACAACAGCTCAGTAATTTGTCAGATGTTTGTTGAACAGGGAATCTCAAGAACAGTCTATTCCAGTTGCAGAAAGGATCTCATTATTTTTCTTGAACTTTCACCTGTCTACCTAACTAATTATGGGAAAGGTACTAACAAAGTCATTCTAATGATGTCAAAGACTTCTGAGACACCAGGACACAGTTAGATGTAAATATTAAATATTAAACTGCTTATTTTGCCTTAAAATCACTCTGAGATTATCTTTTTTTTTTTTTTTTTTTTTTTTTTTGAGAAGGAGTTTCGCTCTTGTTACCCAGGCTGGAGTGCAATGGCGCGATCTCGGCTCACCACAACCTCCGCCTCCTGGGTTCAGGCAATTCTCCTGCCTCAGCCTCCTGAGTAGCTGGGATTACAGGCACGTGCCACCATGCCCAGCTAATATTTTGTATTTTTAGTAGAGACGGGGTTTCACCATGTTGACCAGGATGGTCTCGATCTCTCGACCTCGTCATCCACCCGCCTCGGCCTCCCAAAGTGCTGGGATTACAAGCTTGAGCCACCGCGCCCGGCCAGATTATCTTTTAATGTCTTACAGAACTTTGAGAAAAGGCAACTTCCCATTGTTTAGGGGGTAACACTAGAGAAAATCTGGAGAATCTGAGAAAGAAGTCAAACTCGCCAAATATCTTGGTGTAATTCATCTCTTTTGTCAATCTCTCTTTCTTATTAGTAACAGGCAAATCTTTGAGTGAAATGAGTAATACTTTGACCAATGACCTTGAGCCAAGAGTTCAACAGTGCTCAGGTCATGTTCTGACCTTTCTTCCATCTGACATAGCTGAAAAATATGACACTTTATAAACAATTACACTGACTTACTTACTCTCACTCTGATTCTAAATAGGGCTAATGAGGATATTGGAATTGGCGGTACCAAACCTCCAAGACAACCCCCAGAGATTCTCACCATTTGGTATTCATGCCTTAGATAGTCTTTTCTAGCACCATGTCAGGGCTGGTCCATGTGTCTAATAACTATGGCAGAAGTAATAGTATGTGATTTCCAAGGCTAGGTCACAGTTGGATCACTCTGGGAAAAGCCAGCTGCCACGTCATGAGGACACTAAAGTCACACTATGGAGAGGTCCACCTCCTGAGGAATTGATGCCTCTGGCTGAAAGCCACGTGAGTGAGCCATCTTGGAAGCAGCTCCCCGGGCAGTAGTCGTGCCCCAGCCTCACATTTTGACTGCAATCTCATGAGACGCTGTGAGCCTGAACTCCCCAGCTAAGCCAACCCCCACATCTCTGACTCACAGAAAGTGTGTAAAAGAATAAATGTTTAGGCTGGGTGCGGCGGCTCATGCCTGTAATCCCAGCAATCTGGGGGGGCCGAGGTGGGCGGATCACAAGGTCGGGAGTTCGAGACCACCCTGGCCAATGTGGTGAAACCCCCTCTCCACTAAAAATAGAAAAATTAAATGGGCATGGTGGTGGGTACCTGTAATCCCAGCTACTCTGGAGGCTGAGGCAGGAGAGCCACTTGAAACCGGGAAGCGGAGGTTGCAGTGAGCCGAAATCATGCCACCACACTCTAGCTTGGGCAACAAGAATGAAACCTGGTCTCAAAAAACAGAAAAGAATAAATGTCTAAACTGTAAGATACTAAGGTTTGGAATAAATAACAGAGTATCCAGATCATGAGGGCAAGCGCATGTCCTCTGGTCTAGTACACACTTTCTTCCTGCAGGAACACTGTTCCCTGCTCCCACCTTGCCACACGGGGATCATCACTATAAGCAGTCCCAGTTAAGAAAGTGAAACTCTGATTTTCACAAGATAGCCAGTTTAAAAAGACATCAGTGTGCAAAGATACGAAGAATCAAGAATTCCAAAATGCCTGGGCCCTAGCTGGGCCACTATAGAGTACTATTGCCTTTGAGACTCAGGTGAATCTGTTCATGAAACCCTGAGCCACTTAGAAGAGGGATAGACAGCAGGCATGCAGGCTGCTGAAACAAGCTGAAGTCCACGGCAAGATGGGAAGAGGCAGCATTTCTCTGCTCCAGATTACTGGTGCTATGTATACTGCTTGAACTACTGATTTTTTTTTAAAAGAGATGATAGAAAATGAGATTTTAATGGGAAATCTCTACATTTTTTAAATCTCTGCAAAGAAAAAGAAAACCTTTAAACTCCAAAAAAAAAAAAAAAAGGTTAAACATTGTGTGTATAAACAAAACAGCATCTAGCCTGTGGGCCATCAGTTTTCAATCTCTAACCTGGAATTAATTCCTTGCTTCCTTCAACTTTGCTCCTATCATAAAATATATCTCTAAAATCCCGTTTTCAAGGAATTTCATTTTCTAAGCTTCTTTCACCTTTTTTTCTTGGACATTCCCATGTTTTTCAACTAAACAGCACTTCCCTGTTTGTAGCAAAGTTGTCACGATGGCTGTTAGAAAACATTTGCCCCTTTTTTCATAAGTGCAGTAGGTAATGTGATAATACAGAAGTGAAAGAACAAGTCTCCTGCAGGTGTGAAGAGAACCACCCTTGGGGGGAAAAGTAACAGGGCAATGAAGAGTAACAAATTACTCAGTCCCCAGGAGAAGCAAGTCAACTCTAACTAGAAGGCGGGATGAAAAGATAATTTTATAATCCATGCATCCCTTCCCGACACATCAAAACCCAATAAAAGTAGAATTTACAAGGAAAATGAGCATACTGCCTGGCCTTCTTTGCACATATGTAACTATAACGTCAAATAAAAAGTAACTGTACAACTGCCTCCGTAGAGTGCGGAGAAGAACTAGGGGGGTCAGAGTGGGGAAGCATGATCATCACACCCTGTCTTTTCTTCTAAGCAGTTCCAGCGCCATTAGCAGGAGAGCTAGGGCTCTGCACAGAAGACCTACGGATGTGAATAATCCACTTAGCACATTTTTCTTTGGCTGTAGAATTTTCAACCCATCTGGCATATATCAAAGACTCAAGAGATGATAACATAGATATGGCCATTCTAAATGCAATTTGCTCTGAAATGCATAGGGGGTTGATAACTGCCACTCTCTGCCCATCTACCACCATAAAAAAGCCTCAGCATTATATAAAAGTCCATTTTTTTGTGTGTTTGGACGACTGTAGGATATCACAAGTAATAACCCATAACCAACATCAGAACAACAGCTGTAAGAGCAGGTAACATTTTGAGCCCCACATGCTAAGAGTCTGTGTGTGTGTGTGTGTGTGTGTGTGTGTGTGTGTGTGTGTATGTGTGTACATATTCTCAAATTAATCCTCTTAATTAATCTGCTGGGTAGAAATTTCTATTTTATAGAAGCTCAAAAGTGAGCTTTACTTGGACAAGGTCCCAGAGACGGTAAATGATGGTTTTTAGAATTTGGGTCTATCTATTCCAGAGAGTAACCAAACTAAGCTTAATTGTCTCATCAGTATCTCAAGCTCACGATGAAGGGTAACCCCAAGCTTTTTTCTAACCAGTCAACATATTCAACCAATGAATGTAATATTAGGACATCATGAATCTAAAATAAAATATAATTCTCAATTATATCATTAAGAACAAAACAAAGATCAAGATAATAAACTTCACAGTTGGGAGAGGGGTGTGAGAAACACAACTGTAATTAACATTCGGAAACAAGAAACGAAGTTCAAGGATTTGGCTTTTACAAAAGCCCACAGGAAAACCAAGGTGTAGGCTGGGTGCCATGTCTCATGCCTGTAATCCCAGCACTTTGGGAGGCCAAGGTGGGCAGACCACTTGAGGTCAGGAGTTCGACACCAGCCTGGCCAAGATAGGGAAACCCCATCTCTACTAAAAATACAAAAATTAGCCAAGCATGGTGGTACGCACCTGTAATCCCAGCTACTCAGGAGACTGAGGCAGGAGAATCGCATGAACCTGGGCAGCGGGGTGGAGTTTACAGTGAACCGACATCACAACACTGCACTCCAGCCTGAGAGACAGGAGACTTCATCTCAAAAAAAGAAAAAGAAAGAAAACCAGCATGTGCCAGTGTGTGCCTCTGAGTGAGAAGGCAAGTACAGAGACCCTTGTAGGACCCTAAAAGCCGTTATCAGTGGAAACTGAAGGTCACGTTCCTCCCCCTCAAATTGAGGACAGGAGGAGGCTGGTCTGTGGGACCGAAGCAAGCCTTAGATGGAAGGAAACTTTCAGAGGAAATGATTTAAGCTTTTTTGGTAAGTAGGGTATTTTTCAAATTCTTTTAAAAGTTCTTATTTCCATCTTAAGTCTGCACAAATAAAAATAATTGTCAGTTTTCAAAGGGTCTTGTGGTTCACTGTGAGGAAGGGCATTTGGCTTACTTTCCTTCAAACTTCCAGGTCTCGGAGTTTTTCTTATTTTCAGGGACAACTTAAGCTCCCAGAGAGAAAATGGAGGCAGTAGATGTTCCCAGCAATGACTAAGTATTGTCTTACAATGGTAGCAATGCAGTAAAAGGAGGATATAGACAGATGTGACAAAGAGGTGGACAGATATACTTTAGAGATGTATGAAGAAACCACATTAAAAGAACCTGCTTCAGCTGGGCGTGGTGGCTCATGCCTGTAATCCCAGCACTTCAGGTGGATCATGAGGTCAGGAGATCAAGACCATCCCAGCCAATATGGTGGAACCCCATCTGTACTAAAACACAAAAAATTAGCCAGGCGTGGTGGTATGTGCCGTAGTCCCAGCTACTCGGGAGGCTGAGGTGGGGGAAATCGCTTGAACCTGGGAGGCAGAGATTGCAGTGACCTGAGATTGCACCACTACACTCTAGCCTGGGTGACAGAGCAAGAATCCATCTCAAAAAAATAAGACTACTTCTTGATTTTTCATCAGGAAGACATTTACAAATGCTTTGAAAGGCAAAAGAGGCTGGGCGCGGTGGCTCACACCTATAATCCCAGCACTTGGGGGAGGCCAAGCAGCCTTATCACCTGAGGTCAGCAGTGTAAGACCAGCCTGACAAACATGGTTAAACCCTGTATCTACTAAAAATACAAAAATCGGCCAGGCGTAGTGGTCGGCGCCTATAATCTCAGCTACTTGGGAGGCTGAGGCAGGAGAATGGCTTGAAGCGGGAGGCAGAGGTTGCAGTGAGCTGAGATCACGCCACTGCCCTCCAGCTTGAGCGACAAGAGCGAGGCTCTGTCTCAAAAAGAAAAGAAAAGGCAAAAGAAAGTTCTAGTTAGTACTGTCCAATAGATCTTTTGATAATGATGGAAATGTTGTGCATTACTGTCCATTATTCAAAATAATAGCCACTGCCCACATGTGGCTAATTAAACTTAAATTTATTTAAAGTAAATACAATTTAAAAATCCAACTCTTTACTAGCCGCATCTCAAGTTCTGTTGCTGTGTGTTCCCACAGTTCCCTAAGATGACCTCTGTTAGTACATTTATTACATCATATGCTAATTGTCTGTTCAGTTTCAACTCTTATATAAGAAATATGCAATTCTCTACTTCAGTACTAAGCAGGATCCAGTGCACTATAGGCATATAATAAATGTTAATATGAATGGATAAGTGAGTAGATGGGTGGATGAATGAATCACTAAGCTTCTGGTCTGTTCTCAAATTTACTTCCCAGAGGCCTTAATCTCTGATACAATCGCTATGTCATTTGCACCAAATTTTAATACCACATGAATCCTATGATTATAATAATATTAATGAAGATCAAAATGAGACATAGATTATTGTTGATGGCAACAATAAAAATCAATAATCTTCTCATGAGAGTGCCAGGTTCTTGCCTCTCAATAACACTGCTCTCTATCAGTTCCCAAACATTTTGGTAAGAAAGCTGTTTTCTTGCTTTTCATGTGTCTTTCTCTGTAAGTTCAGCAAGTTTGTAGATGCCCAGGTTCCTTCTCCCAAAGATGTCCTAAAGACCAAAGCCAGGGGCCGAAATCTTTCTCTATAAAAGGCTGGAGAATAAATATTTTAGGCACTGCAGGACACAGTCTCTGTCACACCTACTCACCTCTGCTGAAAGCAGCCATAAACAGCAAAACAGATACACAATGGCTGTATTCCAATAAAGCTACAGATGTGGACACCGAAATCTGAATTTCACATAATTTTCATGTTTCATGAAATATTCTTTCATTTTTTTCCCCCAACCACTTAAAAAATGTAACAATTTTCTTGGCTTGTCAGTATTACAGAAACAAGCTTCCGGGTTTGGCCCGTGGGTCTACATTTGCCAACCTCCCATTATTAAGGCCTGGTTCCTCATTATGTGCTTCCCATTAAAAGTTTCTGGTCACAGGGTCATAGAGAGATCCTGATTCTAATAGAAACTAACCCCTTATTGTATACACCAGGATATTTAATAGCTCTACAGTCCAGCAGTTCCAGAGGCCAACCAGGAGCCACACCAGGAAGTGGTGGTTTAGGGACAGGGAATGGTGGAGGTGAGAGCTATCCTTTATTCACTCACATACCCCTGGTGGCAGCTCCAGCTGTTGTCACCATCAGCTGAGCAGACAGATGAAGCCTCGGCTAGTCTCGAGATCCTTTTATAAACCAGTTTTGTCCAGACTTCTGTTAGTCCAAATCCTGATCTACATAAGAGTTTTGGCAAGCCCATTAATTATGCCTTTGATCTACAGTTACATTATCTCCAATTAAGCATTAATGTATTGTGCATGAACTGACACCGTGTCATGAAAAATGGTAAGGCACCTGGAATACGTTTCCAAAGCCAGTATTCGAAATAGAGCTGTGCAGGCAGCGAAATATTTATTTTCAAATTCATCTGTGTACATTTTCAAAATTACTGCTCTCTAAATTTTCTTTGAAATGTCTGACCTGCTGTTCATAAGTAAAAAAAAAAATCTTTAGTAGGATTCCAGTTGGTAAACTGTGTTAAAAAATATTAGACTGGCTACTTGCCATTAGATGGTGGGTATTTGGGCCTCACACAGCTGGTGTTACCTAGAGAAACTGCCTTAAATGCCATGTGGCCCCATGGACAATGCTGTAGTAAGATGGTATTGCCTTCATCAACTAATAGCCCCAAAATTCCAGAATGGTTGTAGAATGAAGAGGTTTGTTTTTTAGAAGTCAAATCATACGCTAATGTGGTAACATGGATAAAGAGGTAAGAGGCCCAGTTGGTCGTTCTAGTTTCACACTGGCAGTATTTTCTTTCTGTATTTTGCAAAATGATCAAAGAAGGTATTTGTTTATAAAATACTGGCAGAAGAAAGGTCCTAGATCAACAGAGAGTCTGTATTTTAAATGACATTCAAGTTGCTGAATGAGGTATACCCTAAATGCCTAGAGACCAGGTGTGACACTGAGACATGGGTCAATTTCAACAGTTACCTGAAGGGTATCCAAATGACTTTGGTCAGATACCAAGTTAGTGATCTGGTGAGACACAGTATTTTCCAATTTGGGCTGAGCTACTAGGAATATTGTAAAAATGGATGCTTATTGCAAAAAAAATGTGGCCTAAAGAACCATTCCAAAGCAGAAATGTAAACAATGTACAGAGAAAAGATGAACCGTACATTTTAAATCTCAAGGTATACCTTCAATATGATCCCGACTGAACTACCCTTCTTTGTCACTCCCTGGACTTTTCGATAGGACTTTAAAGTTAACAGGGTGGGTGGCCTACTTAATTCTTATATTAGTGTACTCAGCTTCCTGTCCAATGCTACATCCTGCATAAATTTACACAAGGGCAAAATCTAAGACTCCTGAGCTGGGATTTCCCAACATCTTCTGATGATTACAGATGGCCTGCATTGCTGAAATGAGGTCAGAGAGTTCACTTCTGCTACCCTAGAAGAAGGCTAAGGAATGAAAAAATGAGGAAAAAACAGAATCAAATCAATACTAACACTTTAAGTTGGAAATGTACTTAGCTGTCCTCTTGACTGGTGGTCTTCAACCATGGGTGGGCATAAAAAGCACTTATGAAGGTTTTTAAATATACGTATGCTTGGGCCCCATCCTAAAATTCTTACTCAGAAGATAAGAGTTCAGGAACCTACCTGTGATTTTTAAAAGCTTTGAGCCCTAGATCTTGATAAGGGTAATAATCATATTAATTCTGTTGTACCCCTTAGAATTGAAAACCACTGACTAGTCATTTATAGATAAGAAACAGACTTACAAATGTTTAAGTCACTTTACCAAAATCCAACATGCTTGGGTTCAAAACGCAAACAATGGAGGAAAATTGTGTGAGCCCCTGACTGGGCACCATAAAAGGGCTCCATGTGGAAGCAGTGCCACTGTGTCTTGGATTCAAGACAAAGCCATATGCATCTTAGACACTGTAGATCTATATAACTAGTAAGATATTTCTGTGACAGATGGTAGTACAGTGTTTTAATGTAATATAATCAGGTATGTTATGAAAATATTCAGATGGATGGGAGGAAAGTGTCTTTAAAGGATACCTTCCACGATATCACATAAGTATGTGGTATAAGCCGACTGCAGCCCTGCCAGCTACAGCCATTTTCTTGAATCTCAAAAGATCCAAAAAAATTACGAGTTTCAGCATTTCACTTAACTTAACACATGGATAGAATTCAAACTAAGACAATGAAAAGGAAGGAAAGTGGGATGGTGGGTGGTACCTCTGTGCAAATGAAAAAAAGGGATGCCTCTTCCTCCAAGCAGACACAACCTCAGTCCCATGCCAGGGTACACTAGGATAGACAATTGTTAGATTTCAGCCCTTGTTAGTCCCCTCAATAAGGAATCCTGGTTCAATGAACAACCTGCATGATCATATCCAGTCATCTAAAGCAGAGGTCAGCCAACTACAGCCCAAATCTGGGCTGCCATCTGTGTATGGCCCTTGAGTGAAGAACTGTTCTTATATTCCTAATTAGCAGGGTAAAACAAAAGAAGAATGTTTTGTGATGTGAACATTGCATGAGATTTATACTTCAGTGCCCACAAATGAACTTATATTGGAATATTGTCTATGGATACTTTTACATGACAAAAAACCAGAGTAAGTAGTTGCCACAGAGACAGTGTGGCCCACAAAGCCAAAAATATTCACTATCTGGCTCTTTCCAGAGAAATTTTGGTAATCCTCGATCTAATGGGAAGAAAAAAACTACTATTAAACCAAATTCCAGGCCGGGTGTAGTGACTCACGCCTATAATCCCAGCACTTTGGGAGGCCGAAGCGGGTGGATCACGAGGTCAAGAGATCGAGACCATCCTGGTCAACAAGGTGAAACCCCGTCTCTACTAAAAATACAAAAATTAGCTGGGCATGGTGGCGCATGCCCTGTAGTCCCCGCTGCTTAGGAGGCTGAGGCAGGAGAATTGCTTGAACCCAGGAGGCAGAGGTTGCGGTGAGCCGAGATCGTGCCATTGCACTCTAGCCTGGGTAACAAGAGCGAAACTCTGTCTCAAAAAAAAAAAAAAAAAAAAAACTACAAATTCCTTCTGCAGATATAAGAAAAAAGTTCCAAGCAAACATGGTAGGTGAAACAGTTTATATATACAAACTTGAAACTGAGACAACGATGGAGGAAGGTTAACTTCATTACCCAGCCACCTTGAGAGTATCTTTAAATGTCATCAATCAGAATGTGCCTTGCATGACTTGCAGGGGCTCATTATAAATTACAGCACACGGGCCCCTGACACAATCCAAGGAGTGTAACAGGGCTCTGGTGACGTAACATGATAAAGGAGATTTCTTTGTAGAGCTCTACATGGCACAGACTGGAGAATTTCCAGGAAATTTAATGTCTAGAGTGCCACCTTTGACTATTCAAGACAGTTCCATCCAAGCACTGAGCATCTTTGAGGAAAATTTTATCTTCTGGAAATGCTTGTCACTGGGTGTCATCCTCAAAAACATAAATTTGAAGCTATTTTTTCCAAGGAGACAGACTAAATCCGGGATGTAGATTTTCCAATTAGACTCTTTTTAAACATCTGTTGGTAGGCTGCATTTAACAATAGTTATTTGTGCAAAGCACAATTTGATTAGACTGTCTGAAACCAAGCCAAGGTCTGCAAAATAATAGCTCAATTAAATCCTGTTTTGCTTTCATTTGTCTTACATTTTCCTGAGTGTGATACTGTTGCAAATAATCAAGTAAACCAATTCCTTTCAAAATGAGAGATTTAGGTATATTTGCCTTCCTCCCTGCAAGCATATTTAATAATCTATTCCATCTTCGATACGTTTCATTGAACGCAATCTTGACACCAAATACATGTCTGTATTTTGCCTTTAATCTCCTTTAATTTTCTGTACTTGTGAATTAAAGGTCTGTGCCATTAATATTATACCTTAAACAGATTAGCAAATGTCCAAAGGCAAGCACAGGGCATTAGAGTAGTCTAACTGTATACTACAGGAATGTTCTGATTTTCCCTCCATACCTGGCAGGATTCATCTCATCAACTCGAAGAAAGACTTAGGCAGGACTGACACTGGATTTTTTTGAATGTTGTTTTTATGGTCTTGAAATGTTTCTACAGGTTTGAGAACCTGAGACCAGTCTGAAGCCTCTTCAACTGAACCACTATCAACCTCTCTTCTTTTTGGCTTAGGTATTTCACTCATTCATTCAGTCACTCATTCATGAATAAGTGACTATGCTTTCTGTCAGGAATGGTGGGGAATGTCACAGCATCAAGATTTCAGATTAAGGATCAGTTCTTTGCTGGTAAGACTACCTATCATTAATGAATGTAAAATTGTGGAAGACAACAAAAAAAGAAAGACCAGGATGGAATTTTTAGAATAGCATGATCCTTATTTGTGCCTAAAATGACACATTTAGGAAAATACTGCTCAATGAAAATAATGCTGGTAACAGTAGTTGGTAGCAGTGATGAGGACAGAGGCTAAACTTTATTAAGTACTTGTTCTATGTCTTTCTAAGCTATTTACGTATATTACGCAGCTAATATTCATAACAACACCATGGGCTAAATGCTGTGATTACTGCATTTTACAGATGAAGAGTCTGATGTCCTCCCATCAATTCTGGTTACCCACAAGTTGATTACAAGCAAAAGGATAGTCCCCATTAAACAGCTAAAACTTGCACTTGAAAAGTGGCCAATACCAAGTGATCTAAAATATAACTTAGAGTTTAATAGGTTATTTTCCCTTTAAAAACAGTTTTTTAGCAGCCGGGCGCAGTGGCTCAAGCCTGTAAGTCCAGCACTTTGGGAGGCCGAGGCGGGTGGATCACGAGGTCAAGAGATCGAGACCATCCTGGTCAACATGGTGAAACCCCGTCTCTACTAAAAATACAAAATATTAGCTGGGCATGGTGGCACGTGCCTGTAATCCCAGCTACTCAGGAGGCTGAGGCAGGAGAATTGCCTGAACCCAGGAGGCGGAGGTTGCGGTGAGCTGAGATCGCACCATTGCACTCCAGCCTGGGTAACAAGAGCGAAACTCCGTCTCAGAAGAAAAAAAAAAAAAAAAAAAAAAAAAAAAAACCGTTTTTAAGCCTGGTGCGTGGCTCACACCTGTAATCCCAACATTTTGGGAGGCCAAGGTGGGCAAATCATTTGAGGTCAGGAGTTTGAGACCACCATGGCCAACATGGTAAAGCATCGTCTCTATTAAAAATACAAAAAATTGTCTGGGTGTGGTGGCATGACCCTGTAATCCCAGCTACTCTGGATGTTGAGGCGGGAGAATCGCTTGAACTCTTGAGGCAGAGATTTCAGTGAGCTGAGATCACACCACTGCACTCTAGTCTGGGCGACAGATCCAAGACTCCGTCTCAAACAAAACAAAACAAAAACAAAAACCCTGCCGGCCATAGTGGCTCACACCTGTAATCCCAGCACTTTGGGGGGCTGAGGCTGGCTGATCACCTGAGGTCAGGAGATCAAGACCAGCCTGACCAACATGGTGAAACCCCATCTATACTAAAAATACAAAAATTAGCCAGGTGTGGTGGCACATGCCTGTAATCCAAGCTACTCTCAAGGCTGAGGCAAGAGAATCACTTGAACCCAGGAGGCAGAGGTTGGGGTGAGCCAGGATTGCGCCATTGCACTCCAGCCTGGGCAACAGATCAAAACTCCATCTCAAAAAAAACCCAAACCAAAACAAAAAACCCCACGGTTTTTACGTATGCACTTTTCATGTATTAATCAGTTAATTTTCACAACTACCTTAGTTAGGTGAGGTTACCAGCCACATTCTCTACATAAGAAAACAGAAGTACAGCAAGGTTAAGCTACTTTTCCAAGGTCACACAGGATTAAAGGTGGTACCAGGACTATAAACCTGCCAATCAGACCCCAGAGGCCATGTTTTTAATCACAACATGATGCTACCTCCTCCCCCAACATATTCTGACATATCAATCTCCAAAACTCAACCATCCAGCTCAGTCTGTATGGCAGTCCTGTGTAAAAGATCCTGTGGTTTTAAAGGACAAATCACATTTCAGATCTGATCAAGAAGAGATACGGTTTTAGGATAAGAATGCAATTTGCCCAGTCTCATGTAAAGTTAATGGAGAAAAACACAAAGCATATGTTTAATTTTAGGCAACATTTCAACAGTTACCACAGACTCTATCGGGCTTCCCAGAGAAAAAGAATCCCAAGTACCTCTCCACTCTGATACATGATCAGCATAGAATACGGTCAGGTAAGTCTATGGCAAGCTTGGCAAACAGAAGGTGCATATAGCACTACTCCCATCTCCAGTGCCCACGGCAGACATACCTAATCAGTCGTGGTACTCTTCAGAGCCCATCCTAGCCCCACAGTCCTTCAAACAGCACTTTAGGTGGAGCCACTTTGTATCCTCATCAAAGTCGGTAGTCACAACAAAACCTCTTTGCTGCATAATTCTATGTGGTTCAGACTCTTATTCTGTTTCTAGAATAAATAATAATCCCTTTATGCTCTCAAACAAAAAACAAACCAGATGTAATTTCCCTGATGTCTTATTAAAAGCAATTTCATTAGGTCTGACAAAGCGGCTCTTCCATGTGCAGTCAAGGGAGTGTCTGGCCCTGAGGTCCTACAGTCAGAGGAGATCAGAAGAAACCTTCTAAGGGGCAGCCGTAGATACCAATGGAAAAGAAGCATGCAGTCACATGGTGGAGAACTTAAGACCGGGAAAGCCCTTCACATCATGTGGTTTTTAGTTTCTTTCTGAAGAAAGCAGACAAAGATATTCTCCTGAAATTCAACTCACACACAATTTCATCACCAAAGGTCTTCTTTCTAAACAGCAGGCAATCGAGCAGACAGTATCTGCAATTCTGGATTTGGGGGACTCTGAAATGTCATCAAATGGACTGCACTTCTATCCAGCTCCTTACAAAGGGAATGATGACTCTGAATTCATGACTCTCTCCCCTCTCCCTGGTCAGAAGGCTATAACCTTCTTCTCGGGACAGCTAATTTAATGCAAAGCTGGAATGCTAAGATACTAGATGAAGGCAGCAGGACGGAGACATGGTATCATACATGACGGTTCTGAAGGGCGGAGGGTGCCATGGCGTTCGACGAGAGGCAACAAGCAGTTGGTAGGAGATGAGATATGCAGGAAAAACGGAAGATGCTTTGTGGGGAGGGGGAGAAGGGTTGGAAAAAAGTCTTTGCCAAGACCCAAGCAGGTGGCACGTGAAGGGATAGTTCTAGAATAAGGTGGCAGCAGGGGACACACAGAATAAAGAACAGACAGAAGATACCAGCGGAAGGAAAAGTGGCAGATGTGAGGATGAATAACATGCTGAGGACGAAGGAAATTTCTAAGTCAGTGACGTGATGATTCAAATGACTCTGACTAATAAGACCTGGAAACAAAAGGGATCTGCTGGATTAGAGATACTGAAATTCACGTGATGGCGAGCTAAGAGAGAGCCACAGGTAGGCACTTAGGAGGAGGACAACAGGTCTGGGGGCACTCACGTGTGTGGAGGTTGTAGAACAAGCACACAGTCCAGATGCACTGAAATTCAAGGGGATCAAAGGAACCGAACTCAGGCGAAAGAGGGAACTTGGGTAATTGGTAAGCAGAAAGAAAATAGAATAAATGGGTACGCAGAAAGAGAACAGAATGGGCCAGGCACAGTGGCTCACACCTGTCATGCCAGAACTTTGAGAGGCCGAGTCAGGCGGATTACCTGAGCTCAGGAGTTCAAGACGGAGTGAAACCCCATCTCTACCAAAAATAAAATATTAGCCAAGTGTGGTGGCACACACCTGCAATCTTAGCTACTTGGGAGGCTGAGGCAGGAGAATCGCTTGAACCTGGGAGGCGGAGGCTGCAGCGAGCCGAGGGCAATGGAGTGAGACTCCATCTCAAAAATAAATAAATAAATAAGCAAATCTCATTTGAAAGAAAGAAAGAAAGAAAACAGCATGGAGGCCAGGGGTTACTGATTTGAAGAAGTTTAAAAGATGGCAATTTTCAAAAAGACAAGTTAGCCCATGCAATGCATTACTGAGGAGGCCAGACAGGTTAGACCGACGGAGACATGGCCACTGAATGTAGTGACAATAAAATTGAAGAAAATAATGAGGAGAAAAGTCAGACTTGGGAGGAGTTTGGGAAAGACTGAAAAAAAAAAAAAAAAAACCACGTGGAAGCAGCAGGCACAATATTCTGAGTCTAAAAGCTTGGCAGCAGCAGAAGGAGCTACAGGAGAGTAGCTGGGAAGGATCGAGTCATCCAAAGTTTTGGAACTACCCATTTAAACTCCACATTTACCATGAACGCTGCTAAATGTTGAGCTCTGTCTGCTTGAATATTTACCAAAGTTCTTCAATGGGAGGTAATGTAAAAGGACAAGGGCTGGCGCTCTTTGCCCAATTGTGTCCAGCAGCTTTAAATTCTACCGCTTAAGTAGTTAAAAATCTGTTCTTTTGTTGAAGGAAAGAACTTATGAATAGAAGGCAGCAACCCTAGACCCTTTAGAAATGACTAGTATTCAGTCCCTGTAATTTACTGGGCAATAATTTCAAACTCAAACAATCCCAACAGCAAGGTGGCTGAAGTCCACCAAAAGTTCAAATGGGATATGTTCTCTTTAAAATTTTGAGAGCGACTAAATATGACAACCATCTGATGTATGAAAATTATTCACAACCAAAAACAGACAGTCTGGAAATAGCTGGGATGACTTCATTTAGACAGAATTACCCAAATCTGTTTCTAATATACACAGTACACATAATAAATTTTTACAATATGACAAGGAAAACAAACTTAATAAAAGTTCCCGATCTTTTGTTACACAAGCATGCTATATCCATGCTATGTTTATAATAGTTTGCTCATGATATCACAGCTCAGTAACAAAGGCCCAAGCAATACAAAAACAGTTACTAGGCATGACATCAGCTCACAACTACCGTAATTACATCGGTACACAAATTTCCCAAACTGTACATTTTCCAAACTGCTTCTCAATTTCAACGGCTGCTTTTAGACAATTACTTGCAGAGCTGTCTGCAGGCTTTGAGTAATACCCGTCTTTCTTCTCTTTCCCAAGCGTCATTTCCCTTTAGAAAGTGCATATTTCAATTATAAGCACTATTCTTCAAATATGCCCATCAACATATATCCAAATTAGGAGGCGGTGTGGTCTGGTGGTTAGGGAGGAGCATTAAGCATTAGCAACTCTGATTCCATTCCTTTTGCTTTCCCTGTTTGCTGGGCCCAGGTGGTGGCACAGGGAAAGGCTGTAGAGCAGGCGTCCCCAGACTTTTTACACAGGGGGCCAGTTCACTGTCCCTCAGACCTTTGGAGGGCCACCACATACTGTGCTCCTCTCACTGACCACCAACGAAAGAGGTGCCCCTTCCTGAAGTGCGGAGGGGCGGGGGGCGGATAAATGGCCTCAGGGCGGCCCGCGGGCCATAGTTTGGGGACACCTGCTGTAGAGTGTAATGGATGAAAGCAGAGACTCTTGAGCCAGACTGTATGGGCTAGAATCCTAGCTCTGCCACCTATCAGCTGTATGGCCTGGGACAAGTTAACTTCTCTATGCTCCACTTTCCTGCCCTGTAAAATGGGAATAATAATAGAACTTACCCCATATGGTGGCTGTACAGTAGTTGGCGCCTAGAAAGCACTATACAGTATTTACTATTTAATATAACTATTATCTTTCTGGGACTCAGTTTCCTGTCTGAAAACCTGGCACAAATTAACCTGACTTAGGGTAAACTGTTTAATTTTTCTAATGTCAGGGTAGGGGGGTCACATTATCTCAAGATAGTGAAGTTTAATGAGTAAAGTTTGAATGAATGCATGCATGTATGTATGAATGAATGAATGAATGAATGAATGAAAACACAGGTTTTGAAAATAACCAACAGTTACAGAAGTGAAAAACATTATACCATGGAAATTGGGCTTCATCCTATTTTCTCTAATGTCTTACTTTCCTGTTTCTGTGATGAATGTTGATCAATATCTCCAACCCAATTAAAATAATAAGCGTAGGGAAAAAAGATATTGCCTTGTGATTTCAGAAGTGTATTTCTCTAAGGACCAAACTTTTTGAGCCCATCCTAATATGCACAACCTCTGTCTCACTGTGCTGTGCGGTCAGCTGGCTTTCCTGACCAGGCAGGGTGCCAGGGGAGCGCGACTACCCCCATTGTCACTTCTGGTCCATGGTATTGCACCAAATGCTGTTATTCTAGGCTCCAGGAAATTTTCTAACCACTGGACAGGGTCCAATGCTGTGTGCTAATGAGTTTCAGATTGGAGGACTTCACTGTGCATGTGTCAGAAAAGTGACACAGTTTATAGCAAGGTTGGGGGAGGGAAGAAAAGACACACAAAAAGAAAGAAAAAACAGTAGTTAAAAAATGCTGGCTACTCAAATTGACAGGGAACACGACCTCTGCACTTCAGCAGAAATTCTTGCAGACTTAGAAAATAAAGGAGTTTGCTTTTATCGCATACTGTGAGACTCATATGGAAAAATGGAAAACACTACATCACTTGACCTCAGCGTGCCCCCTTTCAACCACAGACGAATATTGTGTACAAAAATTCCAAATCAACTTAAGATGTTCCAAAAAAAAAAAAAAGAGAGAGAGAGAGAGAGGCTTTAATTTTCTGCATTAGATTTGATTATCACTATTTTGGTTCTGAGATTTTGCTTAGAAGTTTCACACAGGAAAAAGACTGAAAATTCCAGGAACAGTATTTTAGCGCTTTGGGGATAATGACATAGTGGTCTCTATCGGGTGGGCGCAGCACGGTCTACACTCCCATCGCAATGGAGAATACTGAGCAAGCCTGGCTCGCTCAGGCCTGAAAGTCACTCTAGACTGAAATCATGATTATTTGCTTACATTAACAGAACATCAAAACCAATTTTAAACAACTTAAGGAAACTCAAGCCATCTTTGCTTGGTGATTCACTGCCATGGGAAACCAAGAAGCACTTTTCTCCCTTCAAGGCAACCAATAGGCTTGATAGCAAGACTTCTCATTATGGGATCACAGCCTATCCAAGAAGAAGCTGCCCTTCTGCTGCTTTTATTTTTTTCGTCAAGAAGAATCGCTTCTTAGGAGTGTAACTCATAGAACTTTGGAGTAATGAGATTACAATTCAATTTTTTTTTTCTTTTGCCACACTTAGTCCTGGGGACTTTAAAAATCCAATTCTTTCACATCCTTGAACTGTCATCAACATTTTTTCAGATGGTGTCAATAAAACTGATTGCTTGCAGTTCTGAATTCTGTTCTGCACATGGAAACAATATAACTTATTTTAAAGTATTTTCAATAGGGATGGAAGGAGAAATGGAACCTCAGGAAACCCATTCACAACATTTGGGGAGAGACGGGAGGGGGACATCCAAAGCAAAGTAAATGTCCTGAACATTACTGTACTCTGGAAACTTCAACAAAACATCCTGATATATAAACCCTAAAACTGACTGTTGTGCTGACTGATACGTCTTCCTGTCAGATATGAATGATGTTCCTGAAACATTAATATGTTCATTAAATTCTAACTCTCTGTACTAAAAATATTCTCTACTTTGGCGGAGAGGCATCTTGACAGCTTTGTTGTAATCATATATGTGAAGCCCCCAGTCTACACAGTTGTAGAGATGCCTCATACCTACAACCAATCTGTTGCTTTTACAAGTTTAATCTAGGTATTAAGCAGCTGATTGTGGAATCACGTTGCTTCGACATCTTCAACTCAGCTGTATATCACAGAAACCACTATGGGTGGTGACAGACTCCCATGATGCCTAGCAATCATACATGCCTCTAACTCCCTAATCTGTGATACTACAAAATACGGCTTGCATTTTTTTTTTTCTCTTCCCTCTTTCCCTGAAGCACAAGTGGACGACCAGCAAGGGTCCGACAGTGTTATTCCTAATTACCTTTTTTTTCACTCTTGATCCTGTGGCTCTCATAATTAGTTACCTGGGGCTGCAATCCAATTTGAAGTGATGACAAGAAAGTGATCCATGAAAAAGTAATAAGTTAAATCCAATTTCAGCCTTCCTCTAATTAAATGCACATGGAACTAATGACTCCAACCCTAGCATTTTAGTGATAATGGTAATTAGCGAGGTGGGAGTCACTCTCTTTTTCAACACTGGAGGTGTAAACCACAAGGTAAAATGGCAGGAGCACTCTTAATTACATGTGTCATTTTGTCAGCAATTTACACATTTTTGACCAGTCAAGTATGTTTTTTTCCTCTGTCCCTTTCCACCTCCAAGCCCCAACAATGATTATAACATACTAGTCCATGTTCCAAACACATGGACGCTCAGAGGAGCACTTCAGACTTAAAAATAAGAAATAACTTTTCTTTGCTGTTGATCACTTCTCTCTCTCTCTCTCTCTCTCTCTCTCTCTCTCTCTCTCTCTCTCTCTCTCTCTCTCTCTCTCTCACAGACATGCACAGAGACACACACAGACACAAAAAGATACACTTAGGGTAATTATGCAGATCTGAGTCCTCTTAAATGAAATCCAGATATTTACAGTGGAACTTTTTGTTGGTTTCAGCCTTTTTTTTTTTTTTTTTTTTTGCTTATAATATGGAAAAGAGAGTAATTTACTTATTTATGGAAAATATGACACTCAGTAGGTGCTGAGAAAACACACATAAAAAGAGAGGCAATAATTAACCTCTTGATGGCATACTGGTTATCTGAGTTTCTAAACAAGTGGCTTCCCTTCCTGGTGCTGTGACTATCTTTGTGCTGTGTATCACGTCAGTTACTTGTTTCCATTTTCCTCATCCATTAAGTGGTTGAAGGACACTGTCTATTCTACAGGGCAGCTAAGGGGCTGGCCCACATGCAGCACTGACGAAACATTCATTATCTAACACACTTTGCATGTGGTGGAAAGGACATGATTACATATAAAATATTAGCATCACATTTGCATTTAAATCTTAGATACATTTAAACAAGTGATTATATAATTAAATGTCCAAACTGAGATACTTCTTTTTCTTTAATAGTAACGGAGTCCTGCTATGTTGCTCAGACTGGCCTCAAACTCCTGAGCTCAAGCGATCCTCTGGGCTTGGCCTCCTTAGTAGCTGAGATATGGTGTACACTGTTGCAGTTGCACCTGGTTCAAATAGAGATTTTTTTTTTTTTCTTTGAGATAGAGTCTCGCTCAGTAGCCCAGGCTAGAGTGCATCATGGCTCACTGCAGCCTCAACCTCCTGGGCTCATTCAATCCTCCCACCTCAGCTACTAGAGTAGCTGGGAATACAGGGACCAGGTTAGGCTAATATTTTTGTATTCTTTGTAGAGATGGGGTTTTGCCATGTTGCTCAGGCTGGTCTCTAACTCCTGGATTCAAGTGATCTGCCCGCTTCGGCCTCCCAAAATGCTGGGATTACAGGTATGAGAGTCACTGCACCTGGGGATACTTTCGAGAGTGAGAATTATGAATAAACACAACCAATCAATAGCCATGGAGTGGGCTGTTGTAGGCAGACTGGGACCCAGGGCCACCTATATGCAGCTGAAATTTAAATACCAAAAACAAACTAACTCATTATATTGCAACTTACACCAGAATTTTGGAAGCAAGGGCAAAACAGGCTATCAGAAAAAAAAAAAAAAAAAAAAAAATCTTAAAGCAGGAGGATGAGCCTGGGTCCCAAGGCGAACTTCTTGAGGTTCGTGAAATCTCTTAAGTCTGGATGTGACATTTTGTGTACATGTGCATTTTTCTGGGAGGAGGAATAACTGTTTCTATCATATTTGTAAGGGTGCATGCAATTGGAAAGACTAAGAACTATTTATAAAATATTTGTTAGATTATCTCTTATCAAGACTTATTTTTAAGGTTTTGGGATTCTCCAATATCATGCGAAAATAGTAACATCTTAAAGTTAACAAAATTTCAATGCCTTGTATCAATTTAAAAAGCTAGGGATGCCAATTCTAGACAATGTTAACTCTGTACATAAAAACAAGTTTGCCTCCCTCCCCTAAATCATCCTTACTAATCAATGTATAGGACTATTTCTTAAGGATCAGTATTTCAAAACTATTCCATTTCACTATCAACAACAGAAAATTGTAGTTTCCTTTACAGGTTTCCTCTTGCCAATTTATTCTTTAGTGAATAACGTGGAAATGGGATGAACTACTAAGATTATATAAGGCATTAATGCAAAGCAAAAATGTTGCCTAAAGCATGTTTTATATAACTGCAAATAAAAATGCTAAAAACAAAACAAAACAAAAAACAAAAACACCTACTGAATCTTGTATTTTAACCTCCTCCACCTAAAGCAAGAATCCACATAATCATTCTGAGCTTCCAAGTGGACTAACGGGCTGGCCTTAAAGTGGGTTTCACCATCTTTCCTACCAGTGAAATGGCCTTCTGGGTAAGGGGCTCGCACATGACATGACCTTGGAAGGAAGGGGATGGGCAGGAGGGAAAACTATCAGATGACTGACTTCACATTCAAATTCTTTATAGAGGGCCTGAAACTGGTGCGCTTTCCACTGCAGGCAACACACAAAGTTTACTTTCTTTCCTAACTTTAATGCTGCCAGAATACACATGTACTTTTACTTTCTTAGGAGAAAATGTGTCATTTGATTTCCTTCCAGTTTATGTACTCGTGCCAACAACCAAAATGCTTAAAGAACCAAAATGAATTAGTACCCAGAAACGAGGGTCAAAGTTTCAAAATTTGATCAATAAAATTGCTCATCTACTCACAAATTAATCTTCAGCCAGTAAAATGACAAATTTTCGAGGTTATGAGTATACCTGAACTGTTAGGCATTTATTTCATTTGCTTAAGCAATCTTCAGAAATATATAAATATTTATAAAAGAGAGCCTAGGCTGGGCGTGGTGGTTCATGCCTATAATCCTAGCACTTTGGGAGGCCAAGGCAGACAGATCACCTGAGGTCAGAAGTTCAAGACCAGTGTGGTCAACATGGCAAAACTCTGTCTCTACTAAAAATACGAAAATTAGCCGGGCATGGTGGTACATGCCTGTTGTCCCAGCTACTCTGGAGGCTAAGGCAGGAGGATCACTTGAACCTGGGAGGCAGAAGCTGTAGTGAGCCAATATCGCGCCACTACACTCCAGCCTGGGTGAAACAGTGAGACTCCGTCTCAAAAAAAACAAACCATCAAACAAACAAAAAGCCTACTATTTTTACTCAGCTGTAATTTTCTTTTTGCAGCAAAACCTTGTTAATTTGTTTACAACTCATAAACGTCCTGAAGGCAGGATCTGTCTCTTCAATAGTTCTGTATCCCATGAACACCAGCACAACGCCCAGCTTGCTTGGGAAATGTTCAACCAACTTGCATTCAATCAATTCAGATCATTCTGATTCTGAATTTATGATGGGGCCAATTTTCAATTTTCATTTGTGTCATTCATAAAAAAAAAAATTTGCAAAGCAAATGAACAGAATAAGTAAAAAGATAATTTTGGTTACTAAGTAGAATATTTCTCAAAAACTTCAGAAGCAATATCTATACCTGATTAATGCCTTCATTAATAAACCACATCACCCAAGAATGTGACCTGCTCAGATTTGGTTCAGTATGTGGATCTGCAAAGAGTGTCATTTCTCTCTTATTTACTCTCATCTCCTGAAATTAGAACAAATTGGTGATGTTTGACTACATTTTATGATCTCTATCGAGTAACCACTTATAGCCTCCTCTAACTTTCCATTTTCTTTTGTTTGTATCATCAGCCTGTGAAACCAGAGAGCGCTGCCAAACACAAAGCAGGGAAGTGTGAGATATGCTTAAAATATGAGTCACAGTATATTTGGGGATTTGGGTTTCTTTTTTTTTCCCCCTCAAGCGATCAGCAGATCAAATCCTTCTTCCCTGTCAAGCCTTCTTCTATGCAGAAGATCTGAAATTTGCTAAAATCGGTCTCCCAGTGTAGTTATGAAGGGTGAGAAGATCAGAGATGAGCACTGTTAAGATTTGCTGTAGGATTTCCCTTTCATTTCAGAGCCACTCCGGCGGAGATGCCTCAGCGAGGATGCAGTATGGCAAGATATATTTAAATATGAAGGTTATTCCTTCTGTGAATCACCAAGTCTATATGCGTATTTTTATAATGAGGTAATATACCATGTGGCCTAGGATAGTAATTTCTCCTCTCTGTTTGTGGAAGGCCAGCTAACCTAATAAAGCTTACTAAATGTGCATGACCTATCAGGCAGCTGAGGGGTCCTTCAGCAATTGTCTGTGATACACACACACACCAGTCCGTCAACCGTTCAGATTTTTTTCCCCCTGGCCAACTTTTAAAGCTGGTCTAAATTCTCTGCTTGTCGACTCCTCTACTTGGGGGGTAGGGAAAAACTCAAGACATCTTCTTTAGCAAAACCAGCATTCAAGCTTACCCCTTCTCCCCCCACTTTTTATACAGACTGAAGTGCTCAGCAGAATGTGTGAGGTTGGTTTTGACACTGTCCTTGCCAAGAAAAACGAAGCCCTCTATATCATACTCTTCTGCATGGTGGCTAAAAACCCTGTAACAGGCAAGAAGAAAAAGAGCCCTCAAAAGGAAATCCCCTGAAACTTTACTTCTTATATTTAGCCCTCAAGGAACTTCATTCAACTTGGAAAAGAAGTTACCTTAAAATGCCATATGTTTTTAAAAAGCAAGTATGAGGGAAAATAATTCTACCATAAAAAAACCACAAACGATATTCAATACTGAAGAGCAGTGTGATCAGACAGATTGTGTATGTGTGTATTTTTTTTATTATCTCTAACCAAAGCTCTACTATGTGTAAGATTTTTCCCCCTAATAATATATTTTCATTTTCCCAACGCACTTCAGGTCTGATGAATTCAAGAGGACTCAGGGTATTTTTAAGGCTGTGAGAGCTCCATGAGGGAGGCAAAAAGAATGGACCATCATTTGAATCACTGAGTGACAGGCTGGGCTAGCTCCCTGTATACATTAATAAATTAGAATTTTAATTGTGTCTCTGTCCACAGGAGATGCCCCAGTACTTTAATATGTACCAACAATTGGCTATGTTATGGAATCTGCAATGTGGCCTCCGCCACTGACCTCTGAAACACAATTCCCAGTCTGACTACGGAAACTGTTCAGTTTGATCCTTTCAACTTATTTGAATCCTGACAAATAAGCTCACAGCTGAAAGGTCAACATAGTCATATTTCATCCTCCAGAGCTGTTCTTAAGACATCTGCACAACAAAGCACTTCTTATAGCACCTGACATGGGCCCTCAATGTCACTGTACCTCATTAAAAATGTCCCCTGCATACACATGTATTCCAAGACACATGGTCCGATGATGGTTTACCAAATAAGTGTTTACAGAAGAGGCAGTAAACAAGGCACACTGTCAACTTTTCCAGTCAAGTGTCACTATAGTGCTGAAATCTCTCTGGAAAGTGACAATCTCCCAAGTACATATAGAAGAACCAGAACTTGTTGGTCAAGATCAGTTTGATCTTTGCAGATAATTTGGGAACAGGTTGCGGTTCACCCTGACCTCTGAAAAGTCAACACAAGCTAGAATTTAGGTTGACCTCATTATCCAATTAATTGGCACCAAGTTATACACCTATCAGCCACGGCTTACAGATTCTGTCCCCTCCTGTGATAGGGGTGCCCATCTTCAGCTATGAATATAGTCTGAACCACTTAGGACCAGGGTGCCAAGTGCCCCCTCTGAAATGTGAGCATGAAGGCCCTGATTCAAGTTTCTTAGAAATTTCTATCACAATTTTCTACTTTGAGTCAAAAATCCAAATTAGATTATTTATTTATTTATTTATTTATTTATTTATTTATTTGAGATGGCGTTTTGCTCTTGTTGCCCAGGCTGGAGTGCAGTGGTGCGATCTTGACTGGCTGGAGTGCAGTGGTGCGATCTTGACTCACTGTAACCTCTACTTCCTGGGTTCAACTGATTCTCCTGCCTCAGCCTCCTGAGTTACTGGGACTACAGGCACCTGCCACCACACCTGGCTAGTTTCTGTACTTTTGGTAGAGATGGGGTTTCATCATGTTGGCCAGGCTGGCTCCTGACCTCAAGTGATCCGCCTACCTCAACCTCCCAAAGTGCTGGGATTACAGGCGTGAGCCACCGTGCGCAGTCCAAGTTAGATTTTTATAAATTTACTGCTTCTTCCACTCCATTAAACCCTTGCCTTCAATGTGCCTGAAATCAGAAGTTGCTAGAACAACCTTTTTTGTCATCTTTACATAAAAATTTCTTCCCATTTAAAAATTATTGACTTAGAAACATTCTGAACATATCCACTGAAGAATAGGGTATATCTTATAATCATTACAAGCTATAATATTAAAAGTAACACATCCTCCTCAGGCCTAGTCATAACTCTTGATTCTACTGACATTCCGGGATGAATCACGGTGTGTTGCATCCTATGCACTGCAGGACGTTTGGCAACATCCCTGGCGTGTACCTACTGGATGCCAGCAACACCTCTGCCCTGCTAGTTGTGGCAAACAAAAATGTCTCCAATGTTGCCCATTGTTCCGGGGCTGGCAGGAGGTGGGGTGCACAAAATCTTCCCTATCCAGGATAACTTCACTAAAGCAAGGTGTGTGTCTGTGTGTGTTTATCCCGTTTTTAGACCCAACATGAGAGAATGTGGTGACAATTCTGAGCACCATGAACTTTTCTCATTGGTAACCGACACTGCCTGTTAGCAACTCAACACTTACAAGTCCTCATCCTTCTATTACATTCACTCATCAGGAGATCTTACTCCTGGACAATGAAACTTTTGGGCAAATACATGTTTTCCTCAAAATGTTCTACTTTGCTGGTAAACCAAAAATACACTTTCCACAGAAGATTTTCTTACATGATTTGCAATTCTCAACACAATCCACTCCTGAACTGCTTATCAGTTATCCCAAAGGGTATAATGACAATTTAAAAAGAAAAAGAATTGTTACCTGAAGAGCTGGTTGTTTGTCATTCCTCTTGGGAGATTTTAATCCACTAACTTGCTGCTGCTGTTGCTGCTGAAGAAGGAGCTGTCTTGCCACCTGAAGTGCCTGGAAAGAAAAACAGAAGAAAATCCTTTGCATTACTACACAGGTTCAGGGGACTCTTCATAAAAAAAGGATTCCAGGAAGTGCACTTTGGGGCTGGGTCCTGACTTTCCTATTTCCTGGCAAATGAAACAGCAAACAAAACTTCCCACCAGTCTTAGTTGGAAAACTTTCCAGAATTTGTTTGCATTTCCTTTGACTGGGCCAATTTCATCCACAGTTCTACAGGCATCTAAGCAGACATTTTATTCCTACTAAAAATCTGACATGAAATTTAAGACCATGAGTGATTGGGACTCTGCAGAAGGATGACAGAGAGACCAGGAGGGAACCAGGCAAAGAAGAAAACTTGGAAGACACTACAGGACCCCTTTCAGGGCCATCTGCATCTTCCCCCAATTCTTGGGGAAATGTGGGGACTCAAGTTGAAAGTAATACTTTCACCCCATGTAAGTTCAAATAAAGACAAAGAACTAAGTGGTGGACCACAGGAATAATACACACTATGGGTTGGGCTATCTAGGAAGGAAGATGAAACAGATGGGACATACCTAGGAAGACCTTGACACTGACCTAGAATTTGAGAGGAAAATTTGGTAAATCTGACCTCTAGTCATCTTAAAAAGCTGTCTTAAGATGAACACAAGTCATCTTGAAAAGGGTTATCTAGGAAAGAATATGAAACAGATGAGACATAAGGATGACCCTGACCTTTACCTAGAATTTGGAGAGGAAAATATGGCAAATCTGGCTTTTAGTCACCTTAAATAGGAATATTATGTATCTCTGAACAAAACTGGGTATGTTTATTACAAATGACCCTTTCAAGTTTACAATATGGGATGGTTTTTCCCTAAAGGTAGACATTGGAGATAAAGCAAGAAGAAAACAGAAGACTTTGCCAGGCGTGGTGGCTCAAGCCTGTAATCCCAGCACTTTGGGAGGCCAAGGCGGGTGGATCACGAGGTCGAGAGATCGAGACCGTCCTGGTCAACATGGTGAAACCCCGTCTCTACTAAAAATACAAAAAATTAGCTGGGCATGGTGGCACGTGCCTGTAATCTCAGCCACTCAGGAGGCTGAGGCAGGAGAATTGCCTGAACCCAGGAGGCGGAGGTTGCGGTGAGCCGAGATCACGCCATTGCACTCCAGCCTGGGTAACAAGAGTGAAACTCCGTCTCAAAAAAAAAAAAAAAAAAAGATTTGTCAGTCATATGTTAAACATTTTGGAGAAGTCTTCTGTTTTCTTGTTTTTTTTTTTTTTTTTTGAGACGGAGTTTCGCTCTTGTTACCCAGGCTGGAGTGCCATGACACGATCTCGGCTCACCGCAACCTCCGCCTCCTGGGTTCAGGCAATTCTCCTGCCTCAGCCTCCTGAGTGGCTGGGATTACAGGCACGTGCCACCATGCCCAGCTAATTTTTTGTATTTTTAGTAGAGACGGGGTTTCACCATGTTGACCAGGACGGTCTCGATCTCTCGACCTCGTGATCCACCCGCCTCGGCCTCCCAAAGTGCTGGGATTACAGGCTTGAGCCACCGCGCCCAGCCCTGACACATCTTTTTACAAGTTCAAGTAGGCTGGGTACAGTGGCTCATGCCTGTAATCCCAGCACTTTGGGAGGCTGAGGTGGGTAGATTACTTGAAGGAGTTCTAGATCAGTCTGACCAACATGATGAAATCCCTTCTCTATTAAAAAGACAAAAAATTAGCTGGGCATGGTAGCATGAGCCTGTAGTCCCAGCTACTTGGGAAGCTGAGGCAGGGGAATCACTTGAACTGGGGAGGCGGAGGTTGCAGTGAACTGAGATCGCACCACTGCACTCCAGCCTGGTAAAAGAGCAAGATTCCGTGTGTGTGTGTGTGTGTGTGTGTGTGTGTGTGTGTACACGTACATATACATATATATATAAATTAGCTGGGCATGGTGGCAGATGCCTGTAATCCTAGCTACTCCAGAGTTTGAGGCAGGAGAATCGCTTGAACCTGGGAGGTGGAGGTTGCGGGTAGTCGAGATCACACCACTGCACTTCAGCCTGGGTAACAGAGTAAGCTCCCATCTCAAAAAATAAAATAAAATAAAAGTTCATGTAAAAAGTAAAAACCAACGTCATCAATAAACCTCTCAGGAAGACATTTACTGCCAAGGAATTGAGAACAGGAATAATGGCTAGCCACACACCTTTCCAAAGATAGCAGAAGTATCAGCAACAGAACACTGAAGTTTGCAGATATTGTGCTGGAAAGTCATATGAAAAGTTGGGTTACTTGAGAACCAAGAAAGTACACATGGCAGAGATGTCCAGAATACTCATTAAATGATGTGCTTCGAGTTTGGAGACAAAATGAGCCTTCTTGAGTGTTACATTCATAATAATTTCTATATGGTAACCAAATTATTTATGCATCAAAGAAGAGGCACACACAGATATAAGTCAATGCATCAAAAGGACCTGAGGCTATAGTCTTAGAAACTTAGCATAATGGACTTATGATGGTAGCGTGTTCCTTAAAAAGGAACAGGTGTTTCATTTATATAAGAAAATAACATGTATATTTACAAGAAAAGTTACAGGGGCAATGGTGGAATGGAAGAGAGGTAAGAGCACCTTGGTGTCCCTGTGGATTGAACTCGGAAGAAAGAGAAAACAGAGTTGGTCAAGTGGATTCGTGGTCATGAGCAAACACCTAAAAATGTGGAATGTGCAGAACAGTACTTCCTAAAAGGACAAGCTCACTGAACTGCGTTTATAACTATAGTTGTAACAAAGGATATTTTTAAGACTGCGTAAGGTTGAGTAGCACCTTTGTGTTTAAAAGGTGCAAAGGAAAGCTAAGAAACAGGCACCGATAGATGAGTGACAAAGAAAAGAGCATGGGAAAGTGGAACCCTGCTATCCCACCTCCCTACTGCATCCACCCCCATGTCCCAGGGAGGCCTTCTGCCTACTCAACTCACCACGACCAGCCCTTCAGATGTAATATACAGGCTAGTTCATCTGTGAGGGGAGAGACAGATTCGACAAAACCTCCCTGGAAGAGCCTCGAGAAAAGGGGCTGTCTGAGTGGGGCATCTGGAAGCCAAGGCGCCTGGGAGAGTTGCCTGAGACTCCAGTCTGCTGTCTCAGGGAGGATTCACCATCACTGGACTCCGGGTTTCCTTGTCTCCTTGGAGACGCTCAGTACATGCGTAGGTGTAAAAGTGGGCAGAGTGAAGATTTCATTTATATCATATAAGAAAAATAGTCCCCTTTGCAAGGTGCCTGCAGGAGCAAAAGCCTCTCCTCCTACTATATATGTTTCCTTAGCTATTTCACATGAAGGTTTTATGGCTTTTTAATGTAGAAAAGGGAACTGTTATATATTTTAAGTGCTATCATCAGAGTTCTCAGAGTAATAGACTGATCAGCAAAGAAGGGTTTGGTTGTCAGTTGGAAAGGCAGATAGAGGGACTGTAGATGACAGTGCAGAGAAAAATATGGTGGGAAAGAGGAGAAAGGTTACATCTATTTAACACTGAAATAAAGCAAGCAAAGAAAAACAAAGTAATGAAGACCCCCTATAACTTACCACATTTCACCAAATACTGGGAGAACGGGCACTCAGTTTTTAAACAGCCTAGTCTCAGAGAAGCTATAGTCAACTCTTTACTTCAGCAAAGTGTCTTTAAGAAAAACATTCACATAAAACTATTCTTTCCTCTTTTTCAGAGGGATTCTTGCTCTGTCGCCCAGGCTGGAGTGCAGTGGCATGATCTTGGCTCACTGCAACCCACCTTCTGAGTTCAAGCAATTCTCCTGCCTCAGCCTCCTGAGTAGCTGGGACTACAGGCACTTGCCACCATGCCTGGCTAGTTTTTGTATTTTTAGTAAAGACAGGGTTTCACCATGTTGGCCAGGCTGGTCTCCAACTCCTGACCTCAGGTGATCCACCCGTCCCGGCCTCCCAAAGTGCTAAGATTACAGGCATGAGCCACTACGCCTGGCCATCACAACACTATTCTTATATGAGCATGGTTTCATAAATGTACATAAGCAAAAGAAAGTACAGAACTAAAAGCTACGTTTTCAACAAATGCTTACTGAGCTGGTTCTACAGAATGATCATATATTTCAATGTAAGCGACTGGAATCCTCAGATTTATTTTTCTGGTTGGAAGGGGGTAAAAAAGTCATGTATAATATATTTTTTCACACCCCACACAGGATACATGAACTTAAATAACCGTATTGTAAACCCCAGCTTCTTCATAGCATTTCATACAGAGGTCCACTCAAGATGACAATCTAAGATAAAAGCATGGGGAAAGGGCTTGCAAATTTGTGTGAACCCAAGGGAAACTGTGGCTGACCTACTGAACAGAGAACACCCTAAGAAAGAGAAGCAAACTGGCTTCCAAATTTCAGCTCCCAAATGAATGAACACAGGTAAAATAACTTTAAATATTTGGGATGGGGAGATAACACTAGTGCAGAAAATAATTCATTTTGATATGAATTATCCCACAGTAATTCTCCAGCTTTATCCTGGGTATGTTAACAGAGTAGGAGCAAATTATTATCCATATCCTCCCCAAATTAAAATCCATTTAAAAATTGCCTTAGGTCTCAGCAGGAGTTTTAAAACCTAACTGAACAGAACTTAGAACATGCTTTGAAATCAACCACTAAAATATGTTTTCTGTTCTAATTTCCATGATATATAAATCACTGTGGTCTAGATTTTAAATGGTCACATGCAAGAAGAGGCAATAAATCCTTAGTGCAGGCATCCCCAAACTACGAGGCCATTTATCCGGCCCCCCGTCGCACTTCGGGAAGGGGGACCTCTTTCATTGGTGGTCAGTGAGAGGAGCACAGCATGTGGCAGCCCTCCAATGGTCTGAGGGACAGTGAACTGGCCCCTTGTGTAAAAAGTTTGGGGACACCTGCCTTAGTGCATAAGACTATGTATCTGGGCATTACAATACACAACTCTGGCATCTACCATCTGTAAAAAGTAACAAGTGCTAATTATAATGCTCACTGTTCATCAGTGGAAAATGTGGAATGACTGATGGGATCCCCTTTGGAAACTATGTCAGAGACCTATGTTCATCACGTTTCCTGTAGATGATGACTTGACAGCCATTTTTACCTGTTATGTGCATCAGAACAGATTATGTCCTTTATCTCAGACTTCACTGCCTGAACCCCAGTGATAATCTTCTTTTTTATTTTTAAGGCAAGGTCTCACTCTGTTACCCAGGTTGAAGTGCAGTAGCACAATCACGGCTCACTGTAGCCTTGACCTCCTGGGCTCCAGCAATCCTCCCATCTCAGCCTCCTGAGTAGCTGGGACTACTCAGGAGTAGTCCATACCCAGCTGATGTTTTCATTTTTGTAGAGACTGGTCTCACTGTGTTGCCCCAGCTGGTCTCAAACTCCTGGGCTCAAGTAATTCTCCTACTTTGGCCTCTCAAAAGTGTTGGGATTATAGGTGTGAGCCACTGCGCCCAGCCAGAGATTATCTTTATTCCAATACAGTTAAGGAGTAAGAACGGACTTTTCTTTATAACAATATGTCAATCACAATTGGAGAAAAGTCCCTTAGGATACATTGTTTGAAGATAAAATTAGATTCTCTGGATACAGAATAATGTGTGTGGATATGTGTTTGTTTGTATGGTGGAGGAAGAAGGAGGGGTGAAGAAGGAGGAAGGAGAGGGCAAGCAGCAGAAAGAGAGGCAGAAAGGATAGGAATAAATGAAAGAATTTCTCTTTTAAAAAGCAAGGATCAACTCTGACTCAAGTTCCAGATCAACTGCTAATGTAAATAACTTTAAGGTCCAGTCCTATCTCTGGAGACCTTTTACTCTTGGTGGCGGTCCCTGAGCTGGGTTGAGTCAACACTTCCTTTGTAACAGATGTGACAATTGCCTGGCACTGGATACCCTGGTGCTGTATTTCCACGCTAGGCTTGGGTTACAGTAAAGACACAGTTTGAGGATGTCAGAGTGGAGGCGAATGATAAAACCAGGCACTTAGACCCCCAGTTGCATGCATTCACATTTATTTTCCTTCAAGTTAAAATAAATGGTTGAGCTAAAAGAAGAAGCAGGCATGCACCACTTTCATCTGTGGATTGACTAGTCTTCATCTATGCCCGGATGTGCACAAGGGGTTGGAACTGCCTGATGGCTGGCATGTCATGGTCCACGCCCAGCTCTGAGCACACAGACAGAGCCAGTGAGATGGCCCTCTGGCTGCTGGCTTGGGAGGCCATGTTTTCATGCTAACTGGGAACCTGGGCATTTTTGACACACCTTCCATTTCATTCTCATCAGTGCCTTCACATTCTTAGTAAATAAGTGCCATCTGTTATTTACAAATTATGTTTTACATAAGCATGTTTACAGCTTCTGAGCTATTTGCATTCTAAGATCATAGCAGGTGCTTATATTTTAGGGGCTAGGTAATTCTATGTTTAGTATGTTTATCAAGGTAGCCGATGTTCAAAAACATGTCTACCATATTTTAAGAAACATCAACAAGTTTATATAAAATATGGTTTGAACAGGCATGCACACATACATAAAGCAAGCTGGTAGAAGAATAAAATCTTTATAAAATGTTTTACATAACACACTTGATCACGGGGTCTGAGATAAGCTCTGACACGTGGAGGTCTTCAAAAAATATGACTAACTGGAAAGTTTTTAGTCACGGGTCAGCAAACTATAGGCCGTGGACCAAATTCGGCGTACTACCTGTTTTGTATCATCTGTCCTATATCAGCTCATAAGAATGGTTTTTACTTATTTAAATGGTTGACAAAAAAAAATAAGATTATATTATGACATGTGAAAGTTATATGGTATTCAAATTTTAGTATTCACCAATAAAGTTTTATCAGAATACAGTCAAACTCATTCCCTTATATATCATCTCTGGCTACTTTTGTGTTGCAAAACAGAGTCAAGGACGTTTGACAGAGACCACATGGCCCTTGATCCCTCAAATATTTTTTCTCTGGCTCTTTACTCGAAAAGTCTGTCAATCCCCGTCTTGGGTTGCTATCTGTATTCTGAGATCCCCAAAGATTTCACTGGACAGAATCTTACATAAACACATCTTTCAATCAGTTTCCCAAAATAAATTTAGAGTTTGGCCAAGGAGCAAGAACATTATTAATTAGCTGTTCTTTAAGCTTAAATTCAATGTTGACGTTCTGAAAAGGAAATACATCCATGTGCTCCTCGATCTGAAACTGTTTAAAACTTGTCTCAAACTTTGAAGATGTGTTTCTTCTGGTAGGTAACTGACAGCAGTTCAGATCAGTGTGAGATCCTGATTACCCACAGAACAAAGACAGCACAAGCCTTACTGGTGGCCAGTCAAGAGTCGGTTATTTCCTGTCTGCCCTGAGAAGTTGTCCCATTTCCAGCTTGAAAGGCTGGTCTGAGTCAGCCATCCTTCTTCTAATTTCTTTTCCTAGACTCTCCCCACCCCTCAAGATCAAACCTGTTTTTCAGATAATTTCAGGGGCTAATCAACAGTCACTGCATATGGGGGTGGGAGGAAAAGCTCGTAAAAAAAAGAAAAGCAGCAAGGGAAGATTAGTAGGAAAGGAGTCATGTTCTCTCCTCTGTTTCTCACCCTCTACATACTCTTTCAGTCCCTCTAGAGAGCCTGGTTCCCCTAAACTAGTTTTCTATCTTTGTTCAACCCCAGCAGCCAAAGCACTGATCATTTAACACAATCTGACAATCGCTCTGTAGCAAGACTGGGGACTGAGTATACAAGGAAACTTCATCATCTTCTTACTTTAGACACAGCAATCACGCCACTGCAGGAAGGAATTAAGGCTTGTGACTTAAAAAAAAAAAGTGACAGTGGTTTGTAGAAATTGGACATATTCATACAGAATTGAGAGTATTCCAAAGCAACAGGTTCTTCAAAAAAATTTTTAAACTTAACAAATAGAGCACTTGGTTTTAACAAGATAATGGTATGCTAATCTCATAGAGGGATTCTGGTGAATGAAAATATTAGATGCTCAAAGAAAGACTCCCCCCATTCTAATGACTGCATAAATACTAGATACACAAGGGAAGAAAGAAACCACTGCAATAAATCATCGAGTCAGGTTATTGGCGTCGTAAATAAAAAACTAAACACATTCCCCAACAAAACTTAGGGGGTAATGACCATTCATAGGGAGCCTCTGACAGTCTCTTTGTGCCAGTCACTGCTCAGTCTCCTCTATGATACTGCAAATAAGGGTGTGGACTCTGAACACTAATTGGTAGTAAATTCACTTGACTCAACCCCCAAAAGCAGGTACAGTAAACAGCAAAGTCTTCTATTAACTGGGGTACACTGAACTTGAATCAGTGGCTGAGAGCAGAAAGGCGCTATGTAGCATCATCCATTCTCAGCGTTCCAACAGCTGGACAAATTATCCTATGATTATAGAGCATTTAATAACAGCTGATATTTAGGTAAGACATTTTGCATGGATTTAAAAAAGTGTTCCAGTTTTCGCAAGTAAGTTTATGAGACAATTTCAAAATAGGCAGGGAGAAAAATCAGAGCAGAGACAACTCCTTACCCAAAACATTCTAACATTCTGTGTTTGAGTTAAAATGGAAAGGGACAAGAAATAGAAAAGTCACTGTTCTCTATGGTCGTCATTGCCCTAACTGCAGAGGAGTTACAGTCACGGGTCATGGGCAGTGTCACCTCTGTGTGGGGAAAGAGGGAGAGAGGCAAGGCCAGGCCAAAGCACCCCCTCCAGTACGCAGATCACTTTATTACCCCACAACAGCCCAAACCTCTCTTCTAGATCTAATTTCGTTGTTAGGTTTCACATATACTTTCAGACATGATTTTACATTCTTTAAGCTACACACAGGGTGGTTATCACTGCTATGATGCCTATTATGTGTATTCCTTGCTTGTCTTTTACTTTAATATTTAACAAATACTGCAAAGGTAGGTTTGGGAGTTGTTCTTTTTGTTTCTTTTAAAGTCAGCAATGTATTTGAGTATATTTTCTTGCGAAGGAAAAGATGGCAAATCTTTTCTTTCTTTCTTTTTTCTTTCAGGTGGCAAATCTCTTTCTTTGCTTCTCTCTCTCTCTCTCTCTCTCTCTCTTTCACTGGAACAAGGGAGAACAGAATTGTGCAACTGGTTGCTGTGCCACGTCATGACCTGCCATCATTAGTGATATGAGCTCAAATGCCATCCCAGGCACCCACTATAGGAGACACAGACACAGAGAAATGCTGGAAGGCTCTAGAGAGGAGGTGGCATTCTGCTACAAACCCCACTGTCAATGCAAGCCCAGAAGGGGGTCAGCAAACCCTGTATCCAATTGCAATTATGAGTAACCCTTTTACTTCAAAGGCATGTACAGGATACTTCCTACCTAGCAAGGTAAAGGATAGGATTTTCATCACACACACACACACACACACACACACAAAGGGTATCTATGGTCCTCTTGCAAAATTAGGTGTAGTAAGTTTAATGACTACAGTTAGGAAGTCTGTTTGAAGTCTTTTGGAAGAGCTAAAAAAAAAACACACACTACCATCATACTCCTACTCCCATTAACATAGGGCCCTATAACCACCTTGCTGAGACGCTGGCTGGCTGCTCCTCTTGGAGCCAGTGCCAGACGCTGAATCACTACACCAAGTCTCCAGCACCTGAGTTGTCTTTGGAGGGATTCCATTCAAGCAGTGCCCAAGCCTGAGCCTGTTTAGCTCATGAGAGTTGACAAGATCACAGCCTAGGATGCTATGACTGTAGGCAACATTAGCATTGCAATGAAGTAAAACAGGAGTGAAGTTTATCAGAAAACATCTAAAATGCTAAGTTGGATGCCGTATCAAACTTTTTTTTCCCCTCTAAGACTAGATTGTGTTTAAAAATAAATAAGTTGGCCCCATCCTCCAGGCTCTCAAAATAGAAAAAAATCGGGGTCAAATGCAAGGATAAATGAATCAAAGGCTCTATTAACTCACTGTATTTAACCCACTGTTTTTAGCAATTGCCTTTTATGAGGGTGCAGCTCAGCAACTCTCATTATGAATAATTCAGATTCACATCTTTTCGTACCTCAGAATGAGACTTGCTAATTTTGAAGCTTGTGGAAGAATCTAACTAGAATTACGCTCAAAATAATGGAGGATTTTCCATGATTTTACTAGTAACACTGAACTTAGTTCTTGCTCAAACAAATATGGTGCTGTATTCCTTTTTTTCTTATACTATAAGTCACACATACTCGGGATGCCCTAAGAGGCAATTAACACCTATGAATGCTTTGCTTCACAAAGTACCTTCCTTTTCTTGCCTGAATATGGGCAAAGAAGCAAAAAGTAAAAATGATTTTGAGGCAACATTCCAGTAGACATAGAAGACAAAAGAAAAAACAGAAGTGGGAATATAGGAAAGGCTCAAAACAGATTAATAATCCAAAATGTGGAACTACTCACTACTGGCGAAATACTAGGATTGGAGTGGGCATCCTAACATTCTCCATTAATTTACGCTCCTTAAAGCAGTTATTTTGAAGAGCTAAGATTACATCTCAGGTGAATAACAGTTTAAGAAACAAGGAGCAGCTAGAAACATAGGGACAAGTGTAGCATAACTCCCCTACATTTAAGACACTAAATGAAAACACTGTATTGAATTATTCACTAAGAACCAGGCACTGTGCTAGTTAGCTGCTCTCTATACGAATTTCATTTCTTGTTCTCAACTTTTCTAAGGGAAGTTGGGGAAAGTTGATTCAAAATGGGCAAACAAAGAAAGATTATGAAATTCAGTGACTTGTCCAAGGTCACAAGTCCAGTGGCTAGGATGGAAAACCAAAAACAAACAAACATTGTCTCATGAGAACCTGATACTCACAGTGTATCAAGGTCACTGATTAGACCAAAGATGGCCGCGGGTAATCTTGGCAAATGGCTATGCAGTCCTACGGAGCTAAAAATGCATGAATGACTATCGGTGCTTTTGCCTCCAGAATGAAGGGAAAGGTCTTTTCTCAGTGTCACATCTTCTAACTTTAATTTCCCTTCTTTTCCCCACACAAAAGACGTGCTTTTTTCAACCAGATCTTTCCATTGTCAGGACTCTGTGAGCCATCGCCACATCTACAAGTCTGCCCTCTCTGTTCTCTGCCCACATTTACGGCATCCAAGTATCTTCTTCATCTAAATTCATCCCCCTGAAAACTCTGTTCGCAATCCAATTCCTTCAAGCAGCAGCATCCCCTGATATCCCCAGACCCAAGGGACCAGCCCTGCTTCTGAATCCCTGTAGCAGCATCCTGTGTTTCTACCATTGTGATGGCAAACTCCAAGCAGGTGGATAGGAAGGAATTAACAAGCCTAGCTATCTCTGTTCTCTCGCACGCTGTGTTTTCACCTCTCTGGTTATCTGAGTTCATCCATCTTCTCTTGGAACAGTGATGTTGTCCCCACCATACCTTGATTCTCAGCTCTTCCTCAATCTGGGCAAGTCGCTCATTCTTTGGTTCAGCTAGGCCAAGGTCGAATTTTTTCTCAAAAGGAACTTTTCATAAAGCAAATAACAGAAAAGGAGAGCTAAGAGAGCACAGGTCTTTTTCTTTTTTCCCCAAATTTCACTCAAGTCTAGCCACAGTTCATGTCTCTGGACACCTGTATCTTACACTTTACCTCCATCTAAGTGAGATCTCTTCCTCTGACCCACTCAGCATGGCCTTTAGGTCCAGTGGGATGTCCAGCTCTTGCTTTAACCCACTGTAGACTCTTGCTCTCTGCTATAAATACATTCTTCTTTTTTGGTGGAGGTGGTATGGGTGCTAAATTACTGTGTTATTCAACCTGCCCTGGTCTCTGGTTACTGGGAAAGGTAATTAAAAGTTTGTAATTTTTGTAGTGTTTATTGCCAGACAAGTACTAAAGTGCAGACTCATTATATCATTTATTTTTCATAATTCCTTGAGGTAAATTATACCCAGTTAACAGATGAGTGAGGGAGAGAGAAGGAGGGAGGGAGGGATGGAGCGGGGGAAGAGTGAAAAAACAAACTATTGGGTACTATGCTCAGTACCTGGGTGTTGGGACATCCCCAAACTCAGCATCATGCAATATACCCAAGTAACAAATCTGCACATGTACCCCTCTGAATTAAAAATTATACCTTTAAAAAAAAAGAAATAATACAGAGGGACTCCATATATCCATTATCTAGTCCTTCACAAATATTTTAAAACAAAGTCACTTCTATTTGTGTATACCTGCATAATCCTTTGATAGGCCCAACCTGAAAAGAATTTCCTCATTGTAAATACAGTTTTTGCCTTCTTGGCAGTCATATGCTTACAATTTTTTTTTCCTCTACGGAGAGAAAAAGATTATCGAGAATTCTTGGAAAAAAACAATATTAAAAAAATCCCCAAATAAAAACACCATAATTGTTTACTATGAATACATTGTTTAAAGTATACAAAATAATTATAATAAAGTATTTTACCAACTCCAAAATATGTGTTATTTATTATGCAAGGCATATAAAAATGTTTAAAATATCACTATTACAATTGGTATTGATAATAGAGCATGATGCATGCAAGTGTGTGGTGCACATATTATGTTTGTGCTACTTTTAACTTGTAGATCATAAATTGTGTCTTAAAAAAAAAAAGAAACACAAGAACAGAGAGGTTACATTTTAAAGATTATGTAAAACGTAGGTAAAGTCCTTAGCACAGCATCTGAAACATGATAGTTACTCAGTAAATGGAAACTAAAAGTATTACTATATGTATAATATATTGCCCCAGGCATAAGAAAATATATTTTCTCAATGGAAAGCAAAGATTCCTTTTTCCCAGTGATCTCAAACCATTGGTTTTCCTCTTTATAGAAACACTAAGAAAAACTGCAGCATCCTCTCTTGAACCCAAAGGGATCTAAGGCAGTCAACTTTAATTGTACAAAAAGCAAACTGAGGACATGAAGAGGAAGTGGTTTATCTGCAGTCACCCAAATGACATGCAGCTGAGAATCCTGGCTCTTTCCAATGCCAAAGGTGCTTGAGCAAATATGACTCTTTCTGACTCTTACCAAACATTCAGCCTTGACTTGCCAATTCTCAATACAGGAATGGCTGCCTAAGAGGCCAAATACTGAGCTAGGAGGAGATGATGATATTGGCGGTGATATTACCAACGAAGAAAATGGTAACTAACACTGAATCCCAACTACAATTGGTTCTAAATTACTTTATATAAACTGAAAGTTTATGTAATGTGGTCAAGGTCACACAGCCTGGATAGAATCCCTTCACTGTATTCAAGAACAACACACAAATAAAAAGGCCACTGATCCATAGATCTACGAATTTGGAGTTCTTCCATTCACCTAGAACTAGAACTTGCTTGGCATGACAGATTAAAACAAAAGTTAAGTCACATATAGAAGGATATATTCGGTTAATCTAAGCCACACAAAAAGGTAACTTTGTACTGAACTTTAAAAAGATCTTATCTTATGGTGGCTACTGGTTACAGCAAAAGAAATACAGATTTGATTGGTTTGGTGGAGGAATTAGAAACACTTTCTTTAATAGAGAATTTGAAAAAAAGAAACTGTGGTCATCTGATGCACTCTTGTGCTCACAGAGTTGTGCCTGAAAAGTGACAATGATCTTTGGAACTTCCAGTAATCACAGTTTATCATAGGGTGGAACTTAAGTCTCCAGGCATGAAAAAAAAAGGATTCTCTGGGAAGTTGGGGGAATTACTGACCTTGAGAGAATCACAGAAATTACAAAGAAATAGACATTTGCTTTCCAAAGCAATAATACATTTCTACAGAAGCGGCATACACAGCGGTTGAATGCACATCAATCACTGTGTCTGGATTTGAAGCCCAATTCCACCGTTTGCTAGCTGTGTGACCTGAGACAAGTTACTTAACCTCCCAATAAGAATGGGAGGAACTAGGCCGGGTACGGTGGCTCAAGCCTGTAATCCCAGCACTTTGGGAGGCCGAGGCGGGTGGATCACGAGGTCGAGAGATCAAGACCATCCTGGTCAACAAGGTGAAACCCCGTCTCTACTAAAAATACAAAAAGTTAGCTGGGCATGGTGGCGCGTGCCTGTAATCCCAGCTACTTAGGAGGCTGAGGCAGGAGAATTGCCTGAGCCCAGGAGGCGGAGGTTGCGGTGAGCCGAGATCGCGCCATTGCACTCCAGCCTGGGTAACAAGAGCGAAACTCCGTCTCAAAAAATATGTCAAATTGATACATGTAAACAGCATAGTGTAGAGCCTCACATTCGGTAAATAACAAGTGATTTTGAAAAGTGCTGTATAACTATGGATTATGAAAGTAGTAAGTTCATGAAGAAGATATGAAACATGTATACATGAATTGGGAGAATAATAAAAAAATAACAAATATGATATCGTCACCTACAATGACACATTTTAAGCATTTGGGGATATGATAGAAAAGAAATTTTCTTGGCCCAGGCACAGTGGCTCATGCCTGTAATCCCAACCTTTTGGGAGGCCGAGGTAGGTGGACTGCTTGAGCCCAGGAGTTGGAGACCAGCCCAGGCAACACGGCAAAACTCATCTTTCATAAAAATACAAAAATTAGCCAGGTGTGGTGGTACACACCTGTAGCCCCAGCTACTTGGGAAGATGAGGCACGAGAATCCCTTGAAGCCAGGAGGCAGAGGCTGCAGTGAGCTAAGATCGTGCTACTGTACTCCACCCCAGGTAACAGCAAGACTCTGTCTCAAAAGACAGAAAAAAGAAAAGGAAAAAAAAAAAAAAAGAGAAGAAATTTTCTTAAGCAAAACTGGAATCATTCTGTATGGTCTTTAAAAAACTACCTTTTGAAATTAAAAGCACATTTTGACTGAAGATGTTTTTCAAATCAATTTCTATATTCAGGTTCCAACAAACAAACAGTATCTGGAGCCAAACAACCCAAACACCAACACCCTACTGTGGACTTTTCTGGAAAAGCTTTCATAAAAGGACTCTGAACAGCAAATGGCACTTGCCTGATTTTTACAGTGCGCTTTAGAAACCTAGGAAGGAGGCCCACAGCACTCCAGAATCGTGGAATCACACCGTCCCATACCAGGCTGACAGCATGTTTCAGTCCTTTTGCCCCGAAAGCATGTCACTACAGAGCAACCGCTGATTTAACTTTGCAGAGCCCATAAGCGGTACTGTATCTGTTTCTTCACAAAGAGCAAACTAACTTGATTTTTGTGGAAGTTAAATTGCCAACATCATATTGAGTTAAAGAGAAACAAAACAAAAATCAGAAGTTTCAGCCCATGCTGTATCGTTAAAAAAAAAAAAAATACATCCTTCGACCCTAAATAGATTAAAATTGAGCGCAATTAGTCTTTACCACCTCCTCCCTCCCACCACCACCACCACCATCACGCACTAGCTATATTTTCCAGGCCAGTTTCTTCATGGTAAAACACTTTCTCATGAGACTGCCTGTGGTCAGGGCTGACTATGTCACAGGAAAAAATGCTTCTCATGATCTCCAGATCATAGTGCTTCCAGGTCTAGCCTGAGCATTAAATACAGACACACCCGGAAATTATAAATGATTTTAACAACCGGACATTTTCCCACCTCAAAAGTGGGATAATCTTTGCAGCCTACCTATTTCCCTGGGGTGTTCTGAGTATTAATAAGTTAGCATTAGTCAGGCACTTTGATTTCTACGGACAAAGGGCTCTGTATAAATGCAAAACATGATTATCCAACCCAACTGCCTTTTGGAGAGGACAACAGAGGCGGAAAGGCCACTGCTTCCACGGTTGTCTCCTCAAGAGCAAAGCCACCTCCCAGTTATCTTCAGGGCAATACTCGTGAAAGTTGTGCTGTAGCTGAGCCTCTGCTGCACCATTCCCTTATATAGTCAATGAAGAGGGAATCCCTTCTGTGCGCATATTTTCAATTCACATTCCAACACAGTATAGGCAATGAAACAGATTTTCAGCTGCGATTTATAGGTCTTGATACAACTGGGCCAGGCAGTGTGCTAGAATCACCCATATCACTTCTTCAGGATGTGAAGAAGTGATGAAGCCCCTGCAAAAAATCATGCTCCAGTATCTAAAGAATGTGCCAGTGTGCACACCTATATCAGTGAATGCCTACATACTGTTTTCACAAAGCCATGCAAACCCCACCTGAGAACCGAAAAATATATAAATTTTAAATCTACATTTAATATAGATTTGAACCTTTCCCTTGGCCTCTGGAGGAATGAAGGTCAGATAATGACGACCTTGAAGATAATGAAATAGGTTACACAATATTAAAGACTAGAAGATATTTATGAGGGACACAGACAAATAAGTAGACTCTTTGCATTACAGCACCTGCCTGACATCTTTAAAGAGAGGGGCAAAATGCTGGTCTCTGATAAATTACGTTGTACCCTAGCCACAGACTCTCTGGTGTACTTTCCTTTAGCTGAGCTCTTCAAGTTTAGCTCTAAACCTCAAAATACAGCTTTTAACAAAACTGTAAGAGCCACTGGTTTGTCCAACGTTATTATTATTTAAAACACACATACACCACACAGTTGAACTACTGAGGTCGGCATTCCTAAGTGAACCGCCTAGAAAAAGCTAAACTAATGAACAAAGTAATCCTGGGAAATCCTGTCCCATAAAACCATTAGTTGTAATAGACTAATTCTCAATAAAAAGACTGGCAAATTCTCAGAAGGCAAAAAGCCTCCTGAGCCTTAAGGGTTAACTCACTTGCCTTAAAAAAAAAAGACACATATGATTTCCTTTTATCATAACACAATGCATTTATTATTTTCTGTATATCTGTTAAAGGGCATGGCTTTCAGAATGGAAAACAAAACAGAACTTGGTCACGTGTTTATTTGCTTCAGCTACTCCCTTCCCCTTCTGATAAATAATCAAACATGCCATCCAGAAAAAACAAAACCAGCGAGCTGGGAAATTTGATGGTCATCAAATAGACTGAGATACCAAGAAAAGCAGCCCACTGTTCCCACACTGAGTTTTCGGCCCCCACACCTACACTAACATCTGAGTAAATACCTTCAGTCACTCTTTCCATTTTCCCTGCAATTACTCCTACTGTTAAACAAATTGTCCTTAAGGCAGTTGCAAACATCTTATTTTTTCTTGCAAAGAGAACAACTTCTGAACATTGGAAAAGATATCACAGCCATAGCAATACGCGCGCGCGCACGCACACACATACACACACACACACACACACACACACTCTCTTACTTATTTTATGTATTTAAATGTTTCTTCGCGAGAAGTTTGGACAACCCCAGAGCATATTTCTTTTTCTATTCTAATAGATGCTGTTTTAGACACTAAAATTTAAAAATATTTAGTCTGGGGACTAGCAAACAAGGTTCAGAGTAACAACAATTCTCTTAAGATCAAAAGAGCTAATTTTCCATTTCCTGTCTATTCCCTGACCAATATATAGTTAAAAAAAATATTAACACCTGGCTTACCAATTAAACTGAAGTTGGGGGTCAGGGAAGGGGGATGTGGAGGGAGGGGAGAGATGCAAAAGGAGTGACTACAGACAGGAAAAGGTGGAACCTTTTTTAAAAATGTCAAACCATGTGTTTAAAAAGTAATTTCAACAGAAAAAGACTAAGCCGTTAGATCTCCCTTCTACTCAGAGCCAAGAGGCAGCTCAAGTCTGAGGGCTTTTCCTGCCATACTGATTAGCCACAATGAAAATTTTTGTAAAGAGCCTTCCAACATCAAAGTTAACAACCATCACAGAAAGTGAGGCAGGCTTTCCCTTTCCGTATGCAGCCCACTCTGTTTAAACAATACTTATATGAATGAGATAATGACCGTGCGTGTTTCAGCAGTCTGACTTTTATTGGCATGAAATTGGTACAAATATTATCAAGACTGATTCACAAATGATGACGGCGTCGTGATGCAAACATCAGGGGACAATTCTGTAGATGCAGAATTACAAAGGCACCATCCCCACATTCTCTTACTACTTGTGATAACAGGAAGAAAAAGAAGGCAACACGAAACAATGTCACAGTAAGCAGAGAGAGGTTCCCATCTACGTTCAGACTGTAAAACTATCCTGACACCACCCGGCTGCTTACTTAGCTGATTATATCCAAAGATATATTTGAAAGCAAGAGTGAATTAAACAAGTAGTTAGAAGGAACCGGTCCTCTCAAATCTCTAAAAAGAAAAAAGCCTCTGATGGAGAGAGGAGGGGAGGAGGAGGAAAAAAAGCAGTAAACAAGTTGGATCATCCTATTTCGCCCTTCAGAGAATGTCTGCACAAGAACGGATCCCTAGTTTAAAAGTTTAACCCAGCAAAAAATGTTTCTTTTTCTCTGGACACTTACAGAGAAAATGAAGAGTTTGGCGAAGGGAGCCCGTACTGTCTGCCTTTGGATTTCCGTCTTCTTGCTGTAGATGGGTTCTGGCTGTTTCTGCGAAGCGGGGGTTGCCGAGTGGTGAAAAAGATGTTTGAATAAACAGGAAGTACTGTGCGGCTGAAGCACACTCGAAGAGAAAACACACTGGAACATTGCCCTTTGTAGGCAACCTCAGGGAGGTTTGCCTCCACAGTAGCTGGCTGGGCTCTCACTAAATGACAAAGAAACCACAAGAATTCCTCAAGTAATTCTTCACTTTCAAAGTTGAAAGATCAGTTGGAGCTTGCAGGTAATTTTCAAAGTTGCATTTAGCACTTAAAGAAATCTATTAATGCCACACATATGTAAACCGCTCCAGGTCTGCAAGCAGCGACACAGCACACGCAGTGCGCCCTGGCTAGACCAAGCCCTAGCCAAACACAGCTCATTCACGCAGACAAATACACACCAACAGGGTTTCGGGAAACCTGCTCTTGAGATATTTTTGTGGTGACATTTACATAGGCAGGATGCTTTAAAAAAAAAAAAAAAGAAGAAGAAAATTCAGATTTTGCAGACTTTAGAGGATTTTGTCACACGTATTTTTAAAGAGCACATTGTCCCGCATTCCAGGGATGTACCCTGGATCTGGCTTTGACAGGCTGTCCTTTACATTTTCCTTCTCCACCATCAAGCAAACTACCTGTTTATCTCCAGATCCCTAGCTTGCCTACTGGAACACTCCTTAACCCGCCCCAAAATGATTATTACAGTACTGTCGTCTGGCACTGGAGCAACTCAACAGAGACTGTAAAGAAAAGTAAACTGCTGAAGGCACAGCAAGTCAGCTTGAAAAATAGGAGGAAGAGTTGAACAGCCATATTCAATAACAAAAAACAAAAAAAAAAAAAGGAGGAAGAAAAGGAATCCTTCTGAAAATGTATTGCTCCTGTGGCAATGTTCTTCTGCCACGGAAGCTACTGATTTGTTATTTAGCATGGAATGCTGGACTGTCTGTCATCCAGGTGCTAATACTCGGCTAAAATAACTCATTGGGAGCTGTCAGTGGGATGTTTACATAGGCCCCAATCTTTTCTTCATAGAAGGAAATTTTTTACTGGAATTCATCTTCTTTTGATCTCACATTCAAAGCAACGGCAGCTTGATAGACATTCAAGTCTGAAAGCAAATCCAGACGCTGAAGATAAACCGCCAGAAAATGACAGGCAGAAGCATCTAAAGCTTATAAAAATGAAGAGAACAGCATGTCGCCTGAGTATTACAATAGCAGAAATCAAGAGACATATTAGGTGGAACTGATCAGCCACAAAAACAGTTCAAAAGGCAGATCATAGAAACAGAGGACTAGGCTAGAGGGAAAAAAATGGGAAAGATCTGGTTTACTGCCTCACCTCCCTCCTGAGCCTCAGTGCTTCCACGCCTGCCTTCTCCACTTTGGGGAGGGGTGGAGTATCCAATGCAAATATTCCTCTCTAACTCAGCTGGTCCAGTTAGAGACCAGGAAATGATTTCCTAGCAATCCATTTTCAAGGGGCAGGAGAAAAAGGCACTCTTACCTTGCTCAGTGTCCAACACGCTGCATTTTATTACCATCCCCTGCAGCTGCTCTGCGTTGCAGTATCAAAAGGCACACAGCCTGGGCGCCATGAAAGTGGGCGGTCAGGAAAAGCATCTCTCAACAGAAGAGCTATAAGTAGTTCGAGATGGGGCTAGAGAGCTCTAAGCAGTCCAGTTCCCTAAAATGGCTAGTTATGGAATGAACACAAATGTTCCAGCTTCAGTCACACAAATAGATGTGTTCTGTCCTACAGATATGTAACTGCTCAACACCTAGTCGCTTTTAAGCCAACTAGGGCAGTTCTGTAAAGGAATTATCACAACTTTCTTAGAGACATGCAATTAAAAAAAAACCAAAAACCTCTTATTTTCATTAAAGTCAGCGCATACAATGAAATAGTAATTCTAACAATTTTGTTCTTAAAGCTGTTTGTTAACAAACACTGAATGTGAACAGGCAGCATCAGGTTAGAGGGAAACAGAATTCCGCATTATAATTTCGCCTGCGGTTATTCCTGATTGCAAGCACCCTCTGGGACTGCAAAGCAAGATCTTCTTTTGCAGCACGCTTGGATTTTTAAAATTAGTGCCCCTCCTTTTTTGCATAATAAACTAACATTGAAATATGAATGAAAAAATGTACAAACCACTTTTTAAAAGCTGTAATCAGTTTAGGATTTGCCTTGTGCAAAGGAGTCCTGGGTAACTAAGTTACAAATGCAAAACAACAACAACAACAAATAACACAAACAAACAAACAAAGCCAAAATCCTATTCGATCCTAACAGTATTTTTTTAAGACACCTCTGCCATGCCTATACAGCTATCAGATGTGCTAAAGTTGATGATTTTCGTTTGAATTGTGTTAGTTCAATCCGTTAAAGTCGCCATGATTGTTCCCTAACCTTAAAAAAAAAAGCAAACAAACATAGCTGCTTTCAACATTTTTTCCAAACATCTCCCAACTAAATATTCCATGTTGCTGTAATTGTTAGATTTACCAAAAACACAGGGAGGTTTACTGTGAAAAGCGAAATGCCATTTCCCTTATACATGATAAAATACATTCTTCCTCTACACAGAATGCTGCCACCACCACTGAGACGGCAAGGAGCAGCAACACTCCACTTCTCACGGCCATTAGAAGTCTTTTTTAAAAAATCTGCCACGTATAAAGACCTTCATTAGTATAATTAAATGACTGTTGGGTTTCTGTGATATAAACAACTTGTGATATGTCATTTAAAAACCTCATAATAACATCATTAAAGAGCCACCATTTTTAAAAGAGAAATTGTCTGCTCAGGGCCATGGAATAGTCCCCTAGCTCTGGGCCTCTTCCTCCTCTCCCTTTCAGACTTCTCCTGGACTTGAATGTCACCATAGACCTTGAATCCTTGAATGTGAAATGGCTTCACGCTAATTGCTCTAATTGCTTGAAGATGTGCAGGCAGGTGAAACCTGATCCCCGTGGCCATTGTAGAGACCAAGAACAACACGGGAATGTTTACACAGTGGTTTGATTTTAATAGACAGAAGGGCTGAGTTTAAGACAGCAAAAACACAGTGAATAGGTGACCTCTTAATGTAGTCCTCCTCTTTAAAAAAAAGGACACACAACAAAATACAATTTCATGTTCTAAAAGGCAGCGTCCTAAATACCAAGGTTATTTGTTTGACTCTTGGGAGTGGAGTACACGTTACATTGCACCTGACATTTTATACCCAAAACTCTACCCTGAATATGTGTGCGTGTGATTTTTTTTTTTTTTTACTTTAAAACAAAAAAGCACTTTATGTGTCAGTCACCTTGCAAACAGATTATGACTCTATGGTATTTCCTAGTAAGTGCATTCATTTAAATTTTAAATTGAATATTTTTCACTGCTATAATACTCCCTGTCCCTTAAAGGGGAAAGCTTGGATGTCTCCTTGTTTATTTCTTTGCCTTTTCTGTCCCTATCCCCATTTATGGAATTCTTGACCCTTGTCCATTTCTTGATTGCAGTTGAAGTTGAGCCCAAACCCTCTCACTCTGGTGCTTCAGACATTTGTCTAAAGACTTTCAGTATCTTGTTTCTTTGTTGCTGTGTGGGACTGCGGTCTGCTTCCACCTAGATAGAGCGAGGTGGCCATTAGAGTGGCCAAAATAGTTATTCAAAAATACTGGCTATTCTCCTTGATATTTTAGTGATTTGGAAGGGACACTGAGGTCCGAGGTTTAACCATAACTCCCCAGGGCCCTCTCCTAACAGGGCACAAATATAACCAAGGATGGGCAAGAAATACATGACAGCAAGTCCAAGATAAAAATATAGCAGTGCCTACAAGGTATCATTAACAAAAGGAGCCCACAAAGGTGAGAGGAGGTGTTAGGTATTGAGATAGCTGGTAGGTAAGCAGGTAGGTAGACAGAAAGCTTAAGGATCCAAATGTATAGAAGCATTTCACATACAGCCAAGGAAATACTGTTAAACAGAAAAGGAATGAGACATATACTACAGTAGGAAAAATACAACCAAACAATGGAATTGTTTTAAGGTTAAGCTGGGCAATTAAAGCCAATGATACACCTTGTAAATGAGAACAGAGAAGCAGGAAATACCCCATACAGCAGGGAGCACTGTCTAACTGCTGCTCTGCCTGTATATTAACTTCTGATGATGAAATATAAAAAGCAGCAGAAAGGGGAACAAAGTCCTCTTAAGGCTATGAAAACTTTACCTATATAAGCTAAGTAATAAATATAGGCGCTTTCTTTCCTGGACTATTTGTCCCACCCCCCCGCCCCGCCCCCTCCAAGGTATTGAAAGAGAAAATAATGAAACAAAATAACTGCATAGAATATCCCTTTGCATCACGGCCATCTCACATACATTTACAGACATTCCTACCTTGTTCTCAAAGTTATAATCCCTGGTTGGGCACGGCAGCTCACACCTATAATCCCAGCACTTTGGGAGGCCAAGACGGGTGGGTCACAAGGTCAAGAGATCAAGACCATCCTGGCCAACATGGTAAAGTCCCATCTCTACTAAAAATACAAAAATCAGCTGGGTGTGGTGGTGCACGCCTGTAATCTCAGCTGCTCAGGAGGCTGATGCAGGATAATCGCTTTAACTCGGGAGGCAGAGGTTGCAGTAAGCCGAGATTGCACCACTGCACTCCAGCCTGGTGACTGAGCAAGACTCCGTCTCAAAAAAAAAAAAAAAAAAAAAAAAAAGAAAAGTTATAATCTCCTATTAAGAAGAAATGCCCTCCCCTCTGAAAAAGGAGGGGAGACCAGTATCCATTTGTACATTTAAAGATTAAGTATAAACCAGTCCAAGCCAGTGAGAGGAACACAGAAGAAAAAAGTAAACAGGCCCCTACCCCCCACCCCCAAAATAGTTCCCCTTTGAAAGTTCTAAGCGGTGAGTGCCTGGTACCGAGGGCTGCCCTGTTCCTTGGAGGGGTCAGCAAAGCTATGCTAAACTGACAGGTTCAGTTTACAGCAGGCCAGAACTTTGTTTGGATATACTGGCCTTGTTCACCGCCAGCTTAACAACAGATGGCTAGAAAACTTTCATTATGTTGCACAGGACTGAACTGCAAACAACCCAGAAAACTGTGAAAAGTTTAACTCCCTCTGAACCAATGTGCCAAACCAGGGCCTGCCCAGAGCCAGTGAACCAGCTTAGGGCCAAGGGGGCTGTGGAAGTGATGGTTAAAAAAATGCTGCCCAAGTCAAGTCAAGGCACCTTTCCAGGCTCCAAAACAGCGGCGACCCACCCAAATCTCTATTTAACTCTTCAAAGGCCAGGCCATATAAGGAGTTGCATCGACTATGCTTTCTTTACTTTTCCAAAATGTACTGTGAGAATTTCCCTCCCTTTGGAGAAAAAAAATCTTCCTCCAGACAATTCCCAATCCCGAGGCTGCCGTCCTGCCTTCCCTTCTCGTGGAAGTTGGGAGCACAGGACCAAATAGTCTCACCCTAACACCCAGCGTTAAATCTGATTTATCTAAATCTGTTTATAATTTAAATATTCATTAAATAGATTCAATCGCATGAACCCTAATATCTCCTAATGCTCTGAGACAGGTTATAAATGCACCTTCGAAGGTTTAATTCAATTGGCAATCTGAGAAACCTTATCACTGGAAATGTGTTATTTTCATATTATTCAAGAAATGAACAAATGTGTTTTCCACAAATGTATTTTAGAAGCTACCCTTTCCTGTTATTGAAAGAAAATTGTGTTTATTACTCCTTTAGCATAGTGTAAACTCATAAACGTCAACAGAGAGTACAAGGAAAACTGTCAACTAAATATTGTTTCCTTCATGAGCTGTTCTTCCAAGTCAATTACGCCTTTCAACTTCTGGGGCATTGTATGATAAACTGGCAGTAAAAATCATTCACATTAATATACCATGGTGCCTTGCCTGCAAAAGGTAATTAAAGAAGTAAATGACTCATAAGAATAGACATATTAGCTGCAAAATGAAAGGCAACTGAGCTGCCACATAAAAATATGTACCATTAAGATACTGCATTTTCATATTCCTGTAATCAGCTTCAGTAGACTAATGCTTATTTAATCCAGTTCTCTGCTAAGTCCATCAACAACTGTTTTTTGCTGTTTTCTCCTTGACTGAACATTATGAGAGCAGGTTTAGAATAAATACTGCAATGAGATTTTTGCATACTCAATTGAAGAACAGGTTTTTACATTTTAAAATCTATTTTTCTTTCTCCGAGAAATACAACATAAAAAAAAAGATTACTGGTGGAAAAATATGTATGTATATTGCTAGTAGACATGTCCCTTTAAATGGCAGAACATTTCAGCGAAATATTTGTTTCCATATTCACTATTTCTGACCTGTACCACTATCAGCGTATGGGTGTCATGCCTCCACTTGCCAGATCTCAGCTTCCTTTATGAACACTCCCTTTTGTTAATAATGTCTTCCATTAGCATTAGCAGGATGAGGGCAATTTATCCTTTGGCAGGGATGGAAGGAGAAGGCAAGAAATGAGGAGGGGGTTAGCGTGTGGGGGGTGGGAGAGTATCTCAGACATGCCTAGCGGCCCCTGAGTCCTTTTCCTTCCAGGGTGTTAGCTACCTGACTGGATAAACCCTGCTCAAAGAGAAATGAATTGACCCTCAAAATAACTGCTCTATTTTCCAATCTCTGGCTTTCAAACTGACATTTTGCTCACTTCTCCATATCCCTTTATATTTCAGCACATCCTTGCCAGCCCAGCCAAGCCACAGCAAAACATCCTCCATACAGTCTGAGAATTTTCACTCCACCTGCTCACTTCTCTGCTGCAGGAACCTTGATCTTAACCAGTGAGATGGGTCCATCATTTGTACTGTTAATATTTTGGGGAACATTAGATGCATGCATGAAGTTTCCTGGAGGCGGGAGAAATGCCTGTTCTGACGGTGGTAAGCAGGGCTCTTTGTTGATAACTGATGCAGTCTAAAGCTTTTGCCATTTCAGTTTGGGAGTTATAGCTTTCAGAACTCTTGCAGCTCCCCTGATGTCCAATGCCAGCAGTGAGATCAGCCTAGGATATGTGGTCTTCTATCATTTCTATCATGTTTGTCAACAAGTCACCAGCCTTCAATAACATCTGAATACATCTGGATGGTGCCCCCTAACTTAAAAAAAAAAAAAAAAAAAATACAATTCTATCTAGTTTGTGTTTGTGTGTGTGTGTGTGTGTGTGTGTGTGTGTGTGTGTGTGTGTGCAAGACCATGGGCTTTCAATAAAGGTAAAGTTCTAGATTTCTATACAAGTTGTGCCTTCTCCCCTTCCCTCCCCCTGTGAATATATAAATTTCTTTGGCTTTAAAACTGATGAGCAGCCAGCCAGGCCCTCAAGGACAGTGCAGGATGGGAGGGTGGCCCTACAAGGACCCTCCAAGATTTATGTATCTTTTCGCAGTTCTCAGAGCTATGGAGAGCCTCCTAGATTTAGGCTGGATCTCTCCTTGTAATGTATTATTGCCTCAGTGTTCGAGCAGACACCACATGGAACCACAACTAATGAGCTCTAGTCCTTTTTCTAATTAAGGAACAAAGATTCCTGTGTGCACAGAATGGTGACGCTGTCTAGAGAACACACGTGGAGGAAGAAGCGAATGCTTCTAATTGCCTCAAAATGGGATTTTTAATATTTAGGAACATAATGGGATCGGGAAATAAGAACATTTCCAACATCCTTTACAAATAAGCCTTTACAAAATATTGTTAGCTGTTAATAATACATTATCAAAAATGGAAAGTCATGAATACAGTGCATGTAACCTTTGTATTCATGTGAATTAACCTATATGTACGAATACAATGATACATGAATTAGTTTTTAAAAATACATTAAAAAAAATAAAAGGCCCTCCTCTGAAAAAGAAAGGCAAGAAGGCAGCTCCTCTGAGCCTGATATTCCTCAGACCTTAGTAGATTAGGATTCAAACATGTAATTAAGAAAGATAACCCCAGTTTTTATAGTAATTAGGGGCTGTGGGAAATAGGATACTATCTCTCAAAAGTGTTACAAATATACCACACTTCTAAATAACCTGCAATGCTTGGAAAGTATACTCACTACCAAGGGCAAAGCTGCTATGCAGTGAGGGAACAGTAAATGACAGACTGGCGTTCAAGTCCATTAGCTGCTATGTGATAGGAGCACATTCACTGGCACGCGACCTGTGAAAAATCTCAGATCTCTTTAAATCTTTGAATTGGATTACTGCATTAATTCTTAAGAACTGCAATCCTTCAACCAAGTCAAATTACCCTCATTAACAGTGGAAAAACTGCCTCTGCAATAAGTTTTTTAAAAAAAGATATTTATTACCTATAATCACTTTCACATACTTCACCTAGAAATATGATGAACTAATGCCAACAACTCTGAAAATGGCGTCCTGGTTTCACATATTAATTTGGGTTAAAATAAAAATACAAATGCAAGTATTTGCATGCTATTTAAAATGTTTTTCACGTCTATAGGAAATTTTCTTTTATGATTACAACTCTCAGATAAGAAGCAAATAGCTCCATTTTACAGGAGGGGAAATTGAGGCATACAAAGAGATACGGAGTCAGGTGTCTAAGCTTGGCCGGGCTAATTGGGGTAACGAAGAGAGTCGCCTGGTCCTCTGTTCTGGGCTCATGCTGTTGGAATTAAATCAGAAATTCAGACTCATAATGCACCATAATACAATGCACTGACTTCTCTAAATCACAATCAGTGAATTAAAAGGCAGGCAAAATAAATAAGACAGGAATGCAGCTTTAAGTGTAGAAATGATAACTGTAGTAAATACAACAACAGAAGCTGCCTCAATTCTTCCATCACCACATTTGCTATTACTGTTTAACCTGCCTTGAAAATTCATTGAATTTAGAGTGATTTTTTTTTTTTTTAAAAGAAATGTTAATTGATCTACTCTGCCCTTGTTACTCCCTAAAATGGTCTCATCTGAAATGTGATGACAGCTTGACCGACTTTGAACAACTTTGGATACTTTATGGGAAATGAACTCTTTGAAGCCCCAATGACTTCTGTTCCTCGGCTCTAAGGATGGTTACCGCTTTGGTTCTATTAATTCCCAGCACAAGCCGGGGCAGGAGAGGCCTCATCCCAGTGAAACCAACCAAGTGGAGACAGGGTTGAGCACAGGCAAGCCAGTCTGCATTTACTGAAACAGACATTTTTTTTTTTTTTGAGACAGTCTTGCTCTGTTGCCCAGGCTAGAGTGCAGTGGTGTGATCTCAGCTCACCGCAACCTCCACCTCCCGGATTCAAGTAATTCTCCTGCCTCAACCTCCTGAGTAGCTGGGATTACAGGCTCCCACCACCGTGGCCAGCTAATTTTTGTTTGTTTGTTTGTTTGTTTTGAAACAGTCTTGTTCTGTGGCCAGGCACCAGGCGGCAGTGCAGTGGTGCAATCTTGGCTCACTGCAACCTCTGCCTCCTGGGTTCAAGCAATTCTCCTGCCTCAGCCTCCCGAGTAGCTGGGACTACAGGCACATGCCACCATGCCCAGCTAATTTTTGTATTTTAGTAGAGATGGGGGCTTCACTATGTTGACCAGGATGGTCTTGATCTCGTGATCTGCCCGCCTCGGCCTCCCAAAGTGCTGGGATTCAAGATGTGAGCCACCATACCTGGCCAACAGACTCTTTTTATATTATGTGTTCAGGAATGGGAAAAGGTGACCAGGTAGAAGTTGCTTTCTGGACGTGATATGAATCTCTACTTCTAAACAGCCACAGTAAAATGCTAACTGGAGTTTCTAACAAAATCCAGGGGCACTACAAGTTTCCCAAGTACTCACAGTAGTTGTATGCAAAATCTGTTTATTTCAATTTAAAGATTTTAAACAAAGTAGTCTTTACTTAATATATGATAATAAAAAACAATTAAATAGAATATCATCTCCATTGATCCCAAAATATACTGTAACTTTTTTTGACTATTACAAAAGTTTATTAATATGAAATGTACATGACCTAATTTTTACATCATAGTAAAACAGGCCCTATGGAGAATTTCTCCGCTGAACAGCCATTATTTATACTTGTCCAAGGCTTCTAACATGATGATACTATTTCCTTGTATTATCACCTTTCCAATATTGTTCTGCTGTCTGCTCGTCACCATCTCCACACATTCATCTATCACAAGATTCACAAAGGGATCAAATCCCCGCAATATTCCTCAGACATGTCTGCCACCATTTAATTTCAATGATAACTTCTTGTCCATAAATTTTTTCAACTCGGGAGGGTGAGCTTTGCTCATGATGGCTACTCCATGGGCACACAGAGGCCTTGGAACGGAATGCCTACTGTAACTTTTTCAAAGGTTGAGGATCCCTTATGCGAAATGATAGGGATCAGAAGTGTTTTGGATTTCAGATTTTTAAGGATCTTGGAATATCTGCACACACACGGTAGGGTATCTTATAGATGGGACTCAAGTCTCACCATGACACCCATTTATGTTTCGTATACACCTTAAATACACAATGCCTGAAGATAATCTAAGACTCTTGATAATTTTGTGCATGAAACTAAGGTTTGACTGCATTTTGACTGAAACTTATCACATGAAGTCAGATGTGGAATTTTTTGCTTGTGGCATCATGTTGGCACTCATGAAGTTTCAGATTTTGAAGTACATCTGGTTTTGGATTTTCCTGTTAGGGATTTCAACTTGTAACTTCCAAAAGCTCTGTTGATGAGCTGTAAGATGAGCATTTCAATTCCACATCAGATTTGTAGTCACAGTTAATATAGTCTAGTATTAGTGAAAATAGCATTTACCAATCTCACCTTGTGTCAGGATTCATTATCCTTCCAATGACCTTTCAAGGTGGGAATTATCATGTCTATTTTACAGGGAAGGAAAACAAGACTCAGGGTGGTTGACTATCTTGCCCAATGTCATACAGCTTCTAAGTATTCAAATACTATTACTGTCTGGAGGAGAAGGTGAAGCTTAGGGGAAAATCAGAGAGGAACTTTTCAAAAGAGGATTATCAGAAAGAGAGGCATCTGTCTTGGGACATTAAAAAATCTGTCAAAAAGCCAGGCATGGTGGCATGCACCTGTAGTCCTAGCTATTTGGGAGGCCACGGTGGGAGGATCTCTTCAGTTCAGAAGTTTGAGGCCAGCCTAGGCAACATAGTAAGACTTGGTCTCCAAGAAGAAAAAAATTGCCAAGAAACTGCGATCCAAACACCAGGCTGTCCATGACTTGGAAGACTCATTGCACACCTCCTTCCCAGTGACACTGCATGTTTTGAAGGACAATACAAAAATTACTCTTCTTTGGCTCTACCATTTGTAGAGTCCCCTCCCCAACTTTGAAGAGCTTTGTGACTGCCAATCAGGTGCTTTTCAAACAATAAATGCTTTAGCGGTGACCTCATAATTAACTTGCTTTCACTACTCAGGCAACCTTTCGAAACAAATGTTGAAGTTAACCATTCTACAGGCACCAGAACATGAGCTTGTATATACACATCAATTAAACACATAATTTTTGGTGTCTACTTTGTACTAAGCACTGTCGAGGCACTGGGCCTAGGAGGGGAGAACAAGACAGACCTGGCCCTTCTCTTTCTGATACTGCAGTCTAGTGGGAGACAGAGTAAGACACCAGCAATCAACAAATCCGGAAATAATTAGAGATCCACCATGAAAGAAGCCTCAGAGAGAGGCTTTACCAAAAAATAACTTCTCACTTTTAATCTACTCTAGGGAAGTCCATCAAGGAATTCATCCACGAAGAGGTAATACTTAATATGAAACCCACAAGTAAAGAAGAAATCAAACAGCCAAGGAGCAGAAAGAAGGCTCGAGAAGCTGGAGCACAGAGGCTGAAAGCATGAAACAGTGCTTAAGAAATTAACTTACTAAATCGTTAGTGAAATAGAACTGTGTTGCTCAACCAATCCTATGTCTACTTCATTCTTCTTCAACCCTTTTAAGGTAAACACAATATACAGATTACAAATATGTTTTTAATCAAATGACTTAATAAGTACAAAATGAGTCACGCTGGCCAAAAACAAAACAAAACAAAAAACTGTGAAAACATTAAGGAATTGATGTAATTACCACAGAAAACAAATTCCTTGAAGTTGGCCCTGGTTCCTGCCAGCGTGCACCATTTTTAATGCTGCAGTTATGTGGGAGGCAGAATTCTCAGGGGAGGCAGAATTCTCAGGTGACCCTTACATTCCTATGCCTGGTATAACTCCCCCTTCCAGAGAGGCAATCATGCACTAATCCAGGTGCTACGTGAAGGGATTTTTGCAGATGTAATTAAGGTCCCAAATCAGCTGACCTGAAGAAAGGGAGATTATCTGAGTGGGCATGATGGAATCACATCAACCCTTTCAACTGGAGTTTAGAGCTCAGAGACGGAGGAAGTCAGAGATTCTGAAGCACAAGAAAGATGGATGTGCCCCCACCGGCTTCACGATGGAAGAAACCATGCGACGGGAAATGTGGGTAGACTAAATGTTGAGAGCAGCTACAAGCTGACAGCCAGCAAGGAAGCAGGAACCTCAGTCCTACAGCCAAAAGGAACAGATTCTACCAACAACCTGGATGCGCTCATGGGCGGATTCTTTCCCAGAGCCTCTCGACAGGGAAAAGAATCAGTGCAGCTACCACCTGCATTGCAGCCTCCCTATTCTCTGAGCAGAGATGCCAGTAACACTGCACCTGGACTTCTGACCTACAGAACTATGAGCTAATCAGGAGGTGTTTAAACTGCTAAATTTGTGGCAATTTGTTATGCAACAACAAAAACTAATACACGTGGAAAAACAGATTAAATCACACTGCCTGCATCTAAGGTTTATAAAAGAGTTTCTCTTTCTTAATGATTAAAACTCAAATGGGAGGGAGGCGGGAAGAGAGATAAGGGGCAGGAAAGAAAGGGCAGGGCAGGGCAGGGCTTGCATTCTAGTCCCACAGGGAACAACACAGTGACCCCAGCAGCTCAATAACCTCTCCTCTCTGGGCCTCGCTTTCCTCATCTGCAAAAGGTTGGCAGTAATAATGGGTGGTGGTGAGGGACGTCTTGGGAAAACACTAAGTGAAAACAGTTTGAAAGTTGTAAAGCACAATCCAAGTTATTTTATATTTTTTCCTGGACCATTTTCCTTTTTAGCTTCCTTTTCTAATTATTTCAATTACTTATTCTAATAATGATCATGACACAAATAGGGAATTATGCTTGGCTAGAAGAGAGAAGAAGCATTCTAAGCTATTGTGGATCTTCTTGGCAGCCCGTGCAAAGGGTGTGGGGATATCTTCCTGGGAAAAAGGGAAAGGAGGTCAGCATGTGGTCCCTGGTGAGGAAAACCCTGTCTCTCATCTTCCTTCCCCTCTTTGTTGCAGTCTTCTGGAAGATGAAGGCAGAGGCCTGGGTCCGAACCCTAGCTTCACTCCTGACCTTAAGACAAGTGATGGAACCACGCTGCACTGTTTACTCACATGTAAAATGGAAATAATAGTGATACCACCTCCTAAGGCTGTTCAGAGGAGTACGCCATTTAAAATACGTAAGTTAGGCTGGTCACAGCGGCTCACGTATGTAATTCCAGTGCTTTGGGAGGCTGAGGCAGGAGGATCGCTTGAGCCCAGGAGTTAGAGACTACCCTAGGCAACACTGCAAGATCTCATCTCTACAAAAAAATAAAACAAAATGCATAAAGTACACATTAAGACAGTGTCCAGCACTTTATAAGCACAATATAAGCGTTACGATGATTACTTTTACCACTGTTATGAATAGGAGCTGATTTTTATTTTCTAGAAAATCTGTTGTCCCTCCAAGGGAATTTGGAAGATGGGGCTAAGTAAACATGTAAAAGTATGTTTATAATAAGGCTTTTACTAACGCCTTTCACAGTGCACTATAAAACCCATCTAACCTCTGATGAAAAAGAAAACCCTTCTATGCTCATGATTTTGCCACGTAATTTTACTTTTACTTGAATAGGAAAAAAAGTATACAAGTCTTAAAACCTTCTTGGCTTATTGCTTTCTAACAAGTAGTTTGGGAAAAATGAGCAAAGATTCCCCTGCTAAAAGAGCCATGAAAGGTAAGAAATTTCAGCAAGAGGGTCAGAGATAAAAGCACTCAGTAAAAGAAGCCAAAAGAAAAACAAGACAAAGCCGGACTCCACCTCCAGAGCAGAGACTTCTCATCCTGACTAGTGTATGTACTGAACTCTCTGTGGCCTTTTTCGCAGGGCTGGAGATTGAGCAGTGGAATTAGCTCCCCCCAAACGTATAACCCAGCATGCAAGCCAGCCAAATAAACAGGCAATGAGGGTGGTGCTATGGGGACCCTGACAAGGGCATGAAATGTCCAGGGCTGGGTGTTATTCAGAGTTCCCAGTCCAAATGCTAGAGTCTCCACACCTGAGTTGTGAAGATGCATCTCATTCAGCAGATAAGATGGACTGCCAGAAGAGTGGGCCGGAGAGGTTCTTGGGCAAAGGGCTGGGTACAAGTGTGCTCTGCTAGAAAATAAAAGTGACGCATTGGGCGCGGTGGCTCACGCCTATAATCCCAGCACTTCGGGAGGCTGAGGTGGGCGGATCGCCTGAGGTCAGGAGTTCGAGACCAGCCTGCCCAACATGGTGAAACCCCATCTCTACAAAAAATACAAAAATTAGCCAGGTATGGTGGCACTTGCCTGTAATCCCAGCTACTTGGGAGACTGAGGCAGGAGAATCACTTGAACTCATGAGGTAGAGGTTGCAGTGAGCCAAGATTGTGCCACTGCACTCCAGCCTGGATGACAAAGTGAGACTCCGTCTCGAAAGAAAAGTGACCACAAATGTTTGGGACCTGACAGAAAGGTGTAGAAGGCTGAGAGGGAACTGGATGAATCACAAGAGATAGGCTGGGCTTTGTAGCGCAAGTGCAGCAGTTTGGACTGACTTTTTGGAGGGAGGCACAGAGTATGAATCTCAACACATGCATGGATTTGTATAATCACCAGCAGTCAGGATACAGAAGGGCTCCATCCCCCTCAAACTCTCTTCTGCTACCCTGTTGTAGTCACACCCTCCCCACCACCCCTGGCCCCGGGCAACCACTTATGGAGTCTCCATCATGGTTCTGTCTCTTCAGAAATGTCATATATAATGGAATCATATAGTATGCAATCTTTGGAGACTGGCTTCTTTTAAGTCTCTACTAAAAATACAAAAATTAGCTGGGCTGGTGGTGCACATCTGTAATCCCAGCTACTGAGGAGGCTGAGGAAGGAGAATCCCTTGAACCCGAGGGCGGAGGTTGCAGTGAGCTGAGATTGCACCACTTCACTCCAGCCTGGGTGAATGAGTGAGACTCCGCCTCAAAAAAAAGAAAAGAAAAGAAACTGCCCAGTTGTTTTCCAAGGTGGCAGCATCACTTTACGTTCCCACGAGCATCATGGGAGGTCACTTGCTCCACATTCTCACCTGCACTTAGAATTACCAGTAGCTATTTTAGCCATATACATAGTGGTATCTCATCCTATTTTTTTCCTTTCCCTTTCCCTATAATTTTAATTTGCATTTCCCTAATGTCTGACGATGTGGAATGGCTTTTCATGTGCTTATTTCTGGTCAAGTCTGTTGCCCCCTTTTAAACTGAGTATTCGTTGTTTTTTTTATCACCGGGTATTGAGGGTTCATTATATATTCTGTACACTAGTCCTTTGCTGGAGACATGATTTTAAAATATTTTCTTACAGTCAGTAGCTTGTCTTTAATCACGGATTATATCTGCAGTTTTGGAAGTTCTTCACACCATGTTATGGAGAAAAGATGGAAAGGATGTTTAGATAGCAGCAACTTACTAGGAAATGAAAATGCAACCTGGAAGCCACGGATGGGCCCAGTGCCTTGAGCGCAGAGAGAGGGAACAAACAGGGTGCCGTCATGGCACGCGGGAGCTTGGGAGAAGCAGTCCCTTCAGGGTGATGCTTTTAATGCTGTGACTAATGATGCCACGTAAAGGTGATGTCTTCCCGTCCTCTGTTTTTAGTGCCACTGAACCATCCCAGGTAATAAATCAAAGAAGCCAGGGTGGCTATTTATATGGTGAGATAAGGGAAATTAATTTCAATGCCCAAACATGGACCTCCTTATATTAAAAAATGACTTAACAATACCAGTCCTTTTCATGAGAATGTCTTGGAAAATCAACACCTGGAAAACACACACACAGGGCCCATCCACTGTCTGTATTTTCAAGAGAAATACTGTTGTCTCCTGAGATTGGGGGAAATCCAAGGGGAAGAACACTATACAATGAAGAGCAAAAATAAAAATAAAAAACAAAATGCTGTTTGAGCAAAAACTGTTTGTGGACCTTCACGAAAGAGAGAATAATAATAATAAATTGCATGTAGTCGTCACACTCTCAATTCTTTTAAAAACCTTCACTATACTTTACAAACTACTCTAATTGTCTTGTTTTCCCCAAAATTCAGACACTTTGAGTTTAAAATGCATAAAAACATCAGCACCAGGACTGTGAACAAGAGCATAACTAACAATGGTGAGATTCTGAGGCAGCAACACAGCTAGAACATAGAGTTAATATTTTGGCTGAAATACTGAGTGGAAGACAAAGTGCAAGGAAAGCCTGGAGACTCCTCCTGGTCCCCAGGGGCTGCACCCTCCTCCCGGCTCCGAGCACGGCAGGGGGAACAATGCAAAGCCATCCATCACCAGCGAGCACTGTTCTACTTGCTGGCGCCAAGTGAGCAAGGTTGCTACCTGTCCAGCCTGCCTTTGAATGGTCCCCCACACAAAGTCCCTCTGTGCTCCAAGTTCAAACTAGCATTTACTTTGGATGCCTGAATTATCTGGCATTTCAGCTGCAGCAACTGTGCCCTACCTCTAACTTGGAAAAGTCTTAGTTTAACCTTGGATCTACTGACCGTATTCTGGGTCTGCACCAAGTAGGCACAATTTTCCTAGGTAACCCTCTCTTTGCTTGCCTTCTTGCCCCCTATAATCTCTTCCCTGCATAGCAGTCAGAGGGATCTTTTGAAAATGTACATCAGGTCATTTTGTTGCAAAGGATTTTGTGCTCAGGATCAAAGCCAAATTCCAAAGCCTGGCTTTCAGAGGTGAGGTCTTGCCCACCACACCTTCCGGTCTACCTTCATCTCATGTCACCTTCACAACCGTCATGGACCTGCTGTTACAGCCACCTTCACCATCCCCTTCTCTCTCAGGGCTGCTCCCTCTGCCAGACATGCCCTTCCTTATATCTGAACACAGCTGGAAACTGGAGCTGTTGGCTGATCTGACCACCTCAGAGGTAACATCCGCTCCACAGTTAACAGGCCACATCATTCTGTTCCACTGTCCTCTCAGCAATTTCACCATCTAAAAATTATTATGCTGGCCAGGCGCAGTGGCTCACATCTGTAATCCCAGCACTTTGGGAGGCCATGGCAGGTGGATCACGAGATCAGGAGCTCGAGATCGGTCTGGCCAACATAGTGAAACCCCATCTCTACTAAAAATACAAAACATTAGCCAGGTGTGGTGGTGCACACCTGTAATTCCATGGGAGGTGCGCACCACGGAGGGAGGTGAGGCAGGAGAGGCTGAGGCAGGAGGATCACCTGAACCTGGGAGGCAGAGGTTGCAGTGAGCCAAGATAGGGCCATTGCACTCCAGCTGGGTGACAGCACAAGACTCCGTCTCTCTCTCTCTCTCTCTCTCTCCATTATAAAATATATATGTAACAATATATATAAATATTTAAATTATATTTAATATCAATTTAATATTTATATTACGCATATAAATATCACATATATCATAAAAATATATATTATGCTTACTGATTTATAAATAAGTGTGACGTTTATCTCTGTCTCCTGGATTGTCTGTTCTCTGTCTACTGCCCTGAAAACAGGAACATTTTCTAGTTGGGTTAATCTTCATCTATAACAGGCTAAATCAATGTCTTGGTTAAAGAAGCAAATGAATAAATGATCATACCAAGGTAGGAAGGTGCTTCCAAGATCCTACCCTTATCTCTACTTATTTTTAATATAGTAAAAAAAAATTATCATCATCTCACAAGTGGGAATGCATTTTCAAACATAATTACAAAAAATTCAGGAACCATAAGGAAACATTTGATAAACAGAATTATGTTAAAACTGAATATGCCTAAAACAGCACAGCAAGACAAAAGATTGCCAAAACACTGGAGAAATATTTGCATGTCAGAACCTAGAAATAAATTCTATTTTTTATGGAACATAAAATCCTATAAATCAATAAGGAAATAAATAAAATCCAACAGAAAATTAGGCAGATAACATGAAAATATAAATATTAGCCAGGTGCAGTGGCTCATGCCTGTAATCCCAGTACTTTGGGAGGCCGAGGTGGGCGGATCACCTGAGGTCAGGAGTTCAAGACCAGGCTGGCCAACACGGCGAAACCCCATCTCTACTAAAAGTACAAAAATTAGCCGGGCCTGGTGGCAGACGCCTATAATCCCAGCTACTCAGGAGGCTGAAGCAGGAGAATCGCTTGAATTCAGGAGGCAGAGACTGCAGTGAGCCGAGATCATGCCACTGCACTCCAGCCTGGGTGACAAGAGCAAGACTCCGTCTCAAAAGAAAAAAAAAAAACCAAAAGTCTCAAACATTTTAAAAAGGTTATTCAATCTCACTTTTAAAGAAAATGTGCATTTATTTTATTTGTTTTCATTATATTTTTCTCATTTATTTCTGAATCTCATACTCAAGAATAAGCACAGAGTCACAGGCAAAAACTGAAGCATGCAAAGGCAAAATAATTGAAGTGCAGCACTGTCTTCTTCCTTTGACATATACTTATTGCTTAAGTGATTATGAGCACCGGCCTCAGTTTATTTATCTGTTAAATGGGAACATAATACTGTCATTCATTTATGACAACTTGGTGAGAATACACTTAAGGCACTATTGAATCTATGGCTATCTTTTATTATTATCCCAGGTAATACAAGTCACCAAACTACGGCAAATGGCAATCCTGCTTTTGCCAATCTAGCAGGAAGGCAGACACGGGTGAAGCACTCTACTGAAAAGAGAAGGTGGTGTATCTGCAGTACGAGGAGTAAAGATAAATTGCTCCACAAGTTCAAAAGGTAGGCAAGAGCAGTTCCAGTTCAGGATGTCAAAGATTTCCTAGAGGAACTGGTGTTTAAACCAGAGCTTGAAGGGTAAAGACAATGTGGCTATGCCACAGACAACGTGCTGGTACAGTTAGTCAATAATAGTTCTCCTGCAATGATTAGGCCATGTTCTGTGCCAGGCACTGAGGACGAAGATGGGGAGAACACAGACAGCCTCTACTCTTGGGGCACTCTGAGTTTAGTGGGAAAGAGAGTTTAATAACAAACTCAAAATATAGCAGGAGGGCTACCTGTCTGCATGGGCTGTGAAGGGAAGGCAAGGTATAAGTAATGAACAGTTCTTGGATTGAGTGCATCAATGTTTATTACATTATGCTTTATAACTTGCCAACATGCTGTATACTGTATTTAATAGTCTAAGGTGAACTGTTTATTCGTTCCATTTTAACATCTCTAAAATTGGGATGCCTCTTAAAAGACATGAGATAAGAGAGCATTATGTGTTAACTAGCTTGGCTGCATTTTACTTTATTACTGGTTTATAAGATAAAGCCCCTAAAGAAGGCCCAATGAAATATGGCATATTCGTTTTATGTATCAAGTATGCCTTTTATCAGTCAAATAAGCTCAGTATTATTTTGTGTGCTATTATAAAAAAGAGATATGGAAAATATAGCTGATACACAGATTAATTATGTCTCCATCTAATTCAGCTCATGATGTAAAATCAGATTCTGTTAAAACTAAATGTATGATTTCAACTTTGTTTTCATCCATATATACAAGCAATACATGTTTTCATCTGTATATGTAATCAATGCATGTTTTCACTCTTCTCTTCCACTCTCTCCTCTCCTTTTTCTTTTCTTTTTTTTTTTTTTTTTTTTTTTTTCTGATGGGGAGGGGAGAAAGTAATGCAACAGGATTGGAAACCATTTAACAATAAAAGCAACCGTGAGAATTTACTAAAATAATTATCAACATCCATAACAATGCAAATATTTTAGTTCCTGACTAATCCAGGTATCTGGATCATCTTGATACCTGGTCTAATTTTCAAAAATAATTTGGTTCCACGAAAATCAGAGATGCCCTCCACTTGTAAGCATTAGCTTGGCAGCCTAACAGCAGGAAATGATTTTGCTAAAGCCATGGCAATTGCTTGATGCAGATTCTGATGCTCAGACTATTCTTCCTTCTTTTCCTCTCTCTCCACCCAATTTCCAAAGGAAAGCCACAGATCGGCTCTGCTATGAGATAAGGGCGAAATCAACAAGTACTAGGGAGGATGCTATTTGGATGGAGTGGGATGCCCTGGCAGTGGCAACACATGCATCTCTATTTTCCTTTAAAGAGCAATTATTATTTAATATGGTAAAATTATATCATTAAACCTACTCAACTGGAATAAATTCTCCTTCTGATATGCATTTAGAAAGGCAGTTCATATTCTACCCCTAAAATATATCTATTACATTTTTGTGTCTATCTGCCACTTCTCTTTTTACCATGATACTTGAGATAAGTTTCAGTCTGGCAGGAGGCGAAAAAAACACAACAACCCTGAAACTCGATACTTATCTTACTCATCGAGACCTTTTTGATCTCTGTGAGTGAAAATTAATCCTGAACATTCTCCAACTTCCCAAAGCACAAATTTCTAACATCTTTTTATATTCTCTACAAGAGCCATTACTTATTATTGCTAGAATTTCCCCTTTGTTAAAAAAAAGCACTCTAATTTAAATTAATGAGTTAAGTTTACACTCAAATGAAGAACTGTCACATGCTTATTTTCCACTTATGAATCTTTACCACAAGCAGATTTGAAGTATCGTTTGTAATAGAGTTTTCCTCTAGTTCAACATTAAGAATTTGGCATGGCGGTGTTCTGCTGCCTACCCTGGTACGGTCTCTTTTTTCCTCTTTTTGTATTCCCCAGGATACTGTGAAGCTAGTTGCCATGTCTCCATCTTTCAACTTCCTGAATTTTAAGATAACATGGAATACCGGAAAGACAAAGGGAAGGCATACAGGGGTCAAGAGTAGGCTCCAAGTCTTAAAATGATCACCAATATTCCAGCTGCTTACCTTGCTGGTTTAAGAGCACCGGGTTCAGCACCTACCACACCTGGGTGCAAATTTCTACTTCGTCCCTTGTTACCATGTAACAAAGAGCAAGTTACTTAACTCATCTAAGTCTCAGTCTCCTCAACTATAAAATGAGAATACTGTTAAACGGAGCACAAACTTCCTTGAGAGATTAATACAGTCAAGCCCTTGTAAGGTACATGCCACGAGTGGACATTTATGCTGTCTTTTATTGACCTTCTTTTGTCAAAACCCATAGAAATTAAATTGGCAGCTTTCACTACGTGTGTCAGGATTCATAACAAGGCAGGAAGACTGCCTAGTTCAATGTGGGAACAAGGCTGGGTTGGGGGAGCACTTGAGATTGTGGGGAAACGGGACAAACAGATTCTGAATGCTCCCCATCTGTCTGCCTGCCCAAAGACCACTAAATGTGTCCCTTCCTACTGTTTTATTAAGGAGTTTGTAAAAGTAACCACTTGGGAAGAAACATGAAGAAAAATTTTGAGGGCAAGGGATATAGCCATCTTTGTGCCAGATAGAAAGACAGAAGCATGAAGTCCAATAGTGTGGCAAAATGAACTCCCTTTAGTTGAGAAGATGCATGTCTATAACATCTTCTCTTTTTTTTTTTTTCCACAAAGTTAATGAAATAAATTCAAGTATTTTTTGGTCCTACCTTGCATGGAAAACCTGCCAACAGAATTTGACATTAAGACCCACTAGGTATCTTAAGTAGCCTGCTACCTGAAAGACCTACCTTTTCCCAGTGCCCTATTTTACAAACACATTTAGCTCTGTCTCCTGCTCTCCTCTCTTCCAGCAAGGCAGAGAACAATCCAGGAACAGTAGTGACTAAGATGGCCCCTAATGACCATATGCTTGTATTACGGGCTTCCCTTGAGTAAGGGCAGGATCCGTGAATGGGCTGGAATATATTCCTTTGATTACGTTATGTTGTGTGGCAAAAGAGATTTTGCAGGTGTAACGTCCCTATTCAGTTGACTCTGAATTAATCAAAAGAGAGCTTTTCCTCTGTGGGGCTGGCCTAATTAGGTGAGCCCTTTCAAAGAGGGTTGGAGGCTGTTCCTGAAAACAGAGATTCTTTGGTTGGGTTGGAAGCAGCGAAGGGCTGTGTTTGTGAGAGGACCACACACAGGAAACGGTGGGAGGTCGCCACGAGCTCGCGGCCTTAGTGCTCTACCTGTATGAACTGAATTCCACCAAATGAGTTTGGAAAGGGATCCCAAGCCTCAGGTGAGACCATAATCAGGGTGACCCCCTGAGTACAGATTTGTGAGACTCCTAGCAGAGGACTCAGGAAAACCAGGCCTGGCCTCCACAGAACTGTGGGATGACAGGTATGCATTGTTTGAAGCTATTACATTTGTGGTAATTTATTACGCAGCAATGCAAAATGAAGTAACACTTGTGAAACCTTGTATAGTATGAGACTGGTTTCCCCAAGAGGTGGGCTGAGCCCCGCCTGAGACCACTTTGCAGAGGAAGCCCCAGTGTTGGGGGCAGCTGTGGTTCTGACAGATAGACCTGCTCCTGTGCCCTAGCTCTGTGACTTACTAGTTCTATGACCTTGAGGAAGTAACCTGACTCTCTGAGACTGTTTCTTTGTCTGAAAAATGGGTATAACACCAGTGCTTACCCCACAGAGCTGCGGCAGAGATTAAGAGAGGTAACACAGGCCGGGGACGATAGCTCATGCCTGTAATCCCAGCACTTTGGGAGGTCAAGGCAGGTGGATCATTAAGTCAGGAGATCCAGACCATCCTGGCTAACACAGTGAAACCCTATTCCTACTAAAAATACAAAAATTAGCCAGGCATGGTGGCATGAGCCTATAATCCCAGCTACTCTGGAGGCTGAGGCAGGAGAATCACTTGAACCTCGGAGGCACAGGCTGCAGTGAGTAGAGATCGCGTCACTGCAGTCTAGCCTGGGTGACAGAGCCAGATTCTGTCTCAAAAACATAAATAAATAAAAGGGAGAGAGAGAGAACACTCAGCAGGCAGTGAACCCAGGGGCTGGCGCACAAGTGACAGTGATAGAAATTACCTTTTAGTATCATTCAAATACACATTCCTGTTCACTGGCCTCAGTTTACCTGTCTCCAACAACAACAAAAAAAAGGGTGGAGTGGAAAGGTTCTGAGCTGGCTTTCCCTTCTGACGCACTTACAGAGTCTTTGCCTAATAACTCAGCAACTCCTTGCCAAACTTTCCGTCCCTTTCCCCACCCATGCACATGGCAGGCACTCCCAAGTCACCAGCTTCCAGAGCCCCACGCTGGCCCGTCTAAAGCCAGAATGCTGAACTTTGTGACTGAGTGATTGCAACTGTTGTCACTATTCAGATAAGCACATCCTGCTTTGTGTTTACCGACCAGTTAAAGGCGCAATGGTGCCGCGCTTGCTGAAGGCGCTTCCCACACACCTGTGTCTCCCAACCCAGCCACCTCCTGCAGGGCTCCCAGGAGCAGATAGGCTGGTGAATACACCAGCAGGAATATCCCAGTGGGATAGGGAGAAGTGGCTAAAAGTTACTAGAATGCTGTCGCTGCCAAGTTTTATTTTAGCCCTCATCAATCCAAACCTTTATTCTTGAATTAAGTATTCTCCAGGGACTTTTCCAGGTCTGCAGATATTTCCTCCTAATGATTCTAGCCCAGCACCAAGCACATTTCAACTTTCTAAATGACTGGAAGGCTTTGAACTTTGACCACAGACTGTCCCCACTACCCCCTGCAATCATCTTGACCCCACCTAAGAATTAGTACCATACTTGGAAAAAAAAAAAAAAGCTATTAATACATCAATGCCTTCGAAGCCTCTTAGTTAAACATGTAATGACAACTGAAGATACACATCATGGAATGGCCCTGTTGTATCTGCTGGGGTATAGGTGTGTCATATTAACCTAAAGAGGTGGATTCCAGCTTAACAAAATAAATCCACTCAAAGCTCCACTCTGATCAAAGGGAATTCTTCTCAGAGACAATCATACCTGATGAGATAGCCCATCCATATCAAGAGTCAGAAAACCTAATGGAAAAAATGACAGTAAATTGTAAATACTGTATACTTTCCTTTCTAAAGGTGTGTTTTCAGAGGTACTGCAATAAACATTAATCAATAACATTTATTGAGCCCCTACTATATACATTATGACATGTAACATACTAGGTCCATAGCAATTATATACAATTGAAAGAAGGCCCTCAAACACAAAGCAAACATTTACTGTGGTCTAGATAGTGTGTAAGCCATTTATTTCCATATAACTCTATGGAATTTTGTTTTACCTCTATGCATCCCTTTTTTTTTTTTTTTTTTTTTTGCAATTGACTAATACTAATTGTATGAAGTATAATGTGATGTTTTGAGAAATACTAAATCAAGCTAATTAATATATCCATCACCTCAGCTACTTATTTTGTGGGGGGGGTGGGGGTGTTGGGGGGGTGGTGAGAACATTTTAAATCTCCTCTTTCAGTAATTTTGAAATATATATATAATACAGTATTATTAACTGTGGTCACCACGCTGAACAACTGATCACTAAAACTTCTTCCTCCTCTATCCTGTAATTTCTTGAGACTGATCCGGACTATAATGTGCCTGGGAATCAATGTATTCTTCCAGGAAAACTCCAAAACCATGACATATTTAAGCCTATTTTATCAACTAGAAAAAACATTCTAAGAGGAAGTATCTCACATATACACTGTCAAATCACAAGAACAGACGTCCATGGAAGGCATGATTCCTCTAAGTATTCACCGGCTATTGGTTCTTTGGTTTTGTCTTCTCACTGGTGGACAATACTGGGTGAAGGCAAAGAACACAGCTCTAGAGACCGGCCGCCCAGGCTCAGTGACTAGCTGTGTGACCTTGGGCAAGTCTCCTAACCTTGCAGTGCCTCAGTCACTGCAACCATTAAATGGATATAAGAATATGTTTTTCCTTTTGGGGTTGTTGTGAGGATAAAGTAAGATGATTCCTGCAAACAGCACTGCCTGGTTCCTCACAGCTCTAAGAGAACATTAGCTGTCACAATTCCATTACTAGTAGCTAGAAGACGTAACAGGAGCCAAAGGGTGGTTGTTTCTTTTTTTCTTAACATTTGCAATAAGATTTCAAAATAGAAAATCTGAATTTGTCAATCTGGGGAAAATACAATCATTTAATTATAGTAATAAAATGTCTCATGTTATTACTGGAAAAATCACTGCATTATCTCTTGCCTAACCACAGTGAGGTCAGAAAGGTTTTAATTCTTTTACACAGTGAAGGAACATAAGTTTCAGAGAATGTAAGATGCTGGGAGGCAAGCCACAAACAAAGAATTGAGATTGAAACTCAGGTGTGTTTCAATGGTAAAATGTTTCAAAATGGTAAAATGTTACAAAATCAGTGTATGTGTAATCAACATAAAATTGTCAATGAGATATTTTGCTCTTTCTAAATACTAAGTCTACTAAGCCTTTAAAATCCAGTTTGTATTTTCCATGTCTCCATTTAGACTACCCATATTTCAAGGGCTCAAGAGCCACATGGGACCAGTGGCCACCATACTGGGCAGTACAGTGGTCCTAGCTCTTTGCAATGACCACTCATGCTCAACAGCACTGAAAGAAATCATTAGTGCTATTTGAAAGCAACATCTAACTTTTCATCTGGCAGACCCATGATTTAGAGACAACCCAAGCCATTTTTTTTTTTCCTCAGCTACAATCTAACATCACATTCTTAGTCACAAAGATTTGATATGTTCACTTCTAGTGCAGAACATTCAGCCCTCATTCAGGATATTGTATCCTGCATAACTCCATGCACACATTCTTTCTTGAAATCAGTGAAAACTCCACATGTGAAACAGAACTGAAACAGACAAGACAGCCCCAAAGGCAGGTAACCAGGAAGCAAATGGGTGATTTCTTTCCCCCTTACGCTTATGGACAGTCAAGGAAAACAAGCCCTTATTTGCTAAATAAAAATAGCTTTGGCCATGAACTACTTTGGTAAGGGAGGTGGGGCTCAGTTGGGGTTCTCACTGATTGCCTGTCTGACAGCAGTCTCTCCTGCAGGGAGGACACAGCCCAGACATGAACACTTAATTCAGAGAGAAATCAGGAGGATTGCTGAATGACTGAGTGATCTTTGAGAGCAAATTTGGCATCACAAAGAAAAGAGGACCAGCTCCAGAAAAAAAAAAATTTCTCTGAGTAACTTGGAGATCCCATGTTGTATGGCTATGGGAACGAAGAATAGGTCCTCTTCCTCCCTCCTTCTGTCTTTCCTTTTTCCTTCTATCACTTTCTTCCTTCATGCACTCAGCACCTACTCAGCATCTAGCACTGAGCACAGAGAGGTAAACCACTGCCAGCCTCAAAGGCCTTAAGTCAGCCATCAACCACAACCTAGCAGCGTTTGTGCTTCAGTGGAGGGGTGCACTGAATAGGAAGAGCAGAGAAAGGCTTTCCAAAACTGAAAGAACTTAGATGAGCCTGGGAGCGGGAAAAAGAATGAACAAAGAGAAAGTTATTTTGCAGAATGAGGCTAGCGTGTGCAAAGGCACAGAGGTGTCAGAAGCCTGGAGAGTTCAGGGGGCTGCCAGAGTCTGGGCTTGGAATGGTGGAGGGGAAAACAGAGGATCAGCTCTTGTCTAACAGGCAGAGGCTATAGCATGACTGGTAACTCAACACCATCCAAAGGAATTTGATTTTAGTGCCCCAAGGCTAATTAGACATCTAGAATCTTTGAAATGGGCAAGGAAGAAGACAGTATCTCTGTGATTCTGACATGCTTCCATACAAAGCAAGGAGTCCAGGAAATGAAGTAAGGTGGGCTTCCTAGGCGGCTCAGGTCCACCACACCTGGGCAGTGACTGGTCCTACCTGCCAACACTGGGCCAGGAAGAGTGGCTGGTTAATCAAGACTGAAAAGCTGAGGAACAAGTACACTAAAGAAAAGCCAGTGTCAAGGCCTAGTAAAAAGAAAGACTGCCTAGTTCAGGGGGTTCAGGAAAAGCACAAGAGAGTGGAGGCACATATACTTCCAATGCTGAGAAGCAAAGCAGTTAATGCCACCTCAGGTTAATTAAATCAAGTGGCTTGAGGTCTGGATCTGACCTTGCTAGCAAACCACCAGGAGAATGCTGATAGAACAACCAAACAGGTATAGATTTTCAAACATGTTTTTTTTAGAGTGCTGGAACACAGAATGAAAGGAGATTGCTGAGAAGGTTCAGGAGAGGGAGGGGATGGAAGAGAGTATAACACAAAAAGGACTTCTCAATCTTGAATGCCTCCCAATTCAGAATGCCTTTTTAAAAATATTCCTTCGGATACAGTAACAAAAATCATACCAAAATATTAAAAAGATAAGGCAGTGTTGAAAAGTTTACTCCGGAAATGCATGACTCTGAAATACAAATTAGAATGTTACCCACTCACCTGCCCCACAGAAAGGTGAAAATTAAAGTCAAGTCATTAAATCTGAATATGGTTGTAAAGGGGTAGGGTTGCAGAGATTTATACAACTTTTAGAACACATCATTTAACCTACTGATTAAAGAGAAGAGGAAAAGAATGCCAGTAATATCCAGTGTACTGCCCAATGTCACACTGTGAACCCACAGCATTAAGATAAGAATGTAAATCTTCTGATACCAGGCTGTTCCTTCACTTCTAATCCTGCCTTCCATGAAGAAATATTTGCTATGATGAACGATCACTTGAGCCCAGGAATTTGAGAGCTAGTTATAGCATAGTGATATAAAGGTCAGCTAAGAAGCTAGTCAAGGTCCCTGTCCTCATGAAGCTTCTATTCTAAAAGCCTAGAGGGAGGACAGGAGTGGTGGCTCAAGCCTATAATCCCAGCACTTTGGGAGGCTGAGGCAAGCAGGTCGCCTGAGGTCAGGAGTTTGAGACCAGCCAGGCCAACATGGTGAAACCTCATCACTACCAGAAAATACAAAAATTAGCTGGGTGTGGTGGTGCATGCCTACAGTCCCAGCTACTGGGGAGGCTGAGGTGGGAGGATTGCGATTGCTTGAGCTCATGAGGCAAAGGTTGCAATGAGCTGAGATTGCTCCACTGCACTCCAGCCTGGGTGACAGACTGAGACCCTGTCTCAATAAATAAAGTGTGAATGGGAAAACTCAGGTAGTAGGTAAATAAATAAAAGTGATAACTGTAAAGACTGAGCTTGTTAGAAGATACAAGTGGGTGATATAATAAATAGTGCCCAGGGAAAGACAAGCGCAGACAAAGTCAGGAGGCCCTGAGCTGTCCCTCTGAGGCACTCATGCTAAGGTATGAACGACAAAGACATTAACATTTAGGCGGGAATGTGCAGGGATCATGAAACCAATGAGAGTCCAGTAATTAAAGCATGTTCCCTTTTCGCTGCCCCCTGAATGCTCTCTGCACTAAAACTTTTCATATATGGTACAGGCAACAGAGAAAGTCTTCATGTAAATAACATAAGAGAAGTAACAAAATTAACATACAGATAAACACAGACTGAAAGGTGAAGTGATTTGACCTCTGGAATTCTCTTTCAGCCCGTAGACCACACTCCAAAAAAAAAAGTAAGGCCCAAGCACAGTGGCTCACACTTGTAATCCAAGCACATTGGGAGGCCGAGGTGGGTGGATCATGAGGTCAGGAGTTGGAGATCAACCTATCCAGCACGGTAAAACCCCGTCTCTACTAAACATACAAAAAATTAGCAGGGTGTGGTGGCATGTGCCTGTAGTCCCAGCTACTTGGGAGGCTCAGGCAGGAGAACTGCTTGAAGCCAGCAGGCAGAGGTGGTAGTGAGCTGAGATTGTGCCACTGCACTCCAGCTTGGGTAACGGAGTGAGACCCTATCTCAAAAAAAGTTGAAAAGTACTTCAATGTTAAAAGAAGAACAATGCATGAAACTCAGTAGAAATTTAGAGCGACATATAAAGAAACTCCTTCCTGATTTCCTGATTTCATGTTTTTAGAAAACTGTGAAAGAGTGGAGAGAATTCAGAGAAGGATAAGTAAAATGATTAAGAGGATGGAAAATGGAGCCTCAGAGGAAAGGTTAAAAGGGTTATGATGGTTTAGCCTGAAAAAGAGAAGGCTAAGGGGTGACTTAATAACTGCCTTCAAGTATATGATGGGTTATTACAAAGGAGATGCCAACGAGTTATTTTCTATAACCAGAGAGGACAGAGGAAATTGTCTTAAATTGCAGCAGAAGAAAGAGAGCTAGCAAGTGAATTGAGTAAGATACAAGATTAAGTTCCTTGACTGGACCCAGCTTCATCAAGGGAGGCTGGCAAATTTCTTTTCCTAGAGAGCTTCTTACACAAATAACCCATTCTCCTTGATTATAAATAACCGTTATTGCATAGAGTTAGGTGGAGCTGAGACCAACTGACCTGCAGCAGTCCTTTCTATGATATTTCAACTTTCAGTTCATAAACGCAAGAAGGCTTTACTAATATTCCATTTCCTACTTTACGAGAGGTTTAAAAAAGTCAAGATCTAGTAAGATCCACAGGCAATGGGTTTATCAATGACAATACTTTATCATGCAATAAAATGGATACAACTTTTCCACTGATTTTTTATGACAATAAACAGAAGCAAAAGAAAAGAAGCCCTAATTAACACAGTTATGCTCATAAGAAAAATTATCCCAAATGTAAGACAGTCACAGGTCCTGATTCTGCTGAATTGCAGATGAAGTATTGGAACTGCCATGCACATGGGCTAAGTTCGAGCTGAACACAAGGATTCTGTTCACTTCCTTCAAGAAGAGCCATTTACTGCATAAGGCTCAAGAACCAATAAAAAAGGTAATTTCACAATATCTCTGCTGTGTCCCCAATCATCAGAGGGCCGAAGGCGGCTCCATTCTCACTACACGGTGCTTGCCACCTGGCTGGTTTTCAATCGACACTGCTGCATATGTATTTCTTTTTTTTCCCCTAGCTTGGGCCTAGTGGGGTTTTGTAAAATACTGCAACTCCACCTAGCATGTTGGTCTCTGTTTGGGCTGTGATCAAAAGTAAAGGATGATTCACACTCCTAGAGATAATTGGTCTCAGCATTGGCTCTAAGTGGAGGTGAGGATTCTAAATGCCAGAGAAAATCTACAGTAAGAGGGAGCTGGTCAGGTACTGAGAAAATTTTGGCCACTGGTCGTTTGTTTATCTGTGGTCCTGAAAAGTGATCCTGAAGAGCAAATGCTGATAATCTTGTGAAAATCAAGTGATAAAATCTCTGCTGGCATGAAATGAAAATAGGTATTTCCACTTCAGTTCCAGAGAATTCTGTAACCCTACTACCTCAAACGGTAGCAACTAGCCAGGTGTGTGGCTACTGAAATTTAAATTAATTATAGTTAAAAAAGAATAAAGAGGCCAGGGAGATCACAAGGTCAGGAGACAGAAGACCATCCTGGCCAACATGGTGAAACTCCATCTCTACCAAAAATTACAAAAAAATTAGCTGGACCTGGTGGGGCGCACTTGTAGTCTCAGCTGCTCGGGAGGCTTATGCAGGAGAACTGCTTGAACCCCAGGAGGCAGAGGATGCAGTGAGCCAAAACTGCTCCACGGCACTCCAGCCTGGCGACAGAGCAAGACTCCCTATCAAGATAAATAAATAAATAAAAATAAAGAATAAAGAAGTCAGTTCCTCAGTTGCACTTACCACATTTCAAGTGCTCCATAGCTACACTGGCTAGTGGTTACCTCGAGGGACTGCACAGATAAAATTAACAATTCCATGACCAACGCACATTTCACTGGGCTTCTGTTCTAGAATACCGAAGGCTGAAAGGAACTGAAAAAATCAGCCAGATAATTAACACAAAAGTAGAAATGAAGGCCTCCATTGAGAATGTTACTTGCTCAAATAGTTAATGATCGTCTTTGCCCCAACCCCATACCAATGTAGATTGAACTACAGAAACCTGAGACAGGTCAGAAGTCACTGAGTCATGGGGGCCTTGGGAAAGACTAAAGAGGGAGGGGACTGAACCTAAGGAATTTGCTAGGTAGAAAGTGTAGAGTATAAACATACTCTAGGAATAACACATAGCATAAGCAAAGAGAACCACTAATCACGTTTGTGGGTTTCTGACTCACACGCGCCTGACATTTTAGAAGGTCTAAGAAAACGTAGAGTAAGAATGGGAGGGTAAACTGAGGCTTGCTTTCCAAGTTTCCCCTTTCAGTTCCCTATTCCTTTGTAACAAATTATCCTAAAATGCAGGGGGCTTAAAATAATTTGTTTTTTCCTCAAAATTCTGTGGACTGGCTAGGCGATTCTTTGGTTAGGGGATCACTTATGCAAACACATTCAGCTGATAGATTATCTGGGCCCCCAAGATGTGAGTACCTCAGTTCTTCCTGTCTGTCTCTTTCTCTTTCCCTCTCAACCTCCCTCCTCTCTCTCCACATGGCCTCTCATCATTTAGCCATTTGGCCCAAGCTTCCTGACATAGCAGTGGCAAGTATGTTCCTACAGAATAAAGAGAAAGCCAGCAGGCTTGGAAATAGCACAGTGTCACTTCCACTGCATTTTTTTTTTTTTTTTGAGACGGAGTTTTGCTGTTGTTACCCAGGCTGGAGTGCAATGGCGCGATCTCGGCTCACCGCAACCTCCGTCTCCTGGGTTCAAACCATTCTCCTACCTCAGCCTCCGAAGTAGCTGGGACTACAGGCATGCGCCACCATGCCCAGCTAATTTTTGTATTTTTAGTAGAGACAGGGTTTCACCATGTTGACCAGGATGGTCTCGATCTCTTGACCTCGTGATCCACCCACCTTGGCCTCCCACAGTGCTGGGATTATGGGCATGAGCCACTGCGCCTGGCCACTTCTACTGCATTATATTGCCCAAAGCAAGTGAAAAGTGATGCTGCCCAGAGTAAATGTGAGAAGGCGCTCAGACTCCACCTCTTGATGAAAGGAATGGAAAAGAATGTGTGGCCACTTTTAATCCACCTGATTCCCTGCATGTCAATCACGGGAATTTAAACTCAATTTCGTCAGAAACAGGGAGCAAGAAAATAATGCCATCAGAGTGGTGCTTTACAGAGAACAACCAAATTTTCATGAATGGAATAAACAAAAGCTGTAGATAGAGATCTGTTGGGTGGTTATAATTCTAACATCACTTAACAATACATTCAGATACATACATGTCCTTAACAATACATACCTGTCCTTAGACAGAATGGGGAAGTCACAAGAACCACTACAGAGATAAAAAGCAACAGTGATGAGCATCTATAATGGAAGGCACTGGAGAGAAACTGAGCAAACATTCCACGTCACAGCAACTAAAAGAAGAATGCATTATTCACCCAAAAGAGAAAAGCTACCTTAGTACAGATAAGTTTTAGTTCTGGACCAACTGAGGAAAAATCCCTACTTGCAGTTTATGTGCAGAGTCAAAAAGAATAATGATAGCCACAAGCCTATCAAAGTAGACACCAAACATACAGTCAGATGTACCTTAAGTGCTTTTTAACCAGGTTTCAATCATCACTTACAATTTTTAAAAATTCTGCTGAACAGGTAGCTCCCCTGATTAGAAAGTTAAAACAACATTTACCATTAGCAAGCCATTATTTGGAGAGCTGAAACCATATACTAAATTACAGGGTAAAAGAGATGCTTAGCTAACTGAAACCTGGCCAAAATACTAGGACAAATGCAACTAAATACTAGCTCAGAATTCTGATTACCCACTGCTTCCCACAGCCTTTGTTCCTGTATCTCTTCTGATGTAAGTTCTGTCCATATGATCCTTTTAGAAGTTTTATTCTGACTAAACGGGGAGCCAGTACCATTAAGACATCCAACATTATGATGGTTGAGATTTTTTTGAATAACTGCCCATTCCAATTCAGTATCTATTGAGTTCCTACTATTTGCCAAGCACCAGGGATACAGCAGAGAACTCAATATACAAGGTCCCCCTCTTACTGGAATTTACATTCAGTGGCAAAAGTCAAATTGATACAGACAGGAGGCACAGAAACTCTAGGTAGACAAGGGCAGGTCCCTGGTGAAGCCCCACCTTCAAGCTGAAAAGTCTGAAACCCTCAGCCCAAAGTGAGAACTTCTATCTCTGTTTGCCTGCTCTCTCTTGATTGGTTCTTTCTCAATAATGTTTTTCTACCAATCGAATGTTGCCTTTTCCAAAATTACCTATAACCCATCCCGTTCCCGATCCTGGGCCTATAAAGACCCCCAACTCAGCTGGTAGAGGAGAAAAGCTGCTGGACATCAAGAAGAGGCAATTTGAGTTCAGAGATGACAGCCAGACACTGGAGAGAGGCAACTTGACTTTCGAGTGGGGAGGTAGGGACAGCTTGACTTCAAAGGAGAGCAACCTGCCCTTCCTATCCCCTTTCTAGCTCCTCTCTCTGCTGAGAATCACTCTCATTGCTCAATAAAATTCTCCGCATTCACCATCTTTCAATTCATCTGTGTGACTTCATTCTTCCTGGACACTGGACAAGAAATGAGGACCCACCAAGAGCAGGTACTCACAAGGGTTGTCACAGTGGCCCTTTGCCCTTGCTGGTGGAGGACAGCTGCCCTATGTGATGAGGAAAAGGGCCCACTGAGCTGGTAACATTCTGCTGTCCACAGACGGCAGAGCTAACAGATCACTGTAACCCTCTGGGGACTTTGGGTCGCAGGCACCCCCACCTGCATGCCGCCTAAGGGCCTGCTCCTGCTGGTGCCAAAGCAATTGGCTGGCTCCTGCACTTACACATGCTCCCTTCTGCAACATGCTCCCTTCTGCAAGGGGTTGAGCATAGTGGCCTGAGTAAACAGGTCACCCCTGTCACGGGTCCTATGAAGGGGTCAAGATACTATCCTGCATCAAAATTATAAGGAAATCTATCTAGGATAATTTCTGCAAACAATAAGTGTTGTGATAAAAAATCAAATGGGGTCAGGTGTGGTGGTTCACACCTATAAACCATGCACTTTGGGAGGCTAAGGTGCAAGGACTACTTGAGACCAGAAGTTCAAGACCAGCCTGGACAACAAACCAAAACCCCCATCTCTACCAATAATAATACAAAAAGAGTTTTCTAGGCATGGTGGCACATGCCTGTAGTCCCAACTACTTGGGAGGTTGAGCCAGGAGGACTGGTTGAGCTCAGGAGTTCAAGGCTGCAGTGAACTATGATCACACCACTGCACTCCAGCCTGGGCAAGAGTGTAACACTGTCTCAAAAAAAATCAAATGGGGAGTGGGATGGTGATGAGTGTAGGAAGGAACTACTTTAGCAAGTACAGTCAGGGACGTCTTCAAATTGTCAGATGGAAATTAAAAGGCTACATGCTTTTGGCACCTGCAAGCTTGATTTGACCCATTAGTTTTTTCATTCCCTTCTTTGAGACCTCTTCTGAGCTTTTTATTTATTTATTTATTTTTACCAACAAGGTCTTACTTCCTTATGCAGGCTGGAGTACAGTGGTACAATCCTAGCTTACTGCAGCCTCAAATTCCCAGGCTCAAGCAATCCTCCTGCCTCAGCCTCCTGTGTAGCTGAGACTACAGATGTGCACTACCATGCACCCAGTTTTGTTCTGTTTTTTTTTTTTTTTTTTTTGGGTAGAGATGGGGGTCTTGCTATGTTTACCAAGCTGGTCTCAAACTCCTGTCCTCAAATGATCCTCCTGCCTCAGCCTCCCAGAGTGCTGGGATTGTAAGCATGAGGCACCACACTTGGCCTCTTTCAACCTTTTTAAAAAGGAAGTCATTTCAAAGCTTTGAAGCTCTAAGAAATTAAGAGAAGAGATCGGTTGAAGAGACGGCAAACAGCTATTATAGAAAGCCTGGGAAATAAGCAATTGCTTATGACCCACCCATTCAGCATTACTAACCAACAGGTAGACAAAGAGCCCAAAAAGCTTCCTTTGGAACATAGTACCCCTTTATCCACATATGTGAATTAATCAAAGGCCCCAGATTAATGAGGTAGGAGACCTTGTCTACGGATACTCTAGCTACTGGGTATTTAAGTTGAGGGTTGATCTCCTCCTTTCTGTTTTTCACATTTGATAAAATCTTCCCAGCAGCATTTATTATTCCAGTTATGACTGTCATCATTTTTCCAAGTACCATCATATGTCTTTCCCCATTAGAAGATGTATCAATGCTACAGAAAGAAACAGAAAAGAGCAAGCTGGTGTTCCATCCAAAATGTGTCTTCTGTAATTAAACGCACAAACAAATATAAACTAGAAACAAAACGGACTCTGAGTTTGAGAACGTCAAAGGTAACTAGGAATTGGTTTCAATAAAAACAATACATATGAGTAATAGTTAAATTAGAAGATCTGCTTCCCAAATCTTTTTCTCCAGGCACACCCAGGGTATGTCTTTAACAGTCCCGATACTTCAATGAAAAATTGAGGTGCCAAAGATTTGTAGGTGAAATTAATGTTAAATACTTCAAAGGACTGGACAAATAAGTCAGCAGCAAAAATTTTATGAGTTCACTTCCTTCAAGGGAACTTAGAGAGCAGGATTTTATTGCTGTGAATTCTGGTCACCCTTTCTACCCCTCAGCATCTGTTTGAAATATGTAGTAGACAATTGCTTTTTTGGCTGTGACTCAGGTGGTGGAAACACAGGACAAACAGACTACTGTATATAAGCTTTCCTCCAGCAATGAAAAATTTTATTAACTCTCTTGCATCGCAAACGTGGCGGCTGCTCAGTGCCCAATCTCTGCGGCATTATCAAGGAATTCAGCTAATTATGATTTGCGCTGGCCAAGCGAGAGGTGACCATGTTGAAATTTGTCAACTCGATGTTTTCTCACATTTCAGAACGAGCAGGCAGAAAACAACAACAACAAAACCTTACATTCTGTCTAGTTCATCATTCCTATGTGTAAAATTCTAAGTTAAATATTACACATGAGCTTGCTACATAAATATGTCAGTCTTGCCACCGAGGCCAGCCAAAACAAACAGTTTCGAGCAGTCCCACAGTTTAGAGCGGGAGAGTTTTCATAGAAGCCATGCACTTGCCCCCTTTTAATCAGTTTTTAACATTTTCTCCCATGACAATAGAAAAGTTAGAAAGCCGTCCACAGAGAGTGCGGAGCAAGGGCTCTCTCTCCTTCACCATGACGACTGTGAGAAGATCAAGGGCTGAATGTCTGCCGGGCGGAACATGAGTCCAAAATTCTGCACAGACGAAAAGCTCAATCTCATCCCAGCGGCCCAACCCCCAGAGAAAGAAATAGAGAGGGTTGGTTCAGAAGTCATGAGTAGCCCATATCAGATGGTTTTTCTTCCACATTAAGGGCTAGAAATAAACATGGATGCCACCTACAACTCAGACTGCTGTATTTAGAGTAATGAAAGCCCAGTTTGCTCCAAAGCAGAAAACACATTGCTAGGAGCGGTCAATGGAAATTGAACAAAAACTTCCTAATTCCCAGAGACTGATATATTTTTATAGAAAATCTATTCACAAAAGGGGAAATATTTTCACCAAAATCTTTTAGCTAATCTCTTCACGAGTACACATTTTTTAGAGACCTGTTTCATGTGTTCTTATAATAAAGCTATTCACCATTTCTTTCAATGAGTAAAGCTTACTTTCTCCCTTCACTTGGAAACTAAGATATGTTTTATCATACAACCAACAGCAAACTTTCTTTGAACTTCCAATCCAAACGTCCCCTTCTTCGCACACTCTAGCCTACTATACTTGAAATTATTTGCCTCCAAAATTATAAAGTAAAGAAAAGAAGTGAGTGGTTAAGATGACCGGAGTAACAACTGGTATTTTCTTCCTTAAACCAATTTATATAGCTCTTAAGCAAATTCACATAGCCTTTTCCCTAGCTATCCCAAAATGTAGATTCTTCAAGGAATATTTCAGGCATTTAAACGGAAAGTGAACTCCCATGAATTTTGGCAAAAATAATGGAAACAAGGACTGAAACAAAAATATCCAATAAAACACTTTCTCTTTCCTGAAAGGGATGGAAAGGAAATAAAACACACCCTGAAAAGAAAATGATTTTATAAAACGTTACTAGGAATAGCTTTTACCAAATTGAAAGCTATTTTTTTGTTTAAAAAAAAAAAAATCAAAACCTGTTTCCCAGAATGACTTCTTTAAAATCATCACCTCACAAATTTTTTTTTGTTTAATGGACATTTAACTCATTTAAGCTCTCTTTATATTCAAAAAATTAAGAAAGGAGGTCAATTCTGCCAAAAGGCATTTTTAGTCATTTCAAATAAAAAAAACAAGTCAGTCACAAAGGACTAACCAGGCATTTCAAAAGTGCTTAAGTAGGAGAGCTGGTTTTGCTATATAAAAAAATCTCTACTAAAATGTTTGTTTTAACTAATGTATACCTTCCTTCCATGGGGAGACATTGCTTCAGAGACAGAAGTTTCTTGTCTTAATGACTGGTTCTAAACCCCACCTTCCCTTGCCTTAAATTTGCCATGTGGTCCATGGAGGCAAACTAGGAAGGGGACACATGCTGATTTACGCCAAACAAAACAGAAAACGAAAAAATTTGGTCTAGACCTCACCCACCCAGAGGCATTCGAGACAACCAGAATGCCACGTGGCTTGCCAGGAACCACTTGGAGGTCTGCGCAAAATTCATAGGTGAGACAGGCAACAGGCTCCATCAGCCACAAACAAGTCCAGGTTGTAGAATGAGGAGCAAAGTGATCATCCAGGAACTGTGTCCTTCGTGGTAACAGAAGCACCATGTTTGAGCAACTGAACTCGATCTTCCACTTTGTATGAAAACAGAGGGCTAAACAAAGCTCACTGGATGACTTCATGTTAAGAAAACAAGCTCCCCAAAAGAATGACCTAGGTTAAAACACTAGCCAAATTCTGGGCACCAATAATATCTCAGGGGAAGTAACAATCCAAGAAATGCTTGAGAAGACAGCCCAATATTTAGCACCTCTTTCACCCACTTGCCATTTTCTGTGTAGTATGTGCAGGGAGTCTTGCAGAAACATGGGGGCATAGACACAGGAAGAAAAGGCAACCCTTGCCTTCAAGGAACTTTTAGTTTTATGAGAGGAAAAGACGAGTACATGAGAGGTAACACAAACAAGGGAGGGTGACAAGAGCCACTAGTTCAACCATCATGGTGCCATGAATCATTAGTGACACCTGGGGACCCCCATCTTCCGAAGATTCACACAGTTCCATTCTTTAAACTCTTCTTGAACTTTCTGTGTAATTAAACACCAAATTTGGCAACCCGTGCTAATTTTGAAAGGCACTCCATGGGAATTTAGTAAAAGTTTAAACAACTTGTTTACATGTGTTTGGCCTATGTTTCAATTTCTTGTTTATTTTTATAGGAGTGACTCTTGGGTGCAAGCTCCTTTTGTGCTTGAGACCACTACTGGACTCTTCTCCAGCTCTGTTTCCCTAATCTGCATTCTAAATCTCTTCTCTAAACAAAACTTGAATAACAACTTTTTATGATAAATGCTGAACACCTCCAAGATGACAGTTGCAAAATAAACTCTACTTTTACAACCCGAAAGCATTCTAAACATACAGAAAATACTTTTTTTATGCTGTCCTTTTCTTAAACACACACACACACAAGAATTTTCTTCTGTATGTGTGTATCTGTGTGTGTGTGCGTGTGTGTGTGTGTGTGTGTGTGTATATATATACGTTCCTGACGATCCTTCTGAAATGTGTGCATTCCCATCATGCTCCAGTGTTTTCCAGCCCCATGATGCCCTCACTTTTGATTGTGGAGATGATGCTGAAGTGCACAGGGTATTTACTGATCCGGTTATCTTGTTCTGTGACAGGCAGAATCAATCAATCAAGAGGCCGGCTTTGCACTTACATATTCCAGGCACATCTCCGCACTTCAGGATACGAGATCACAGTGTTATCCAGCCAAATTTGATCAACAAATGCAGTTCCCCTGTGCCACAGCAATCTCAGATGAAGATGTTATTATGTGGAACTGAGCAAAGTGATAAAGACAGTACAGCGGAGCCTGGAGAAGCCCGGCTGGACCACACTAACAGCTTTTATATACGAAGGCGATGATGTTCCTTTCTTCCAGATTATAAAAGTTCCCTTGATTTGAACAAAATCACGCTGTATATACACAGGTGACCCCCAACCACTGCATTTCCCCATCTATAACTAAAATCCTCAAGGAAGAAGCAACATACATTAGCATAACATTTCAGGCAAAATCCTTTAATAACAGGGCAGTATTTAAAGCACAAGAGAGCACATGTAAATATTCAAAGAGCTTTTCTGATAGTTTCTTGTGGATGTTATTATTGATCATTATTATTTGATGAAAGCTAATATTTGAAAGACAAAAAAACATGGTTTTATAACTTAATCAGTTACAAATAATCTTCTTTATCTCACATCTCTGACAGTGTAAGTTGGTGTCAATATTTTAAGTGGATCCCAAAAAAGTCTAAGAGGATGTCTTATTGTGCCAATAGCTTTCACTTCACTACTGCCCTGCAGTTATTTTACATTATTTAATCCCAAATCCCATCTTTTGGATTCTACCTTCCTCTTGCATTTTAAATCTTTAATGGGAGCCTTTGGCAGTCCATGGGTACAATGATTAGATATCTGGAGAGAGAAACTGAAAAATTAATCATCATTTCCATTTTATATTTTTGTATTACACTAAAAATTACTTACTCGTAGAGCTAACTTCTACACTCTTGCAATATGTTCCTTAACATTGCAAATGCTGAGAATGATTTCAGATAAAGTATGTCCAAACTGAGCCAGTAAACAGCCTTAAGTTATTCTTTGAGATTTCTATGCCGGGTTTTCATCCAAATTTCATTTCAAATAATTTTAATTAAGACACACTTATTGATTGAGGTTTCTTACATGTGGCCTAAAACCAGGGCAAAAGTACCCCAAGCTAATCACAGAAATGATGTTAAAATTGTTTATTATTCTTTTATGAATTTTCCTGCTTAAATTACAGTATTTCACAACTCTATGCAAAATGTGAAACACTAACCACATACAGTTTATTATAGAAACTGATGTATACATTAATCTGACCTTTACCTAAATACCTCCTTAACCACAAGGAACGAGTTTAAAAAAAAAACACCCGAAGTCAACTATCACATCATGAGTACCATCAAACTGTTAAATCTATTAACTTTGTTTTCTTTTTTCACTATTATTAAACTGGAAAGAAAAATTCAACTGGAAAATTGTGCCTTGTCGGTTCCCTTGTCATCATGTAATAAGTATGAGAAATATATGTGCAATGGCCAAATGGCCGGTAGACAAAACACCCACTCTAAGTGACGTACTGTTTTCCATACCACTCAGACAAAATCAAAACAACAGAACTGCTGCAAACAAAAACAAAATAACATTTCCCATCAGCATTCCAGACAGAGAAAATTTACAGGAAAAGAAGCTGGGAAAAGAACCAGAATGAAATAACTGCTCATACCTCCCCTCTTGGTAAAGCCATTTCTTCAGACAAACAGCACTTACTTTAACAGTGAAATGTTTAACAATTGATAAAATGTTTGCCGTTGCTGGAAAACTTTTTCCCCCACTTTGAGGCAAACATTTGCACTGTTTAAAGTGATGAAGTACTTCTATAGAACCAAGGGGCCTACATTTTTCCTTTTTAAAACAGGGGAAACTTAAGATAAGAAAAGAGACAGGTTATAGACGGGTACAGAGGTAAGTTTGCGATTTAATTACTTCTCCTTTCACAGAGAAATAGAGAAGTGCTTCCCAATAGTGCTGAGCCCGCATGGGAGGAGAGCATAAAACTCACTTGAAAAAGTAAAGATGAGCTCTTTTTACAGCTGAGTCACATTTATGTAACTTGATTAAGGTGCCAGCTCCCAGGAAGTTACTGGATCAGGGTTGAGCCTAGATACCTGCTCATAAACCGAGGCGGTGCAGTGGCTATCAACAGCTGTATCTGACTATTTCATCGAGTCAGTTTACAGTGTCTCCATCACAGTGGATGCCTGTCAGCTGCACTCTTGCTAACACAATTCCTGTGTTTTGCCTGGCAGTAAATGGACGCCTCTGCCCTAGCGTCTTCTAAACAACTCCGTTAACATTTGCCCCCGAGCGGCTCTCTCTTTGTCCAGTCCCTGTCTTCTAACAGATGTCATCCAAGCCTAATCAAGCATAAAATGGTCATAAATATTTCTTTCTGGTAGATTTCACATTCGCATTTCATGCAGGGACATGATATTTTTCTGCTACCTCCAGGGAGAGCCTAATGCAAAAACCAGTTACTTACATTCTAGCCTCATGTTCCTTTAGTAAAATGCAGAGCATGTTCTCAGTTCAAAGACATAAAAAGGTGTAAGACTTTATCTTCTGGCTTTTGTTTAACTGCACCTTTTTCTTTCCTCCCCACCCCCTCCACCACCAAATATATCTTCATCTTACAGTTTATCCTTATGCATTACAAATGTTCCTTTGTGCCTGAGAAAATATAAAACAGGGTCTAAAATGAGCCCATGTCTACCATATTTCAGTAACTTTAGGTTTTCAACATCAGGCTTCTTAATTGCTGGCAAAAAAAAAAAAAAAAAAAGATTTTTTTGCCCAGATATCTAATTCAAATAACAAGCTATTTAAGGAGTAGATAAGAAGACTCTCCTATTTTGTTTCATTTTATGCACAATTTTGGAACCTCCTTCATCATATTTAAACAATGGGATGAATCGAATGTACAAATTTAAGGTTCAAGCCAATTAGCGTTGAAAAAGAAAAGACAATCATGAGATAAGCCCTATTTCCAATACTTAAACTTTGATCAAGCAGGGGGAGCTACTTTGGATAATTAATCAGCCTCCTTAATGAGCGAAGAATTGGTAATCAGCACAATCATATTTATCTTCAGCAAACTTAGTAAATAATGAGTCTTAATCTAAAATAAAACTGTCCTAATAATACTTTCGAGGCCATATGTCTGTGTTTCTCTTTCCTATTCCCTTTGTCAAAACAAAAATCTTATATTGCTATTTAAAGTGAACTGCAAAACACTTAGCCGTATATATCACAACAATGACGCTCCTCCACCACCCTTTACTCCGTTGAGCCTAATATTTGATTACTGCTAGTCAAATCAAGCTTTCAGGCAAATAATCTCCATTTTTAAAGTTAATGAGATATGGTCATGTCGACAACAGCTTGCAGAAACTTTTAATTTTAATTCCTGCAGGCTGTGCTGGCCTCTTTTACAGCAACTACTGTATGAATGAGTCAAATTTGCCAACATGGCTTATGTAGACAAGTGCACACTAATTAAAAATACCCACTGGTATCATAATTTAAATACCATGAAAATAAACTGTGAAAGTCGCTCGGATCCAGTCTTCATGGTTTCCTTGGAGTGCGCTTCTTTCGACTATAGGATGTTTTATTGCTCGCGTATTCTTAGCTGAAAACCATTTTGCATCTTTGAGGAATTTGGGATTTTGATGTAATTATACAATTTGCGTTAATATTTATTTCACATAAGCTGTTAAGCAGGCCTCCCAGAACGACCACTAATTGAGAAAACCATATTGCTGAGGCAAGCAGCAAATTTATACTCTTGATTCAGCGTCCCATCCACAACTTCCTTTCATGGGGCCTCCTCTTGTCTCTCTGAGCTCCAATGAATTTAAAATAAAAACACGGTTATTTTAGTCCGTGTTTCTTCCTTTTCTTCTTTTTGTTTGAGTTTTCACTTTTCATCATATCTGTATTTTAACTGCTGTTCTTCCAAAGCAAAAAAGGTGGGCATGATTCTTCAACCTTCATCCAATTGCAAAATGCTGCTATCCATCCATCCATCCGGCCTTCCAACCATCCATCCATACAAACACACACTCACATTTTTTTTTTTTAATTTAAATCATTTTTGGCAAGGGAATTTCTGAGTCTGCTTTTGCTGGAATAAAAGCACATTTTCAACAGCGTACAAAGTTGGCATCGTGAGGGTTAAAGCTATTTGAGGGGTTAAATATGCAATTACCGCTGACTAAAACCAGAGAGACATATAGATAAATAGAAGAAATGAAGTCCCCAGGTCCCCTTCATCACATTCCTACCAGACAGAAACTCTTTAAGTCCCATTTTCAGATGTTAAATCATTGTTCACGCTGCACATATTTTCGCTATTCCTGGGGGAACAATATCTGAAGAGAGCGTGCTAACAAATGCAATCCCGTAAACAGGCATTTTTCCTCTTGTTGTTAGTACCTTTGTATTCCCGCTCCCGGCTCTGTCATCCATGGCTTCTCTCTGCTTTGAAGTTAAAGTACTGAATGAGCAGTGTCATCTATTATCCAGAGTGTGTATGTAGATTATAAATAAGAAATAAAAGTGACTTTCAGTACATTGCTTTTGCATTAGCAAGTTGCCTTCTCTCTTACCTCCTCTGTCCTTCATACTTGCAACCAACAATCTATTAGCAACCTGAATTTCAGGGTTTCTTTCGGAGGGAGACACAGACTGGAAAATGTGTATGCAACAACGTGAAAAGTTGTATTGACACACAAGGGCTGGGGTCTGAGCCAGGCCTCTGAATTCAGCTTTTCTGTCCTTAACCCTATCTTACAGATGTCCTTCAGGACGAGTGTCTGGTGATGGGACTGGCTCTTCATTTACATTTTTCTGTTGACAAACAGAGTCCATGAATATTAATTATTCTGAAGTTTATTTGCAGAAAAGGCACTTTCTAATCCTTATCAATTATTTATTAAAAATCTCCCCCACCTAATAATCTCATTAACATTATTATACTAAGGCCAACAGCAAATATTCCTTTGATAAGTAACAACCCAAGCCGCTATCCTTCCTGCCAAATTTCATAGAGCCTCCTTTGCTTAATCATGGATATCGTGGCTTTTTTCTCTAGGGTAGTCCTCCGCTACTTTTTTCTTTTTTATAATAAAATTCACAAACAGTGCCTTTTGTTATAAAATGAAAAATGTCTGATATATTATACTAAATGAAAAAGACAAAAACCTTGGAAAAATAGATATATGCCTGCTTTTTAATGCCCTGTTGGTTATATGCAGATTTACTAAACAGAAATCCCAAGAAACTAAATCCCCACAGTCCCAGAACATGAAGAGGCTTGAGGGACTCCATCAGGTTTGAAAATATGTGAGAGTCTCAAACAATGTAAAGCATATTAAAATCGCATCCAATAATGGTGACACCTATGTGTATATAGTGTTTCATTGCTTACCAGGCATTTTGACCTAAAACACTTCATCTGCTTCCCCTAATACTCCTCTAAAGTGTGTGGGGCAGTTATTATTAACCTTGAGGCTAAGCAACTGCCTAAGGTCACCAGGACAGAAGGTAGGAGGGCATGGACTCCAAATCCCACGTTTTCTCACCCAGAGTTTTGCATCCCACCTTGTTGACTGGTCTTGTGCTCAAAATGAGGCTCTCCTTTTCTATCTTCCTTCCCGCTTCTTTCTGGAATCATTGTTGGTCTTTTTACTTGTTGCTTGGAAATTTCGTTAGTTGCCTGGAATTCCGTTTTTCAAAGGGCTGCCCTGGCCACTGATCTGTGAGGTACCACCTTTTCCAAAAATCACGGAAGCACCGAATATCTAAAACTGAGCCTGATTACTAGTTTACTCAGAAACTAAAGATAGGAGAAGCGGCAGTTTCAGAGGCAAAGGTGAGGGAATGTGTTCTCTTTCCCTGTCCATGAGGGAGCTAGCTTTAAATTTCCCAGCACCATGCCCCCCTCCCATCTCTCTCCATCCTGGAGATGCAACGGTTTATGTTTAAATTTGGCCGGCGCGGGAAGAAACTAAACGTCAATCACTCCAGCGGAAGTTCTAAGGAACTCCTTTCATTGGCCCAGGGTCTTGGAGAAGGCCGGGGTTTCTCCCAGGATAAAAGTCCGTGCTCCCTCACCTGCGCCAGATTTCCAACTTTCTAGAATCCCCTCCCACACGGTCGGAGCTCCCTCGGGGACTTCCCCTCTGGAATCCCCTTCCACAGGCTTCGCGGAAGCCTCTCCCTTCTCCTTTCCTTCTCTTTTCTCTACCTAAATAAAATCACCTTTCTGCAACACCGTTTTGGATCCAAAATTTGACTTTGCGAGCATACAGTGCAGCTGAAGCAGCCTCACTGCTTATTCTTTAAAAGGTTAAAAGCCAAAAACCCACAACATCCCCCCCCTAAAAAAAACCAGGTCACAAAAGTAAACTTTGAAATGAAGTCGTATCCAAGGCTCTAAGAGTGAATGACTTTCTTCAGATCACAGGGTGAGTTACAGCAGCTACACTCAAACCCAGGCTGGCTGATACCTCTAACATTCTCAGACTGTATTTGCAGAGCCCTTGCATTTTGCAAACTTGAGAGATCACTTTTTTCCCTCTCTACCAACAGTTTCTCATCTATTGCCTGAGAAAATTAGTATCCCTATCACCACCCAGTCAGCCTGATTCTATTCACATTTCTAGAATGGGAAATGCCTCAATTTGGAAAAAAAGAAAACCAAAAACCGCCAAGTGCTGTGGCTCACGCCTGTAATCCCAGCACTTTGGGAGGCCCAGGCAGGCCAATCACCTTACCTCAGGAGTTCGAGACCAGCTTGGGTAACATGGTGAAACCTTGTCTCTATTAAAAACACAAAAATTAGCCAGGCATGGTGGGAGATGCCTGTAGTCTCAGCTATTTGGGAGACTGAGGCACAAGAATTGCTTGAACCCAGGAGGTAGAGATTGCAGTGAGCCAAGATCATGCCATTGCACTCCTGCCTGGGAGACAGAGTGAGACCGAAACGCGCGCGCGCGCGCGCACACACACACACACACACACACACAGACACACACACACTTTTTGCCTTAGTTCTTGTCCTGCATAAAAATCCTCCAAGCATAAAAGGATAGCGTTATCTTCTGATACAACATATTAGCTGTCATCCTATTAGTAAAACCATACATTAGACACAGAGAAGGAGCAGGCCTAGGCCAAAGTTAAGATGCTACACATTCCAGTGAGAAACTCAGTGACAGGCAACTTTAAGATGAGGGTAGCAGTGTGGGTGATAAAAGGCCAGTTCATGAAGACTAAGAAAATCTAGTAAGGAATTACCCAAGTTATCTCCTGCGTGGCTGATTAACAATGAGACGTGGAGATGAGGGCTGAAGTCATCTCACCAGGGATTGCTGGCATATTCTGGGAAGTCTAAGCTTCTTTCCAACAGCATTCAAGAAAACATGGGCTTGAAGTCATGAGGAAAACCACAATGAAGGAAGCTTTAAGGAATGGGAGTTGGGAAACCAACCATGGTGGGAAGGATGAAACAGGGAAGTTTTTGTTGTGATTGTTGCTTAAGAAGAAAGTGACAAAATAAAGTTACCAATTTTAAAGTATTATGTGGTTAGCAGAGGAACTTTATCACCTTCTATACAGAAAAAAATATCCTTGACCACCCTCCATCTATGGCCAAATCCAGTCCTCCTTTTTTTCAGGTAAAGTTTTATTTGAACACAGTCAGATCCATTATTTATGTAAGATCTATAGCTGCTTTCATGTGGAGTATTTGTGACAGAAAGAATAGCCTGCAAAGCCAAAAACAATTTTTTTACTACTTAAAGAAAATTTAGAGTTTTCAGATCCTTCTTGTAGAAAGATTACTGTGGTCCAGGTGCAGTGGATCACGCCTGTAATCCCAGCACTGTGGGAGGCTGAGGCAGGCAGAGGATCACGAGGTCAAGAGATGGAGACCATTCTGGCCAACATGGCGAAACCCCATCTCTACTACAAATAGAGAAATTAGTGGGATGTGGTGGCATGCGCCTGTAGTCCCAGCTACTTGGGAGGCCGAGGCAGGGGAATCGCTTGAACCCCGGAGGCAGAGGTTGCAGTGAGCTGAGATCATGCCACTGCACTCCAACCTGGGCAACCGAGTGAGACTGCATCTCAAAAAAAAAGAAAAGGAAAGAAAGATTACTGTGGAGGGAGATAAAACACACTTCCCAGTAACTGATAGTAAGAATTTAAGAGTAAGCTGGGTGCAGTGGTGTGCCCCTGTAGTCCCAGCTACTGGGAGGGTAAGACAGGAGATTTGCTGGAGCCCAGGCACCTATAAATAGCCATTGCATTCCAGCCTGGGCAACAGCAAGATCCCGTCCCCCCTAAAAACAGGAAAACAAAGGCATACAGGTACATAGTAATACACACATACTCTATGTATGGAATATTGTTCTCGATAGTGTCAGTACCATAGGAATAAAATTCCTGATTCACCCATCTTCACACATCATGGAAGGGTCCACAATATAGCTCACAAGACTGTTTCTAAATACATCAGGAGCATCCATGCAAAAGTTAATCAAAGGACAAAGCCTTTATTTTGTCTGAGCTTAGTTTCTTCATCCATAAAATGCGGGGCTGGATCATCTAAGGAATTTTAGAAATTCTATGACTCTACAGAGAAGGAATAAGGAGCAAAACGAATATACAATGTATGCACATGCATACACACACACACACACACCCCCCCCCAATATAACTGGGGTAGGAAGAGGAGGGTAGAAGAATCACGGAAACAACAGACTTTGGGTACAACCAACTTGGAGTAGATACATGTGTTATTTTTTTTTTTTTTTTTTTTTTTGAGATGGAGTCTAGCTCTTGTTGCCCCGGTTAGAGTGCAGTGGCATGATCTGGGCTCACTGCAACCATCACCCCCAGGTTCAAGTGATTTTCCTGCCTCAGCTTCCCCATTAGCTGAGATTACAGGCACCCACCACCACACCCAGTTCATTTTTGTATTTTCAGTAGAGATGGGGTTTCGCCATGGTGGCCAGGCTCATCTCGAACTCCTGATCTCAGGTGATCCACCCGCCTCAGCCTCCCAAAGTGCTGGGATTATAGGTGTAAGCCATGGTGCCTGGCCGATACATGTATATTAAAGGGAAAACCTGAAGTTACATTTGTCATTCTTAAAGGAGACGCATGAGCCACCGTGCCTGGCAGACGTATGTATATTAAAAGGAAAAACCGAAGTTACATTTGTCATTCTTACAAGAGGCATAGATTCCAAAAGAGAGCAATACCCTATTTAAACAAGTAATTGTTAGGAGAGATCAGGGTCTACTGAAACCTTCCAGAAAAGAGCTGTGGGCCTACAAAGAGACCAGGGAGATGAAGGAGCTGTTTTGGACTTTCATAGTAGCTTGAGGGGCAAATATCTAAGCTACCTAGAAACATGCATCTACTTCATTTGTCATACTGGGAATCAAAATAGCTTGACTTCCTTCTTCTGCCCAGCCAATGTGTCTCTTTTTTTGCACTGACAACACACACGTGTCCGTGATGACACCTACAAGGAATGGAGGCTCCCTGGCTCTCAAATAGCAGCCCAAAACTGGGAGACTTGCAATTTAAGGCTTTTCTTCAAATAAGATTGCTTTTCAGCCTTTTCCACTGTTCTTTTCAAAAGCAGACCCATCGGCTTGTTTTTCAAAGGTGAGAAAGCGATAAAGACAGACTAAAAACGATCCTCGGTAGCCTAGTTATTTGGGCTTTTGTGCTGATCCAGAATGGGGACCAACTAACATCTTAGCCATTTAATGATGAAGCAAGGACTCACGGACTGCGGGTAATCAGCTGACTTCATAAAATAAGCCATGAAAGGTAAAGACTTTCCTAAACCGGAAACAAATATATGCTTTCGCTGCTAGGGAAATGTACATAGTTTGACTTGTAGGTTATGAATCTTTAAAACTCCTACCCTAAGTCCTATCATACATCGTTTGTGAGTACTATCTTTTATTTATTGGGCTAAGCAATTGTTCTTTGTTGACTGGTGTGGTGTTCTATGTGAGCAAAGCAGGTGAGACACAGACACAGCAACACAAAATACCACTCCAGGAGCAAAGGACATTTTGTCAACAGAGCTAATCACTCTTAAAGCAAAATAGTCCACCCTTCCCAGATTTTAAAATAATGAAAATAACTGTGGCAACTTCCAAAGGACTAACTCATTCATCAGTGAAGCTGGGTGAATAATTTTCTCAAGAAACACAAGGTACCAGAAATATTTTATCCAAATACATTTTTGTTGGTCAGAATAGGGTTCAAGCCTGTTACATAATACTAAGAAAACATAGAAGGTTATTTCCCCTGTCCTGTCAGTGTGTGACAGCTGTTTGGGGTGCCTTGAGAGAGTACAATTTCAGTCTTCTGGTTCCAGTGTTCCCAAATATAACAGCAATAAAAGGGAGTATGTCAAAACCAAAATGGCTGCTTTTAAGTTGTCTATAAAATATCAATTGCAACCACTACTGCTCACAATTTAATATGTGCAGCCTTATTAGTAAACCCAGATTTCCCAGTTCTTAGCTGCAATACTTGCATCCCCATGACCAGTCAAAGGGGGGCAGTGATTAGAAAAGTTTTCTGTGTTGGAGGTATGGTTCAAGTCCTGCGGGGCCCTAATGCCTTAGCTTTATTGCCTATAGCACACTGTAAACATCACTGAATTTCTGCTACTTCTGGATAAAACAAAGGCCTTCTGGCTGGGCATGGTGGCATGTGCCTGTAGCTTCACCCACTTGAGAGGCTGGGGTGGGAGGTCTCCTTGAGCCAAGGAGTTTGAGGCTGCAGTGAGCTATGATTCAGCCAGGGCAAAAGAGCAAGAGGCTGTCTCAAAAAAAAGAAAGAAAAAAAGGTTCGATGCCTCATACCTATAATCCCAGCACTTTGGGAGGCTGATGTGAGCAGATAGCTTGAGGTTAGGAGTTGAAGACCAGCCTGGCAACATGGTGAAACCCCATCTCTACTAAAAATACAAAAGTTAGCCGGCTGTGGTAGCATATACCTGTAGTCCCAGCTACTTGGAGCTTGAGGCAAGAGGATCACTTGAACCTGGGAGGCGGAGGTTGCAGTGAGCTGAGATGGCGCCACTGCACTCCAGCCTGGGCAACAAAGCAACACTCGTCTCAAAAGAAAAAAAAAAAAAAAAACCAAAGGCCTTCCAATCAAAGTGTTTTAGAAACAGATGGAATCACGCTAACTTCAGTCTGATGGTGCCGGGCTTGGATGTTCACTGGAAGGACACAGGGCAACAGGTGTGAAGCAGGACTCCCTTTGAAATGAAATGAAACCAACCTAAGTTGCAAGGCACAGTTGCTTAAGAGTAAAATTAGCTACATCTGCTACAAATAAGGGCTCAATCTGAAAATAGGAGAGGGTGGAAATGGAAAAGCTGCTGTCTATGGGAATATTTAGTATTTGCTTTCTGAACTCAGCAAGAAAAGTTGGGTTGAAGTGGAATGATTCTGAATGACAAAACATTTCAGGGAACTGACAGTGGGGAAGGAGAGCAGGCAAAATGGGAGAAATCCTTTCGGAATGAACTGATCATCACAATAAACAAACACAGTAAGAGAGGCTTGAAAGCTCTGATGAAGAGCTCAGATCTGGAGTCAGGCAGATGCGGGGTTAAATCGGCTTGTCCAATTGTAAGCTGTGTCAAGGAGCTTGGGCAGCTAATTAAGTTTCTTCCTGTGTAGAACAAGCATTTTAAGAGTACTTAGCTCACAGGGTGCTTGTGAGAAGGAAGTGCACTAACACAGGTAGAGTACTAAGCATGAGTGCAGAGAGCAGAAGCTTTCCGTAAATTTTCCATTGCTATTATTATTACTTCTAATACTCTTACTACTAATAATATTAGTAGTTTCTCTTTTTTTGAGATGAAGTTTCGCTCTTGTCACCCATGCTGGACTGCAATGGCATGATCTCATCTCATTGCAACCTCTGCCTCCTGGGTTCAAGCGATTCTCCTGCCTCAGCTCCCCCATAGCTAGGATTACAGGCACTCGCCACCATGCCCAGCTAATTTATTTTTATTTTTAGAGACGGGGATTCCCCTGTTGGTCAGGCTGGTCTTAAACTCCTGACCTCAGGTGATCCACCCACCTCAGCCTCCCAAAGTGCTGGGATTATAGACATAAGTCACCACACCTGGCTTTTTTTTTTTTCCTCACTCAGTTGCCCAGGCTGGAGTGCAGTGGTGCGATCATGGTTCTACATCCAGGGCTCATCTTCCATCTCAGCCTTCCTATTATCTGGGACCACAGGCCTATGCTACCACAGCTGGCAAATTTTTTATTTATAGTACAGATGAGGTCTCGCTATGTTGCCCAAACTGGTTTTGAACTCCTGGGCTCAAGGGTTCCACCTGCCTCAGCCTCCCAAAGTGCTGGGATTTACAGGTGTGAGCCACCACACCTAGTTAGTCAATTCTAACCCATAAAAATCTTTGACAGCTGAGCACAGTGGCTTACGCCCATAATCCCAGCACTTTGGGAGGCCGAAGCAGGCAGATAACTTCAGGCCAGGAATTTAAGACCAGCCTGATCAACGTGGTGAAACCCTGTCTCATATAAAAACATAAAAATTATCTTGGTGTGGTGGTGCATGCCTGTAATCCCAGCTACTGGAGAGGCTAAGGCATGAGAATCACTTGAACCCAGGAGGCACTCTGTCTTAAAAAAAAAAAAAAAAAATTGACAATTAAGATGTTTAGGATTTTAAATAAAAAGAATATACTCATTCATTGAAACTAAGATGGCCTACCTATTACAACACCATGTTGAATGTTTCCTCTTAACAATATATATTTTTTAGACAAAATCCTTGTTGCTCAGGCTGGAATGTAGCGGTGCCATCTCGGCACACCGCAACCTCCGCCTCCTGGGTTCAAGTGATTCTCCTGTCTCTGCTTCCAGAGTAGCTGGGATTACAGATGCCCCCCACCATGCCCAGCTATTTTTTTTTTTTTTGTATTTTCACTAGAGAGGGGGTTTCATCATGTTGGTTTTGAACTTCTAAGTTCAAGTGATCCACCCGCCTCGGCCTCCCAAAATGCTGGAACTACAGGCATGAGCCACTGCACTAGCCTTAGCAATAATTTTTAAGAATTGTGCCTAAATATGGAATTAGGTGGCACAGTTAGAAGAATAATGAAGAAGGGAGGAATTAGAAAAACAGCCCGTAAACAATGCCATTTGAAACCAGTAACATGAATTTTCCCTTAAAACTGTAAACACACAAAATGTGAAATTTAAAAGATTAAAATGTGAAACACCGTGTAAGAATTAACTCTCACAATTCGCACTCATCAGTAACATTATTGCTAGCTTTGTTTTCATCCATAATGTTCTACGGTGGCGATGAGAATACAAATACATAAAGTGACCAGACATGATTTTTACAAGAAAGGCAAAACAGGTATCCACTAAAATGTTAACAGTTGTTATATCCATTAAATAGGATTGCAGGTGATAGAGCTTCTCTGTTTGCTTTCTTAGCTGCCTCTTCTAATTTTTCTACAATGAACGTGTCATTAATTGTACAGTTGAACATTCAAAATTATTTGCTATTCGATTTCCAATTGAAAACATCTGAATTGCACCCAAGCCTTACAAAGAGCCAGTGCTGAGGATTTCACTCAGCTCTGGCACATGGGATATTCTGTAGGCACCGGTAGAGTGAAGTGACTGTCTTGCCACCTCTTCCAGCACACTCAGCAACCATTCTCTAATTATGCCATAGTCTCTCTGCCAGTATTTTATGGGAGTTTTACAAGATGCACCTACAGCTAGTTATACTCACAAACTGAAGGACCTTCTAAAGTTCTTTAAAAAAAAACAAAAACCCACCTTTTTGTTTTCCTTGTTTTTAATTCTTTAGAAACTTCCCTAGCCTTCCAGAAATCAACAGTGGCCACAAGAATCACGTATTATTTCAGACTAGAACCTAAAAGAGAGACTCACCAGGCAACAGCCTAGGAAGCTACTGATTATATGTATTATATAATTATTTGCTGTCTTGCTTCTAGGTCCTAATCCCATGGAAAATATAGAGACAGCAGCAAAGAGCATTGAGACATGAAAGTCATTGCCACGTGTAAAATCATAGATGTTTAAAAAAATGCAGGCACAAGAATTTAGCCAGAAAAAAATAGACATGCCAATAAAAAAGCTGCTTCTTAAAATCTGGCTGGCAGTGTCCTTCCTCTCCCCAAAGGATACTCTTAGTAAAGAAAACATGGTAGATTTTTTTTCTCCCTTGCCTGTATTTGATTTCCAATTAAAATTAAATATAAACTGAAACGCCACCTGGATTTTAGCAAAATCCAATCCCCGCCCTCCACCCTTCCTTTTTTAAAAAGAAGAACCTGGGCTTACATATACAAACATTTTGCTAAATGACCCGTAGCAAATTGCGTAATGCCAGTAAAAGTTGTGTTTTTTAAGTTATGAGCCCCAAAGATTTTATCTGAAATAAAACCCTGATTCAATTCAGATTCTGGAGGCAAACTGTGTCCTTAACTCTGCCTCTAAATTTAAAACATTTGGTGTGTGGGGCCCCTTCAGTAATGCTGCCAGTAGGTATGGAGGATAAATTGTGTATTGATTAGGATATGTGTTTTCTTTTCTAAAATGGTACATTGGGGCACTAATTGCCTACAAGAACTGGGTCCTTCAGTCTCCACATAGAGGTCAGTTTCTAAACGAGGGTTTGCTTGTCAAGTAGATGTCGTACTGACTTCCATGTATCACCTCAATGAAGAAGGACAGAAATTGTATTTCTATAGAGGAGGGTTCTCCTTGGCGGTCTCCAACAGGAATGTCTACAGTGTCCTAAGGTGACTGGATTTGAATATAAAGCAAATGAGGCGGGCTAAAAAATAGAATGGTTCTGGCCCGGTGTGGTGGCTCATGCCTGTAATCCCAGAGCTTTGGGAGGCCAACGCAGGTAGATCACAAGGTCAGGAGATCAAGACCCCCTGGCCAACATGGTGAAACCCCATCTCTACTAAAATACAAAAATTAGCCGGGTGTGGTGGTGGGCGCCTGTCATCCCAGCTACTTGGGAGGCTGAGGCAGGAGAATCGCTTGAGCTGGGGAGGTGGAGGTTGCAGTGAGCTGAGATCGTATCACCGCACTGCAGCACAGCGTGGGTGACAGAACAAGACTCCGTCTCCCCCGCCACCAAAAAAAAAAAAAAAAGGAATGGTTCTAAAGACAACTTGATTCCCTCCTGGCCTCCACCTTTGGGTCCCCAAGACTTGACCCGTGGCTTTTCCCAGTCTTCAAAAGATACTAAGAAAGGATAGTAATAGAGTAAGGAGCACATTTTAATGGCTACTATGCCAAGGTCAATAAATTATTTAGCATATTCATCACATCGACCCCCTCAGAAAGTTATCTCTACTGCCCTGTTTTACAGATGAGAAAGTGAGGCTTCAAGAGATGTGGCTCAAGCCTGTAATCCCAGCACTTTGGGAGGCCGAGGCGGGTGGATCACGAGGTCGAGAGATCGAGACCATCCTGGTCAACATGGTGAAACCCCGTCTCTACTAAAAATACAAAAAATTAGCTGGGCATGGTGGCGCTTGCCTGTAATCCCAGCTACTCAGGAGGCTGAGGCAGGAGAATTGCCTGAACCCAGGAGGCGGAGGTTGCGGTGAGCCGAGATCGCGCCATTGCACTTCAGCCTGGGTAACAAGAGCGAAACTCCATCTCAAAAAAAAAAAAAAAAAGAGATGGCATGACTTGTCCAACTTCACTCATTGAGTTGTTGGCGCTAGAGGTGGGTTTTCAACTCTCATCAGTGGCATTCCAAAATGTCTCCAATAAAATATTCCTCCTGCCTTTTCCAGCTCCCCAGGCAATTTAAATCAGTCTTTAGCAGAAACAACATGAACTGGGGTAAGCAACCAAGTATATCTGTAATGACTGTGGACATGAGACATGATTAAGCCCACAGAGACTGGAAAGAAACAGAAGCAGGGAGCAGTGGAGGAAATTTAAAGAAAACAAGCGTGGTTTAAAAAAAAAAAAAAAATCCACACTCGGCCGGGTGCAGTGGTTCACACCTGTAATCCCCAGCACTATGTGAGGCCGAGGCGGGAGGATCACGAGGTCAAGAGATCAAGACTATCCTGGCCAACATGGTGAAACCCTGTCTCTACTAAAATACAAAAATTAGCTGGGCGTGGTGGTGTGTGCCTATAGTTCCAGCTAATTGGGAGGCTGAGGCAGGAGAATTGCTTGAACCCAGGAGGAAGGGTTGCAGCGAGCCGAGATTGTGCCACTGCACTCCAGCCTGGCGCCTGGCCAGAGAGCAGAACTCTGTCTCAAAAACAAAACAAAACAACAACAATAACAAAACAAAATCCATACTCTTAGGCCAGACGCGGTGGCTCACATCTGTAATCCCAGCACTTTGCGAGGCCAACATAGGCGGATCACAAGGTCAGGAGAGATCGAGACAATCCTAACACAGTGAAACCCTGTCTCTACTAAAAATACAAAAAGTTAGCTAGCTGAGTGTGGTAGCGTATACCTGTAGTCCCAGATATTCGGGAGGCTGAGGCAAGAGAACTCCTTGAACCCGGGAAGCGGAGGTTGCAGTGAGCCGAGATTGCACCGCTGCACTCTAGCTTGGGCAACAGAGCGAGATTCCATCTCAAAAAAAAAAAAAAAAAAAAAAAAAAAAAAAATCATACTCTTTTCATTGACAGGGAAATGATTTTTGTCAAAAATTGATGTTAGATAACGAGGAGTGGTTGTAAAATTTGATGGTGGGAGCAACTAGAAGTGAGGCAGAGATCTCCCTGTGGAGAGAGAATACCAGGGAGCAGCTAAGTGTAGCTGAGAACTTAAAGACATTATGGGAGAAAAACCTACCTGTAAAAGTTGTATCCCCTTATTCCTATGCAAAAATAAATCCTGTTCAAGGTACAGGTATTCTCTGCCATTTATATATATCATATATATATATCTCTCTCTCTCATAAAAGTTTCCCAACAGTATGAATGTGAATTAAATTAAAAATAACTTTTCATTTTTATTATAAATGTAATACATGTTATCATGTTATTGTAGAAATTTGGGGACATGCAGGAAAGTGTAATAGATACATATATAGATATACAGATATTTTTAAATAAAGAAAGAGTCTTGCTGTCACCACCCAGGCTGGAGTGCAGGGCACAATCATGGCTCATGGCAGCCTCAACCTCCTGGGCTCAAGTGATTCTCCCACCTCAGCCAACTGAGTTGCTGGGACTATAGGCACATGCTACCATGCCCGGCTAAGTTTGCTGTTGTCGTTGTTCTTAACGTTTAGTAGATACGAGGTCTAAGCTGCCCAGACTGATCTCTAACTCCTGAGCTTAAGTGATCATCCTGCCTCAGCCTCCCAGAGTGCAAGGATTACAGGCCTGAGCCACCATGCCTGCCCTAATGTATATAAAACAAACTATGATCCCATTAACATAACAAAAAAAAATCATTGCTAGCATACTCCTTTCAAGATTTTCCCCTAGAAATCATTATATTATGACCAACAATTTTTAAAGTTATTAAATATTCTACATTCTTAATGGGTATATAATATCATATCAGAATTATATGTGAGCACTTTTTAACCCTTCTAAGGCCAGACATTTAGGGTGCAATTAATTTTTCATATTATAAATACCATTACAATGAACATCTTTAGGCATAAATCTTTCTGTATGCCTCAAATCATTTCTGTAGGTTAAATTCCTAGTGATGGTCATGATGGTGGTGGCGGTGATGATGATGATAAAGAATACCAAAAGTTGGCTGAACATGGAAGCTCATTCCTGTAATCCGAGCACTTTGGGATGACGAGGCGGGTGGATCATTTGCGATCTGAAGTTCAAGATCAGCCTGGGCAACATGGTAAAAACCTGTCTCTACTAAAAATACAAAATTAGCTAGGCATGGTGGTACATGCCTACAATCCCAGCTACTCAGGGGGCTGAGGCAAGAGAATCACTTGAACCTGGGAGGGAGAGGTGGCCGTGAGCCGAGATCGCGCCATCGCACTCCAGTCTGGGCAAGAAGAGCGAAACTCTGTCTCAAAAGAAAAAAAATTAGCCAGGTAGTAGTGGTATGCTTCTGAAATCCCAGCTACTCGGGAGGCTGAGGCAGGAGAATCACTTGAACCCAGGAGGCAGAGGTTGCAGTGAGCGAGATTGTACCACTGCACTCCAGTATGGGTGACAGTAAAATCCTGTCTCGAAATAAAAAATAAAATAAAGAAAGAAAGAATATCAAAAGCTAAAGTTATCTACAATTTACCATGTGCTATGCAAACTTCTAAGCATGCTACATTTTATTTAGATTATTAATTGCTGCCGGGCGCGGTGGCTCAAGCCTGTAATCCCAGCACTTTGGGAGGCTGAGGCGGGTGGATCACGAGGTTAAGAGATCAAGACCATCCTGGTCAACATGGTGAAACCCTGTCTCTACTAAAAATACAAAAAATTAGCTGGGCATGGTGGCACATGCCTGTAATCCCAGCTACTCAGGAGGCTGTGGCAGGAGAATTGCTTGAACCCAGGAGGCGGAGGCTGTGGTGAGCCGAGATCGTGCCATTGCACTCCAGCCTGGGTAACAAGAGTGAAACTCCATCTCAAAAAAAAAAAAAAAAAGAAAGAAAGAAAGAAAGAAAGAAAAAGATTATTAATTGCTAATATTATTCCCATTTGATGGATATATAAACTGAGGCATAGAGAAACTGACTCATATAGTCACCCAACTAGCCAGTGGCAGAGCCAAACATACTGGCTGCACAGTTTATGCTGTTAAACTCTGCCAGTGGTTTTCCAAGTGTGGTTCTTCAACTGGCAGCAAAGAAGAGCTACAAACAGATATGCAAATTTGGAGGCCCCGCCCCAGATCTACAGAATAAAGTACTCTGGAGGTGGGTCCAGCAATCGATGTTTTAAGAAGCCCTCCAGATGATGCTCAGGCACATACAAGTTTGAGAATCACTGCTGACTGCCATAGAGCCATTCAGTAAGGCTGTATCCCTGAATCAAAGGGTCCGTTTTAAGCCTCTTGATGCCCAATGCCAAAATACCCCCAGAATAGGCTGCAGAAACTTACACTGCCATTTAGTCCAAGATCTTCCAACTGGTTTATAGTTAGAAGAATTTCAAGAGTGTGGAAATCTGGTGTTTACATTTGAACAGACATGAAATGGCTCTTGCTTTATATGACCTTACTTTTCAGAGTTTGCTTCAGAGCATGTACACTGCTACATTTAAAATATCTGAGAAATTATTCCAGGGACACATTGGGAAGCACTCCTCCAAAAAAGGAAACCTTTTCCAAATTAAAGAGAGATAGGTCACTAACATAGTTAACATCAACTAATCACAGAAAAGCCTAAGAATATTTGTCAAGAGACTGAAACAGCTGGCAAATCTGATTAACCTACAGAATAGCTGTGTAATTTTTTTTGGGCGGGGGCATATTGCAGATGAAATTGCAATTGCAAAATTGCACATACAAACACACTTTTCAGGGCACAAGTTGTTTGGGTTTCATCAGATTCACAAAGGAGAGGCCATAAGCCTGCAAAACATAAGAATGACTGTATTAGAGGCTGGGCACGGTGGCTCCTGCCTGTAATCTCAGCACTTCGGGAGGCCGAGGTGGGTGGATCACCTGAGGTCAGTAGTTCCAGACCAGCCTGGCTAACATGGTGGAACCTTATCTCTAATAAAATACAAAAAATTAGCCGGGTGTGGTGGTATGTGCCTATAATCCCAAGCTACTCAGGAGGGTGAGGCAGGAGAATTGCTTGAACCCAGGAGGTGGAGGTTGCAGTGAGCTGAGATCATGCCACTGCACTCCAGTCTGGATGACAGACCAAGACGCCATTTCAAAAAAAAAGAATGATGGTATTAGAGATATGGACTATGCCAATACAGATTTTTGAAAATTGTGAGATATAATAAATTATCCAATTATAAACTTAAAGACACAATCAAGAAAGTAAAAAGGGAAAGAAGAAAAGTCATGAAGGAGAAAATACAAAGCCAGTCTCACCTCCTCAGAAATATTTTCAGTTCATAAATAACTGAATTGAGCAAATGCCTGAAAATTTGGCAACTATTTTTAAATTAGGTATTATGGTTTCAATTATTCTTGCTACATTATAAATAGAGGTAAATTAGCTAAAATTCAATATAAACGTTTGTGAAATATGGACAACACCAACCAAATTACCACACTTGTCTGACCACATCTGATCTCTGGAAATCGTACAATCAACTTTGCGCCTGTGTAAACAGATACTCCTCGATCATTTCCTGGAGACCAGTAAGCTCAGATGCTAGGGTATGGCATAAAAAGACCTCTATGCACCATGTGCCTCCAGTCTTTCCAAGTACAAATCCAAACCTGCTTGTCTCAAAATTAAAAATGGCAAGACGGAAGAGACACAGCTTTTGGACATTTAAAATCTGTAAGTCAGAAGCCAAACCCATACAGTTCTGTGTGTATTTCCCATCCATTATATCCTGATAGAAGAGGTTAAAATAAATCTGCAGATGTGCACATACAGAGACGCTTTGCTAATTTCACCAGCGTCTAAAATCTCACCAACATAGACAGAGATTCGTCCTCTCCAGCCTACTGAAGATTTATTACCTAAATCACTCATCTATCAATTAGTTATATACATCTCTTCTACAGTTGATCTTCAATTTGCTTTAAAAATTATAAAAACTTTTCATGTTACCTGTTTATGTCTTGCTGCACTTTGATTAAATTATGAATTCTTTGAATGCAGGGTGATACTGAAAATAACATATTTTTGTATCTTCTAGCCAACTACAGGACTATGAACCTAAAATAGGTTATGTTTTTATGTTAATTTTCTTTGGTAAGAAGTCAGGGCCAAAGACATCTGTCCACTCTGTAAGTGACTCACTGAGTGAGTCCAACCTCCATTTTGTTACTAGGTTGGCGGGGGATTCTTTTAACTACCAATAACGTCAAAACTTAATTTGTAAGATGCCATCAGCTAAATGATTAGAAAGAAACTCTAGAGGAATGATGACAACTAGAATTCATTTTGCCACTCCAGAAATTATGAAACACAGTCTTAAACTACAGTATACATACATATTTATTTAAATACATAGATATTTTTCAGAGAGAATTTAGAAAAGAATGAGGAATGCTCCCTCAGTTTCGTCACTGTAAAGTCAGAGTAGAAGTTTGTAGAAGGCAAATCTTCTCACATCTGCCATTCATTAATCCAGGGATTGACAAACTTTCTGCAGAGGGCCAGATAAGTATCTTAGGCTTTGTGGGCCACACAATCTCTGTTGCAACAACTCACCTCTGCTGCTGCAGCATGAAAGCAGTTACAGGCAACAGTAAGCAAGTGGGTGTGGCTGTTTTTCAACAGAACTTTTATTTACTAGGTGGCAGGCCAGATCTGGCCCACAGGTCATAGTTAGCTGATTCCTGGTCTAGTCTGCAGACTTAAACACAGTGCCTTATACTCAGCCCTTACTCAAACGAGGTACTGAACCGACAGTTGAGACAAGTTTAAAATTATGTACAGAATGCAATCTTGACAATTATAATTATGAATCACTACATTACAGAATAAATATAATCTTGACAATTATAACTGTGAATGTCACATACTCAGTTTATGCATGATGCTTTTCCTGTCTTAAATACCTATTAATGGGCTGGGCGTGGTGGCTCACACCTGTAATCCCAGTCCTTTGGGAGGCAGAGGTGGGAGAATCAACTGAGGTCAGGAGTTGGAAACCAGCCTGGGCAACATGGTAAAACCCCATCTCTACTAAAAATACAGAATTAGTGGGCATGGTGGTGCACGTCTGTCATCCCAGCTACTAGGGAAGCTGAGTCAGGAGACTTGTTTGAACCTGAGAGGTGAAGGCTGCAGTGAGCTGAGATCGCACCATTGCACTCCAGCTTGGGTGACAAGAGCAAAACTCCATCTCAAAAAACAAAAAAACTACTAAAGATACAGTACACCTATATAAATACATGTGGTATATACACACAGCACACAGACAAAACTTTGTGTTTATAAGAAATAGAAACTGAATGAGAAAATCAGAATATCATCATGAAAATACACATTGTAAACACAGTTTGACTTAGTGCTTTCGGATGTTGAATTCCTATTGAGTTGAAATGGAAATATCACCCACAGGAAGAAAAAAAATGAGGGAAGGTAAGCAATATTATCACAGTATTATTTATCATACACATTGGGACTAAAAATAGTCAGGAAAGAATGAGCATTATGTCATTCTCTCCCAGTCTTTAACCTTGTAAAAGGTTGTTCGAGTTTGTAGAGGGCATATCAAGAGTCAATACAAGAGGCTATAAAGAGAACTACACTTTGTATCATGCAGCCCTGAAAAATTAACACTTAATAATTATAATAAAAAAATCACTTTTGCCCTGTTTTAGGATGCTACTTTGTATTTTATTAATTTTTTCCAAAAATATTCCTTCCTTTGGCTCTGAGAGGCTCATATGATTCTGCTGTTGAAAAGCAAAAGACATTTTACGCACAATTTTCCCTCTACTAGGAAGAGGTATATTGTGCCCTTCAGTGAACATAAAATTGATATTATCATCTCTTAGTTTATATCTCACTACTTAACCTTCAGATTAAAAGTTATTGGATTTGAATGACTAAGAAGACATCATGTCACCTTCCCTTCAATACGGAGAGACAGAAGTTGAAGAAGAGACAAGGAAATGTGATGAAAACACAACCTTAGGATCGGTGGATGCTTTGCCTCTTTCAATAGATGGCTATGATACTGACAACGCAGTTGTGTTTGTGTGGATAATATATTCTGAAATTAATTGTCTACTTCAAGAAACCTTGCTGAAGATAAATCTGTGTTAGCAAGTTCATTTTATTTTGGGCACGGTCAAAAAGGCACGGTCTACCAGTAGGGATAAAATAGTTAATTCAAGGGGAACACAGAGTTACCAACCTTTAAAAAAATCCAATACCCTCCACAGTTGATATCTGCATTATCAGTGGTTTATGCAGAAGATCCTGCAAAATGTCCACATGGAAAGATGAAAAAGAAGAAGAGAGCTTCCTTCCCGCTTTCCCTCTCTGGGCATGGCTCAATTTAAAAACACAAAGAAGACTAGGCCTTTAAGTCCCCAGGCAGTTTAATCTATACCTCCTAAATAGTCGTCTTCCAATAGTACCGGCTCTTTAATAATTACACATTGCACTTTTCCAACAAAAGAAACACAACATGCACCCCCTTACCACCTTAAAAACAAACTCATTCTAAGAAGCTTGTGTCAATATGGAACAAAGACTTTATCAAAGATCTAACTTCGTAGTTTTGTTCTCTCAAAGAGATAAGCCCATTCCATGATCAATAGGAACACAAGTGGTTTATCAGCCCTTCCCATGTGACTTTTGGAAGATGTACTCATTAGTAACTGTCAAACGGAAAATACTCGATAATTTTAATGCAAATAAACATATGCAATCAAAATAGTGAGTTTTAGAAACATAGAATTTTTTTTTTGCAAGACTTTTAAAAAAATGACTTTTTCAAAAAAAGCCCATCCTTTATTATTTGCTCTTAACCTCTTAGTAGCAGCTGAGAAAGGAGTTCAGGTTCTTTCCCATGCCCCTCTCTTTTATTTCATGGTGCCCCCATTTTGCCAGTCATTAAAATGGAACATCCTGACTCATCACTGGTGACTCCCACTCCTTGGCATTTGCATACCTCATAATTCAAAAGGTCCTGTTGGTTTTTCCAACATTCCCCTCAGCAATCTCTTCTAATGCAGTCCTTCCTTTCTCTTTCCATTTCACTCATTCATAGTCTGTCAAAGAACTGCCCTATGTCAGGTACTATGCTGTGTGCTGTGGAAGCACCAGGGAATGAGAAAGATGATCCCAGCCTCCCTTCCTTGATGTCCTTGATGGAACTTAACATTTGACTAAGGGATTCGGATGGAGGAGGAGATGATCAGGAAGCCAGGAGGAATCAACAACAAGGTGCCCTCAATTCAATGGGACCAGGTTAGTGGCCCCTTACTAAATGCCAGACCAACTGCAGTGGCACTGTCAGAGCCACTCATCTCTCTGGGATTTCCTCCCTTCCAAGCCAGCTAGGTTCAACCTTCTCATCTGCTTTTAGTATACCACCTCTCATATGGCCTTTCTTCTCTACTTAGAAGCCTCCCATAAGCTGAACCCAATCTGCCTTCTCACCAACTTCCTACTGCCTCCATAGTTATTTTTCAAGCTCGAGCTGAGTAAACCAAGTTATTCTCCCATGTTTTCCTAGCACCTGCCACATCAGATGCCCCTCTACCCCCATTTCTTCCACATAGGGATGCTCAATAAACCATAGTTAAATAAGGCTGGGTGTGGTGGCACATGCCTGCAATCCTGGCCCTTTGAGAGGCTGAGGTGGGAGGATCGCTTGAGCCCAGGAGTTCAAGACCAGATTAGGCAATACAGTGAGACCTATATCTCTATGGAAAAACAACACAACAAAACGAAACAAAAACAGCTGCGTGTAGTGGTACGACTGCCGTCCCAGTGACTCAGGGGCCTGGGGCGGGAGGATCGCTGGAGCCCGGAGAGGTCAAGGCTGCAGTAAGCCATGATCAGAACCCTGTACTCCAGTCTGGGCAACCAAGTTAGACCCCGTCTCAAAACAAAACGAAACAACAAAAAAAGGAAAAACGAAATGCAAAAAGTTCAATGAAAGAATATGCAAACAATCAAAGAAATCAACCTCATCTGTTTTCTAGTGGCACCCATTTATTAGCACACTTGCAACAAAGCTGAGACAAGGTCAGCATGGGAAACTCTCTTCACAACATTTTCTTGTGAGGGGCGGATAACGTGGCTGTATTTCTACGAATCAAATCAAACACAGTATTTAGCAAAGGGTCTCTGGAATGTTACAAGTATCACTTCATAATTACAATAGATTTGAGTTCAAAGACAAAGTGATGAAAAGAAACTTTCTAACGTTGGGTTCAATTGCCTACATAAACTTCCTTCTTGTGGCTCCGTGTACCACTGGCATTTATGTTGCTATTCTTCTTTGTCATAAAAGCAGTCACCTTGTAACCCTTTTTATCAAGTAATCTATGCACTACCTAAAAGTACACTAGACTCCATCAGGCAAGCTATAGGTTTACATTATATAAACATTCCAATTCTGCCTGCTCAGCTCGAGTTGTCAATAAACGCAAGCCATTGCAAAACAGCAAAGTAGGTTCCTTGCCTTCAGAGAACAGATAGGACCTGCCAGTTTTGCAAAAACAAACTCTTCGCAATCACTGAAACTAATCTGTCAACAAATTACCATTAAAGTCATATCTCCTGAAAGTTCAAAACAGATTTGTGAGTAGACAAGAGATAGGGCGAGTTTTTTTATGATTATTTTTATTAGCTCACAGGTCAGGGCTCAAAATTACCTTTTCAAAGCGGCAAAGCTTTCTCTTGAAGTCAAGAGGGAACACTTCACTCATAATGAAATGTGGCACCTGGCTTTCTATTACCACATTCTCCTCTGCTATGGGTCTTTTTTCTTCTTTTGCTTCTTGGGCCATTTTCATTTTCAATGGAGAGATTAATGACACACAACTGTTTAGTAATCAAAACTTGAAAGAATTTCATAGAAGGCTCACATCACAAGTTACATAAATCTTTGACATCATGGAAGGCAGGTCTAAACTAACAGAGTAGAGAACTAAATTTAGCATTCAGGGTGAAATAAGCCTTTTCTAGAAACAGCCACAAAGGGAATTAAGAAAGTGTAGGGGGGTCAGTGTTGTGGCTGCTTTTTCTTTATTTGTCAGAATTATCTGAATTCCTGTCTCTCTTTTGTTTCAGTTTGTTTGCATGGCTATCACTAACATTTTGGTGGCATTGATTCTTACATGAAATATTTCTGACCATCAATACTTTCCACATTACTTGATCTCTGCAGGGTCTTCAATAAAAGTATATCTCAGCATGGCAATTCCTTTAAAACTACAGCTGGGATTTTACCTACCAGCAAGGGAAGGTGCTAGCCCCCAGCACAATACCTGGCCCCATGAAGGCATTCGATAAGTATTAATAATACCTGCTTCTATGCCCCCTTTCTGGAAGTTTCCCTTCCAGGACACAGAGGTGCTGACCAGCTTTTCCCTGTCAGCATCAAGAGATCCTTTCTTTAGACACAGTCCTCAGCATCTGCCAAGGGAAAGGCCACTTGACAGCATTTCTAGCCAAGTTCATAAGCAACCTGTTTCAAAGACAAAAGGGGTAGAATGGTACGGCCAACCCAGCCATTACCACCCAGCCTTTCCACCTATAGATCCACACCATATAACCTGTGTCATTCTCCATAAGGTATGAAACAAGGCCAAGAATGGCCTCTGGAATTTTAATATGGTGCCCCAGAGGCCTGTGGGTCAAAATTAGATGCAATAAGCACCTTCATGCAGAGGTGCTTACTGCCAGAAGAGACACACCGACAAGTATTTCCTGCAGGCTCTGTATCTCATAGAGGCAGTTAAAAGGCAGGAAATATTCACAGGACGGCTTCCTCCTTCTACTCAATATCCATGAGCAATTTTACTGACAAAAACTCATGAAGGGATACATTTTGCTATTTTGAATGTGACGAGAAGAATTTTCATTTGCTTGTGGATTTTTTGTTTTTTCTCTCTGTGTGTGTTTTGACACAGGGTCGCACTCTGTTGCCCAGCCCAGGCTGGAGTGCAGTGGTACGATCTCAGCTCACTGCAGCCTCGGCCTCCCACACTTAAGTGATTCTCCCACTTCAGCCTCATGAGTAGCTGGGACCACAGTCATGTGCCATCACTCCTGGCTAATTTTTATATTTTTTTGTAGAGACAATGTTTCACGGTGTTGCCCAGGCTAGTCTGGAACTCCTGAGCTCAAAAGATCTGCCCACCTTGCCCTCCCAAAATGCTGGAATTACAGGCATGAAACAATGCATGCAGCCTGCTTATGTATTTATTTATACTGAAACAAAAAAAAAGTATTTCTACCCTGCTCTGAAAGCATTGACATGATGGTCCCTCTAAAACCATTTTCAATGTTCAGAGGACCTGGTATATCATTTTCTGATTCTCCCAGCTTCCTCCAACAGTGTATTTTCTACCTTCCCTTTGTTTTTTGTTTGTTTATTTGGAACTTTTTTGTTTGTTTGTTTTTTGTTTTGTTTTGTTTTGTTTTGTTTGGAGACAGACTCTCACTTTTTCATCCAGGCTGGAATGCAGTGGCCGGATCTTGGCTCACTGCAACCTCCACCTCCCAGGTTCAAGTGATTCTCCTGTCTCAGCCTCCTGAGTAGCTGAGACTACAGTTGTGCACCAACATGCCCAGTTAATTTTTGTATTTTTAGTAGAGACAGGGTTTTGCCACATTGATCAGGCTGGCCTTGAACTCCTGGCCTCAAGTGATGGGCCCGCCTTACCTCCCGAAGTGCTGGGATTACAGTCAGGAGGCACCCCGGCAGCCCTCTGCATCCCCTTTGAATATGAATAACTAGGCATTTTGCCTGAGTCCCACCCATTTCTCTGAGCTTCTCGTGTTCCGGGAAATGACTAATCTTTAAGCTCCTTCAATGGCTCACTGGAAAAATTCAACCCAATGGGTCCTCTTTACTCCCCTTCTTCTCTTTCAAGAGAAGCTCCCTATCTACCGTTCCCACCTCCTTACTACTCATTTCACATTTTCTCTCCTTCTTTTACATTGTTAACTTAAAACATACACACTGTCTTCTGGACCACAAGACCCACCCCCTTAAACCAAATGTCAAAGAAAGAAGCCATGGGAACCAAACACTTTGCTTATCCACACTCTCTAAATAATACACGTGCAAATTCCAAATACGGCATATCTTATTTTTATGTTTCTCTCACAGATTCCCTCCAAACTGCCCTCTTCATACAAAATGATAGCCACACCTCAAAACTGCAGCAAGCAAAGCTCTCTCTCTACTCACTTGCAGACAATAAAACTGCCAGGTGGTACCAAAAAAAAAAAAAAAAAAAAGAACGAAACCCCACAAAAACTTCATCATTAAATGGAATGTTGCTAAGAAATAGCTGTTTTATTTAACAGCTATTCATTTTTATTGAATAAACATTTTCTAGTATGCATTCTGTTAATTGACCTGACAGCATATGCTGTATATGGAGAAACTTCTAAACATTATGCTCTATGTAATATGCTTATCTGAAAAAGCTCTCATTTGCAGCAATATGGAAATAAAATTCTGCTTTCTAAAATTCAAGACTTTTTAAATGCATTAATCCACACAGTTTATGAAATTGTTCTGGACATTTTAAAACCCTTTCTTTAAGGAAAAAAAAAAACACTTTAGTCATTGCTAATAGTATTTGTTGCTGAGTTTCATAATGGACTAGTGCACATCCAATACAACTTTTACAGACATAGAAATGGGGCAGGCATAATAGGAAATAAAAAGCAGTTATGGTATCGGGGAAAGAATTACTCAATGGATAAAAGAAAATGCTCAGAAACTCTATCAAATTATATTATTAGAAACTATTGTTATAATAGTTTCATGGCCCAGACATAAACAGAGTTGAAACATTATGGAGATAATACATTTAGTCTTGAGGAAGGAAGACAGTTGTAAGTGTGTTGGCGGGCTCTACCAGCTAATGGCAGCACCTCTCTTGGGCTGATGGTTTCTGAGTGATGAGTCTACCTTCCAGCCCAGAATCGCCAACTCCACTACCTAGAGGCATAAATGAGCAATGCTGCTGGTGGGAAGGCGAGCAGGCTGGAGGGCTGCAGGCTCCCTGTCTTCTGTAGCAATTCATCTCCCAACAATTGTTGCCCTTGCGGGACTATCAGCCCAAGGTTACCAGATATTCTAATTTTTCAAAAGAAGATGGAAAAGCCAGATTTGCCCCATTTCTCTAAGTTGTCAACTCATTTTTAGGAAAAAAAAAAAACAAAAAAAAAACCACAATACCATTAGAACGCAATTAAGCCAACTTACAAACAAAACTATGGAACGTGTGCACTCCACAGTGAATCTGTCCGGGCCCTCCCATTCTGAAAAGGGCATTTGCTGAAAAATTTGTAATTATCTTTGATAATATGTAGCAAACATGGAAAGGTTTGCATTTATTTATTTTAAATCCTGGCACTAAGTAAAAACTCTCCTGGTATCCTCAATGATGGTACTGGTGCAACTGGAAAATCCTCCAGCATTCAATATAACACACAGCATAATTAACTCGTTTTTATACCAAGTGCTTTTAAGCCAGATCTTTGTGTTCCACGGACTTCTAACATATTTTACAGTTCTAATTCTCTTCCACTGTCCTACATTAATCAAAGCTGTAACCCCTGTTGTCTTTGTACTACGGAATCAGAATGTGCCCCTGGCGAGGAATGGGGGAAAAGTCAACAGGAATTAAATTTCAGTGCAACTGTTTACTCAACTGTGGCCTGCAGTTATTGAAATTTTATCCGTGGTTTTGTGTGACTACCGCAGTAATGAATTCAGCATGGCTGTGATTTTCTCACTGCTGGTATTCTCACTTCAAGTAAAAACCTGTAGAATAAAAATGATGAAAACAACCATAGTCCACTGCAGAATGCTCACATTTCTCGAAACTGTCTAATTGTTGTAGTTTTCAGTCTGGAAGAAAACACTGATAACTCTAGTCCTGTAGAAATATTTTCAATCCTACAGTTTTTATTTCATCTACAGATTTCCCTTTTCCCCAACAACCTGTGAAGAGCCTTATCATATACTTAGGGGAGTCGAACAGCTGTGAATGTTATATTTTAAAAGACCTCAAAGGGCTTGCCAACCACAATACATGGTGTTTTAGCCACAATGATAGACCTTACTGCTTTGTTTCTTCCCAAAACGTGTCAATGGCATATGGAGAAAACACTGTCATAAAACATTTAAAAACAGTATAAAAGTCTAATCATAAGACATTTCTTGACCTTTATATCAATAACTCATAACAAGAAATTTTCCAAAATGGTCAGAGTGAAGGTAAAGAGGGAAGATGTGGATAAATACGTTTGCAACTGATACTTTTTAAGGAAGATGCTGGTGAAATATGCTTTTATAACTTTATTCTGTGTAGCCAATTTGTTATCGCTGTTGTGTATGTGTGTGTACATGTATACGTACACGTTTTGATGGTTTATATGTAAATCTTTTTGGCTGACTCACTACTTTGAGAACCTGAATGATTTTTAGCTCCTCAAATAAAAATCAGAAGTTAATTTCCCACTTATTTAATTCATGTACTCTAAATACTAATTATTTAGTATCACCACGTCAGTCAGTAGCCCCACCTCAAGTGCCTCATAAAGAAATAGTCAATCTTGGCTGGGCATGGTGGCACACACCTGTAATCCCAGCACTTTGGCAGGCCGAGGCAGGTGGATCATGAGGTCAAGAGATGGAGACCACCCTGGGCAACATGGTGAAACCCCATCTGGACTAAAAACACAAAAATTATCTGGGCATGGTAGCGTGTGCCTGTATTCCTCACTACTTGGGAGGCTGAGGCAGGAGAATTGCTTGAACCCAGGAGGCAGAGGTTGCCGTGAGCCGATACGGTGCCACTGCACTCCAGCCTGGCAACAGAGCGAGACTCCGTCTCAAAAAAACAACAAAGAAAAGAAATAGTCAATCTTGACACTTCTCTGGTAAGGGCATAGATGATAGCATTCAAAAACATTATTTATTCTCAATACAATGGCTGAGAACATCACATGAAGATGTACTAGCACAAATACACAAAGACCCTTTTACTATCTACTGCTGGGTTTTGCTAACAACCTCACTGGTTGGAATTTGGCCACCTGCACTAACCTAAATGCACGAAGTTTATATACAACAAACATCACAAATTCCAGCTGAAGTGAGCCTGTGGTACAGGCACAAATGCGTCTGGATTGCCAATGAAAGAAATATCAAATCACTTGCAGGAAGTTCTCTGAACTATGACTTTTGCTGGTCTGTGACTTTTCCTTTCTTATGCTTTGTTGCATCTTTTTCCCAACAGGTTCCATAGTCTCATGTTGGTTCCACCACCTTGTAAGGAGCTAACAATCTAATCATCCCTGATGTTTTACAAAAAACTCAGCCAGGCGCGGTGGCTCATGCTTTAATCCCAGCACTTTAGAAGGCCAAGGCAGGTGGATCACGAGGTCATCCTGGCCAACATGGTGAAACCCCGTCTCTACTAAAAAATATACAAAAATTATCTGAGCATGGTGGTATGTGCCTGTAGTCCCAGCTACTCAGGAGACAGAGGCAGGAGAATCACTGGAACCAGGGAGTCAGAGGTTGCAGTGAGCCAAGATCGCGCCACTGCACTCCAGTCTGGTGACAGATCGAGACTCCGTCTCAAAAAAAACCTCTTAGCAAGGAGGAAATAAAACATGGTTTACAGCCTGTCTCAAAGTTGCATCCCAAACATAAGCTTAGCTAGCTTCTCTGACACAAATTCCAAGAAAATGGTTTGAGAAGCACTTTCTCTTTATCTTCCCTTTCCTCACAAAAGTTCCTGCCACGTTCAGAAAGGCCGAAAGATACAACATTCTTTTTAATTCACCTGTTTCTGAGTGGCACCACAACTATGTTTTGAATAAGTAAGTTAAGAACAAAACTGGTCACAAACCGTCTATTATTATTAACCAAACCTAATAATACTTCCTGATTCCAAGAGAGGCTGGGAAACCAAAGCCAGTCTTCAAGCAAATGCTGTCTACTTATTTGAATTTTTATCCACATTTTGACAACAAAACACCATTTCTTGGGTTTTGTTGGACATCACTGCTCCGATGTCCAATGGTCACCTGTACCACTTGGAAATATTTTACCAGTCACTCACAGATACCTAGTTCTGTACCTGTTAAAAGTATAACTAACAGGAATGAGTATGTCCCAACTTACAGACATTTTGGGGAGGCACTAATAAGAGACAGTTTAAAAGAGTATGACTTAGCCACAAACCCACTGCTGCATGAACACAGGGAACATATGTAAACACCCTTATACCCCCAATCCTACAGGTAGAGAGAAGCAACTTCCTGCAGTGATGCCCATATTCTAGATGTTTTGGACGTTATCTAACCATTTCTGCCTGCATCTTTACGTATTTCTTTGTTTTCTTTCTTTTTTTTGGGGGGGGGGGGGTACCGAGTCTTGCTGTTGCCCAGGCTGGAGTGCAGTGGCATAGTCTCGGCTCACTGCAACCTCTGCCATCCTGGGTTCAACCCATTCTCCTGCCTCAGCCTCCCTAGTAGCTGGGAAGACAGGCACGTGCCACCACCCCTGGCTAATTTTTTGTATTTTAGTAGAGACGGGGTTTCACCACGTTGGCCAGACTGGTCTTGCACTCCTGACCTTGTGATCTGCCCGCCTCGGCCTCCCAAAGTGCTGGGATTACAGACGTCAGCCACCGTACCCGGCCCTATGTATTTATTTCAACTCTCCTTACTCATTTTTATTCCTTAGCCTTTACTTTCTTCTCCATAGGCTTAAGCCTGTTTTTTGCTTTATTTTAATTTTTGTATGAAAGCCCTGAGAGCCACTTCTCCAAAGAGTCATTTTATTCCAAACAGGGACAGCTTAGGCTGACACAGGCCCACTCCAACTTCCTCTCAACAACTGCTCCCCACAAGGGGACCTGCAAGATTTCCAACTCCCAAGGGCTTGAAAATTAGTCTCTTAAGCCAACTGCTGGGAACCCTAGAGGACTGACGGGCTACGAGATCCCGCTGACAGAAAGATGCACAGACAGGTGAGCAGAAGACACCGATCGTGATGAAGTGTAAAATTCAGCGGTAAAATTCGCACCCACCACCCTCCACTTCCCAGCAGTCCGAAGCCCAGTACCTGTTGCTGCTGCTGCGCGTGGGCGAGGTCGGCTGCCCCGATGTCCACGGCCGGCGTCTCTCCGTTGGACCGCCCCTCCCGAAGACCGCCGCACTCTAATAAGTGGTTGCTGCCGCCGGACCCATTCTGGATGGCTGAACCGTTACTTTTTGTCTCAGTCCCAGATTCTTGCATCATGACTCAAAAACCTGATACAAGGATTTCCAAGATGGGGAGGAGGGGGAAGAAAAAAAAAAAGCAGCTGTTAAAACAGTTGTTGTGCATAAGGAGAAGGGCCTTGCTTTAAATGTTGCCAAAATCTGTAAACAGTTGTCATTTTCTTTCACTCATCTTATCCTCTCATTAGTGGGCCAGGCCCCCAGGTTCTGAGTCTGAAACTGTCATTCCCCAATTTAAGTTTCAGTAGTATTGTTTTAAATATATTATCACCCTTAGAAAAAGTAAGTATTTGTGGGTAAACCTAAAATTCAAGATTAAATTTTCCTTATATCTGGTTTCTTTGTTCAAAAACCAGCAAGTCATCATATGGAGCATATTAGGTATAAACATTAAATTTCAACATGTGCAGGCTATTTGTTTATATTACACTTCTTTTTTTTTTTTTTTTTTTTTTTTGAGACAGAGCCTCGCTCTGTTGCCCAGGCTGAAGTGCAGTGGCATGAGCTCCATTCACTGCAACCTCCGTCTCCCAGACTCAAGTAATTCTCCTTCCTCAGCCTCCCGAGTAGCTAGGATTACTGGCACCCACCACCATGCCCAGCTCATTTTTGTATTTTTAGTAGAGACAGGGTTTTACCATGTTGGCCAGGCTGGTTTTGAACTCATGACCTCAGACGATCTGCCCGCCTCAGCCTCCTAAAGTGCTGTGATTATAGCTGTGAGCCATGGTGCCTGGTCAAAAGTACTAAAAGTCTAATAGAAAAAATATATATATAGGGCTGGGCGTGGTGGCTCACGCTTGAGGCTGAGTCGGGTGGAACACTTGAGGTCAGGAGCTTGAGACCAGCCTGGCCAGCATGGTGAAACCCTGTCTCTACTAAAAATACAAAACAAAACAAAACAAAACAAAACAAAATTTAGCCAGGCATGGTGGCAGGCACCTGTAATCCCAGTTACTCGGGAAGCTGAGGCATGAGAATTGCTTGAACCCAGGATGTGGATGTTGCAGTGACCTGAGATTTAGCCATTGCACTCCAGCCTGGGCAACAGAGCCAGAGCAACAGAGTGAGACTCCGTCTCAAAACAGAGAGAGAAAAAAAGAAAAATATATAGTGCAAAATGAGCAGCTATAAAATATCACTAGGGTGTAAATACATTTCACATTCATTCTTATTACTCTCTGGGCACAAAACCATTTTCCCAGAGAGCCAATTCGGCACTTGGCTCAGAAAACCTGTCCAAAGATGACAAAAGACAGATAACATTTGCTAATACCAACTGCTAACCATCTACTGATCACCAGTGTTGGTTCAGGCAGGCCGTAATATGGGTGATTCACACACATTCTCTAATTTAGTGCTGATGACAATTGCTACCCCCAGTTTGTGGATGAGAAAACTAAGGCTCCGCAAGTTATTTAATTTGTCCACTACAAGTCACAGCTAGTAATGGTGGAATCAGGATTTGAACCAGTTCAGTTCAGTCCAAGCTCTTAATCACAACGAGTATTTTTAAAGTTGAGGTTCCGTGGGGGGCAAAACAATGAAAATGGCAGGGTCATGCCCCAAGTTCCTAGACCAGTCATAAAAGGAAGTGAAGAGTTCAAATATGAAAGCTGAGAAATGCCTGAGTAATTAAGACTTTAATGTGAAATACCAATCCCAGATTAAAGGGCAGAAAATTTTTACCCAAATGTGTTCCAATCGTGGAAGGACGTATGTACAACCAATGCTATAGATTTCTGCCCCGTACATGAAATGTGACAACAGGGAAATTTCAGTCTTTGGGTATCTTTAGAGGACATTGTTTTCCTGCTAGAAACTAGATGAAGTCTGTTTTCTGCAGACTTGCACAAAAACCAAATGGAAAAATTAAAGGCAGAAAAATTCACATCTTTCTTCATTTCCTTTCATTGCATATCATGATCCAACTTGATACAGACTTCATAAACCCAAAAGATGTATATATTTTTTAAGTTGATCCAATTCTGAAGTAGATTAAGAATGGCATTTTTCACTAGCAGGTGGGAAACAAACTCAGAAGCAACAGCTGATTCACTCTCATTTCTTGATTTTTACTATTTTTTTTCTTTCTCATCTCTTCAGATCAGACTTTCTAATAATTATAGTCCTTTAGAAATTGCACTTATATTCTTACTGACCAAAGAGGAAAGAATCTATCAAAAATAACCAAAACCTTCCCTAAGATATAAGAACTAGGTAACAAGATAATTTGTGACAACATGAGTGCCTTGTCCATCACCAAAAAATTCATTTCAAGAAATGAATTTGTGAAACCTAGGTACTTCTCCCTGGGTGTTTCAGTCTCTCTTCCACAAACTTGCCCTTTGTACAGAACACGAAAGGAAAAGAGCTGGGTGCAATGTTTCATGCCTTTAATCCCAGCACTTTGGGAGGCCAAGGAAGGCAGATCACTTGAGGTCAGGAGTTTGAGACCAGCCTGGCCCACATGGTGAAACCAGTCTCTGCTAAAAATACAAAAAAATTAGCCGGGCAGGGTGGCATATGCCTGTAATCCCAGCTACTACGGAGGTTAAGGCAGGAGAAGTGCTTGAATCCAGGAGGCCAAGCTTGCAGTGAGCAGAGGGCATGTGACAGAGTGAGGCTCTGTCTCAAAAAAACAGGGGCGGGGGAGGAACCAAGGAAGAGGCACAGTGTTAGATGTTTAAGCAAGAGAGCATTTGTCTTAGAGTAGGTAGCAAGGAAATCCATCTAATTATTAAGATATATCTCAAATATATGTAAATAAAAAATCTATAGATACAGATAAAATAGGTATAGAGATATTTTTCTTTCTGGGAATACCTCTCCATACCAAAGACTTGATCCCCAAAAGACAAAAGCACTGCATATATAAAAACTCTACACCTGCCCTCAGAATGAGGCATATTTAGCCAAATAGCCTGTCGTGATGGGAAGAGAGCTGCAGGTAGAATGTTGCTTTCAGACTATGCGGTCATCGGGATCCCAGGCCTGAGAGCAGGTGTCTAAGGGACTGGTCCTGCTTTTGTTTCCTTGATGAGACACCATTCTGGTGGGTGGAGTAAGAACAGTCTCCAATACACAATTTGATGAGAAGGCCCTGTTTTGCTCCATGCAGTTCCAAAGCTGACTGCCAAGTCCTCCAGTACAAGTTTTGCAGGCATCAAGCCAAGCAGCTTGGCTTGTGAATCAGGTTTGTGAGAGTGCAGGCTTTGGGACCAAAATTGCATAAAGGATTATTTTGGTCTGAGGATGTCCTTAATTAGTCAAGTGCTAACAGTAGTATGTAGGTTGGAAGATTTAAAATTTCCCATAATCTCCCACACCAATCAGGAGAAAACAGCTTTTTGAAAAGCACATGTGAAAAAATAGGAGTGTCAATGTCTAAGAACATTTCCATCAGTGTCTGGGCCAGCAGTATTTCTATCAAACGCTCCAAGTCATTTAATAAGCCTTTATATCTTTATCACACTTCACAAATTGCAAAAGCCCACTGATGTGCTTTTCAAACTCATAACAAGGCTAGGAGGGAAATAAGGCAGGTAAATGTTATCCCCATTTCACAGATCAGAAAACTAAAGCTCAATCAGTTAAGGGATAGATGTAGCTGTTTCAGACATGAACTTGTCCATTCAATAAATGACTAAGAATTTCCAGTTTGTAAAGGCCTGTGCTGGGTGGTGAATAAGGGACCTAATGAAAAGAAAACTAAAAAAAATTCTAGGAAAGACAGCAATGAGAGGGGCAGGTGGTCAAAGAAAAGCATTAAAATACAATGATATAAAGCATCTGCACTCATTTGCAAACAACTTTTTCTTCTGAGTTTTCATTATTAAAGTCATCTGAAATTAAGTCAATGGATAGCAGAGGCGACTATCTTCTTTATCATGGGATGTTGTGCCCTCTTCTCTTCAAGGAAGCTAGTCCCAGTCACCCAGTTTACATAACCTCTGCTTCTCTCTGGGGGAGTAACTAACCCTATAACGAACCAACTGTCTTGCTCCATGACAAACTGACAGCAAGAAACACTGTAGAATCATACAAAGTGCCTGAAAATGAAGGTATGGCCACACCATACCCACAAACATGTCCTTCCTCCAGAAACAAGACCAAACCTTCCTCTGCCTTCCTGTATGGTACTGCCAGATGAGCTGAGCCTGTTTAAATCAGGTGATCCATTCAACATAACCCTGCAAAGGCCGATGCTGCAATTGCATAGATGTCAAAAAGCCTAAAGGAGCCAAAACGACCCACTTCTTATCCTGCTTGGAAACATTACAGAGCTATGGGTTTCAGAGGTTCGATTTTGTGCTGGAGGGCCCTGTAGAAAAGGACAAGGACTGAGTTTAGCATGCTTATTTACTGCTGTTGCCAGCAGAGCTGCTCTCTGGAAGTATTCTGGAAAATTCATAATGTCCAGGCCAATGTATTTATAGTAAATTAAAGCAGGGCTTTATTATTATGATTATTTCCTTGGTTACAGTGTTGATGCTGAAAATTTAGAGAAAATAAAGCCCTTGTTATCATGCTTGTGAAAGATTTTAAGCTAACAAAAAGTTCAGTCTTGATTCCAGGGCAGTTAATTAAGGTTGACCAAGTCAGGCAGAAGTAAATTAACTTGGCTGATCAATTATTTATATGAAGCAGAATAAATGCCCTTAAAGAACTTGGTCTGTTCATAAAAGGATGTGTAAATTAAACTAAACATAGTTTTGTAAAATATGTTTCTACTTCTATGGGGAGAAGAGAAGTTAATGGTGAAATCACTTTTAGGAAAATGATTAGAGTAATTACACAGCCCACCCCCCATCCAAAAAGAAAAATCCTCTTTCTCATTGTTCATCTATGTGCAGAGAAGGAAGGAAGATGGCATGTAATTTTGAAGATATAACAGAAGCTCGTGGAAAAGGAAGGAAGGAAGGAAGGAAGGAAGGAAGGAAGGAAGGAAGGAGGGAAGGAAATGTGAATTTTAGTATGTGGATTTCATCATTTTAGAAATATTGAACACATGGCTCTTACTTTATTGTCAGTTAACTCCATGCAGTTTGTAGACTGAGAAAGAATAAGGATGAGACTCGGACTAGTTTCAGTTCTAAGAGAAGTCCTTTTAAAATTACTCACGTTGCATCACTAAGGTTCAAAACCCTCAATAATCACGTTCATACCATTCAGGAGAAAAGAAGACCAAACCTATCTGTATTAAGATATAAAGCACACATGTAGTTATGGCTGTCATCAAGCAAATCAACTGATTCCCTTTTAATGTACAAAGGGTTTACAAGGCAACATAAGACAAACAAAGGAGTTTTAAGGAGTGGGGTGCAGCTCCACAGACTTTCTTCCCCTAGAAGGCAAACAGTAGGGTGGCCTAGGATATTAAACCCACTCTGTACTCTTTACTGCCCATGTGGGTGTGACTCCCGTTCACGAGAGAGAAGGAATCAAGCAATAGAAATCCAAGATGAAAGTCACAGACTCTCAGGAGAGGGCTGCAACAATGGAGACAGCACATTTGCTAGCACGAGGCCCGTGCTTTTACACTGCTCACCCTTCACCTGGTGAGATGCTGCCGCAGCAGGTGGCATTGAAGAGATGAGGGACTGACTGGTGGAGGGGATGACAAACGAGACTTCGCAGTTAAGGAAGCAAGTGAGGAGACAGAAAGACGGAGGCCCCAAGATGTAGCGTCACTGTCACATGAGTGTGCCACGGGGTTGCATGGCATACTCCTGAAGGAAAGGAAAAGGGAGAGAGACAGGAGGGGGGAGAACAAAACAAGAGAAACAGAGTTCTATCAGACAATATATGCTCGCTTGAGGTAACTTCTACAAATTATGAATGAACCTTACAGACACTGCATTTGTCTATCTGCTGTCCTAATGGCACTGGTCCCATTTCATGGAAAGACTACCCAAGAGTCAAGTTAAGGAGGCGAAAGTGCTGACTGTGTTATGAAGGCATCGTCTTCCAATACCACATTTTCATAATTATAACAGAAAGGCGTAAATTTTCTAATGCATGGCAGTTCAAAAAGTAATCAAGGGAATGAGCCGGAGGGCTATTTTAATGTATGCAAAGCTAGTGACCCACAGTAAATGGGAGGTAAGCTACAATGAATGCAAAGTAATGCACACATACTACAGTCCTGGTCTGATGAGAGACGGCTAAAATTAACACCCAATTAATTTCCGAATTGACAAACAAATGAAACTCATAAATCTACTTTCTCATTAATTTTCTTGTGGTATAATTTAAAGCAGTAATATGAGGGCCAAAACTGAACATTATCCATCATAAATATCAAAAAGATAGCACTGTAACACCATAAATTATGCATATTACCTGTTGTTAAAAATGATTTATGTATTATCAACTTTATCACGCACCACAGAGGTCTACATGTATCTTTAAAAATCTGGAATTTCATTTAGCCCCTCTGGGAAAAAAGTTCAGGAGCAAAGAAACTGTCAAACAAAACAAACGTGGCCACTCATTTAGCCATATGAGAGATCAGGGTAAAACTGCAATCATTCCAGGTCTCAGGTGAGTAAAGGCTGAGAATATCAGGGAGGTGATGAATCGGACCTCCCTCAAATCGTTGGTAGGAGCACCCCTCCTAGAGAACATAGCATCTGTGTCCAAACAGTGTCACTGACCTGTCTTGCCCTCTGGAACGCAGGAGAGGCAGGGCTTGGTACAGGTAAGCAAAGGCAAGATGCATCTGAATGCATCTCACATGGCGAGTCAGAAGCTATAAGGACCAAGTCAAGCAAGGAACCCTAAATTGGCAAAAATCTTAGAAAAGCCATGCTTATTTTCAATAACGTAATACGGCAGCTGTCTTGCCTTCAAAAGAGGAAGAAAAAAATAGAAACAAATTTGTATGTATCAATTAAACCAGAAATAGTTTATCAATTAAATGGAAGAAGCATTCAAATTAAAATAGTTTTCTTCTCCACTTTCCCAGCTCCATTTGTTTAATAAGAATAATTAATAAATAAATCTTTTATCTCAAACTTAACTTTCAGGTATGCCTTGCACATAGCATGTATTTAATACATAATTACTAAATTTTTGGTTAAATGATTAAATAACAGAAAAATCCAAGTCCAACCTGTTGATCAAATCAGATCAAGGGTTTGTCTTGGCCTCCAAATTTTATATTCCTAATTTAAAAATACTCTATTTCCTATACATTTCTTTAACTGTTTTGGTGTTTTGAAACTCAGAAAGAAGCCATTAAATCTGTTAGGTCTTAAGAGAAGTAGGATGATCCCCCTGAACATTGAAAGATAATCAACCAATGAAACAGCCTATGAAAACCCACTGGAAACACTGAATATATATATATGGACAATTCAGATGGGCTGGAGATGGTAGAGAATAGGATGTTTAATTTTCCCTGTAATTCATGACTCAGAATAGAGTTGGCGGAATGGGGTGGTAATAAAATAATGTTCCTAACAAAAGCACACCAGGCTTTCAATGTGAAGACAGGAGACTTCATATTTCCGAGGAAAAAAGGATTTCTGCATTCTAATGCCAAGGCAGTAAAGTTGTTCAGAGCAACTGTAAATGTCTTATTCTTCAGAACTGCCTTCATCAAACTTTCTTGGATACTGTAAGCTTTAGAAGACACCAATGAGCACAGATAACAAATTGACCCTGCTCCAAAAATTACAGATGTCTAAATTTGTATTTTGTAGCTTTCCAGCTCTGGTGGGTCTTGGTTCCCTTCTCTCCTTAATAGACAAGAGTTGAAGTGCCGTAATCATAGCAACTGTGGGCAGACGATGGAAGTTAGAAAGAAGCCGCTCTAGGAAACAAGTACAAAGCAGAATGCATACCCACTCCCTCGCATATTAATCCGGAGGAGCGCAAATAATTAAATAGAGACTGAAAAGGAGCTTTGCCAATCCAGTGCTAGGCTGTTTGCTTTGCCACAAGGAAGCCTCTGAAGGTCAGGCATGATGGGGCCAGGTGTTCTGGGGAGCTTAATTAAAATGCATTTTTACAGAACAAAATAGATTTTAAGTTTGAGAACTAACAAAGCCCGCGGAACTTTAATCATCTGAACATTCAAACAGCTGAACTCCCACAAATAGCCCAGGGGAATAAAGTAACCAACGACCAGTTCAGAAAAACCTTTTTTTTTTTTTTATTTCCATATTTTCTATCATTTAATGTACACGAGGCCAGGTTCATAACATCAATTAATGACTGGAGTGTTCGATGACACACTTGATGTATCTCTCGCTTCGGCTCAAGCCCCTCACCGCTCTAGTGGCCAAAGTGAACAATATGTTCACAGCGTCATGGCAATGTAGTGAATGTGGCCCATCAGAATTCTGCTGCTCTTATTTCTCCGCTGTGTGAATGGAACAATTATTTAATTTTATCCTTCAAAAACTCCAATACACATATATGTATTTTTCCCCCCTGAAAGTTGCTCTCACAGACAGATTAGCAAGCCTTCTCTGATGTAAAAGACCACCATTTATTTGCCTCTGCAGGTTATGACCCTTCAGCCTCCACCCTTACTCTGATCAGCGTTGTATCCTTGTAATTTACAACAAATGCGAGGAGGCCATGCCTCATATTGAAACAAGGCAAATTCAGAAACAGCAACAAACAATAACTTAAAAAAAAAAAAAAAGAAACAAATGATGATATGATGCGGGCTGAGTTTTCTCTGCTGTTTGCAAAACACGACAAAGGCCAGGCTAATGTTCAGGTCTTATCTAAGGTGGGTCCCAGTGTCCAAGGGACAAACGTCATGCACACACACCAAACTAAATAAAGAGACACATACTTGCTTTACCTAACTAGAAATGATACAAAGCACAAACTCACTTTAAAATGAAACAAGTAAGAGTAAAAGCACTGGCTTTTAAAAATACATTATGCATATTAACTGTATAGTTTCTTCCCAGTTAAAATGTCTTCATTTATAGCAGGGAGGATTTATTCAGAACACATCAAAGTAAAAGTTAATCCTCCCTTCTGAAACTTGACAAAAAGTACATGCATCAAACAGGATCCTATCAAGCCTACAGGACAACACACAAGACATACACAATAACACGAAATCCAAGGTTTGTACCTTTCGATAGTGACTGCCTTGTTCATAGTACTAGACTTTTTCTTCTACACCTTCTAAGTCCTTATTTGTTCCACAAAGAATTTTCTAGCCATCTCATGCTCTATTACTGAGCTAGTGGCCTTGCAGGAGAGCTTTCTCCCTTCAGAAAAAAGCAAACAACTGCATAGATATCGTTACTCTAAGGAAATCTCTTAGAAAAACCAAACAACTTGCTAATCTCGCCAGCCCCTTCATCCAAGCAAAAGATAAGAAAAGCAAACCTAAGTCTGTTTCAACCACATTCCAGGGACAAGTTCTCCTTTTTCTTTCTTTATCAAAATTCTAGCATTTAAGTTTGTGTACGTGCGCGGGCACGTGTGTGTGTGTGTGAGAGTGTGTGTGTGTGAGTGTGTGTGTGTGTTAAACAGACCTTGCAGGATAAACTGCTGCTCACACCCGCAAACAAAGCAATATCTGTTTAATAACGATTGCTGCCATGGGTACAGTAAACAAGAGGCCCAGCATTTGTGTTTATGAACAAACACATCATCTTACAAGAGCAATTTAACATTAACCAGGTGGAATAATCAACAGATTTCATAGGTGACACCAGGGGCAGGGCTAACGTAAACAGAACTGGGGAGGAGAAAGGGGCCACTCTTTGGGAATCAAGGTCGAGGTAAATGCATTACAGAGTAAACAGCTGGGAAGAAGGCAAGATAAACAAACAGTCATTCTTCTGACATTTAGAGAGGCAGAAAGGTTGTATGTTACATAGATCAGCTGCTGACCACCATGAAATCAAACCGGTTGGAGACCAGGCCTGCTTGTTTGCACAATGCCATGTTTGCTTATAAACAACAATTTGCTGTTACCAACATCACATTACTCATCATCATATAAGCCAGAGCGAATCCAGTCAGGTCCGGTTAACTCTTTACTGGTGACATCACAGAAATTAAAAAACAGAAAACAGGCCCCTCTACGAAAAACAGGTCAGTCACCCCGAAATGAGACCAAGAGAGCTCAGTCAATACCCTTTAATTTCCTGGCTTGCAGATAAAAATAAAGCAACCACATGGTTTAAACTACTAAAGGTTGGATTTGAAAACAGCTTTAAAACAATATAACGTTTTCATGCTTCAGTAACTTTGCATTCAATACTTGGACTCATCTTCTTTTATCAATGAAATATACACGTCAAACACAGATTCGGATCTTGAATGCTTTATCCAAAAGGAAAACCTTGATACTCCATTCTACCCATACCAAACTTGTTTTCTAAGATGCCTTTAAGCCCAGTGGGCCCACAAACAGATGTGGAGCATTTTCAACTACTCTGCAAAAAATCCAACTCTATCAGTTTATGATTTTTTCCTTAAAAAAGATCATGTAAATAAAATAATCAGTCGATGTCCCATATAACCACCCAGGGGTTCATTCTGTCAGCTTATCAATAAAATCTTAGCTCTTCTCAAAGCCCAGAGTGAATAAGTTCAGTATGTCCACCAAAAAAAGGTGTTAAGAATAAATGTTTAATCTGTAAAAATTCACTTGATATGTACTACACATTATAAGAAAGTTAGCATACCTTATCAGAGACACTATATTTAGAGATACAATTTGCAATTAAAACATTAGTTTCAATCTCTTTTATAGATACTTTAACACTATTAAACCATTTAATTTTGGTACATTTGAAAAACATCCCTCCATTACTTAAAATTTAATAAACAAAACAGGCTGGGCCCACATGGTGGCTCACGCCTGTAATCCAAGCACTTTGGAGGCCAAGGTGGGCGGATCACCTGAGGTCGGGAGTTCAAGACCAGCCTGACCGACATGGTGAAACCTCATCTTAAAATAAATAAATAAATAAATAAATAAATAACAATAAACAAAACATACTGAAAAACAGTTTGGTAATTTATCTGTATCTTACACTTAAAATCAGTTAGCTAATTTCTTAAAATTCTGCATGACCTCAGTGCAAAGTGCAGCAAAATACTGTCTGCTGGATATGTAAAGCAAAATATGGCAATGAGAAAATATTTTTAAAAATAAAGATATACCTAAGTGGATTCTAGCAATTACATGATTAACAATCAGGTTATTGGAATTTTCCACTCCGTTTAGAAACAAAGCAACAAAAATTGTGTTGGTCATCCCCAAACCCCCACAACAGATAACCCCCTCCCCAGTTCTACTCTGAATAAACTCCTCAAGCTTCTCTAGCTGTTCTAGTTTCCAGGCCTTGCTTCAATTATCTAATCTTTGTTCTGCAAACCTAAAGTCACAAAGTAACTAATGTGTTTTCTTTCATGTTTTTGTTTTGTTGCTCTGCGGTTTGTTTCCTAAAGTCCCTCTCTGCCAACAATCATCTCTCCTCAAATCAACATAGCCCCTAAGGCCTCAACAATGTCGCGGGAAGAAAATTTCCACTGAGCATTCAGTGCCCTGGTAGGAGGGCTCTGAATTTTTCAGGCTCAAGGACCTGTTCACACCTGATGGACAGGCAGGGAAGGGACACCAAGAACTTCACTTAAATGCCCTCTAGGGCTGGAGCTGTTCGACTGTCCTTCAGACTTGCTCAACTGAGTGATGATGCAAGTCTGGCTGCTGGAACAACTAACAAGAGAATCTTCCTCTAATGCTTTGAGAACAGAACGTTCTCAGATTCCATGCTCACCACCCTATGGATGACTAGGAGGTGGAGAACAGTGAAGAGCCCAACAGCCCAGTGAAAACCTAAGAGAAGAAGAAAATGAAATAAACAAGTAAAAGCAGAGTGCTGTGTCCTGGCATCCTCACTGCCCTGTCTTCAGGAGAAAATGCTGAATCTGATTGTCTGCACTTCAGCTCTTCTCCAGTTCTCCTGAGCTTCAGTTTTTATTTTCTTTTCCTGAACCCTGGATGAACCGGAATATTAGTAAAGGATTATAAACAGAGTTTACAATTCTAAATGGTAATCCACAGAGTTGTAACTATTTCCCTTCATAAAGGGAAATCATAATTCAGTACTGGAGTTTTGAAAGCTAGGCTAAATCTAGGCACATAATCATTTCCTGAAAGGGGAACTCTTTTCTGTTTGAAGATGGTTTCACCTATTCTTTACCACGAGTAGGATAAATAATGTGTCTTCTTTCCTCTTCCCTAGCAGTGTAGTGTTAAACTTGCCCTAATCCATCCATCCATCTATCTATTTTTATTTTCATTTTTGAGATGGAGTCTCGGTGTGTCACCCTGGCTGGAGTGCAATGGCGCAATCTTGGCTCACTGCAACTGCCGCCTCCCAGATCAAGGGATTCTCCTGCCTCAGCCTCCTGAGTAGCTGGGATTACAGGTGTGCACCAGCACAACCAGCTAATTTTTATATTTTTAGTAGAGACGGGGTTTCACCATGTTGGCCAAGCTAGTCTCCAACCCCTGACCTCAAGTGATCCACACCCTTTGGCATCACAAAGTGCTGGGATTACAGGCGTGAGCCACTGCACCAGGCCAACATTTACTTTTACTTCTATGTACTCATATGTATTTACTTCCATGTACTTACATGTATTTACTTATTTTGTTCCCTATGAAACCCAAATTGTAAGTTTTATTTTTTAAAAGGGCACGGTCTCAGCACTTTGGGAGGCCAAGGTGAGCGGATCACGAAGTCGAGAGATCAAAGCTATCTGGCCAGCATGGTGAAACCCCGTCTCTATTAAAAAATACAAAAATTAGCTGGGCGTGGTGACCTGCACCTGTAGTCCCAGCTACTCTGGAGGCTGAGGCAGGAGAATTGCTAGAATCCGGGAGGCGGAGGTTGCAGTGAGCTGAGATCGGGCCACTGCACTGCAATCTGGCACCTGGTGACAGAGCGAGACAGTCTCAAAACAAAAAAAAAGGCGGGGGGCACCAATTGAGGCTGGGTGCTGTGGCTCATACCTCTAGTTCCAGCACTTTGGGAGGCCGAGGCGGGCGGATCACGACGTCAAGATTGAGAGCATCCTGGCCAAGATGGTGAAACCCCATCTCTACTAAAAATACAAAAATTAGCTGGGCGTGCTGGCACATGCCTGTAGTCCCAGCTACTCGGGAGGCTGAGGCAGGAGAACTGCTTGAACCTGGGAGGCGGAGGTTGCAGTGAGCCAAGATCATGCCACTGCACTCCAGCCTGGGCAACAGAGAAAGACTGTCTCAAAAAAAAAAAAAAAAAAAAAGTTCTACAAGGCCTTGGGGTAACTTAAGATTGGGAAGGACTGATTTTTCTTTTCACAACTCCTCTCTAGGATAAAAATATTACATATTCTGAGAGTCTCAAAAAAGGTTGTGGCACAGGAGCCAGTTTCCCAAGCCCATGCATTCTTTTCTTTTTTTTTTTTTGAGACAGAGTTTTGCTCTTTTTACCCAGGCTGGAGTAGTGCAATGGCGCGATCTCGGCTCACCGCAACCTCCTCTTCCTGGGCTCAGGCAATTCTCCTGCCTCAGCCTCCTGAGTAGCTGGGATTACAGGCACGCGCCACCACGCCCAGCTAATTTTTGTATTTTTAGTAGAGACGGGGTTTCACCATGTTGACCAGGATGATCTCGATATTTCGACCTCGTGATCCATCCGCCTCGGCCTCCCAAAGTGCTGGGATTACAGGCTTGAGCCACCGCGCCCGGCTCCAAGCCCATGCATTCTATCTTCATTATTTTCACCATCTCCAGCCACATCCACCATATTGTTATTTCAAAAAATGATTCACTTTTGGCTGGGCATGGTGGCTCATGCCTGTATCCCAGCACTTTGGGAGGCCAGGGTGGGCAGATCACCTGAAGTCCAGAGTTCAAGACCAGCCTGGCCAACATGGCAAAAACCCGTCCCTACAAAAATACAAAAACATTAGCCAGACATGATGGCAAGTGCCTATAATCCCAGCTACTCAGGAGGCTGAGACAGAAGGATCACTTGAACCTGGGAGGCAGAGGTTGCAGTGAGCCAAGATTGCTCCATTGCACTCCAACCTGGACAACAGAGTGAGATTCCACCTCAAAAATAAATAAATAAAATGATTCACTTTTGATAAATAAATCTACCTTCAGAGAAAACTTTGTATCACTTCTTCAAGTAGAAAACCAGTATGCAGCCCTTTGTAGAAGAGAAAGACTTTCATAATACATGTAATAAAACCTAACCAATGAGATTAAATTCTGCTAGATCCTGCTGCTTCTCAGGAGCTCTGAGTAGAGTCCTGTTTCTTTGTTAAATAATGAGCTTACAACTGGTAGAGACAGATTAAAGATACTAGTACCAAACTGAGACTTTCTCGTTGGCTTTATCAGAAGGATTAGAAAAGAATTAAAAATGGAATTGCTTCAACATCAAACCACAATAGTGAGAATTGGTAATGATTTACAAGCCACCTAAAAATCCTCTCCCAACCCATCCATGAGCGGTACAAAACTCATAAATTGGGCAACTGAGCTACTGGGGACTTAAGAGACCCTCATGAACCTCCATACTATCATCTTGACCCTTAAGCAATAGATTCCTGACAATGCAACTCACAAAGCACTCACTGAGGGGCTACGATGGACATTTACACTGCTAAAGGCATGATCAACCAAGGCAGATTCTTTACAGTTGCCCCCAAACAAAATGAGGCTCCTAGTTCAAAGGTATTATGCTTGTAGAAGACACCCTAAAAACCAGCAGCTCCAACCATGAGCCTCCCTTCCAGGCCTGCCTTTTCTCACACCATCAAAAACCTTGGGCATCAGACACTTAAGTCATGCCGCCTTTCCACAATATAAGATCAGAGTTTATTTAGCAGCAAGTAACTACTATATGATAAGAACCATAAGCATATCATTCAAATGCTTTATTGGTCAAAAAGATGGATGCTTTTATTAATCTAACCTTTTTTGTAATGGAGTGCCACTGATGACCTAGCATTAGCCTCATTCCCTGCTATTAATCACACTTCTAAGAGCTCATTGTGCCTTAAAATCTTAAGAAATTGCTATAATTTAAAGACTTGGTGTCTACATAATGGGAAATGCTTCATAGATTGTATCATTTCGGAAAATACAGTATATTTTTATGGGAACAATGACATGATGCTAAGGAATTACAAATGGGAATATATACATATATGAATGAATGAAAAGAGAAAAATATAAGCTCCCTTTTGTATGTGTGACTTCCCACATCTGTACACTTTAATCACTACCTTTGCAAAGTCCATTAATCCAAAGGCATGGGCATATAGTTTAGATAGATTAAATCCCAAATAACACTCCAAACAAATGAAAATTAAATAAAAGGAGAAACTCTCATGTAAAAAGAAAGATGTGGAAACACATGGTGTGCTTTGAGGAAATTTCCATCAGTGGTACGTTCCTCATTCATCATCTGTAATTTCTGTGCCTTGTTTGTCCATGTGAAGAGAACTAACGCAAGCCCTTCAACAGGACTTCAGGACAAACTCCAGTAGCTGCCTATTTACATTCGGCAGAATTTTAATAATATAATGATGTCCTTAACGCCTCAGTCCTTTTCTAATTAAATGGGCCTTCATGACCATTCAACACAGCTGAACACCATTAAAAAAAAAAGTAACTGAAAGAGTTTTTTTAAAATACAGAGCTAAAGTAAATCTTTTTTAAACACCTCTTCAATTTTTACAGCCACACAATTAAAATGCTACATACACATGGCCAGGTGCCGTCGCTCGTGCTTGTAATCCCAGCACTTTGGGAGGCCGAGGCGGGTGGATCACAAAGTCAGAAGTTTGAGATCAGCCTGGCCAATATAGTGAAACCCCATCTCTACTAAAAAATCCAAAAATTAGCCAGGCGTGGTGGCAGCCAGCTGTACTCCCAGCTACTCAGGAGGCTGAAGCAGGAGAATCACTTGAACCCGGTAAGCGGAGGTTGCGGCGAGCTGAGATCGTACCACTGCACTCCAGCCTAGGAGACAGAGTGAGGCTCCCTCTCGAAAATAAATAAATAAATAAATAAATAAATAAATAAATAAATAAAATACAACATACACATGTATACATTCAAATCTTACAAACACACAAAAATTGTGACATTGTGTTACATGATGAATGAAGGCTGGGGCGGGTTCCAATCAGGCACTACGATTATGAAGGGATGTAGTGTGAATGGCTGGGAAGCACAAATCAGCCGGTCTAAAAATCAAGAATGCAGATATTGCTTATTGCTCTACAGTTAGCAAGGATTGAATTCAGAATCTGAGAAACAGCCAGAAGCTGTGATAAAGGTTATACTTAGGTGGGGCTGGGACCAAAAGCATCCACCTGCTTGGTGATGGGCAAGCCCAGCTCTGGCTGAGGGGCCCCTTGGCACAGAGATATGCTCCACCCATCCACCTATGTGCTGTCACATGGTCTAGATAAGCATCTCGACCTTAGATCCCCACATGGGGAAGTGCTGAGCCTGGGAAGAGATTTAGAAAGAAATGGAAGCCCTTTATCAAGCTACCTTCATCATACTGTCATGAACATGCCAACGAGAAAGACAGGACTTGAGGTGCCCTGAACAGGTACAACAGGCACCAACAGTGGGACCACTGATGGCAGCTTCTCTTTACCTGCTGAGAGCTGGGGTCACTGGATTACTACAGGGTCAATGGCAGGGCCATCTGATGTCTGATAATGCCTGATTCTCAACAGGATTCATTCACTAACTAAACACCCAAAGAATCTTCTGAAAGGGTGTGGCTACTCCCTGGCAAGCTCATGGTAGGTGTGAAGGGCAGAAGTACCGGGCATCTTTGGGGCAGAAACAACACTCGGTAGCAAGTATGAGACTTAGTACCTGGCCTCTAAAATAGGGAATTAAAATTACTGGTCTTCTTCACCTGTAAACAGACAACAGGTTCATAATGATGGGCATCCTAAATACCTGAGTTACAAAAGATCATGGCCATTGCTGACCAAATTCTCCCCCAAAAGAGAGAGAGAAGGTGGGAAGAGAGAGAGAAAAAATAAAGAGAGAGAGAGGGAGGATCACAACCTATGCATAATCAATTGACGAGAAGAACCAAGGCATTTATCCAAGAGTGGACCTCTGTGCCACCTTCCATAGGAGACAAGTACAAGGGATCTGTCTCATGACAAGGTTTCCAACAGAACCACATATACCTCCAACAGATGAGAAAGTGATCAACTGTTGCCCTGCAACTGTGCTGCAGGCTGTGACTACACAAAGCATGGTTCTGTGGACAGCCACAGAGGCATCACCTGGGACCTTGTTAGATATGCAAATTCTTGAGCCCATCTCAGACCTACTAAACAAGAACCTGCATTTTAATAATATCCCCACGGTGATTCACATGCATATTAAAGTTTAAGAAGGCAGGTTTGGTGGAAAGCAGACAGACATACTTGGGTTTGAGTTCCAGCTCAGCCAGTTTTTTTGTTTTTTTTTTTTTGGTTTTTTTTTTGTTTTTTGAGACGGAGTTTCACTCTTGTTACCCAGGCTAGAGTGCAATGTCGTGATCTCGGCTCACCGCAACCTCCGCCTCCTGGGTTCAGGCAATTCTCCTGCCTCAGCCTCCTGAGTAGCTGGGATTACAGGCATGCGCCACCATGCCCAGCTAATTTTTTTGTATTTTTAGTAGAGACGGGGTTTCACCATGTTGACCAGGATGGTCTTGATCTTTTGACCTCATGATCCACCCGCCTTAGCCTCTCAAAGTGCTGGGATTACAGGCGTGAGCCACCGTGCCTGGCACATTTTTTAAGTTTTCAACAAGATATCCCACCACTCTGTATTTTCATTTCCTCATCTATAAAATCATGCTGTTCTTCATCTGTTCACTCATCTTTCTAAGCAATATTTATTCTATACTTAATATAAAATATGCCAGGCCCTGTACTAACTGTGGGGGCACCAACAGGGAACAAAAATCAATACAGTTCCATCAACATGAAGGTGATTGTCTAATCAAGAAGACACACATTAATCAATTAGCCATATAAATAAGTGGAGATTAGAATTGTGATAAGTGCTACTATGAAAAATGCACAGTGCTCTGAGAGCACAGAGAAATAATATATGTAAAGTGCCTTGTATGTAGTAGGTGCTCAATAAATCATAGTGATTATTACTAGCTCATAAAACCCAGCCCTTTGGGAGACCACTGGAAAATTCTCAAGTGCAAATACTTCTTCTCCCCATCATAAAATGAGCCAGAACTAAGACTGTGTTCTCACTTCAACTTAAAGAAAAAATGTGTTTTTCTGCTGTCTCACGGCCAGATGAGGACTACAACATCAATAAAGTCAACATTTTTTCTAATGACAGCTTAGAGAACAACACTAACTTTCTGGGTTATTGTTAAGAATCAGCTCTTGTTTACCAAGTTGTAGTTAAAGGGAAAAACATAGAGCAGGGCAGAGGGTAATACTGCAAGCCAGCCCTGTTCAAAGCAGTCTTTTGATTATCATTTTAAAGCCTCGAAATCTAAAGAAAATCTTTAATTGGCTTTTCAGCAGCACTCCTCCTTTGCATATGCAGTTTGTTGAAGTCAAGAATGTACACGCTAATAACTGCAGATAGGATTAGCAACCTGCACCTTATAGTGTGGATACAAGTGGTTGATTATTAGTGCACCTGGCACGTATCTATACAACAAGGAAACTGGACTAAACAGGAATCAAACAGGGCTCCTAACCAGATCCCCATCACTGACACCTCCTACCCCAGGAGCAGAGATGACTTGAGTCCATCACACTGAATGGGAAACTTGCACAGCACCGCACCTGGGTATGTTCACTTCTCCTTAAAACAGCTCTACAAAGTCCCGCCTCTTTCTTTTCCTCATTTCCCGTGAACTCGCAAACTTTAAGAAGTTTCATTATGATCTAATAGGTCTCCATGTATTTACAAGTTTCTGGCTCTTCGCCACAAATTTGGCTTCCTTCTAACAGGTGTAGATTTGTGATTGGAGAATTCTGACCTCATTTTTATCTGAATGCCCCTCAACGGAAGAATGTCAAAACAGAATGGTTGATCTGGAATGCGCTGGGAAGCTGGAGCAGGTGCAACATGCTTCAGGCAAGCCCTCAAGATCTTAAGGCAGGCGTCCCCAAACTTTTTACACAGGGGGCCAGTTCACTGTCCCTCAGACCGTTGGAGGGCTGCCACATACTGTGTGTGCTCCTCTCACTGACCACCAATGAAAGAGGTGCCCCTTCCTGAAGTGCGGCACGGGGCTGGATAAATGGCCTCAGGGGGCCGTAGTTTGGGGACGCCTGCCTTAAGGTATAGTAGCCACATGATACGGACTATTAGCTCACACACTGGGGCTCCTACTTTGATTTTTCTGCGTTGATGTATTTAAGATGGAACAGGACAGCGCCACTAGCAGCTTGGTAAGCAGCCAAAAAGGGGAGGTTTCCATTTTTACTGCCTGGAATAAGACGTACCTTGAGGATAATTCCCTTTGGGTCCAACAATTAAAAATGCAAAGTATGAGGGAAAACGATATACCAAGAATTAAAACAAAAAGTCAGGGAAAAATATCTGCCTAACAATCCTTCCTTCTACAGCAGTCATTCTCAACTGATGGTAAGTTGTCCCTCTTCCACCAGGGGACATTTAGCAATCAATGTCTGATGACTGTTTTGGTTGTCACACCTGGAGGAGGGGGCTTGTGCCACTGGTATGTGGTGGGGAGAGGCCAGAGATGCTGCCAAACATCCTACAACGCAGGCACGCCCCCAAATCGATATCACCTGGTCCATGCGTTAGAGTGCTGTGACTGAGAACACTTCTACAAGAACCTGTGCTGTTTTCATTCATTATTTTATTTTTTTAATGTATTACTATGATTTTTTGAGACTAGAGTCTCATTCTGTCACGCAGGCTGGATGGCAGTGGCGCGATCTCAGCTCACTGCAACCTTCCAACTCCCAGGTTCAGGGGATTCTCCTGCTTCAACCTTCGGAGTAGCTGGGATTATAGGCGTGCGCAACCATGCCCAGCTAACTTTTGTACTTTTAGTTGAGACGGGTTTTCGCCATGTTGCCCTGGCCAGTCCGGAACTTCTAACCTCAAGTGATCCACCTGCCTTGGCCTCCCAAAGTACTAGGATTACAGGTGTGAGCCACTGTGCCCAGCCTAAGACTTTGTTCTAATTATGGGATCAAAGCAATGAGTTCTGTTTCTTGTTCAGAAGTAAATGCATTATGTTCCTTAAAACTTTAATGATTTGTAATTTTTTTGCGTGTGGTTCTACCTCATAAATACGACCAAACTGAGCACCTACTATGGGTCAGGTTAGGCAAGACTTAGGTGATGCCCAGACATTGAGGTAGAGTAGTGTATTTCAAGAGGCCGGGAGAGGGGAGGGCTGAGATAGGCTGAGGCAGGCAAGCAAACAGGAGAAAAGAAGTGGCCAAGCTTTAAAGAGAAGACTGGAGTTAACCCTACACTAGTGAGGAGCAGGGAAGGGCCGGGATGAAGTGAGCTTTATAGGAAGTGAAATCTGATAGAACACAGGACGGGGCTAACGCAGAGAGACTGAGGGGCAAATTAGGACACTTTCGTCCACTTCCCCTGCTTCCAGAGTGCCCTGCTCACCGAGCACTCATCTCTCCAAACTCTACTTTTCCTGTCAAGTAGGTTCGACAATCATAAAATCATCTTCGTCAACCTCGTGTCTCTCCCTGGGACTGCTAGCTGCCTGAAAGAATTATACTTCATTGTGTCGACTTCCTTCCCTGGCTTGACCTCTGCAAGCTCGCTTCTGCCTCATCTCTTTGCGGAAACTATCCCTACCATATTACTAGTGAGCGGAGGGGACTTGAGTCCATCGCACTGAATGGGAAACGCATAGCGCTGCAGCTGGGTGTGGTCACTTCTCCTTAAAACAGCTCTCCAAGCCGGGCGCGGTGGCTCAAGCCTGTAAGTCCAGCACTTTGGGAGGCCGAGGCGGGTGGATCACGAGGTCGAGAGATCGAGACCATCCTGGTCAACATGGTGAAACCCCATCTCTACTAAAAATACAAATAATTAGCTGGGCATGGTGGCGCGTGCCTGTAATCCCAGCTACTCTGGAGGCTGAGGCAGGAGAATTGCCTGAATCCAAGTGGCAGAGGTTGCAGTGAGCTGAGATCGCGCCATTGCACTCCAGCCTGGGTAACAAGAGCGAAACTCCGTCTCAAAAAAAAAAAAAAACAAAACCAGCTCTCCAAAACCCCACCTCTTTCCTTTCCTCATTTCCCCGTGAACTCCCAAACTTCAGGAATTTAGAATATGATGTAATAGGGCTCCATGTATGTACAAATTTAATGAAGTGGTAACTCTGATGAGTTTCCAGTTGCTAAATTCAACAGAGTTTTCACTCCTTACCTTACTTAACCTTTGATGACATAAGACACTGTCATTCACATCGTTTCTCTTGAAAAAGAAAATCTCTCTTCTCTTTGCCTCCAGGTTATCCTCCTCATTGCTGGTTCTCTGGCACTATCTCTGGTGGCTCCTTCTCACCCCTTTTAAATAAGTATCCCCTTCTTCTGCTCATTCTTCAATGTTTCATCTTGTCTAAAGTTCCTGCCTCGGTGTTGCAAAACTCCTAAAGCAGAGGGGTCTGCAAACTGGTGTCGTACAGTAAAATATTTTCAGCGTTGTAGCCCAGATGTTTTCTGTCCCAGCTACTTAGCTCTGCTGTTGTGGAGCAAATGTAACCCAAACCATCTGTAAACAAATGGGTGTGGCTATTTTCCAGCAGTTCCAATAAAGCTTTATTTACAAGACAGGCGACAGCTGGATTTAGCCACAGAGCTGTAGTTTGCCGGGCCCCTACTCTCCAGCACTATCCCTGGAAGTCTTTAACGTTCCCACGGCTTCAACTCACGTCTGAATTCTGGTGATTCCTGAATTATTTTCGCCAACCAAAATATCTTCTTAGAGCGGCAGGGACTCCCTTGTTCCTACAACCTTCTGGCCACTTCTATTTCAATGTCCTAAAGAGCCACAAACTTTGCCTCAAACTGAAATTATTTATTTCTCCAAGCTCTAAACTCAAGCCAGCTCCTATTTCTGGGTTTTCAGGGAAATAATCATATTCCAAATCAGGAATTATCTAATAATCTTCCTTCTCTTGTATTTCCTGTCTTACCAATTCCCACCCACATTACCTCCTATTTAAATAATGTCTGCCTCTCCATATCCTTGCCTGGGAGCATGCCCTCATCACTTTGTAACTCTGAATGTGAACAAATGCATCTCCTAGTCTGGCCATACCATCGCCCATCTGATCACGTGACCTCACTTGATTTAACTCCTGAGTCTCTATGAGGCTTATATCCTCCAGGCCTGTTCTGTCCAACGGAAAACCACTGGCCACACGTGGCTACTGAACACTTGAAATGTGGCTAGAGTGAATATACTAAATGTTTAATAAATGTGTGATTTTCATGAAATTTTATTTAAATTAAAAAACTGATACCTAATTCATGTGTTAAAACAACTTGGGTATGTGAATCTCCTCTTTTAACCTTTTATGAAATCAATACAAATCAAATATTTCCAATGAAATTTTAATGCCTGAATCCAAAAACTTAGTATGAAAGAAGAAAATGAAAAATGTGTCTTCCATATATTTTTAATACTGATCACAAGCTAAAATTATATTTTGGACAAGCTAGATTAAATAGAATAATACTATAATTTATATCTGATTCTTTTTACTTTTTTGAATGCAGTTACCAGAAAATGGAAAATTCCTTGTGTGGCTTTCCTTTTATTTCTACTGTGCAGTGCTGCCTGCAGCACACACTTCAGGATCTGGCCTTCCCCCATCCCCCTGCCCTCCCCATTCTCCTCTCTCCTCTGCTTCCCTCCTAACTACCTACATTGCAACCACACTTAACAACCAACTACTTCCTAGGCATGCCAAGTACTCCAAGCCCTTTCTGCTTCTACCTCTCTGCCTCCACCATGAACTCTGGTGGAGCTAATATCTACTGAACCTCATGACTCAGCTCTAGCTATGAAAGCTTTTGCAGACCAACTCCACCACCACGTCTGGAAGAGTTCCATCAAGTTTTATACTAAACTCCTGCAGAATAATCATTATACTAAATTCTAGTTTTCTGAATGTTTTCCTGTAAGCTAGGGATCTATCTGGCCCCTAACAGGATACCAGGCAGTTTGATACATAATTTAATGTCAGATGAATGAAAGAATAAATATATGAATGAATGAAATACTATACAGCTAGAATGAAAGACCTGGTAACTGATTACAGGAACTGAGGCAACATGAATGATATTTCTCAGTCCAAGTGATACTTTTGTGAGAATGGCCAAGTGAGGGAAGAGGCCATTTTCAGAGAGAAGCAGAAATGAAAAGAAAAGCTAGCGGGGAGGCATCAACACAGAGGTGACAGTTGAAAGGGAATGAGTCAGATAGTGAGGAATGGGCCAGCTCACTGGCTCACGCCCATAATCCCAGCACTTTGGGAGGCTGAAGCAGGTGGACTGCCTGAGCTTAGGAGATTTAGACCACCCTGGGCAACATGGCAAAACCCTGTCTCTACCAAAAAACCAAAAATACAAAAAAATCAGTCGGGTGTGGTAGCGCACACCTGTGGTCCCAGCTACTTGGGAGTCAGTGGTGGGAGGATCACCTGAGCCTGGGAAGCGGAGACTGCAGTGAGCTGAGATCATGCCACTGCACTCCAACCTGGGTGACAGAGTAAGACCCTGTCTCAAAATAAAATAAAATAAAAGACTGTGAGGAAAAGGGAAGGGTCTTCAGAACAAACCATAGGCAATTCCTGTACTTAGGAATCGGGAACAATAACACTAAGTTCTGGTCCTCACAACTACCTTGTGAGGTACATATTAATCCTTTTTTTTTTTTTTTTTCTGTTTTAAAAAAGAAAACCTGAAGGCCAGGAATACTTAACACACATATACAAAGCTAGCAGACAAAAATGTGAACATCAAAGTCATCCCATCTCCACCCACTACACTCTAAAGCAGGGGTCCCCAGCTCCCCAGGGGTCTGTGGCCTTTACCCAGCAGTAAAGCAGGAGGTGAGCAGCAGGCCGGCGAGCATTACCACCTGAGCTCTGGCTCCCGTCAGATCAGCAGTGGCATTTGACTCTCCTAGGAACGGGAACCCTATTGTGAAATGTACATGTGAGGGGTCTAGGTCGTGTGCTCCTTAACCATCCCCAACTCCTTCCCCTCTCCTGGTCAGAAAAATTGTCTTCCACGAAACTGGTCCCTGGCGCTAAAAATGTTGGGGACCACTGTTCTAAAGGCACCTTCCAGCATAGAGTCCTGGAGAGTGACAGAAAACATAGAAGGGAGTTTCAAAGAAGGAAGAGGTGCCTGATGGTTTCAAGTGGTTTAGAGAAGTGGAGGATGATGGGAAGATGGCGAATCAAAAGGAAGATCCCCTATCCAACATCAAATACCTTCATCCTTCTACCTTCCCTTCTTTCCCTCTGAAACGAAAAGGCTGTTCACTTTCTACCTTCACTCTTTAACCTGTGTCTCCCATGATTATAGTCCTTCTCTCTACTGCATCTCTACCACCTCCCTCATTTTAGTCTAAATATAAATATACTCAAGGCACTCAAACCAAAAATATTCTGGGTTACTCTTCTGTTCCTCTGGTTCCCATCCTGCAACCTCTCTCTATCCTCTACGCACCTAAGCTTTTTGAAAAGGTCCTGTCTCTATGTTTCTACCTCCTACTTACAACTCCGTGTTGCAGACTCAATGCTTATGGCTGGGACAGTAGTTGCGAAACTCTAAAGCCAATCAGAACCAAGTCCGTCACCCGGATCCAAGTGAGGGGCTGGGGTGGAACACTGGAGGCAGCATTCACACCACACAGGTGGTCTCTGGACATAACCAGTAACCCTGCCAAGCCCAACAGACCAAAGGGTCTCTGTCACAGCTGACACTGGAGGCCACTTTGAAAATTCTCCCGTGGCTATTCTGATAGCACATCCTCTGGTGCTTGGCCTAACTCAAAAACCCTTCATTCCCTTGGTGTATTTATATATCTATTGAGATGGGGTCTCGCTCTGCCGCCCAGGCTGGAGATGGCGCAACCTCAGCTCACTGCAACCTCTGCCTCTCAGGGTCAAGCGATTTTTATGCCTTAGCCTCCAGAGTAGCTGGAATTACAGGCGCCTGCCATCACACCGAGCTAATTTTTGTATTTTTAGTAGAGAGGGGGTTTCATCATGTTGGCCACGCTGGTTTTGAACTTTTGACCACAGGTCATCTGTCCTCCTGGGCCTCCCAAAGCCTTGGTCTTTTTAAAATACTTCACTGTCTTCCCCAACCCATTCGCCGTTGGTGCTTCTCAAGGTCCCCCTTGCCCTCCACATATTCGTCACCTTTGCCTATTCATTGATGATCACAGATGGGACCCCAATAAGCCCTTCTCTCCTTTGTTGTTTATTTCTACCACTTAAGTTCATCAGGCTTCCTAAAACTTAGTATGTCCTAAACTCAACATTCTTTCCTCTAACCTGCTCCTTTGCCTGTTGAGGATAAGGTCACTGTCAACTCCTTTGCTTTTCAGTCTTTCATCAGGACCTGGCAATTCTGAACCTTGTATACCCAACAAACTTTTCCCCTTTCTTTTCATCACCACAACGATCATCCAGCTGTTACCACCTCTCTCCTGAAATCCTCAAGAAAACCCTGGGCTGCGACTGTAAACATCATTAAAAACAAAAACCATTCTGATCAAGTCACTCCCTTGCCAGTAAAGCTCCCCTGTTCTCAAAAGACTTTCAATTCCTTTGAATGGAATAACAGTTCTCCTGTCTGATTTCCCAGACTTCTTTCCTGCTTTCTCCTCCGTGAGCCCAGCACTTTCCCTAGTTAGCTGCTGCTTTCCAAACATACCTTACTCTTTCATACCTACATTATGCTTTTCTCTCCCTCTTGGAGGCACCTTTTCTCCTATACTGATCTGAATTCCTACGAATGCTTTGAAAGCCAGTTCGAATATTACCTTTAAAAAGAAAATATTTCATTCTAAAGTACTCTAAATGTACTTTATTTTTATGCTGACCAAAGGTCAGCCTCGTTGTAGTATGTATACCCTATCACTGTTTCAGTAAAGCCTAATAGTACTGGATACTTAGGAGTCACTCAGCAGAAGTTTGCTGGCTGGATGGATAGATGAATAGGTTATGGGCAATGGAGGGATGGAGGGTCTAGGCTCGGAAAATCACATTCCCTAGTATGGCAGCTGTTCAGTGAACTGATAATTCCTTCCTTCTCATTTCTTTGATCATAATAAGGTAAGCAAAGAAAAGAAAGTCAGAAATTCTGAATTTAGAGAAATTAAGATGAACAAGTTTCACCATCTGTATAGTAAAAGAAGAATGAAAGCACCTGCTGAGATCTGATGAGGGCATAGCAGGGGCTCAAGGGTGGTGGTCAAGTTCTAGAATCATCACTGTAGTGAATAAGAGGACTCTAAAACCACAAACGCTGGGATTGATGAGCTCATGAGCATTTGCTCGGTTAGGTCTAGGATGCAGAACTGCATACAAGGACTCAGCGTGGTTTTGGGAGAGCTTCCAGCAATACTCATTAGCTTAGGAAGAGCAGTGGATGCGATCAGAGATGGAGTCAGGGGTTGCCAGAGCCATATCAGTGACAGAAGAAGGGATGCGGGCGGGAGAGATGGTACAGACAGTACTACTGAAATGGCTACTTATGGGCTCTCTGCTGGGTGAGGAGGGATACTGTAGATACAGGATAGTGATTAAGTATAATCAGCACAAGTGAGGGGGAAGAGGCGGAGATGGGAGGCTGGGATCAAATGGAAGACTGGAAGTGTTTCGGTAAAACATATATAGCAAAAAAACAAACAAACAAACAAACAAAAAAAACCCAGTAAGATTCCATAAGCTTCTAAAATTATCCAGCAAGTCAAAGGGAGAGGGCCCAGTGCCCCGCACAGTAACACACAGTAGGTGGACATTTGCTGAATCAATCAATCAATGACCAGACAGGACAGAGCCATCCCCTCACCCAGTGGTTCTACGTGAGTTGCCAGCATCAAATGTATCATCAAGCTCATTAGAAAATAATCACAGATTAGCACCGTAGGCCAAGGACACCCGACAGACTGGTTGTTGTGACAAGGTTATATTTGACATTATTCTAACAGGATAATGTACGCAACGTGTTTCAGAGAGTTAGAAATACTCAGCTACCAGGGTACCCAAATCTGCCAGGACTTGGCACATCACAGTCAATATTTTGAATGAGTGAATGAGTGTGTAAGTGGATGAATGAATGACAGAATAGACATGATGTATATAATACCTACAACAAAACCCAGCCACCTGCAAAACCACAGTCGAGGAATGATACAATGTCAGACTGAACAAGCAACATTGGATAAGGAGTACCGGCATCTTGCTTCTCAAAAATTTCAATGATACAAAGGCACTAACTAGCTGGGAGGCAGCAGTGTGAGAGGAGTGAAGATACCTGTGAATCCGTTGCCATGTTATTTCAACATATTTGCAGCGTAAACGCTAAGTCGTCAATCCCCTTTGCCTGGATAGCCACAGTTTAGAAGTGGCTCAATCTGATCTGCAACGAGTTCTCTATTAAATACCTCTTAGTTCATAAACTACTCGTGTAGCTCAATTCTCTGAACAACTGGAAAGGAAACAGAGCTGATAAGAGAATTAAGACTTTCTTCCCAAATCACATCATCTAGGATAATAAAAGCATGTTAAACAAATAACTCTTAAAAGAAGGAGAAAAACATTTTAACGTGAAGCTCTAAGCTATATTGATGTTTATAAGTACGACGAGGAGGGGAAAAAAATATGCCAAGCTAAGTCATAATTGCTAATGCTACGGATTTGTTCCCTGTAGAATTCTGTAAGATAAACAGAGATTTGCATATTTTGAAGGTATTTTGTCTGTCTGTGAAACACTCCTGTTACTGTAAAGATTTTTTTCCTTGCCAGGAATAGCTAGCTATTTTTCTCACCTCATTTCCAGTTCTCTGCCCACTTGCTTTCCCCACCCTGGGTTTTGGGAGTTCTCCCTCAAATACTAATGGTGGAGGAAACAAATCTTTTGAACAGCAGAGACATGAACAGAAACCCAATCACATCTACGGAAAGGAGGGGATACGAGGGCATTTTAGTGCAGAGCAGGAATGGGCGCAGCAAAGAGAGACCAGGCCCAGGGGCCCAAGGTGGGCTGCAAAACATCATGTCTTCGGCTATTCAGGCAACATTTAGTTTCAGAAGGCTTACCAAAAAAAAACTTTCACTTTCTAGAAACAAACGGTAGCTCTGCAAACTGAGTGATGCCAAGTTTTAAAAAGCCTGATTCAGATGCAGGAGAGACAGGGGCAGGGAAAAAACCCCTGAGCCACTACTATTTTTACAGTCACTTTGCTTGAGACATCAAGGGCATGGGCACTTTTTTGGCAGGCTGTGCTGCTGGACGCCTGTGAGGAGAAGTTTAAATGACATCAAAATGGAATCTTCCCATTTCCTAGAGCTGACTCAAGCCCCTCTGGTTAGGAACCTGTGTGTCTTGCTTTGTCTCTCTGAGGTCTGAAGTGGTAACAATCTTGGAATCTTTCTTGTAGAGGAGGCTGGGATGCTTCAAAGTACAGATCCTTGTTCGAAGTCTAGATGGATGAGGTTGACATCAGGGCATTGCCTTTTCAGTTTGGGCTTCTTGCCTCAGGCCCAGATGTGATTCCTGCCAGCCTCACTGCCCACCTCCATCCGGCAGCCATCCTTAAAACGCCTCTCACCTGGGCAAGAGCCTCTTCCAGGCGCAAGTGATGGCAGGGCCTACTCTGGGGGTCCCTGTTGCTTCCTGGGGTTCTCCCTTTCTCTTCCTCCTTCCAGAACTCTCTTTCCTGTCTCTCTCCCTCTCACTCCCTCCTGACCTTCTTCTGCATCTCATTCTGTCTCAATCTCTTTCACTCTGTCTCACCCTGTCACATCGTCTCTTTCCCTTTCTGTTCGCCTTCTTCCTCTGACTACCCCTTTCTCTTAGCTTGTCATTTTCCTCTCGCAGTCTCTCTCTCCACCTACATCTCACACTCTGTCTCTCAGTCTGTCTTTCACTCTCTCTCCACGTGCACCCCCTTTGCTCATGCTCAGGCTCCCTGCAAGGGCACTGAGGGCGCTGTCACCAGCCAAGAAGCGGGATCCTGTTCAATTGCACTGGTCAGACGGGGGTAAGAGCCAAAGCACGCAGGATGTCAGATGGCAGCTGACAGTCCCCTCTGATGATAGGGCAGGGCACACAGGACATCTCTGGTTTGGCTGTGGGTGGGGAGAGTCATTTTGGTCTTCGTGGTAATGGCGGTGCTGAGTCTCCTGGACCACATGAGAAGCCTGGTGCGGTTCTAGCGATGCAGTGGTTCTCACAGTCTTAGTCATCCTTCCACTGACACACAGCGGCTCGGAGCCCACTGCAGTCCCCTGCTCTCATCGAAGGCTGCCTTTACAGCCACACAAGCAGGCGACCATGGTGACATCGGGCAGCTCTTACGATCCTCATGTCTCCTTGGATCCCCTTACCACACAGCTCTAAGATTCGGAATACAAACTGTGTTCACCTGAAGACCACGACCACAGGGCATGAAAAATTACTGTGTCTTCCTATTGGAAGCAACAGAGCCCTCTGATATAATGAGTCTGTAAACAAACACTTGTCAAAACACATTGAAAACACTCTCCCGCCAAAGAAACCCCCCACAAAACTATTAGTCAATTTGAAATTATTCTAAGGTCCAGCTTAGTCTAGAGCTTATCTAACGGTCTATTGAGTTCTCAGTAAGTCATGTGAAAGGAAGTCCTATGATAACATTTCCTGAGACTTCTAGACATTTGATTAAGGAGTTATAAATCTTACAGTCTGACTTGTCACAAGCAGAGTGAGATTACACCCAGGGCTGTCAAGATTAAGTAAACTTGTCTTGTTCTCTTATAGGTCTCTCTCAGCCTTGCATCATAGATTAAAGATTTGTTTTGAGATTAAAAAAAAAAAATGGTTACCATCATGCTCAATGTTTAAAAAAAAATAGTCAAAGGAGTATAAAGTGACAATTTTCAATCTTCACATCCTGCAATGTATTTACCTGCTATTCATCGGCAAGATTTTAATAAGCAATAAGTAAAGAGGAGGGAGGACTGCCTTCTGGGCTAGTCCAAAACTGTTGCCAGATTAATTCATTACAGCTAAATGAATAACTATATTAAATCGAAGAATGTGTATGAGCTATGCAACTCCCGATCTTCCAGTAACCAATTCCAAGAATGCGGTGGAATCAAATCAATACCATGGTGGGGCGGAGGGGGGGGATGTCCAGAAACGTCTTTGCAGAAGCCCCTGTCAAATTCTATTGCTAATTTCAAATTGACACATTATTCTAGGAATGACCAGTAGTTACCATAAGCAAACCTGTGGAGACAGAGGTTTGAATCCAACACATCATGGAAAGAGAGGATATTTAGGGAGTTCTAGGTCACTGGGATGCTTCCTCGGTTTAGTGACAAGAGATTTGGTACCTAAGTGGAGAACTTACTGTTTTCAATTCTCTATACGCGCCGAAATTATTGGGTTAAATAAAGACATGACAAGCCATGAATCAACCTACTTTTTTTTCCTGCGGAGTTTTTACTCAGGTGTACTCTAAATGTGCATTAAACTGCAGCTCCATTAAGCAGTTACAATGAAGGTAAAGGGCACAAGGCTAAACACCACAGGACCTTGTATGGATCTCATAGCTTTAATGGAATCAGGTTTTTAACAACTCTTTTTTCGTTAAATACAGTCAGTGTCAGGAAGATGCGTCCCACTCATAAAGCAGCGCAATGACAATGTACAGTGGCACTAACACAAGGACATAGTTCATCATGACATTTCCAGCAATTCCCAACTGATTAGGGTCATTATGTTGGAGGTCTGATTTATGTTGTCATTTCCTCTCACCGATCCTGCATCAATGAATCTTAATGAATTGGTAAATAAGGGTGAAGATTACACTCTATGACACTGAAACATTCCTCATTCTCAACACCCGAGATTTATGTAGCCAATTAGTGACTAACAGAGAAAATTGGCTGGCAGAAAAATAATATTCTTTATGGTACAAAATGGAAAAAGCTTTCTCGTTGAAGGGCAATGCCACAGCAAAAGTCCATAAAGTAGCTTGATATGTGGAAACACAAAAGATGTTTAAAATGTGCTCTAAGAGGTTTTCCTAGTAAAATGCTTTTACTGTTGGTTGGTTGTTTTTTTTTTTTGCTTTTTTTTTTTTTCTGATGTCTCATTTTTTAAAGGTTATTGGTTTAATGAGCAGACCTGTATTTTATAAAGAAGGAAAGTTGGCCTTTTAGGGAAAACGAGTTAAGTACGCCCCTATATTATGCAAGTGCTAATGCTTTGTGTTTACTGGGAGAATGGAAAAAATAAGCAAAGATGTCGCCAGTTTTTTCCCCCAGTTTTAGCCAAGATACCAGTTTCTCCTGACTTCTTGCAGACAGGTAGCTATAATCATTTGTACATAATCAGGGAGCACTAAAATCTTTCATTCTGATTAATTACTGGTAAGTGTACTTAAAGTACTGAGCATGTTTCAAATACCAGAACTTTTTAATTTAAAAAATAGCCTAATCATTAACACAGAAATCACTCCGCTTACTAGTATTATTTTACATTCACCTGTTCCTGACCTCATTATAAAACCAGATGAAATGACTGTCATAAACAGGAAAAAAAGGTAAAAATTCCCCAATGAAACATAATTCAGAAAATCTTGGCTTCACCTAGTGCTTGAAGCGTAACCCTATGGAGTGTGTTCATGAATGCAAAGCATAGCTTCAGAGTCATTACTGCTTAAGTATATACTTAATGTTGAATACTGTCAGGCAAAAAAAAAAAAGGGTTCTCAAAATCCACGTATTTATTCAGATTTCATCATACGGGCTCCACACTATCCTTGTAGAATATGCAAATAGGCCGTGTCTCTTTCTTTCAGCTGTTTTCTAGTCAATGTCACCAATAGAGCTTTGAAATTTCAAAAAGTAAAATAAATGCCGGAAGTTGGATCAGGGGCTTGGGTTCTCCATATCATCAAAGTATCCACTGTCTGGTAAACAACAACAAGAGCTAATCTGCACTGACAGAGAGGCCCACTCTTTTCCACTCTGGCAAGCTCCACGGCCACTCGTATCCTCCTTAAGGGTTACTGCTTCATCAAGGACTTCAGGATAATTGTGCCACTTCTGTCAAGCTCAGATCATCTCAGTGGCGCTGCAACCTCCAGGACTCCCTGGAAACTTGCTGCTCACAATTAGAGCTCCGAAGGCAGCCTCAAGTTCTACAAGGTGTGCCAAACAGCAAGGCTGCAGGAAAAGATACCAGCAGCCAAAGTAGACGCCACTGGGGAGGGGTGAGTAAAGAAGAAAAAAGACAAAACACAACCTTGCAAAGGCCGCAGGCTTACAAGAGCGTCACTGTGCGGCTGTCAAGCGTTCAGAGAAGCCAAGCACACTGTGCAGCTTTTGAAATGGATCGCTTTCTTTAAAAATGGCTGTTCTTTGAACCAGTTTCTCATAGAGCAAATGCAGAACGCTGGCCAGTGAAATTCTAAGAGCATGTGGTGCTCCTGAATTCTTCTGGCGCCAAGAAACCTCTACTTACATAGCAGAATGCCTTGGGCACACAAAACTGCCCTCAGAGGTGGTTCAATGCCGTGAATGATGAAAGTCTTTAAAACGGTCTCCTACCCTGAAACAAAGGAACAGGAGGGGGGAAAATGCATCTCCTTTACCTATGACAGTAAACAGATAATATTTTAAAGTGCAAAGGGCAACTACCATCTAAAAACTCATAATTAAGCACAAATATATTAGTAGTTAATCTCTAGCTAAAAATCAATATCTAAAGTCTGCTAAGCCAAATCTGTGAGTAAAGTAATACTTCTGGGGGAAGAAAAAAAGGTTGGTGCATAAATTCAAGAGTATAGGGCTCACGGTGAATTCTCAAAACTGGGAAAAGCCAAGAGAAAACTCTATACGTTGTATTTTAAAATTACTGTTTGATACTGATTCCAAAACGAAAGTGTTTTGTAAAATATTTTCACAGTAGGTGGCATCACTTATCAACTGTAGGAAGGGGGTGGTGGCTTGAAGCATTTTCCTTTATTAAATCATCAAATAATCATTTAAATGGCTTTCACACCTTCTGTTCCATTTGAGATACACCTACAAGTAAGGCAGGTTTGCCAGAGAAAGGGAAAAAATTCTAGTAGATTCTGACTATCCAGACACTTGTTTTTTCCTCTGCTCTTTAATCATAAGAAGGGGGGAAAAGGACGTTTGCAAATGCACTTTTTTTGTTAAGTAACAGATCATTTTGGTGAAAAATCATGTTTCTGCAGCTGACAGCAAAAGTCCCCTTTTATTTCAACGGGGACAATTTGGTTTAAAATAGCTTCTTTACTTAAATGAACCATGAATCAATTTTACACATTATGACAAGGAAAGATGAAGATGTAGGCTTTGAAATTCAAAAAATAGCTAAACATAAGCACAGTGACGTTTAGACATGATAGCACCTGCAAACATGCTTCCTTCTTGTTTTGCATTCAAGAGAAACAAAGCGAACTGATTTTGCTTTTTACCTTACAAATACAACGAATCAAAAAACATGGCTTCTGATGACAAATAAGACAGAACCAATCCACCTATAGCTACCTTACGGGAAAAAAATAGGAGAGATCTTCTTATCTTTTAAGAGATAATTAATTTATTATAAATGTCCAAAGTGGGGGAAAAATACACAATACCAACTTGTTGACTCAGTGGTTATTTTGGAGAAAGTGTAAATTCTGTACACTTCAAGTTTTTCTTCATGGATTAGGAAAAAAACGTAAATGGACTATAAGCACTGTTTGTCAGGCAATCTTTTTAAACTATAAAATTAAGACACAAAAATTCCAGGGAAATAGAAGTTAAAATAACGACACAAGATGAATAAACAGAAAAAAAACTCTTTTTCATTATGGTGCATAAATAATTCTGGTAGATTCAACTAGATTGTGGTCTATGGAGATATCAAAGAATGTTGGGTGTCAGGACCTAGAATCTAGAAATTTAGAATGAGAGGAACAGGCAATTTGCCAAAGGGTAAAGAGTTCATACTTCAACGTTATCTCCTATGGGAAGGCCACATCCATTTCCTGGGTGATCCTTCAATTGTATGTGCAAAGAATTCTGCACCTAAGAAAGAATTATATAGTTCCAAGGAGAACTGGCACTTGGCCTATTTCAGCATCATCACCTAAAAGGGATTTTTGGGGGTTGTGTGTCTTGTCAGGTTGTATCCGAAGAAAGAGCCTGTGTTTAAAAAGCTAATTCGGAAGGGGCTGGGCTTAGCAAACTGAGATAACAGAAAAAGAATCTGATAGTATCAAAATAAAAGATGTGCCACTATTTATTAATAATATCCCATCAGCCAATTTCACATGTAATAAATCATAACAAGTTAGAGAAGGGAGGGGAAATACATTTCAGGAAAGCACTATTGATTACCAGTGGCTGGCACTCCTTGAGAGGAAGATTCATAGGCCACAGTGAGGCTTGCTGAGAAAAAGTACTGTGATCAATTAGCAATGTCTGCTGTGAGAACTGGCAGAGGGGAGAAGCAGCACTAGTAACAGGTATTCTCCCCATCTGCTGGCTATCAGTCCACAGGACCCTCAACTGATGCTCCGTGTCATCTCCGTGATAGTAGACAAAAGCTACAGTAAATAAATAATGATGTCTTCTTTAAGACAGAAAGCTTATTCACATCCATAGATCTCAAACAGTGAAAACAGAGAACAGACAGTCCAAAAAAAAAAAAAAAAAGTGGGGGGGTCAGGGTTGGGTGCGGTGGCTCATGCCTGTAATCCCAACACTTTGGGAGGCTGAGGTGGGAGGATCCCTTGCGCTCAGGAGTTTGAGACTAGTCTAGGCAACCCAGTAAAACCCTGTGTCTACAAAAAATACAGAAAATTTAGCCAATTGCAGTGATGCACACTTGTAGCCTCAGCTACTCAGGACGATGAAGAGGGAAGATCTCTTGAGCCCTGGCGATGGAGGTTAGAATGAGCTGAGATTGCACCACTGCATTCTAGCCTGGGCAACAAAGCAAGACTCGATGTCTAATAAAAAATTTTAAAAAGCAAGAAAAATGGGGACCAGGTGCAGTGGTTCTCAATAATAATAATAATAATAATAATAATAATAATAATACAAAAATAAGCTGGGTGTGATGGCACGTCTCTGTAGTCCCAGCTATTCTGGAGGCTGAGGTGGGAGGATCGTGTGAACTCAGGAGGCTGAGGCTGCAGTGAGCTTTGATTGCACAACTGCACTCCAGCCTACGGGACAAGTGAGACCCAATCCCCACTAGAAAGAAAAGAAAAGAAAGAAAAGAAAGGAGAGAGAAAATGAAAGAAAGAGAAAGGGAAGAAAGGGAAAGAAGGAAGGGAGGGAGGAGGAGAAGAGAGGGGAAAAGAAAGGAGAGGAGGGGAAGGGAGATGGTTTCCAGTTTGTATCAAGTAAGGTCTGTGGGACAACTCATAAAAAACTGAGGGGCCAGGCGTGGTGGCTCACGCCTATGATCCTCTCGGGAGGTTGAGGCGGGTGGATCACGAGGTCAAGAGATCGAGACCATCCTGGTCAACATGGTGAAACCCTGTCTCTACTAAAAATACAAAAATTAGCTGGGCGTGGTGGCACATGCCTGAAGTCCCAGCTACTCGGGAGGAGGCTGAGGCAGGAGAATTGCCTGAACCCAGGAGGTGGAGGTTGCGGTGAGCCGAGATCGCGCCATTGCACTCCAGCCTGGGTAGTAAGAGTGAAACTCTGTGTCATAAAAAAAAACTGAGGAAGCGAGATCTGAGTTTCTGTAAATCCACAGCTTACTATGACTGAAAGGAAGCTTAAAGCAGGTGCTATAGTTTTGTTGTTGTTGTGGTGGTTATGGTTTTGTTTGTTTGTTTGCTTTTGACAATGTTTCACTCTTGTCACCCAGGCTGGAGTGAAATGGTGCAATCTTGGGTCACTGCAACCTCCACCTCCGGGTTGCAAGCGATTGTCCCATCTCAGCCTCCCGAGTAGCTGGGACTACAATCACCTGCCACCATGTCCAGCTAAATTTTTCTTTTTGGTATTTTTAGGAGAGACAGGGTTTCACCATGTCGGTCAGGCTGGTCTTGAACTCCTGACCTCATGTCATCTGCCTGCCTCAGTCTCCCAAAGTGCTGGGATTACAGGTGTGAGCCAACACACGCAGCTGATGCTATAGTTTCATGCATTGTATTCTCTGATTCCTAGGGACGCCAAGAAGGGCAAAAGAGGATCAGGACTTGTGTATTTTTGGGAAAACAAGGAAGGCAACTAAGAAAACTTTTGTAAATGCGTAAAAGTGGAATCAAAAAGAGAACTTATGACCTTGGTAAAATCGTCATTCCAAATCAAACATCGTTACATGACAGAAATTCTGCCCTTTCTCCAAGAGTTTGTGTGCGTAACGTTCTCTTGGAATTGCAGTTATTCTCTGGGGTGTCAGGGCTGCTTCCACTCTTGGCTTTTATACAATCCATAGTGACCTTTGGTGGTGCAAACTTACTTCCAGACTGTTTAGGAGTGATGTTTCTTGCATGCCAATCCGGGGAGATGGAGGCAGAAGGATAGACCTTCAATGACAAGTCATTAAAATCGCTTTTCCATGATTAATGTTATAAGTAAAAAAAATAAGAAGAAGAAAAAAAGTTTGAAGCATTAAATCAAAAACCCAAAAAATCTTTTTGGACAACCTGAATATTTGCCAAACGGCTGTAAGGGGCAAAGACCTCAAAACACAACAGAGTAAAAGGAGACTAACCATTCCTTGTATTCCAACTCCAAATTAATCCAACCAGCCACTCATCCTCCAGCATGGGAGATCATCTGACCAAATGGATAAGCCGAGAGTACCAAGGACTCTCCTTACAGAACACGTCTTCTGCCTCCACTCTTGCAAAAGAACAGACAATAACATATGGGTGAGCGGAGACGGGGTGGGGGGCGTGGGGGGACAAGGATGCTCTTCCAATCTTTGGAGGCACAAGTTGTGCTGCCTAGGGAAAATTTTATCACCCCAAGGACATCCCCAAGAACAGCTCTTTGATTTTGTTCAGAAAATGGGTTTGCTGTGGCAGAGGTGGAGGCGCTCCTCTCTGAGGTGTCTGCAAAGAAATGTTTAGTGCAGATGAGTCTAAAGCATTTTCCTCCCCAGTTCTGCACAGGACAAAAGCTAACATTTACATTCTTCCCCTGTGAAGGTTCAAAGAGTGACATTAGGCCAACTGTGGATAAGATGATTGAAAATGGAAGCACTGTATGGAAAATATCAGGCAGTAATCATATCCAGGAGCCAGTGGCCCAGAGATAGAAACACCCTGAAAACCAATTGATACTAATGAATCTGCAGCTTCAGGGCAGAACAGGGCAAGGAGGAGGGGTGAAAATTTTAAGCACTTAACAAGTAAGTGGGCACATTTCATGCTGGGTACTGATCTTTGCCAGGACCCAGTCTTCCTATGGTCATCTCACATCTAATACCCTGTCCCTTGACTTCTGAAGGACCAAAAAGTAAAGTGAGATAATATCCCACTTGAATGTCTGCTTTTAATGGACGACGTGACAGCTATAATTTCCATGTGCTCATTCCAGTGAAGGCTTCCATTTATTCTGACGGGGGAAAAAAAATCTTAGTAAAGAGACTGTAGATCAAAGTCCCTTTAGATTTTAAGGACTGGCATGGATGTTTAGGGAAAAACTTTTTGGTGTATAACTCACTTTTTTGTAGGGGTTAGGGCTATTGAAAATTTACGATAGGCTATTAAAAATCATCTATATAGTAAATAGAATGTGGGAAATGTGGATCTTTAATGAACACTGATTATGAAACCTCTAGATAAAAATCAAACTCTTTTTGTAAAGCGAACAACATTGCTCTGATTTGGCAACCACTGAATCTTCACATCTCAGGTTGAAGCTGTGACATTTCTCACCTGCCTTATGTAGTCAACAAGCTTCCTGAAGGCAGGGAACCCACCACAACTAAAAAGGCAGGTATATAATCAATATTTGTTAAGTGACGTACATTCATATGATGTTTCTCTCTTTAAGAAACTATACTTACATAATACTGTAAGGTAAATTCTGTATTAGGTAAAGAATATATATTAGGAGAGTATCGAAGAGACAAATCCATCTATTTACCGAACACAAATGCCCAGCAGGAGCCTATGGCTCCAGGACCCCATGTAACAATTCTTGCAGATCATCAAAGCCCAAGATACGAGAATCAAATAAGAACATTCGAGGAATCCCATGTTCTCCTCTCTGCTGACCTATGCTCATGGAATTATTATAGCAGATGAGCCAATATTTACTGGCATCAAGGTCACAAGCTGGCTATGGAATAGAAACATTTTGCCAATCCAAGTTATCTAAAATAGTGGGGTAGGTGCTACATTCTCAATCTGATTAGGAAGGGCAGGATGTTGAAACAACGGAAGGGATTACCTCCTTAGTGTCTCCCATGTGGAAGTATTTGCTGTCTGTGGCTTCATCTCCACAGATTTCCTGAGCCTCTGCTACGGGCCAAGCTCCCTGTAGCATGCCTTCATTGCAGCTCTCTATTGACTTTTGGGATAAATCTTTGAGCTCTCGCCCTCCAGCCCTCATCATCTACCACTCATCCTGTCTAGAGAGACAACATGTAGATTCCAGAGCTTCACTGTCCCACAGACATATAATGAGAGCCACAGAGGCAAGCCACATGCGTGACTTTAAAATTTCTAGTAGCCACATTTAAACAAGCAAAAAGGACTGAGTGTGTTGGTTCATGCCTATAATCCCAACACTTTGGGAGGCCAAGGCAGGATGACCGCTTGAGCCCAGAAGTTGGAGACCAGCCTGGGCAACATTGGGAGACGCTGTCTCTACAAAAGACAATAAAAATCATTAGCTTGGTGTGGTGGTGCTCTCCATAGTCCCAGGTACTCGGGAGGCTGAGGTGGGAGGATGGCTTGAGCCCAGGTGGTTGAGGTTGCAGTGAGCCATAATCCTGCCACTGCACTCCAGCCTGGGTGACACAGTGAGATCCAGAAAGAGAGAGAGGGAGAAAGACAGAGGGAGGGAGGGAGGGAACGAAGGAAAAGAAAGAAAGAAAAAGAAAGAAAGAAGGAAAAACAAAAAGAAAGAAAGAAAAAGAAAGAAAGACAGACAAAGAGACAAAGAAAGAGGAGAAAAGAAAAATTTTTAAAAAGCAGTGGTTTTAGAAATGCTTTGGGGCCAGGCACTGTGGCTCACACCTGTAATCCCGGCACTTTGGGAGGCCGAGATGGGTGAATCATGACGAGGTCAGGAGTTTGAGACCAGCCTGATCAACAAGGTGAAACCTTGCCTCCACTAAAAATCCAAAAATTCGCTGGGCATGGTGGCAAGCGCCTGTAGTCCCAGCGCTGCTTGGGAGGCTGAGGCAGAAAAATCGCTTGAACCCGGGAGGCGGAGGTTGCAGTAAGCCAAGATAGTACCATTGCACTCCAGCCTGGGCAACAGAGCAAGACTCCACCTCAAAAATAATGTGGATTTTACTTCATATATCCAAAATATTTCAATTTCAGCATGCAATTAATATTAAAAAATGAATGAGATACTTAACATTCTTTCTTCTTTTTTTTCTACTAAGTCTTTGAATGCCAGCATGTATTTTATACATACCGCATATCTCGACTGGGGATAGCCACACTTCCAGGGCTCAAGGGCCACATTTGGCTGGTAGCTACCATAGTGGACAGTGCAAGACTCAGAGCATTTCGAGATCCTGGCCTGAAGAGTTCCTGTATGGTAAGGAAAAGTGATGCTTTACATACTGTCATCGCGTCCCATGCCTGAACTGGTATTGCTGAGATACGGAGCCAAGGAACGGTGCTAGGAAAGGAGTTATCAGGAAGCACAGAGTTTCCTTGAAATGTTCCTGCTTTCTCTACATGTGGCCTGCAATATGTATAAATGAAAGTGCAAGCAATGAATCCATACGTGTACATGGGGATACGTGTAAACACATATGGACCCACGTATCTATAAGTTCCACAGCTGATATTCATTCTGTCACCTGTCAAGATAACAGTAAGGAAGGCTTCAATCAAAGGGAAGGAGACAGCACAGCATTCTCCTCCCCCAAGAAAAAGGATAATTTAACAACAGTCTCGTTTGTGTGTCTGGAGGGGGAAGGGGAGAAGGAAGAGAAGGTGGCTTCCTGCCAGGAATTTACATTATACTAAAAGACTGAGAAATTAGGAGATTTTCAGTTACTTAAGGCACCCATTTGGTCTAACTCTCCAAAATATAAGATAACTATGAAAGGCTTTACATCCCACAGGCACTCAACCTATATGAAATTAATAAATCAGTCAAACAATAAGTTAACTAATTTAGGACACAAAACGCTCTCAGGCTACACACAGATTAGCGGGGACCAGGCAGTGGTGATTCAGTGAGCAAGGGCTCTGCAGGCAGACGAGCAGGGCTTCAAAGCCCAGCTTGCTCACTGTCTACCTGCATAAGCAAGTTATTCAATCGGAGTGAACGTCTGGCTCCTCAATAGTAAGGAGGGACAAACAGCAGTTACCTTGCCAGGCCTCTATGAAAACACAGTATGTACAGTGCTTAGGCTGCTACCTGGAACACTACCACCGTTCAATAAATGAATGTACAGAATACATGCATGCCTCTAAAGGAGTAATTGTGTGTGTGTGTGTGTGTCTGTGTGTGTCTGTGTCTGTACGGAAAGGCAAAACGGCAAGGAATGAAGATTCTGGGGGTTTTCCTTAAGGAATACTTGTCTTGGTTCCAGCCCTAACAGCTGTATGACCTGGGATAACGTCTGCCTCACAGTTGCCACATGGAAAGGGTTAGAATAACAGCACCTATCTTGAAAAGCTATTGGTAAGATTCTATGGCATTAAGCATGACAAGCGTTTAGAAGAGTTCTAGACCATAGCTGTAGCTCAGTAACTAGTAGTGACTGATCATTACAGGCATTCAGAAATAATCGGGGCTGAGGTGGCTTCCCATCCGGGATTGCTTCTGCCCACCTGCAAGCACTTCTAAGTGGCTCCCCACACAAGAGAGGGACCAGGGAAGAGCAGATTGAAGAGGTTTACAATCTAAACATCATCCTTAATATTTAATGGCTTCACACTTCAGAGGGCATTTTGTTCTCTATTTTCTCAGTTGATTTCTTTCGTGTTTCCTCAAAAGTATTCAGGAAGAAGCAAGTCCATTTCAATCAGGAAATACTTCTTCAATACCTACTTATGGGCCAGGCATTAGTCTAAGTGCTGGGAATTCAGATAAACATTCCCTGTCTTCAGAGAGCTTATGCTCTAGGACTACTTCATCCATTTGTTTACCCAGCTTCCTAGAAGTAGGAAATTTCACAAGGGAATATGTGGTTGCATGGGAGCTTGGTCTGAACAGAGAAAATCCATTCTATGTGATATCGTAAAAATTAAAAATTTCCACACTATTATATAAAATCATTTCTCCTCTCCCCTGTCTCCCTCAATTATATTGAAAAGCAAAATGCTGGCCAGGCACGGTGGCTCACGCCTGTAATCCCAGCACTTTGGGAGGCTAAGGTGGGCAGATCACGAGGTCACGAGTTCGAGACCAGCCTGATTAACATGGTAAAACCCTGTCTCTACTAAAAATACAAAAGTTAGCTGGGCATGGTGGCACCCATCTATAATCCCAGCCACTCAGGAGGCTGAAGCAGGAGAATCGCTTGAACCTGGAAGGTGGAGGTTGCAGTGAGCTCAGATCATGCCACTGCACTCCAGCCTGGGCGACCATCTCAAAAAAAAAAAAAAAAAAGAAAGAAAAAAGAAAATTAAAAAGTTCCACCTTTCAAAAAATAATAACATTGGATATGGAATTACAGCCATACACAAGTATTTCTACAAGGTTTTTTACACACACTTTTGAAGCCTATGGTACTTTTGAAAGTATGGAAAAGCTGAAAAAAAAATGCTTTTTAAGGGTTACACTTAAATTGCTTTAAAACAGCCTGATATTGTGTCAAATGTGACAGCCTTTGCTTAACTCAAACACAACTGGGAGACATTCACCTCCACTGAGATTTCCAAAGTTGGACAAAATTCCGTATTCCAGTTGTTACTGCTACCAGGCTGAGCAAGCTCCATGTACAATTTGCCATGGCAATACCAGGAAATTTCTGCCTGTCAAAATATTAGAAAAGGCAGCTTCCTATCAGAGAACTGCTGGGGCAGAGATGACAATCAACTAGGAAGAATTTGGGGGGCAAGAGGTGGAGAACTGGGGACTTTGAAGGGAAGGGCAAGACTTTCACAGTCCCAAGAAATAGGAACGGACACAGCCGATTACTTTTTTTTTTAAATACTTTTTTCCATTTGCTGAGGAAGTAGCCTGCAGGAGAGTCAAACAGCTTGAACTATTTTTAGGCCTATGACCCTTTTAAAAACACAGTGCTAAATTCAATCCTCAGTTACACCCACTCAACTCCCACTGGCATCGGCAAGAGCCATGGGGAGATCCGTTCACGATGGAGAAGAGTTTAGTTATGCTCTTTGCATCCTCTGGTTTGAATGGAAGCGCAGTGTACTGGCCAAAGGCCATGGCTGGTCTCATGGCTCAAACAGGGTAGCAGTGATGGGCCTACATGTGGAAGAGCATCTATGTGCAAAGCGTTCCCGTTCTCACACAACTGGATGAAACGGGTGGTTTTTGGATAATCCAGGCAGAATGGGGGAATAAAAGAAGTTCCTTTTGAAAATACATATTCAGTCATATCTCAGAAATGTTTAAAATTATAATCTCATCTATGAAGGCCCAGATTTGAAGAATCTTAACAGTCAAGCTAAATTAAACTTTTACCTCTGCCGGGGGCAGTGGCTCATGCCTGTCATCACAGCACTTTGGAAGCTAAGGAGGGCGGATCACAAGGCCAGGAGTTCGAGACCAGTCTGGCCAATATAGTAAAACTCCCATCTCTACTAAAAATATAAAAAATTAGCCGGGCATGGTAGCAGGCATCTGTAATCCCCATTTGGGAGGCTGAGGCGGGAGAACTGCTTGAACCCAGGAGGCAGAGGTTGCACTGCGCCAAGATCGCGCCATTGCACTCCAGCCCAGGCGACCATGCAAGGCTTCGTCTCAAAAAAAACAAAACAAAAAAAACTTTTACCTCCAATTACCATAAGGGAGCACAGCACAGGAAATTCACTGCTGCTGAATGCAACACAATTTGCGACCATAAGCTACAGAACCATGGGTGAAAAGCCATCATTTCTAAATAACGGGTCCCAAGTCCGACTTGGGGGTGAGTGGAGAGCATTTGGCATCTCAAATTACTTTAACAGGGGGCCCTGTCATATGCCATGGAAAGGAGGCTCCCGTCTCTCCTCCACCCTCTAATCCTTCTTTCTTAAAGGAACACTCAGCAAGATAATGAATCCTTTAAATGTTACATCTTCTGTCGTGCATTATTGTGGTGCCGAAACTCTTCACATCAAACAGTCATCAGGACTATTACAAAGTGGGCTTATAAGAGAGGGGCTGAAAAGGAGCTGTGTGAAAAGAAGTGGAAAATTAAAGCTGAAGCAGTCGAAGAAAGGGCTTAATTTACTGGCATGTACAGTATGCAAATGAGATTACTCTCAGCTTAACTGCATCATTTATGTCCATAATAACGGCATCATCATTACAGGGCTCAAATTAAATTACACCATAATTAGCATATCAAAGTGATTGGTTAAAGTTTAAAACAAATACCCAATTTTGTTAATGAACAGCTGTAATTGTCATGTACACTTCAGTGAAAACTCTCTAAATAAATATATGTTTTAGGAGAGAGGAAGATTTTTTTTTTAAGCAGACAGGTCTGTAGCAGAGGTAAATTGCCTAAAATAAGAATGACATGGACTATTCTATTAATGTTAATATATGCTGATCATTTTCAGGTAATAAAACATTCTATCAAAACAAGGCTTCGCTTATATTTAGACATCGTCCCTGCTGCTGAAAGTGACAAACCACCAGAAACCTGCTTCTACTTGCAGCAGTGATAACAATGCAGGGGTGACCTGTCTCAAACAAGCAAAGGATATGTTCAATAACATGCTATTACTAACCCCCCATATTTATTTAAAAGACATTCGTGTTCAAATCGTGCTGAGTCAAAGCTGATTTTTTTCCCCATTCCAGCCCAAAGGGGAAAGAGTGACCGTCAGAAAACTTGCTGCATCTATGGGGTAGACCAGAACGCTCCTAAGCTGATGCTCTGATAATAGACAGCCTCCAACTCAATTTGTCCTCATCGAATCATAGCTACACAGCAGTTTGAAACACACAACTGCACTAGCGAAGTTTACCCTTCCACCATTAAAATACATCAGGAGGCACAACTAGCTATTTTGTCAATTTTGGCTGGAATCAGCATGTACACAAATTTCCTATATGTAAAACCAGATACTACTAATAAGCTTGTTTCCACATCTTTTTGTTATAACCATTTAAGGTCAGAAGAGTTTCTATACAAAAAGATTTGTCAATAATCTGAAGGCTCACATGCCAAAAAGCTTTCTGCCTAAGATTCTCCCATTTCTTAACAACGTACCCCATATGTCCTCTGAGACAACTGTGAGGGTACATCGCTGTGATCCACAGCATGGCAAGCCAAAATATATTTTGCCCAAAAAGGAAAAAAAAAAAAGCACTTTCAAATATACTTAACAAGCAAATTGAATGTCTTATTAAAATCGTATTATCTAAACAGTGTTCAAAAATTTAAAGAAAGTAGCTTTTCATTTTATTCATCGAGGAATCCATTAAAGCTTAGGCTCTGAAGTAGTATGTAAATTATGTGCCTTTCAAGGTAGAGCTAGGGCAAATTCACTCCATCAACTAATGATGAACCTCATTATGTGCAGGGAGGATTCATAATGAGGAAAGAGCCACCCGCCATTCCATGTTCTAACATAAATCCCTGTAAAATTTGAATATCTCCTCGTCTAATTAAAGGCTACTAATTCCAATCACCCCCTCCATGGCCCCAAAGTAAAAATAAACCTCTCTGAAAGCACAGACTACAGTTATATTTCTAAAGCAGTACTCAACCCTGTTTGGACTCAGAACCTTCCACTCAGATGTGTTTTACGACAAGCATAATTAGCAGTTTTCTAAGATATAAACTTTGGGGCTGCTCAAGCTCATTTTGGTTAAATACATTGAATTTCTATTTTTCAAAGAGCTTCACCTTGACAGGGCTACAGTGCACGCATAGAGATGATCCGCAGCCAAGAAACCAACAGGAATGTGGGAGCATAGTAATAACGTAAAATAAAATTCTTAGCACTCGAGTTCCGTGCTGAAGCTGAGATGTTCAGAAAAAGCCAAGCACTGTGGCATGAACCCGAGATTGCATTTGGATGGGGATGTATTCAGATCTGCTTGGGAATGACATACTTGATTCTGGAACAAACTGCTCACTTTTAATGTGGTTTGAACTAATGAACAAGTATGTCCCAGAATCTATAAGCCAAAGAACTATTCCCTCTTCTAATAACCAACTTTGATTTTTTTTAACTGAAAACTGTAGAAAGCAAATACATCGTTGCCAAACATATTTATTATGATTAATAGCCTGTAATAGCCCTCACCAAGGCTTAATTTGCTCTTGTTTTCAATTATGAAGCTGCATCACTCTATTCCAGCCGCCTTTTCAGGTGGAGATGAATTTCTTGTGGTCTTTACTCTTTCTATTGTATCGCCACCCAGCAAGGCACAATCAGTTAAAAACAGAAAACCTCCACCTTGACTCCAGCAGAGCACCAGACTACACAAAATTAGAGAAGAAAATAATTGAGAAATAAGTGAAGGTGTCCGAGGAATTAAAACAATTAAACCAAAGGGAAAAAGAAAAAGTACGTATGCCAGTCACCCAAACACACCTTTCACATTAAAATTTAAAAGAAAAGTCCTAAATCTGTTATTTAATTCTGATAAACTCCATACAGACCCTAATCAGGGAATCTTAGCTGCTGCCATAAATTCAAGCATCCCCAATTGTCTGAAAGCCCAGTATGGTAATAAAATGGACACATCAATGTTACACCAGTATGGATTATCCAAACCTAACGAGTCCATTCTACTAAAGATGCTGCCGCTACTTTAAGTTGCATAAAAATAAACTCCACTACATAAAAGCTGCCACAGTGCGTGCGCTCTCATCCCTCGGCTCCAAGCATGATCTCTCCCCCCCTCTTTTAGGTCAGCCACTCATGCATTAGGAAGACATCCCTCCCAAAATAACTTGGCCCTCCCCCCGAAGCACGGAGTTGAGCAACCTACCTTTGTTCTGGAGTTGCAGATAATAACAGGCAAGCCTCAAGACCATGAGGATTGGGAAAAGATCAGGAGAGTTGAAAAAAGGAAAAAAAAAAAAAAAGAAGAAGAAGAAGAAGAAGAGAAACATAAAAAGAAATACGCCCAAGTGGAGAAGAATTGGAAGAAACAACAGGAAAAGGCTTCTAATGAAACTGTTGTGGCTGCCACAGATCGGGGGTGTTTCAGCAGTGTTTACACCACACCAGTGAGTACACACCTCTGCCACATCTCATCCACAACTGGTGGCATTTTTTTTTTTTCTGAATCCATGCATGACAATTAAAAGCACTGCACCTCTCTGTTTGGGAGGGGGACCACAAAAGACCTCCGCAATATTTCTTTACAATGTCTATATCACTGATGAGCATTAGTTTGAGTGACAAAGGTCCCAGGCTAAATCAACATTCTTACCTTAATGTTCCTAGTAAAAGGCTCCAGGAAACATAACTCATGGGATATGTATGCAAAGATGTATCTCAAGGAATTAATCCAGAGCCCTCAGATGAAGTGAGGGGGGGAAAAGAAAGGGAGAAAAGAAAAAAAGAAAAGGCAATGGCTCACATTTCCAAACAAACGAAGCTCAGCCTGGGGAAGCGATGGCATAAAAACAGGTTTGCATACACAGAGCTCAGTGGCAGAAGCGAGAGTTCTGTAGGATTTATTTGACACTTATTTTCCGGGAAGCCTTTTGTGGAGTTGTACCGTTTGTTTCTTATTGTCTGAGAAGCAGTTAGGAGCTTTCTCCCGGAGGGGGCCTCTCAACCCCTGGCTTGGCCGCCTCTGCTGGGGAGGTAACCATATTAGGATGTGTATGGTAAAGTAAACAATAACATAGTTGCAATGAAATGGAATTTTTTTTTCCCCAGCTAATGGTGTTAGGGTCAGTCCTGTCTTTTTAGCCATTCCCACTAATTTTGTTTCCTAGTTCAAACAGGCCCTCCTCCTCCTCCTCCTTTAAAAAAAAAAAAAACAAAAAAAAACTGTTAGCTGTTTCCAAATATCTGACTGTAAATTTGCTGAGAATGTTTGCAATGTAACAAAAAGCTTTTAACATCCAAATAAAGATTGTGGCAGTTTAATCATTAAAGGGGATGTGAATTTTCAATCTCTTGCTGAGATACAAGCCTTCTCTTCCCACCCACCCCCTCCCCATCTTTCCCTGAAGGTTAAAATTACTTGGTCATTTAGAAGTACCTTCTAAATAAATCAGATTTTTAAAGAACAAGACCATTACCTTCATAAAAATTCCTCATTCACATACTGTGTCACTGAGTGAAGAGTCTTAACCATTCATGCGCCTGAAAATTTATTACCTGAAATTTCTAGGATGGTTACCTTTACATGATAAAGCTCTTTCCCACCTCCTCCAACCACCACCACCTCCTCCAAAGGAAAAAAAAAAAAAAAAGCATAAAATACTGTTGTCAAGTGATCCTTTAGAAATTAGTTAATAAAATAAAAAACAGTATCAAGAATGAGTTCCCAAGATGTTACATTTTTAAGAAAAGTTCTGCAGGTCCAACGTCAATAAAAAGTAGGGCTGCTTTCTTGCCACGATCACTTAGTATGAACACCCCCACCACCACCAAGCAGTGAGTGAAACATCCTACTCAAAGGTCAGGGCTGACTGATAAGGAGGGTAACAACGTTGACGGGGACCAGAGAGAAGTGATCTGGAGGCAGCTGAGCAGCGGCCAGCCCAGCCAGCCCTGGCCCCAACGCTGAGCAGGCTTCCATGTCTTTATTCCCTAGGTAACAGCCGTGGCTGCTCTGTAGCGGGCAGCCGTCAGTGTACAAGGATGGGAGCATAGGGACAGTGATGCTTGTCCGAGAGGACCTCAGAAACCATCTCTATACCAGGCACCGAGGCAAAACATGTTCCATGAGCAAAAGGGCACAGGCAGGGCTATCAATGATACTTGTGCTTAAGAATGAAGCCAGGCTGATCTAGCAAATAAAATGCATGTGGCCCTGGTGAAACTTCTAAAGCTCAGAAAGAGTTCCTCCCTAGCCTGGAACCTCTGGGCTGGCCTCTAAACTGCCTTGGTTCTTATCAGATCCGTATCATACAGAAACCTAAAACCTCTGCAACTCATGTTTTATTAAAACATGTTTAGCATTCTTTTTAAAGATAGGTTTTAACCCCAAATACCCATGAAATTAAATCTCCTATGCCACTTATCTGCACTGCTGGGCAAAAACTAAAGTTGAGCTAAACAGAGAGATAGCAAAATCAATAAATCACGCGAAACAAGTAGCAGTTCAAAAGTTCAAAGATATGATGACCAGTTCAGCGCATCTTAGCACTCACCCAATAATAACTCGTCTCCGTCACTCCTCATACTATAGACAATTTCATGGCATCATTTTCATTAGCCTGTCTCAGGGAAAATTGCTAGCTATTTATGTATACGCTAAAATAAATTAGCCATTTCATCGAGCAATGTGATTCTTATAAAATACATTAACACAATACTCAATTTTCCAGTTGGAGTAAATAAATAAATCAATACATTCAATACAGGGTGATTCTTTTACTGTGGCGCTGCAGCTCTCAGCATAAGTGTTTTTATTGGGTTTATTTGTTTCAATAAAAATTGAAATGGGCCAGTGATCTCAGTGCTAGCATCTTTAAAAAAAAAAAAAATCCATCCAATATTGGGGAAAGTATTGTGCAGAACATTCAAACTTATAATTTTATTCAAAAATCACGTTCATTATGTATGACTCCACAACCTGGTTCTGTTGGAAAATTTCACAAAGGGAAAGGGGGAATTCTGCCAGGTGTTTGACTCTGGTGGTTTCTGTGCTGCAGACCCCCGTCTGAGGGTGATGCTTCTGAGGGACAGCAGCGTTTGGCTGAGCTGCGACCTTCTGCCTGGAACGCGCCTCTTCCCTGGGCAGGGAGAAACGACAATGGGACAAGTGCCAGATGGCCTCCTCTGTCACACCTTATGGAATGCCATTGATTGTGGCTCAGAGAAGGCCATTTAGTCCAACCTCTGGGGGAAAGACTGGGGTATCATGACTGCAGGGAAGAAGAGAGAGAGGTGTGCTGCTGCTGTAAATAAAATCAGGCCGAGGGCCTGCAAATGACTCTGGTGGCGAAATCGAGACACCACCAGGCGGATTTTGTCCAAGTCACCAGCATGATGAAAAGGGAAATACAGTAGTGGATATCTGTTGTTTTTGTCTGCCTGATACCCACGCTCCCCTTTCTCTGATGATACTAGCCTGATTTTTCTTTGGGGGAAATGTCAATTCCCCACTCTCATTCCTAATGGTTCACAGGAGGCTGATGCATGTCTCAGCTCCAGAGGGTGGAGCCATAAACCAAGTCTGACCAATCAGTGAGTTCTGCTCTGCCGGCCACATTGATTGGCTGATAGATGGACATGTCCCAAGAATGATACTCAGCTACTAGCATTCTGTAGGAACTACTGGGACAGAGAAAGACTGTCCTTCTGCTGCCTTGCGAAACTTTTAAAAGCAAGAATCGGGCCTGCCTCCACAAAAAGCAAGCTGGCTGAACAGAGGCCAGGACACAGCGGCAAGGTGGTGAGCACAATAGCAAGACACATTCCTAACAATGCTCACAGAGAACAGGCCTCCTCTTGGACTTGTCAATTACACAAGCCAATTAAATTCCCTTATTTGCTTAGCCAGCTGGAGTTGGCTTTGGGTCATTTGCAACCATAAGGTGCCACAGAGTAGCCCAAAATAGATAGTGTTCTATATGTAGCTCTCCAACTCTACAATATATGTTAGCCTTTATGGGAAAGCAAACCAATTACGCACACACAAATCAATAAACTCCCATAACTGATACTCAAAATCTGTAGGATCTCATGTTCCCTATGTAATTAACTTGTTCATCAGCTATGCTCTCTTCCTAATAGTGGAGCTGGAAAAAGAAGTCAGCACCCACAGTCAGAAAGAACTCAAGATGATCTCAAAACAAACTAAGCTTGAGGTCTAAAACAAAGTCAGCATGGAGTCACATACAGACTTAGGAAGCTCTCCTCTCCGGGGTCCTCATGGTTATAGTTCAGTCAGGGATGGACCAACCTATGAGTTTGGGGAAACAGCCAGCTGGTTTGCACAATAGGCCTCAGGCCTGCTGATCACAAAAAAGCCAGTGGCAAGGTTAAGAAGGAGAAAGAGCTGCTTGGGTCATTGGAAAGAGGCCAACACAAACTTCCCAGCCCCAACACTTTCTGAATCCTTTGTGCAGTTTCTACAGATGCTGGAAACTCAGGAGAAACCAAAGTGAACAACCTAACTTAGCACTGGAGGGAAGAAAATTAACTGAATGGAGTTTAGAGGCAAGTGGATACCAGAGGCCACAGGCAAGCTAGAAACAATGTAGTAACACTGAAGCTGGGATGGAGTGGGAAGGGTCCTGTCGCCTGCCTGGCATTCAGCCCTGGCTCCAGCCCAGCCAGCCCAGCAAACCAGGGCCTTGACTTCCTCTTCCTGGGCGGGAATGGACCCCAGATCAATTCAGTCAGTCCTTCTTGGGACTAGTTACCATAGTAACATAAATAATAACAATAACAATAATAATAGAAGTTACCAATTTATTCTTAAACATGCCAGCAGTTACGCTCGTCACTTTACATGCATTTCCTCACCTCATCTTAATAATGACCTTGTAAGATGTGAGCTGTTATTATTTCCATTTTGAAAATGAGGAGACTGAGGCTCAGAGAAATTAAATAATCCGCTCCTGGTCACACAACAGCTAGGCAGTAGAGTCCAGATCTGAACCCAGCCCTCTGGCTGGGACACCTGATCCTTGGACATCACAGCCAGCCAACTGCTGCCAAGCAGGAATGTTAGCACCAGCGCTTGTTGCTCACACAAATGCCCTGAATAACGAAGCTGGCCTGGAGTACAAGCCAACGCACTCCAGCCCAAGACATCATGACTTAGATGGCCGGCTCCACTCAGTTAGAAGGGAGAGGGAGAGTGAGGAGGGAAGAAGACAGAGGGATAAGGGGAAGCAGCACCACGGCGGCCTGATTTCTCCAGCTTCAGCGGCATCAGCGCTAGCCAGCCTCCCCAGGCAGCCCGGTGGATCCTCCCTTGCCTCTCACTGGGGCCCATGGGACTTGGGACAAATCTTTTCAAACCTAATCACAGGTTTAACCCTACCTAGCACCAATATTATATCCCAAACACATGCTACCCGACATCTGTATAATGAAAACGGCTTTAAAACTCGAACTGAGGAGCTGGGGGCCACAGACGCCCACCCCACCAGAGGGCAGGGTTTTTCAACCTCAGTACTAGGAACATTTTGAGCTAGAAAATTAATTATTCATTGTACATAGCAGGATGCTGAGCATTCCTAGATGCTCGTAGGACACCTCCCTCCACCCCACTGTGACCTCCAAAAATATCTCCAGACGTTGCCAAATGTCCCCTGCTGGACAAAGTCATTCCTGGTTGAGAACCACTGCCTAACAGGGCTTTCTGTGACAACAAAAATGTTCTACGTCTACAACGTCCAGTACAGTAGCCAATAGCCACATGAGGCTCCCAAGCACTTGAAATATCGCCAGTGTCACTGAGGAACTGAATTTTTCATTTTATATAAGTTTAATCAATTTAAATAGCCACACATGCCTAGTGGCTGCCATATCTTGGACTGCAGTTTTAGAGGGGTCACAGAATTTCCATATACATGAGAATCAGATCTTCAGCAGATGGATAGTTGGTTTCCAGTTCAAAATTCTTCACAGTCATTAAAAATTGTATTTTCTTCTCTATGGAAATTAATAAACTCTAAAACTGACAGTGTTTTTTGGTAATGACTTTTTAAAAATTCCATTCTTTGAATCTTTCAAATTTAGGTAAAAATTATTTCTTTTTATAAACATGGTTTTGATTAGAATTGTAGATTTATATAATTGAGTAACCTGAGTGAAAGATTTATGCCTGTAGATTAGAACCAAGCGCACTCTTTAAGAAGCTAGTTGCAAAATAATTTCTTTTTTCACTGTTAGAAAAATGTACTTGCTACCCTCTTCGGGACACAGTGAATGTAAACTGTGTCTTCTGAGACATCAGCTATCCTGCAGAAAGTGCTCTGCTCCAGCAACTCAAATAACTCATACCACTTGGAAACGAGAGTGACACTGTGAAAGGTTTCTTAAGCAGTCACGTGCCTCTATCCTGTCCCTTCCCTGAAAACCCAAAATGCCCACAATTCAGGTGAAGCTTTCCACTGTAGCTCAAGGTGTGATGGATTCTTCAGCTTAGCGAAAAAGATTAGTATTGATGTAACAAAGTGACTGTAAAACCAGCCGAACAACGTTATAAATACATCATAGCTGTCAGGATGTTTCTTTCGCAATGGGCAAATACAGAACCAAAGACCATTTGGAAGCGGGGGTGGTGGTCATACACAACACCATGTGTGGGGTGGGAAACATCCAGAACTATGGCGCTGAGCAGGAAGCTGAGCCATCTACAAAATATTTCCTGAGTGATATATAGAGAGCTGAAGATGGGATAAAGCCCGATGATGAACAAAGTCAACAAAGTGCGTCGGCGATACCCACGCTGTCTTGATACCACGAAATTTCAGCTTTAGCAATGACATGAGAATCCAAAAATGCACTGTCATTCCAAGTAATTGTGAACCTAATAATATTTATATCTGTCTCCTTTGTAGGCTCAACGTAGAATTTAGGTTAACCTCCACTGGTCAAGCATGAAGTGTTATCCATATGGCACACACTACCGATGGCAACCCAACAGCCAATCCCAACTCATTCTTTCTCTCCTCCCTCCCTCTTCTCCCACCTCCTACTCCCCAAGCTGAAAAGATGCGATGCTCCCCCTTCCCAGCTTTCCCTGCAGTTAAGGATGGTGATCTAATTTAGTTCTGGCCAAAAGATATAAGGGGAAGATGACTGAAAAGATATATTCCAAAAAAAGTCATTTTTTCTTCTTGATAAGAGGGACACCAAGAGATCTATCACTGCCCTGTCCTTTTCCTTACTTTGTACCTTTAAATGCAACCATGCAGGAAGGTGATGCCTGGTGCTTCAGCAGCCATCTTGTGGCCAAGAGGAAAAAGTTGAAGGAATCACAGACCTGCCCCAACCCCACACTCGGATATGACTGAGGTGCCAAGCCAATCTTGGCACTGCCTATCTTCAGACTTCTAGGCAAGTAAATAATCAGTTTCTTCATGTTTTCAGCCACTGTTGAGTAGTGAGGTGTTCTAATTGATGTATCACAAATTCCAGGAAGGACAAAAGGAAAGTCACTTCCTTGAGGGAATGGGAATAGTAGAAAGTATAATTAACCAATCTCCCAGTATCTAAGTTGGTTCCCTGAGAACTTGTCACTGAAGAAAACAATTCTGAGTCTCCCTGAAGAACAACCAAGCCTCAGGCCCCCTGGGTGGTGACTTCATGCAAGGCTTTTACTGAAGTGGTTTACTTACATCACCCAGTCTTGGACACCCCTGCTTGACAGGTACTACAATTTTCCTAATGTTTGAGAGAAAGAAACAGAAGTGCATGGAAGTGAAACAAAATGTCCTAGGCCAACAGCTGTCACAGAAAACTTGGTCCCAGAGTAGGGAAAAGGTTACACATGTGGTCTCAACTGCAAAACATGGTCAATGCCAACCGACTGATAAACCTTTCTTACTCTAACATGTAACAGCAGCTGCCTGGGCTCAGGGCATAGCCCACACACAGTCATTTGAGCTGTGCTTCGGTTTACAATAGAAACCGAAGGAAGGATTCATAGGCTGGTCCTGCAGTGGCCCTGTGTATGCCCTGAGACACAGGTGACAGCAGCATCCACACTGCAGCTGACGTCCTGAGCAGACAAGTGTGTCGCTTCATGGTTGTCTCCGAGTCCTTGGCCAAGTGGGGCTTCCAACCCCCAAGATTTTAACACCAAAAGAAAAATGAAAAGGTCAAAAAATCTTTCAAGGAAAGCTGTGAAAAAGAGGCCCGTGTTAGAAGTCACTTAGAAACACCATCGGGCAGGCTGGTGTGCTGGATGGATGCAGCAAAGGCGCTGGTGTGGAGAGCTGGGCACGCATCTTAGCGGGGAGAAAGAACCATCAGCCAACTTGGATTCATCATTTTTGGCTGTGTGATCTTGAGTAATTAGCTTGACCTCTCTGAACCTCAGGTTGTCTATCTTTAATACGGAAAGCATAGACGTGTCTAACTTTAGTGAGTTGTGGTGAGAATGAAATGAATTGATACATGTCCAAGTTCTCACCTGGTACACAGTAAGTGCACAATGACACTTAGCTACTGTCATCATCATCATCATTATTTAATGATAATAAAGTGCAATATTACTATTAAGTACATAACCCAGTTCTCAGCATGTGCTAGGTTCTCAGTAAATACTTACTCCTTTTCTCTTCTCTCTCCCCTCCACAAATAACTTGAAGATTTCACTGATAAGACACACCTACTGTAATTTTTAACAATGTTAATAAGCTCATCCCACTAAAATGGTACTAGGCATGGTGTTATGGTAAATACAAAGACAGAGAAGGCTTCATTGGACATAAGACCACATAATAAATATGTCAATTGAAAAAGTTATGTACTCATTAAAAATGTAATTGATTAATTATATGTAGCATTAACATTTTAAAAAATGTTATACACATAAGGATTCCTCTTCCAGTTACTAAGTTTCTCTGGGTATCAAGAATAGAGATACTTATGATTTTAAAAAGATTTTGCCTTATAGTTCAAATTTTCTGCTATAAACATGTACTCCTTACAAATCTGGAAGAAAAGACATTACTTTGCAAAAGATAAAAAACAGAAGAATGATCAAGTTTCAACCCTCCTGATTTGGTCTTCTAGGGGTGAATAGTTAATAATTTCTCAATCACGTAAATGGTAACAAATTTGTAAGAAATTTTAAACTTTCTTTTTTTTTTTTGAGATGGAGTCTCGCTCTGTCGCCCAGGCTGGAGTGCAGGCAGTGGCACGATCTTGTCTCATTGCAACCTCCATCTCCCGGGTTCAAGCAATTCTCCTGTCTCAGCCTCCCAAGTAGCTGGGACTACAGGCGCCTATCACCACACCTGGCTAATTTTTGTATTTTTAGCAGAGACGGGGTTTCACTTTGTTGCTCAGGCTAGTCTTGAACTCCTGACCTCAGGTGATCCACGCCTCGGCCTCCCAAAGTGCTGGGATTACAGGCATGAGCCACCATGCTCAGCAAAATTTAAATTTTTTTTTTTTTTTTTTTTTTTTAAAGACGGAGTTTTGCTCTTGTTACCCAGGCTGGAGTGCAATGGCGCGATCTCAGCTCACTGCAACCTCCGCCTCTTGAGTTCAGGCAATTCTCGTGCCTTAGCCTCCTGAGTAGCTGGGATTACAGGCACGCGCCACCATGCCCAGTTAATTATTTGTATTTTTAGTAGAGACGGAGTTTCACCATGTTGACCAGGATGGTCTTGATCTCTTGACCTCGTGATCCACCCCCCTCAGCCTCCCAAACTGCTGGGATTGCAGGCTTGAGCCACCGCGCCTGGCTAAATTTTAAAATTTCTAAACATTTAGCTAACTATTTAACTTTCATGCCTTAATAAATTATTCTTTGAGTATTTTCCTCCTAACATCCGAGTCTCACCAGAAGTAAAATTTTCCTCTTGGTTTCAACCCTACACTTTTCTTCCCAGTAAGAATATTGGGAAGTATGACTAAAATGTACAGATAGGTTGGGCACACAAAGATAAATAACCTATTAAGAATTATGACTACTGGGCTGGCCTCCCTTACGGAGGTGCTGTGGCCCGGCACTTGCTAAAAAGTTTTTTCCTTTTTGGTTGGCTGTCCTCTAAGAGCTCTGTGAATGCCAGGACTTACGATAAGCTATGACACAGTTAACTGTTACATATTAATGTTCATGATAATGCAATCTTTCATTTAGTTGATTTAAAAGTCCCTCTAGTCTGACTTACAGTTAGATATACACTGAATGTTTCATCAATCGCAACCATTTTTATTCTCAATCTTGTGCAAAAATACTAGAGAAGGTGAATTCCAGCTACACACTGAAGAGGGCTATACTGGTAACCCTGAAAAATTTCACTCTTTTCACTTGTACACTGGATTCCAACAGTGTCTGCCTAAGCATTCTATTTACCTGAGTCTTTCCCTGCAGCGGATCTTATCTACAAGGTAAAAAAGCAAACCCACATTCACATCTCTTCTATAGGGTCAAATCTCCATATCCTCTATGGAGAAAGCACTTCACAGTTATGAGCTTGACAAAATGCCCAGCATTGCAACATCTGAAATACTTGGGAGCAAGCAGCATGAGAAGGTCACAGCAACTTGAACAGAGCTTTTAAAAGGAGGATTTAGAACCACCTCACAGCAAGTACCAATGAGCCCACTTATTGCCAAGCAGTGAGTCGGTGATCACACCTACCCTAATAAATGCACTTGAAAGAAACTACACCCTTTTCCCATTCCTGTAAGGACTTGTACTAGTTTCATGGCCAAAATCTTCCCACAATTAACCTTGGACCTACAGATCATGAGGCAACTCAGGACAGAGGCAGCAATCAGATTAGCCCCCATTCACCATGGTCTTGCCCTACATTGGCTGCAATTATCTTCCAAATTAGAAACACAAGAACTTTTTAGCCAGAATATAACAGTCCATTAGCCTTGCAATGTCTCCATATGTAACGCAGAAGTAAACGCAACTACAGGCACATAAAAATCTGTACACTAAAATGTTTTGCTTGGGGTGGGGGAGAGTTAAGCCTAACCCTCTAAAATGAAGTTTTAAAAAAACTGACATATATGCATTCAATATTTACATTCTGATTGTATGATGTTTCCTTGTTTTCATACTCTTAAGTCTACCATGTTAACAATCTTCTCTTATGCTAATAAACTTGTTTTGATTCCTAGGTCATTTACTGATTGAGCTCTTAAGGCAAGGAAACACTAAATTATTGGAATTCAGTGGGGTGATGCTTCCAGGATAAAGGTTCTCTGTTTATTATTAGAAGAGATACATTCAAATAATTGGACTTGTACGTCTGATAAAAATCTCCCTGGAAAAACTGATTCTATTATGATGAATAATCCTTAGAGGTGAAAAATGAGAGATACACATATTATGCTTTATTATATATTAATTCTAAAAGGTATGAAATGAAACTCAAGTAAGCCATCTTTTAGATGTTGGAAAATGGCAAACTTCCCCACAAACTACATGCAAGGAGTAATTAAAGTAAATGAACATGAAATTAAACAGCACCCCTATAAAGTAGGATATAAAAGTAAAGATTATTAGGAAAAAAAAAGATTGTCTTCCTGCTCTATATTAATCTCATGAATTGTGCATTTACCGTATTTCTCTTTTATTATTTGATGATAGGTTTTGAGAGCTTGGGTTTTATTAGGACTAGCTGGAGGAAGGTCTTCAGCGAGCTAAGCTACAGGTCTTGGTATGTCATGACATCTTTCCCGGTGATGTCAATGCCAGATGAAGCCAACCAAGCTGTAAAGGCAGGTCCATCAAACTTGCTGTGATCCAAAGCTGGAAGGTTTCCTCAGCCAAAGACAGTCAAGAGCTTGCTCAGAAAGGAGGTTGAAAACCACAAAAGATGGGACTCTAGAGCAAACCGGCACCTCTCTCCAATAAACTCCACTATTTGTGTAGAGCTCAGGGACAGCACATGTTTGTTGGATTTGTGAGGGGGCGGTGGGGGGAGGGTGAGATGCAGAATCCATTCTCACTGCAATTTTCTTTCTTTCTTTTTTTTTTTTTTCTGAGGCAGACTCTGGCCTTGTTGTCCAGGCTGTAGTGTAATGGCACAATCTGAGCTCACCGCAACCTCCACCTCCCAGGTTCAAGCAATTCTCCTGTCTAAGCCTCCTGACTAGCTGGGATTACAGGTGCCCGCCACCATGCCCAACTAATTTTTGTGGGGTTGTTTTCTGAGATGGAGTCTTGATCTTGTTGCTCAGGCTGGAGTGCAATGGCACGATCTCAGCTCACCCCAAGCTCCGCCTCATGGGTTCAAGTGATTCTCCTGCCTCAGCTTCCCAAGTAGCTGAGATTACAGGTGCCCGCCACCATGCCTAGCTAATTTTTTGTATTTTGTAGAAACAGGGTTTCACTTTGCTGGTCAGGCTAGTCTCAAAGTCCTGACCTCAGACAATCCAGCTACCTCGGCCTCCCAAAGTGCTGGGATTATAGGTGTGAGCCACTGCATCCGGCCATTTTTGTATTTTTAGTAAAGGGCTTTACCATGTTGGCTATGCTGGTCTCGAACTCCTGACCTCATAATCTGCCTGCCTTGGCCTCCCAAAGTGCTGGGATTATAGGCATGAGCTACCGAGCCTGGCCTCAATTTTCTTTTAAGGAATTTCTTTCCCCCATTGTTGCATGCAGGCTAAGACTCTTAGTCAAGGTCCCCCACCCTGTCATCACTGTGGGGTAGATATGCGACTTAGACTAGGGCTGCCTGATTCATCTGAGTAGACTGATGTGAGGACAGACACATGTCTGGGGAATGCTAATTTCAGCAGGGGCTGTGATGAGCTGGGGAAGATGCTGCCACTTCCTGTATACCGGGATTGTCCTGCTTCCCATCCTTTACTCATCTTCTGGTCATTCTGAGCTACCGGCTAGTCATCCTTTTTTTTTTTTTTTTTTTTGAGACAGACTTTTGCTCTTGTTGACCAAGCTGGAGTGCAGTGGTGCAATCTTGGCTCACTGTCACCTCCGCCTCCTGGGTTCAAGCGATTCTCCTGCCTCAACCTCCTGAGTAGCTGGGATTACAGGCACCCACCACCATGCCCAGCTGATTTTTGTATTTTTAGTAGAGATGGGGTTTCACCATGTTGATCAGGCTGGTCACGAATTCCCAACCTCAGGTGATCCAACCGCCTTGGCTTGCCAAAGTGCTGGGATTACAGGTGTGAGCCACTGCACCCAGCCCAAATATCTTCTTTTAAGGATTACCTTTAAGTTGGCCAAAGGTAATCTCTGTTAGCGGTTACTAAAGAACTCAAGCGGTATGATGGGGAGGTCCTTGCTTGACGCTGATTCACAGGAGGAAGCTGAGTTTATTGAGCTCTTGCTGAATACAATTCACAATATGTGATACAGTGCTTGTCATAGGTGCTCCTAAATTACAAAAATTTGCCCAATGCTCACTTAAAGAAAGACCAGTGGCCGAACACAAGGTGGGAATTGTCTTACTGGTTCTTTGCATCACAGTTTTAGCAGTATTTTTTAAAATGCAGAATGGGACCAAGCGTGGTGGTTCACACCTGTAATCCACGCACTTTGGGAAGCTAAGGTGGGTAGAACACCTAAGGTCAGGAGTTCGAGTCCAGCCTGGCCAGCCTGGTGAAACTCCATCTCTACTAAAATAGGGGGAAAAAAATAGCCGACTGTGATGGCAGGCACCTATAATCCTAGCTACTTGGGAAGGTGAAGTGGGAGAATCGCTTGAACCCAGGAGGCACAGGACGCAGTGAGCTGAGGTCGCATCACTGCGCTCCAGCCTGGGCAACAAGAATAAAACTCCATCTCAAAAAAGAAAAGAAAAAGCAGAAGGGGTAAAAAGAGGAGGTGACTAAAAGAAAGAAATTTCCAGTATATAGAAAGACAAGGAAATGGAGCCATTGGAGTATTTCTTGAAGGACTGAGGATTCTTAATCTGGATTTCCAGGGGCCACAGCAAATTATTGTGATGTATTTCTCAGATACCATGGTGAAAACAACATGGACTTTCAGAAACATGCAGACCTTTATACAAATGTCTGTACTTCCACTTAACCACCTATGTGACTCCAACGAGTCGCATAATATTTCCGGACCTCAGTTTTCTCCTCTGTAAAATGGGGGTAACAATCCTAGCTAGAACTCACTCACAAGCTACTTGGCAGGAGCCAACATGATGTTGAACACAAAATACCTCGCAGTCTGGATGCACAGTAGGCCCTCAACGAAATGCTAATTGTTATTACTGCGCTTAATAACATCCGTGGAGCGCCTACGAATATCTACATAGTGTGCTCTGGGCACACAAAAATAAATTAAATAGATTCTTACCTTCAGGCAAGAATTTGTGGCTTTTGAATCTGAAAAGAACCCACTAAAATACAGAGCAGACTTGAACAAAGGTTATAATGAAATACAAACACACACTTGTGGGAGCCCAGACAAAAGAGTGAGTCACACAGGCTGGGTTAAATTGAAAAGGCTTCGTAGAAGTCATATTTGAGCCAAGCCTTGAAGGATGAGTAGGATGTTAATAGACAGGAGAGGAGAAAAAAAGACAAAGGATTGGCATCCAACACTGAAGGCAGCAATGACAGGGGCTGTAGAAGGTCAAGGGTAGGGCAATGAAAGGACAGAATAAGGGGTGTGAGCTCCGTGAGCACTCCCGTGTCAATCCCGAACTCCCCGCAGAGGGCCGGTCCCTTAGCGGACACCCCAGTACTGTGTGGAAAGCCAGGCTGGAGGAACTTCTAGAAAACAGAGAGACTGGGGTCAGGGGATGAAGAGGTTTGGGGGTAATGCTAAGGAGCCAAGTCTTCATTGTACACGCGGGAAGGCAGGGACAGAAAGGGCAGAGAGCAGGAGAGAGACTTTCAGAGGTCAAATAAACTGTGTAGCAACTGGAGGGATGTGGGCAGAGAATGGAGAAGGACAGGCTTCAGTTAAGGCTTAAGTGTGGAAACCTATCTCTCAGTTCAGAAGTAACTGTGTCTAGAACGATCACTGCTAATATCCACAAAGTCAATGCTGCCAACCGAGAAACCTTTGACAGTAGCCCTAAGAATGGGATGAGTTGCCCCATGGGCGTGAGTGAGCACGGCAACCAAAGGCTTCTAACAGAACCAGAAAAGCCCAAGCTTAAAGCACAGACAGTGTGACCTTGCAGAGGTTACTTCACCTGTCTGTGTCTTCGTTTTATGACCTTTAACACAAAATGGTGTCAGCAGCAATACATCTTCGTAAGGTTATCATGAGGCTTCAAAGAGAAGACATACGTAAAGGAATCAGAATGGTTTGCTGATGTGCTCAGTAAATATTACCTTTTATTATTGCTATTATTTTTCTTATTATCCACCCAAGATGGTAAAAATGAGTACCAATGTCCCAAATGACTCACTTCCTAAGTCTATGATCCCTGTATTGGAAGAAAACACGTATACCTATGTAACAAACATGCACAGTCTGCACATGTACCCCAGAACTTAAAGCATAATGATTAAAGAGAGAAGGAAAGAAAACTAAACCCCATGGGGTTCTGGTGAAGGGAGCTGACCCCAGTCAACTGCCTTTTCATACACGGACTAGATAGTCTGTGATGAGCAATGGTAAGAGGAAAAGAAGAAGCAACAACGGTAACTGAAGTCGGGTTGTGATGAAACACAAGTGCCTACAAATCAATTCACTATCCATAGAAGAGGAGGCACCTGTCACTTAGAACCACACATTAACAGGCACTGGGGAATGCTTAGCGATGTGGATGCTGCCTGCTAGTTATGTATAAAGTCCCTTAAGACAAGGGAGTCCAGATTAAGCGCCACAGGCAAGCCACTTTGGTGGGTAGAGGGTGAGGGTGGTGCTGGAGGCTCAGCTTGGCACCCAGTTGGGCAGAGACATGAAGGAAGAGGTGAGGAAGGGCAGCAGGGAACTAATCAGGAACACTTTCTAATATGTAGGGAAGGTTGCGGGCGGGAGATGCCGAGATAAAACAGGCACATGATACTTTTACCTTTTTGGCCATGTTTTGTCAAAGAATTTATGGGATGATTCATTTTGTCAACTATTTCACATGTAGGTGTTTTACATTTTAGGATGAAGTCTGTTAAACATTCACGTATTCCTAAATACTGCGTGCAATAAGTAATTTCATTTTTTCTGTATCATATTTACACTGATTTCTTTGTAAACTTTATTCCTAAATACTGCGTGCAATAAGTAATTTCATTTTTTTCTGTATCATATTTACACTGATTTCTTTGTAAACTTTTTGTTCGCCCAAAACGGAGTCTTACTCTGTCACCCAGCCTGGAGTGCAGTGCCACAGTCTCAGCTCACTGCAACCTCCACCTCCTGGGTTCAAGCGATTCTCCAGCCTCAGCCTCCTGAGCAGCTGGGACTACAGGTGTGCACCACCATGCCCAGCTAATTTTTTATATTTTTAGTAGAGACAGGGTTTCACCATGCTGGCCAGGCTGGTCTTGAACTCCTGACCCCGGGATCCGCCCGCCTTGGCCTCCCAAAGTGCTGGGATTACAGGCGTGAGCCACCACACTTGTAAGTACGCCTACTGTTACCCCGCAAAACATTTTTTAAAATGTTTAAAAATTAAATTTTAAAAAATGTTTTGTGGGGTAACAGTAGGTGTACTTATGGGGTACATAGATGTTTTGATATAGGCATGCAATGCATATAATCACATCATGAAGAATGAAGAATGAGGTAGCCATCCCCTCAAACACTAATCCTGTGTGTTACAAATAATCCAATTACATTCTTTAAGTTATTTTAAAATGTACAATTAAGTTGTTATTGACTATAGTCACCCAGTTGTGCTGTCAAATATAGTAGGTCTTATTCATTCTTTCTAACTATTTTTTGTACACATTAGACACCCTCACTTCCCCCCAGCTACCCTTTCCAGCCTTTGGTAACCATCCTTCTACTCTATCTCCACCAGTTCAACTGTTTTGAGTTTTAGATCCCACAAGCTAAGTGAGAACATGTGATATCTGTCTTTCTGTGCCTGGCTTATTTCACTTAACATAATGATCTCCAGGTCCATGCACGCTGTTGCAAATGACAGGATCTCATTCTTTTTCATGGCTGAATAGTACTCCATTGCGTACAGGCACCACATTTTCTTTATCCACTCATCAGCTAATGGATACTTCGATTGTTTCTGATTCTTGGCTATTGTGAACCTTGCTGCAACAAACAGGGAAATGGACCAATTTCCTTAAATTCACAATTTGGGGTGAACATAAGACTGAAACTCAAAGGAACATGAATGGTAAGAACACAAACACATAGTAAAAGTAATTGAAAGATGGCACATGATTGGGGCTTGCCTTAAAGGATGATTTGCATAGATGATTATGAAGGATGACAAAAATCTCCAAAATCAAAATTCAAAATTCACTTTATTTCCTTTACTTTCACCTGGAAAATATAAGCAAGAATATACCTCAGTGAGGAACCAGACACAGAGTGGCTCTCTGGGTCACCTTCAATTTCCAATAAAATAGGCCCCATAGAGGGCAGAAATATATTCTAGAGAGTAAGAGAAGGGACAGCTGCTCAGAGAAGATCAAGGAAATTGCACTGCAGGTGTGACGTGGTCACTATTCTCAGGTGGCCATGGATCTGCTGGAGGTGGGTAAAGGACTCTTCAGAGGATCCGCCACAATTAGGGGGTAGCCTGTAGCCTCAGCTACTCAGGAGGCTAAGGTGGGAGGATCGCTTGAGCCTAGTAGTCTGAGGCTACAGAGAGCTATGATTGTGCCACTGCACTTTAGCAAAACTCCATTTATTAAAAGTAATAATAAATTACTTTTGGCTCACACCTGTAATCCCAGCACTTTGGGAGGCCAAGGCAAGTGGATCACGAGGTCGAGAGGTCAAGACTATGCTGACCAACATAGTGAAACCCTGTCTCTACTAAACAAACAAAAATTAGACGGGTATGGTGGTGGGTGCCTGTAATCCCAGCTATTGAGAAGGCTGAGGCAGGAAAATCCCTTGAACCTAGGCAGAGGTTGCAGTAAGCTGAGAGATCGCGCCACTGCACTCCAGTCTGGTGACAGAGCGAGACTCCGTCTCAAAAAAAAAGAAAAAAAGTAAAAAGGTTTTTTAAAAGAGGATCCAGTGCAACCAGCCTTCTACCATTCAATTTGTTAAAGAACAGAGGAGACCAAAAGTTAGGGGCAAAACCTGAATTAAAAAAAAAAAAAGTCTACCAAATCGCAGTCCCCTGAGCTATCCACCACACACCATCTGCCCTTCTCCTAAATGCAAATTGCTAATAAAGTTTAGAATTTGTTAAACCATTAACTCTGCATTTCCTCCTTTTGGGTGTCCTATTAAGCTAAGCAGGAGTCCCCTGGGCACATTAAGGTAAAACAGAAAGAGTCCCTGATAATATAGTTCAAGATAAGAATGTAGGGTATTACACAACCTATCATTTATACCTTTTAAAGTAATACAGGCCTCTCCCAAAGCTGCCGGATATTCTAAGTAATTATCTTCTAGCACATTAAGGTTTGAACTGTATTCTCCATTTAATAAATCTGTATAAATAATGCCACTTTTAGTAAATTGTCACTAAATTTTCAACACAGTATCAAACACATTAATAAAAAAATTCGATTTTTTTTTTCACTTTGGTTTCCAGTTCTGGAATCTGGAACTAAAGCCAATTCTTGTATTATTTTCATATATTTAAACAAGAAAACATAAAATTGATCAAACTGGTATAAAACAGGGAAAAATAGACCTTTATTTCTGAGAGTTAGACCAAAGTGTTATAATAGAATCCACATTTGCTAAAATCTAATGTAATGCTGTAATTAACAAGATTTTTTTTCTTCTGATTTATCAACATCTACCTACTCACAATAAAAGAATACAGAATAGTGAGACAGGTTAGCAAGCTCTGTAGACTAAGCGTGTTACTGAGAAATAATCTCAAACAACGTGGGAAAATATTCACAGATTTCAAAATTACTGTCTCTTTTGGTTGCCTGATCTGGCTAGGAAAGACACACTGACGTTACTCTCAAGGGGACCAAGGCAGGTAGATCTTTCATTGTAAATTACCTTATTTGAATCCCTGCAGATTCAAAACAAAACCCAACTTCATAGCCCGAAGCATATTCAACATTTTGCAATAAGAAGGGACATAAGTATTTACCTGGAAATATACTTTTGCAACTGTCCTCCACACAAGTCCTGATTATTAGGCATCATTTATTAATTCATCATCCATTTGTTCACTCAACAAATATTTGTCAAGTCCCTACTACATACCAGACACTGAATGCTAAGAATACAAAAAAGATATGATCCCAGCCTGCACCATGACTATCAAAACTAGGACCACCCCCTCGTTGGGCCAGGGGAGAGGTGCTAAGTAGATTCCTAACACTTCCAGAAATAAATAAGCAATAGAATTTTTATACTCATGGTTTACTTCCAACATCAAATTTATGTAGAAAAGAAAGAGGCTGCCCTTTAAAAGAAGAAAAAAGTCAGCAGATCAAAAGCATCATTAATCACTGTCTCTTTTAAATTAAAAGGTTCGCAAAAAGGTGGGCACAGAACCAACGTGGGAAACAAATCACTCCCCTCGCTGAGTGAGGGTCATAGTCTAAATGGGAGAGTCCTCCGTATTTACCCAGCTCATCTCCTGCTGTAATGGATTTGGAGGAGAGATTTCCACTGGGGCTCTGCTAATTTGTGGCTTGACTTTTGCTTTTTAAAAATGACACTTGGGTGGTTACTCTAGTATTGTGACTAGTTTTAGAAATAAACCTTTCAAGTATTCTCGCAATGAGGTTCTCACTTACATGAGCTGACCCCATAGATCTTGAGCCATTGCAAAGGTGCTCCACTAAGAAGCCGTGAGACCGATTCTTCAGGTGGCCTTGGGACTCACTGGCAAAATGGCTAGCCCTTTGAAAGCAAAAGTAAAACATGCCCAAAGCACCTGATATAGGGCTTCTCATACAGTGGCTGGAAGGGTTCAGGAGATCCTGAAAGTGACTCATTTCAAATCAGGAGTAGCTCAGCAAAGCCAGGATCAGTGTTTCCAACCCCTGCCCTTCGGAACACCTCTAGGCTCACCATGGGGTAGGTCACAGGGTACAGGGAGAGAAAACATGGCACTTTCTGCTGTGTACACAGCACAAAGGGGACACAGCCATGGACAGAATCAGACTTCCCGTCCTGTGGAATCACTACTGACAGCAATTTAAACCTGTTTAAAAACTAAAAGTGAAACAATAAAACCGAGCCCGTGCAAAACCATGAAAACCAAGACTATCAGTGGCTGCTGGGAGAATATCAAAATCGGAGGGGCCGGGCGTGGTGACTCACGCCTATAATCCCAGCACTTTGGGAGGCCAAGGCGGGCAAGATCATGAGGTCAGGAGTTCAAGACCAGGCTGGCCAACATGGTGAAACCTGGTCTCTACTAAAAAAATACAAAAATTAGCTAGGCATGGTGGCTCATGCCTGTAATCCCAGCTACTTGGTAGGCTGAGGTAGGAGAATTGCTGGAACCGGGACCCAGGAGGCTGAGGTTGCAGTGAGCCAAGGTTGCGCCACTGTACTCCAGCCTGGGACGCAGAGTGAGACTCCATCTCAAAAAAAAAAAAAAAAAAAATCAGATGTGGGGGGATTGAGTTTTTATTGTTCTGTTGTTTCTCATCTCAAGTTTTGCTGTCTACTCAGGCTGGGGCCTGAGTTGAAACGCTTGACCTCCCTTCTCGGTCAGTGTTCAACAATTACATCCATCATGTCCTGCAACATGCCAGATCCTTTGTGATGTGCTAGAAGCACAGGTGTGAACTCGGTTCCTAACCCTTGAGGAAGTGCCTGTGCTTCACTACGTATGTCTCTACATAAAGCTGCTCCACCTACTCAAGTTCTAGCCATACCTAAGGTACTCCATAGTGGAGATTTACTCCAAAGCCTACTGCAAAATTATTTAATAATAATAATGATCAGATTGAGCGTACTCAGAGAAAACCCATATGCTTTTTTTTTCTTCTGAGATAGGGTCTCACTCTGTCACCCAGGTTGGAATGCAATGGAGTAATCATGGTTCACTGCAGCTGCCTCAACTTCCCAGGCTCAAATGATCCTTCTACCTCAGTCTCCTGAATAGCTGAGACTACAGGCACATGCCACAACTCCCAGCTAATTTTTTTTTTTTTTTAGATGGAGTCTCACTCTGTTGGCTAGGCTAGAGTGCAGCGGCACGATCTCAGCTCACTGCAACCTCCACCTTCCAGGTTCAAGCAATTATCCTGCCTCAGCCTCCCAAATAGCTGGGACTAGAGGTATGTGCCACCACACCCGGCTAATTTTTGTAATTTTAGTGGAGACAGGGTTTCACCATGGTCACCAGGCTGGTCTTGAACTCCTGGTATCAGGTGATCCACCCGTCTCAGCCTCCTAAAGTGCTGAGATTACAGGCATGAGCCACCACACCTGGCTTTTTTTTTTTTTTTTTCCAATTACAGACGAGGTCTCACTTCTGCCCAGGCTGGTCTTAAACTCTTGACTTCAAGCAATCCTCCTGCCTTGGCCTTCCAAATTGTTATAATTACAGGTGTGAGCCGCCGCACCCAGCTTGGAAACCTGGATTCAGAAAGGATATGTGTCTAGAGACAAATCTCAATCAGTGAATTTGGTACTTCCATACAACTATAACTTGTAAGTCCAGAGATTTAGGGTAAGAAGCATTTAAGCATCTGTGCCCCATGGAGAATTGTTAGAGACAGAATGCCTGTTCCCAGGTACCGCAAGGAAAATTTAGCATCAAGACAAAAAGTTTTCTCAGCAAAGCAATTTTACGTTCTACGGAAGGGGTGCTCCCATTAGTCATCTTGCCGTCAGAGTACAATGAACAAAGGAAAGGCAGGCAGATTTATTCCTTACACATTGGGTCCTTACTGCTGTGTCGGATCTCCGCTGGTTGGAGCCAGACCTCACAATCTAAACTGAACCCAAACGGCTTACAACTTAAAACTTTTCTAAATAGGTGAAGGCAATGGAGAATGAAGGGAAAGAGGAAGTCCAAATAAGGAAGCGGCACAGGCTGCAAGCTGGGACATACCTATGAGCATGTCCAGCACAAATATCTTGGTTAAGGTACAAGGACATAGAATGTACTACCTGCCTGTGAGCACATCTAACAGCTACATAGGATAGGGCTTAACTAAGAGTTAGTAGCAAAAAGCAAGAAGGATTTGAAGAAAGTTAGTCTTTAAAAGAAACTATTATTTCTGACATTTATTATTATGATTTTTAACAAGAAGGGAAACTTTGAGGAGGAACATTTTACAAGAACTGAGAGCTTAATGTAGTTTAGTCGCTCCAAGATCAAGCCACCATGTTTATCACCTTACCATGGAGACCAAACGTCCTGAAGACTTGCCCTGGAATGACTTCTAGAGAGAAGGGATTGTTGTACCCAGACTGGAAAGCCAAACAAAAGTAATGTTTTCCAAAACACATACATTCACAAGACCCAAGGAGTATTTATGGAAAACCGCCAACGAATCTAAAATCCATAATTCCAGAACATAGTCAAATGAGAAGACACATAAAATCTTGATATTGGGAATGGAGTCCCATGAATGAATGGCCTTTCAGAGAAATCAGTTCAATTCTTTTTTTATTTTTTTTGAGACAGAGTTTTGCTCTTGTTGCCCAAGCTGGAGTGCAATGGAACATTCTCGGCTCACTGCAACCTCTGCCTCCAGGGTTCAAGCGATTCTCCTGTCTCAGCCTCCCGAGTAGCTGGGACTACAGGCATGTGCCACCATGTCCAGCTAATTTTTTGTATTTTTAGTAGAGACAGGGTTCACCATGTTGGCCAGGATGGTCTCTATCTCTTGGCCTCGTGATCCACCCGCCTCGGCCTTCCAAAGTGCTGGGATTGCAGGCTTGAGCCACCGTGCCCGGCCCAGTTCAATTCTTAAGTCCTCAGATCTCTGAAAACATTGCCACTTGGAGCAATCTGATTAGATTTCCTAATTGCTTTAACACCTAGCCTTCATTCCTCCCTGGCTATTTGCTGAGCACTATGTTAGAGGGGCAGGGATGTTCCCAGCATCCTTGTCATCGGCCGTCTCTGAGTTTCCGAGCACAAAACTCTGTAGTTCAGCTGGAGGTAAAGAATTAGGCACTTGATAACAGTCTTCTATTGGGTACCCCTATCAATATAAAAAATAACTGAAACATTTATTGAGTGTTTATTATACATCAGGCTCTACTCTGTTGCTTTTATATATGGTATTGCATTTAGTTCTCACAGCAACCTTTTAAAAATGAGGACAGTTTCCCCTATTATGCAGTCGAGAAAAGAGACAGAGAGGTCAGACAGCTCACACAAGATCACACAGCAAGAAAGTTGCTGAGCTGGAATGTGGTCCAGCTCCTTTGGTTCTAGAGGCCGCATGCATACACATTCAGAGGTTCCAGCTGTTAAGTTTCAGAGCAAGTCCAGCTCTGTTCTACAAAGTGCTAGCTCCAATTCCAGGAATCCAGAGGTGACTGGGGGAGAAAATACAGAAGGAGAAAACTACACATTCTACCACTTTCTTTTCTCTCTCAAGAAATTTCTGGACTGTTTCTCTTTGGTCTAACAAGAAGCTTGGCCAAAAGCAACTCTATCTGCCAAACTTAGTGAGTCCTGTCTTAGCATTGCTCTAGGCACCGCCCACAACTGACCTGAGAGAAATCAGCCAGGAGACAAAGCATAGGATGTAAGACAGAAAAGAGGAGGGATTGTTGTGTCCCTGATATGAAAGACGACTCAGAAACTGAAGAAAAGAATGGCTCCTAGTTACAGAAATCCCTCAGTAGTGAACCCCGAGGCAAATCCTTGATGAGATCAGGAACACCCACTGCTGATATTCATTCATCCATGAGCTCACCTCCAGGCCTGGAGAGGCAACTGGATGGTTCTCCTTGAGGAGGAAACAGCCAGATGTGAGACAAAACACCTATGCAACTAGCTGACTTGACAAACAGCCTGTCTCTCGGTCTTGCACACACACACGGGCAGAGAACAGAGAACAGGCAACTCGGTGGAAAAGGTACAGACTCAGGTTTCCCAGGCTAGCTCTTGCCCGGGTAACCTGCGTGCTTGTTCACAGTGCAGTGATGATTTACAGCAATAGGCACAGGCACACGAAGCACTGGACCAATTCCAAAAGAACTGATAAAGAGTACGAAGGAAACTGAGAACCAAGTGACAAACACCCAAAGACAAACCTCATTGGAATCACGTAGGAGGAGGGGGCGAAAAGTGAAGGTCACATTTCCGGCAGCAAATGGTGGAAGCTCATTTCGCGCCCAATGTTGAGAGCAAACCTCCTAAGTGCAAGAGGCCATGCCAGTCTAAGGACTCGGTGTTACCTCTACCAACCAGGCACAGAGTGTGGGAATGGTGCTTGGGCCTGAAACCCATCAGATGGGTTCGGGTTTTACCTCTAAGGATGAATTTTCTAGGGCTGCAAAGATGGATGCAGAATTAACACAGCAAGCAAGGAAGACAGCAAAAGAGAACGCAGGTGCCTGGAAATGTGCTAGCCTCGAGGCAAGGGGAGACAGTCTCCTAGCCCAGGACTCACATCCACGAAGGGCCATAATTTTGGACTTTTATTTATTATTTATTATTTGAGACACTGTTGCCTAGGCTGGAGTGCAGTGGCATGATCTCGGCCTACTACAACCTCCGCCCCCCAGGTTTAAGTGATTCTCCTGCCTCAGCCTCCTGAGTAGCTGGGACTACAGGTGCCCACCACCACACGTCTGATTTTTGCAGTTTTGGCAGAGATGGGGTTTCACCATGTTGGCCAGGCTGGTCTTGAACTCCTGACCTCAAGTGATCTGCCCACCTTGGCCTTCCAAAGTGCTGGGATTACAGGCTCGAGCCACTGCACCCAGCCTCCAACTTTTGTTTATTTTTACTTTCATATTTTTATTTTATTTTAGATTCGGGGGGTATATGTGCAGGTCTTTTGCATGGATTTACTGCATAATGGTGAAGTTTGGGCTTCTATTGAACCCATCACCCAAAGAGGGAATACTGTATCCACAAAGGAATTTTTTTTTTTTTTTTTGAGATGGAGTCTCACTCTGTTGCCCAGGCTGGAGTGTCATGGAACGATCTTGGCTCACTGCAACCTCTGCCTTCCGGGTTCAAGTGATTCTCTCGCCTCAGGCTCCCGAGTAGCTGGGACTACAGGTGCACGCCACCATGCCCAGCTAATTTTTGTCTTTTTAGCAAAGACAGGGTTTCACCTTGTTGGCCAGGATGGTCTCGATTTCTTGACCTCGTGATCCGTCCGCCTTGGCCTCCCAAAGTACTGGGATTATAGGCGAGAGCCACCGCGCCCGGCCCACTAAATAATTTTTTTTAACTCTCATCCTCCCGCTTTTTGGAGTCTCCAATGTCTATTACTTCCATCTTTATGCTCGTGTGTACCCACTGTTTAGCTCCCACTTGTAAGTGAGAACATGCGGTATTTGATTTTCTGTTTCTGAGTTACTTCACTTAGGATAATGGCTGCCAGCTCCATCCATGTTGCAGTACGAAACATGATTTCATCCTTTTTTACAGCTGCAGTTTTGGACTTTCAATGCTCTCTCCAAATCAGATTTAACTTCCCATCACAGATACACAGTGACAGGGTTAAATTTAATCCTTCATCAAAGAACTTGAACCTGAAGATACAGTATTGGGCCACATCACCTCAATACATCAGAAGTAATGTTTTGGATAAATCCTGAGAGTCACATTATCATTAGCCCACTGCATTTATATGTGTGTGTGTGTGTGTGTGTGTGTGTGTGTGTGTACACTAACTTACTTGAGTTAAACATGGAGAATATACCATAAATTTCATAAATATGTTTTGCTTTTGCCTTAAAAATCAGTATTACATTATGGGCTTTGAAGCAATGGAAGTGGCCCAGGTCTCTCCACTTTTGAGTGACCCTTTTTTCTTACAAAAAGGTTCAGTATTAGAAAAACATAAAGAATACAGTAGATCCAGAAGGAAATAGATCTACAAGAAAGAATTGGATGGCTAGATGTTCTTGAAGCATCCAAGAGAGGTCATGGAAAGACAAGAGTCGTGTCCTCCAGGGCTGCAAGGTGGCTGAGCACAGAACTGCATTTGCAAACAGAAATGGCAAACAGGTGGAAATCACTTTGCTGATGCCGAGGACCAAAAACAAAAGTATTATACAAGGAAGGACAAGGTCACGGAGCTAAAAATGCAAGAATAGAGACGGTTTGCAAAAGACACAATAGGTAAGGGTGAAATGTAATTATGTAAAATTATGTAAGAGAAGAGGTTGAACCAGGCAAATATTACCACTTCTGGTAGACAGGGCTAACAGATTGCTTAAAAATGTCTGTGTTGGGCTGGGCACAGCGGCTCACGTCTGTAATCCCAGCACTTTGGGAGGCTGAGGTGGGCGGATCACCTGAGGTCAGGAGTTTGAGACCAGCATGACCAACGTGGTGAAACCACATCTCTACTAAAAATACAAAAATTAGCTGGGCATGGGAGTGGGTGCCTGTAATTCCAGCTATTCAGGAGGCTGAAGGAGGAGAATCGTTTGAACTCGGGAGGCAGAGATTGCAGTGAGCCGAGATCATACTGCTGCACTCTAGCCTGGGTGACAGAGCAAGACTCCATCTTAAAATAACAACAAAAAAGTCTGTGTTTTAACAATTTTTACATTATTTCAGCCTCTAAATTGCCATCAGTTAGATGAAGGAGGTAGAAAACAATTCTAAAAGTTGGATACAGTCACATCACAAGGACTAAGATGAAGTATTCCAAAATGTGTGAGAACTGATAAATGTGATTTCAGAGATTCCAAGGGACAAGTAAAGCCCCAGAAGACTGGGAAGTTGGCGGGGAGGGTGGGGGGTACTGGGATATAATTAAGAAGCTTCAAAAATTGATGAGTCAAGTAATTAAAACTGATCATCTTCTCTTCTATACCAGGGAAGATACTGAAAGGAAACAATCTTTTTACCATCACTTGAGAAGAAGTTACCAGCCAACAACCAACATGGTTTTTTTTGGAGACTCATCATGCTGGCCCCTCTGACCAAGCGACAAGTCAGGTAGATAAAGGGGAAATGAGAGATGTAATCTTACAGACTTCTGTTGGTCCCCTAATTCTGTCCCTTTCGACATTCTCATCAGCAAGCTAGGAAGACATGAGCAGGCACACCACACCCAAAGGGCGGTTATCGTTGGTGTGCTGTCAACCTGGGATGCATGACAAGTGATGTTCCACAGGTGTCCACATATCCACCAGGATTATTTAATATCTCTAACGATGAGATATTAAGAGAGAGCTTCCTGTGCCCACTGAGCCAGCCTAGAATCAAATGCCAGGGTCTCACTATCACTATCCTATATTATCACTTCTCTTATTACTCAAAACCCCATGGTTTATCTGTGCAGAAGGAAGACAAAAATCTGGGAAGGTAAATGAACGCAGACAGACACTTTACTCTGTAGCAGCACCACTATCCACGAAGGTGCTTCCTGGACTCACAGCTACTCAGAGTGGTGGTTTAAAAAAATTTTTTTTTGTTTTTAGTTGGTGGCACAGGATGATGCACCCAAAAATTCAAGGAAGACGACACCAAACAATTCCAGGAACCCCCAAACTCAGAGTCAGCTCCAGGGTTTGGAAACTCTCAGTCTGGAATCAGCCCACAGGTCTGCAGCTGCAAAGATCATCTCCAAAAGATGAGATTTTAGAGATCCAGTTCTCACTGTTACCTTGAAGATAACAATTTATCAAGAAACAGGTGATTTTAATCCAGAATTGCCAGGAAACAAATTATTCTTCAAAAGCCCTCAGAAAGTAATGACAAGAAGTCTAGGCAGAAAAAAAAAAGAGTCTGCAAAACTAAACTTAATGTGTATTCATCTAGACCTGAATTAATAATAAAATTCCATGATAAAAAGAATTTTTCAAAATGTTAGGCCTAAGAATATGGCCATATTGTTCCATCTTGAAGAACCCAGTTGATTCAGTTTTATTACTGGCCTCCCCGCTCTTCTAAGTAAGTCCCTCCCTATAAACATTTACGAATTCCATCTCAGCATTAGTACTAAACAATATTCATTAAGAATCCCGCCAAAGTGCAACATGTAAGTAAATCAAACCTTTGATGCTCTATTTTGCAAATTTCATGGGCCACTAGGGATAATTAAAAGGGCAATTATATAAAGTTGGTGCAGTTTTGAGAAACAAATGACATTTTCTGCTTTAAAGCACTTGATAATTTGATATTTTGCTATTAGGGCCATCATGTGTACTTTTATAGACAGGCAGCCAAATAAACAATAAATGTTCCTTAACAGCCTCTAATGATGGTTTTTGCCCACTGATATCACTCACCATTCCAGTCCATAAATCATATGCTAAGAGATTAAGGTAAAGATAATGAAAAAGTATTAGAAACCATTAAGCCAGAGGCGGGGAAGAAAAAGGCTGAAAGTGTTGATTTCTTCTATGCTTTTTGCCAAAACACCTAGCAAAGTCTGAGTTTCCGAGTGCTGGAGTGGGTTCGGTTCGTCACTGTGTTTAACCACCACTCTGAAGCCAGCAAAGTACATTACAGCTCATGAAAAATACAGCGAAGAAACTGCTCGTGGCAGAAGCATTTAACTTCCTTGTTAGCAGCCTCCCCAAGTGGCACTTTTTCACCAGCAAGTTGTTTATTATGTTCGGTGCCAGGCAAAACTGATTAAATGGGGCTCTTAAGAATCAAAGCGTTATAAATTCATGGAAATACAGCAAGCAATAAATTCCATGGAATTAAAAGCTTACTAGTGCTATTAGCATTTCAGGGTGTTTGAATTGTTAATACTGATGTGCAAAAATGATGTGCCTCTAAGACAAGGCAGGCCACAGCAACACAAGTGAGTGGCTCTAAAAAAATTTTATCAAAGTGTCACTGGGACCTGGCAGTTGTTAAAGAGACAGGAGTGGAGGAGGGGAGTAATTACTTTCAAATTTCTCATTTGCCCTAAAAAGTCAATCCCACAGAAGAGAGAAGGCGCCAAATAATGGTTTACACACAAGAGAAGAACAAGCATAACAATATTATGCAAAGGATTTATGCTTTGAGTGAATGAAAATTTCATCTTAACAACCAAGAGGGATGAGAGTTTTATCTGTAACCTGGTGTTACCAGGGATGGGGCCCAGTGTGTTGTAACTGGGTTGATCTTGATCTTCTTACAGGACAGATAACCCTGGCTAGGGCTGTCAGAAAGTTACCAAGTGGGTGGACACCCTGGCCAATAAATTTCTCTGCTTTGTCATGTTTCATCTTCAACTCTTTCTGGGCAGATTATAAAGTTTTATTCTAAAGTGAGAAGGAGGGAAATCAATTATTATGACATTAGGGAAGTGATATTCTCCCTCCCAAGTGCAAGATACGAAGTAAATGAAGCTGTACCCATCGATTTAAAGAAGACTTATAGCTGGGCATAGTGGCTCACACCTGTAATCCAAGCACTTTGGAAGGCCCAGGCAGGCAAATCACCTGAGGTCAGGAGTTCAAGACCAGCCTGGCCAATATGGTGAAACCCTAACTCTACTAAAAATACAAAATTAGCCCAGTGTAGTGGCATACACCTGTAATATCAGCTACTAGGGAGGCTGAGGCAGGAGAACTGCCCTTGAACCTGGGAGGTGGAGGTTGCAGTGAGCCAAGTTAATGCCATGGCACTCCAGTCTGGGTGATGAGAGTGAAACTCCACCTCAAAAAAAAAAAAAAAAGAATACTCCTTTCCAACAGAAGCATTTCTAAAGATCTGTGGTAGGCAAATACAAATGTAGGGAGAGAGAAAAGACAAAAAATTAACAAAGACTTCTTTTAAAAAATTCTTTTACCAAAAAAAATTTACTGTTTTGGTCAAAGAAAGAACTGCTGCCCACCAATTTAGTGTGATCACTTGAAAACACAACCTACAAGAAAATGCACTGTAAATCTAGAATCACCAGAATTAAGGAAAAAAGCAAGCCAAAGCTGTCAAGCTAGACGGACACCCAAACACCTATTCATCCACTCCAGAGCTGGCCAAAATAGTAGTTTTTTTTTTTTTAAACACATCAAGAAAACTTAATTCCTTTGATTAAAAAAACCGCACATGTAATAGAATCTACTGGCGGATCACTGGTACATATGATTATCTCCGGGGCGATGTTCCACATGTGGATATAACATTTGTACTCACTGAAGCTGTCTGCTGCTTCCCTACAGAGAGACAGAGCCTGCTCACGTACCAAAAAATAGAAAGGAGACAAAGAGGAAAAACCTTACAGGGAGAAACTCATAACCACTAATGTGCTTTCACTGGGCTCACGTCCAAAGCCGTGCATTGTTACAGAAGCAACATTTTACGGGGTGTCTGAATTGTTGAAAGTGCTGCTCAAAACAATTCTGCCTCTAAGACAAGACCTACTATGTGTAAAATATTGGCAGGGGTGATGAATACATATAAGGCATTGTTCCTGTACTCAAAAAAGCTTAAGAGTCTCACTGGGGAAATAATCAATTATAAAGCACCTATTATACATTCTAAATCAGGAATCAAAAGAGTCTTAATAGACAGCTTCTCTACCCACTGGGATTTTAGAGTGGCTTGAAGATAAGGCATACACCCAAAAAAACAACCACTGAACAAGGCAGTATTATATCTATCAACATTCTATACACATAGAATGATGGGGTTCTTTTATACAAAAGAATCACCAATTATAGGAGAGGGAAAAGTGAAAGTTTGATAAATAGATTACTAGGGAAAATTCAGCAATGAAAATGAGAAGTAATAGGCACAATTTTCTCTTGGCAGTGTCCTGGGCATCCTGGGTGGGTCAATTTCAATGTCCTCCTGAGGCTCCCTGTTGGACTACACCCAACAGTGGTGAGCAAAACCAAGATGGCCCTTGCCATACTGCTCCCATAGGTCTTGCAATATGCTAGGGGTGGGGGACGTGGGGAGGACAAGTAGCAGAAGGTGGCCCCAATAATAGAGAAGACCTGGAAGCTTCCAGGCCTGTGTCCCACATTTACCCCCTGACACCCCACCCCAGGTACCTGATCCCCTGGTCTTCTCACACAGGTCTCTAGTCCTTGTTTTCCTTCAAAACTAGAAATTCCTTTCTCAGTCCTTTATTCTCACTGACTGGCAACCCTTTAATGTCGACGGGCTCCAGTCAAGCATTACGCCAAAGAGAAGACACTCACATTGTCCACTGTCTGCTTTTCATAACAAACTGGGAGGAAGAACTCTGATCTTTATTAGGGTCACCTGACTTTGGTTCTTTTTTTTTTTTTTTTTTCTTTACTGGAGGTTGGAATCAACAGAGCTCACAAAGTCTTTCCAGGATTGCTGCAGATACCTTTTCAAGGGTGACATCTCTTCCAGAACCTCTAGGGGAAAGCTCAGGTCTAGCTTATTTCTGGACCTGGAAGCAACCGTTTCAAGGCCATAGTCTTCTTGGTTTGGAAGGTGCAGCATCTGGAGAAGAACTGCTCTGTCTCTCCCCCAGTAGAGCCTCCTCACTTCTCAGTACACACAAATTAGGACTAAGGGGAAGCCTCACACCCATGCGTGTGCATCCATCGGGCTCCCTCGCTGCGGTTCAATCCTCTCTCTCGTACAACGAGCAGAGGTAGTAAGGTGCACATCCTTCTTCCTTCTGGTCCTTGTGTGTCCCATGGGGCCCACTTAAGAGCAGTCAGATTGTGTGAGGAATCAGCTCCGTTTCCAAGAAATACCTGCAATGAGGTGCCGGGAAGGAACAAGTCCAACTAACAATCACATGCTAATTTGCATCCGGCCGTGCTCTCCTTCATAGATGTCTGGCTTATTTGGAGCAATGTCATCTCATGCTTATACTGCTGTAACCAAATTTGACTCCTACCCCCAATACATATCCAGGCCCTTACCCTTCCTCCTGGCTACCACAGCCATAACTCAAGCTGCTTCCTTCTCTCTTCTAATCCCCTTGCCTTGGTAGGTTCAAGACTCCTGTACTGTGATTTCTAGCACAAAAGTTGGCTGGTATTTTCAAGCGTGCCCATCCCCCTTCAGTCTTCTTTGAATGCAGCCCTACGCTGCCTCCATTATTTCAGCATCTGAGAACAAAGTTTCTGATGACAAAGTCTGTCCTTGGAACACAACCCTTTGCTAACGGGGGGACGACTGCTTGATAATAGGGCACTAACTGTGCAGCCCACACAATGAGAAAAAAAAAAAAAAGAAACTGGTGGGAGAGAGAAAAATAAATAACAGTACAAAGTAATAAATGACTTCATGCCAAATGCATGGCAAAGGAATCAAATGCTCTCCTATTCTGAGCACTGAGTGATTTCCTTGAAAGGTCTGGTCGTGGATGGTGGCTACAAAATGAGAGGAGGGCAGCGCACGGGCCGTTGTGAGGCTGGATTAATACAACTTGATGATAATTCAGATTGCCTGCTCACGCTCTTCTCATACAGGAATGGTCTTGCTCACCTCCAACCTGTCTACTGAAGAAGTCCTACTCCTCCCAGAAGCCTTCACTGCAGGGTCACCTCCCGCAGGAGTCTTCCGCTAATTATCCCAAGTAGAAAGGAAGGAGCCCTCCCTTCCAATTCCTTGGGTCAAATATTTCACATCAAAAAAGCACTTCCATATTAGCACCAGTGCCTTCTCTACCATGCTGTGAGTTTCCTGAGATTTGCAGAAATGTTGCATTCATCTTAGTGTCCCCAGGCCTGTAGGAGCTCAGGGATTGATCCATTTTAGCTGTGTTACAAACAGGAAACAGAAGATCAAGATAAATGAAAGGCATCCCTCAAGATTCGCCACCTTAACTATGGTCCTTAAGAAGAAATAAGGTCCTTAGAAGCACATGACCCAAGGCCACCCCTAAAGAGTAAGGACAAGAGGCTAAGACCTTCCCTACATGCCTTGGAGCAGCAAGATTACAAGGATGGAGCTGCTGGAGCTGGTCACCACCGGAAAAGGAGTTCTGTTAGAAATGGGGTCAATTCAGAAGAGAGCAAATGGGAGAAATGCAAAGATGGGGCTGTCTGGCCAGGGCTACACCTGACCTATTCAGTTCCAGAATCAGATAAGTCGCTTTTTGCTTTAGCCAGTGTGGGCTGAGTCTTTCATGGAATGCAACGAAAAAAGTATTTTCGATAACACAGTGATCCATGGCCGTGGAGAAAATAATGGAGTATTACAGGAGACACGCCATACGACATCAAAAGTCAGGGGTCAGGAGCTGGAAGGAAAGGCTGGGTAGATCTGGGCAAAATCAACAGTTTCTTATCACTGGGTTTCTGAAATCGGTCAGCAATCTTATCTGATTTTACTTTTATTAAAAGCAAGAATTTAAAAGAGAGATGATCAAAATTCAGTATCTGATCAATTGCAGCAGGGCTTGCTGCCATTTAGGTAGTAACACTTTGCTCTTTCATACTCTAGAACTATGTTTAAATGCATATTATACTCATATACACACAGCAACAAAGAGGTAAGCAGGAAAAATAATTTCCACAGCCCACCGCAATCACCAGTTTCCCTTCCCAAAGGCAACCACTGTTGTCAGTTTCTTGTCTCTCTATTTCAAAAATACTCTGTACACAATACAATCACACATGTATTTTGCATGTATATTTCTTTTTCTCTCACTTATCCAAATAGTATCATATTTACCCACTTGGTCACTTAATATATATTGGAGATATTTCCATACCAGTACCTATAGGTCTACGTTCTTTTTTTTTTTTTTTTTTTTGAGATGGAGTTTCACTCTTGTTACCCAGGCTGGAGTGCAATGGCGCGATCTCGGCTCACCGCAACCTCCGCCTCCTGGGTTCAGGCAATTCTCCTGCCTCAGCCTCCTGGGTAGCTGGGATTACAGGCACATGCCACCATGCCCAGCTAATTTTTTGTATTTTTAGTAGAGACGGGGTTTCACCATGTTGACCAGGATGGTCTCGATCTCTTGACCTCATGATCCACCCGCCTCGGCCTCCCAAAGCGCTGGGATTACAGGCTTGAGCCACCGCGCCCGGCCTCTACGTTCTTTTTTAATAGCTGTGTAGTGATGTCCCTGAGTGTCCCGCAACCCCAACCTCGGGATGGACCATAATATAACAATTCCCTCCTGACAGACATTCAGGGAATTTCTTTGGTTTCACCCCCACAGATAATGTAAGTTACATCCCTGAACATAGGCCTTTTATCACCTGGGCGAGTATAAGTCCCTAGAAGTAACAATGCCTTCTCCCCACTGCATTGGTGATCTAACAGAGTCAAAAACCTGACAGCTAGAATAACTAATCCTCACTTCCACCTGATGTACCCTAAACCTGGGCTTCCCTTTTACTTTTCTTAATCTGTTTTGTTATGGCAGCAGTCTGATTGGTTCACACAAGCAGGTGTCCTTCACGGACGCTGAAAACAAAACATACAGAGGCAGGATTCTACAGAAGAATCCAAACAACCTTGTAAAATATTCCCCCACTACCTTTATTATAGGCCTAGAAGAAAATCATTTGAACCTACACGTAGTGGTATATGTGATGCTTCTGGGCATGGCCTGCACTATTAGAGTTACACAGTGCACTAATCACATGCCCATGTCCCTGGAGGTTACGGGAGCGGTTCCCCATCCTCTCATGCTTCTCCCTTCTTCCTTGTTTTTCTTTTTCCTGTCCTTTCCCACCTCTAACATAACCTGCAGCATTCTTTTAGCCTGTTTTCCTCCAGTCTAATTATTCTTCAATTTTAAATAATGTAATAACTTTGACATTTTCATTTATAGTTAAGCCATGCTAATTTGCACAAATGACGGGTAGACACAGCACAAATGAACAACCCTGAAAAATCAGCAAACACCCAAAAAGCCAATGATTAAAAAGAAATCAGGTTGCTGCATTAGGAAATGAAATGCATGTTTACTTTTACAAGCAATTTCTGTAGACTTGAGAGAAAGTATGGAGTAGTGACACTCGGCTGCTTTCTCGTATTCTCGCTTTTCTAAGCTATAGGGTTACTTTCTCTGCATGGTCATCAGTGATGACGGTTTCTGGACGAAGTATCACGACTTAGAAGCCTAAGTTGTTCTGAGTACAAGGTTCAAAAGGTAGTCTGTGGCCGGGCACAGTGGCTCACACCTGTAATCCCAACACTTTGGGAGGCTCAGGTAGATGGATCACCTGAGGTCAGGAGTTCGAAACCAGCCTGGGCAACATAGTGAAACCCTGTGTCTAATAAAAATACAAAAAAAAAAAAAAAAAAAAAAAAAAAAAGGCTGGCTGTGGTGGCTCACACCTGTAACCCCAGCACTTTGGGAGGTTGAGGCAGGGATCACAAGGGCAGGAGTTTAAGACCAGCCTGACCAACATGGTGAAACCCAGTCTCTAGTAAAAATACAAAAATTAGCCGGGTATGGCGGCACATGCCTGTAATCCCAGCTACTCAGGAGAATCACCTGAACGCAGGAGACAGAGGTTGCAGTGGGTCAGATCACACCAATGCACACCAGCCTGGGTAAGAGCAAGACTTTATCTCAAAAAAAAAAAAAGAAAAGAAAATTAGCTGGGCATGGTGGTGTGCGCCTGTAACCCCAGCTACTTGGGAGGCTGAGATAGGAGAATAGCTTGAACCCAGGAGGGAGAAGTTGCAGTGAGCCGAGATCGTGCCATTGCACTCCAGCCTGGGCAAGAAGAGTGAAACTATGTCTCAAAAGAGAAGAAAAAAAAAAAAAAGGTAGTCTGTGAACTCAGTTTTGCTTCTATAATACAGAGATTTCTGGCATTTCTGGGTACAAGAGAGAGAAAAAAATATGAAAATGGTTCTTCCCTGAAAAATCTGGGATGTGTCTAACCCAGTTTCATTATCTTCCAAGTCCACATTGGGGCTCTCCCAATGCTCCACTCACTTAGCCACTATCTCTATCAGAGATATCGCATCAGAAATCTAGGTGGCATTATTAACAGGTCCCTCACTCTCACATCCCTTACACTATTCATCAATGATTGCTGTCTAATTTTAACCCTTAAGTACATTCTTTTTAAAAAATTTTTAGTCGACAAATAATAACTGTATATGTGCATGGTGATGCACATACACAGTGATGTCTCAATACATATATTGCACAGTGATCACTTAGTGTGATGGGCGCATCCATCATCTGAAACATTAATCATGGATGGGTGTTAGCAATGTTGAGTATCCTCCTTCTAGCTGTTTGAGACTAATTATATATTACTGTTAACTATACAGTCATCCAACATTGGTACAGAAAGATAGAATTTATTCCTCCTACCTAGCTGTAATTTTGTATCCTTTAACAAATCTCTCCCTTCTTCCTACACTTCCCAGCCTCTAGCATCCTCTATTCTACTTTTTACTTCTATGAGATTAACTTTCTTTTGGCTTCCACATATGAGTGGGAACGTGCAGTGTTTAACCTTCTTTTCTGGCTTTTTTCACTTAACACAATGTCCTCCGGTTCCATCTATGTTGCCACAAATGACAAAATTTCATTCTTTTTTAGGGCTGAATAGTATTCCATCGCATATATACAGCATATTTCTTCATCCAGTCATCTGTCATTGGACAGCCTTTAAAGCTTCCTCTTCCAGCCGGACAAGGTGGCTCATGCCTGTAATCCCAGCACTCTGGGAGGCCCAGGCAGGTGGATCATGAGGTCAGGAGATCGAGACCATCCTGGCTAACCCCGTCTCTACTAAACATACAAAGAAAGTTGCCCGGCATGGTGGTGTATGCCTGTAGTCCCAGCTACTCAGAAGGCTGAGGCAGGAGAATTGCTTGAACCCAGGAGATAGAGATTGCAGTCAGCTGAGATCGCACCACTGCACTACAGCCTGGGCCAAGACTTCCCCTTCCTTGTCTGTCCACTATCAGTAGCACAGTCCAAACGACCACATGGTCTATAGGAGCCTCTTGCCACATTCATCAATCTGACGACTGCAGCCGCTAGCTCCTCCCTGAGTATTATATTCCAGCTATGCTGGCCTTAATTCTTTGCTTCAAGCATGCCAAGTTCACTCCCACCAGGAGGACTTGATAATAGTTATTTTGACATAGAATGGTCTTTCCCTAATCCTTGCACGTCTGACTCCTTTCCGTCTCAACTAAAATGTTTACTTCCATAGAGGTATTTTTCTGAATTTAAAAAAAAAATGCGGCCGGGCGCGGTGGCTCAAGCCTGTAATCCCAGCACTTTGGGAGGCCGAGGCGGGTGGATCACGAGGTCGAGAGATCGAGACCATCCTGGTCAACATGGTGAAACCCCGTCTCTACTAAAAATACAAAACATTAGCTGGGCATGGTGGCACGTGCCTGTAATCCCAGCTACTCAGGAGGCTGAGGCAGGAGAATTGCTTGAACCCAGGAGGCGGAGGTTGCGGTGAGCCGAGATCGTGCCATTGCACTCCAGCCTGGGTAACAAGAGCGAAACTCCGTCTCAAAAAAAAAAAAAAAAAAAAAATGCTGTTGGACTATTTAATTGATTAATAGAATTTTTTTAGGGTTGAGGTCTCGCTCTGTTGCGGAGAGGAGAGTATGGTGGCATGTTCATAGCTCTCTGTGGGCCCAGTTTTGTCTTCGCTGGCTCACTGAAATAAATTCGGCAGAGAATGCTGTAGCTGGCACACAGCAAACACCTAAATATATGATGAAAGCGTGAGCAAATGAAGAGTGTGGTCGCTTGGATTGCCTACTTCAAGTCCTGGCCACAACACACGCGAAAGATGTGACTGGGCATGCTGGGTGCATGGCTGGCCCCTCTCTGTGCCTTCGGGAAACAGTAGCCCCCACCTAACCCAGAGAAACCAGGTTTTTCTGAAGTTAAAAAGAAATTATACATAAGGGCATTAAGCTGGGCCTGACACACAGCAAACATTTAGTAATTAGCTATTGTCATCAATATCTTTTGATATTATTCCTGGTTTTTACAGTCAGACACGTCCTAGATACACTGCAAAGGAGTAGGAGACTTTCCTTCTCTGATGTTCTCCATCTTTTCCTGCATGATGAGCATAGAAGCCTTGGACACTAGGCTACAAAAGGTCGTCTGTAGTATCTCACTGCCAAGCAGGCTTCCCAGAAAAAAACCCAGCTTGCCTCCATCATGGTGCTTACAAGAGCTGATCTCAGGAAAGCAGCAATTTGATTAAACCAATTCCTAACAAGTAAAATACCAATTAAATAATACCCACCTCCAACTTCTTAAATCTCTTAGAGGCCTTTAATGAGGATCTTTGATATTCTTCATAGAAATAAAAATTAGAGCCAGGCATGGTGGCTCAGGCCTGTAATCCCAGCACTTTGGGAGGCTGAGGTGTGTGTATCACCTGAGGTCAGGAATTTGCGATCCGCCTGGTCAACATGGTGAAACCCTGTCTCCTACTAAAAATACAAAAATTAGCTGGTGTCATAGCAGGCACTAGTAATCCCAGCTATTCAGGAGGCAAAGCCAGGAGAATCACTTGAAACTGGGAGGCAGAGGTTGCAGTGAGCCAAGATCACCCCATTGCACTCCAGCTTGGGCAACAAGAGGGAAACTCCAGATCAAAAAAAAAAAGGGCAGGGCAAGGTTGCTCACGCCTGTAATCCCAGCACTTGGGGAAGCTGACGCAGGTGGATCACAAGGTCAGGAGTTTGAGAGCAGCCTGGCCAATACGGTGAAATTCCGGCTCTACTAAAAACACAAAAATTAGCTGGGCGTGGTGGTGCGCACCTGTAGTCCCAGCTACTTGGGAGGGTGAGGCAGGAGATTGCTTGAAACTGGGAGGCGGAGGTGGCAGTGAGCCGCGATCACGCCACTGCACTCAGAGTGAGACTGCATCTCAAAAAAAAAGAAAGAAAGAAATAGGAATTCATACCACTGTTCCAGAAAAGAGTTGGGGAGTATATACATATATTTCAATATAAATCAATATATGTTTATCAAATTCAAATACACATGATTTTTCACCCAGCAAGTTTCAATCTGGTAATTTGCCCTAAATTAGTGCTTCTCAACTAGGGCAATTTTTTCCTCCATGAGACACTTGGTAATGTCTGGGGATATTTTTTTCCTGTCATTCACAGGGGAGAGGGTGGAGAGTGGGGAGCAGAGTTACAGGCATCTAGCAGGAACAGGCCATGGATGCTGCACAGTATCCTACAATGCACAGCACAGTCTCCCACAAGAAAAAACTACTCAGCCCCAACAAAAATCAGCTGAGGTTGAGAAACACTGTCCTTTAGAAAGACAGGCTTGCATCTATGCATATAGATTTTTGTGTATAATCTTTTGTATCCAACAAAGTGGAAATGGTTAAACTGTGATATATTTATACATAGCTATAAAGTAATAATGTTGCTATATATCAACTGTTGCAAAGAGATATGGGTAATATTTTTAAATGTTTAAAAAGTAGGAAAAATGTAGCATACCCCTGGTGAGAGAAAACTGTTATGCGTCTATACCAAACTGCCCAATAAAAATATAATGCAAGCCACAAATGTAATTTAAATTTTTCTAATAGGTACATTTTAATAAGTAAAATGAAGTAAATGAAATTAATTTTAACAGTATATTTTAATCCAATAGTATATTTTAATCCATTTAAAATACTATCATTTTAACCTACAATCAAGATCCAAAATTATCTGATATTTTGCAATATCTTTTTTTTTTTTTTGAGACAGTCTCATTCTGTCACCCAGGCTGGAGTGCAGTGGTGCAATCTCAGCTCACCACAACCTATGTCTCCCTGGTTCAAGCAATTTTTCTGTCTCAGCTTCCTGAGTAGTTTGGGTTACAGCTGCCCACCACCATGCTTGGCTAATTTATTTGTATTTTTTGTAGAGATGAGGTTTCACCATGTTGGCCAGGCTGGTCCTGAACTCCTGATCTCAAGTGATCCACCCACCTTGGCCTCCCAAAGTGCTGGGATTAAAGGCGTGAGCCAGTGTACCCAGCCTACAATAGCTTTTTTTGTTTTCAAAATAATTCAGGCTAGCCACATTTCAACTTCTCAAGTGCTGCCTATGGTAACTGGCTACCATATTGGCCAGCACAGGTCTATTCCATAACCAATGGGCAGAGAGAAATATTTAGAAAGATAGTCTCCAAAATGGTACAAGTTGTGATCCTGTGGGTGAGGTTATGGTAATGTTTGCTTTTGTATTTATGTTTTCCTTATTGTTTGTTAGAATGAGAGTTATCCTATATGGGTAAAGAAAAATTAAACTATATGCATTTTTGGAGGAACAAAGAGAGAAAACAGCTTGTTATGCGTCATGAACACGTATGAAGCAGCCCTCTCTAATCTCTAGTTAAAAATGACAGATTCTACCACCCTGAACAACATGGCAAAATCCCTTCTCTACAAAAAATAAATAAATAGAAAAAGGAGCCAGGCGTGGTGGTGCATGCCTGTAGTCCCAGCTACTCAGGTTGCTGAGATGGGAGGATCGCCAGAGCCTGGAGAGGTCAAGGCTGCAGTGAGCTGTAATTATGTCACTATACTCCAGCCTGGACAACAGTCAGAACAGTCAGACCCCATCTCAAGGAAAAAGAAAAAGAAACAGAAAAAAAGAAAGGAAAAGGACAGATTGTAGAGTTTTCAAAGAAAGAGTGGTATCACCACCCATGTGCACACACACACATGCTCGCTCTCTCTCTCCTTTAGATAATAATGAGGTCAATGTCATTCCTGCCAATTGTACCCCCAAACATCCAACCCTCCGCTATCTCAAAGCACCTCGGAGTAGTGAGAAAGCATCTTCTTCGTGTTCTTCCAAACAGACAGCGATTCTGGCTCCCTGTACTGTAAAACACACACATCTTCCCATCAAGCCTAGGACATGGTAAGTACCTGAAGACACGGTTTCTACCCACATTGCTCAATTAATGCAAGGTGCTCTCAGGCCTGTCAAGAGCCCAATGCTCTTTTAATGCATTCTCCATGTGTAAGTTCTAAAACACATCACATTAGAGCCAATGAACCTCACAAACAGCCCCGGAAAACCTGTGCACAGTACTGCAGTCTACGGTTTAGGTTTTAAAAAGTTCACCAGTCCAGATCCTCCATCTGAACTCAGGAACATTTGGATGCTAATGGCTTGGCCTTTTACATTTTTTTAGCCCTCAAATCTAACCAAAAGCCGGGCACAGTGGCTCAAGCCTGTAAAACTAACACGTTGGGAGACCAAGGCAGGTGGATCACTTGACGTCAGGAGTCAAGAACAGCCTGGCCAACATAGAAAAACTCTGTCTCCACTAAAAATACAAAAAAAGGCTGGGCGTGGTGGCTCACCCCTGTAATCCCAGCACTTTTGGGAGGCCGAGGCGTGTGGATCACAAGGTCAGGAGATCATGATCATCCAAGCCAATGTGGTAAAACCCCGTCTTTACTAAAAATACAAAAAAATTTAGCTGGGCATGGCAGTGCACGCCTGTAGTCCCAGCTACTTGGGAGGCTGAGGCAGGAGAATTGCTTGAACCGAGGAGGCAGAGATTGCAGTCAGCTGAGATCGCACCACTGCACTACAGCCTGGGCGGCAGTGCAAGACTCCATCTCAAACAAACAAACAAAAAAATTAGCTGGGCATGGTGGTGGGCACCTGTAATCCCAGCTACTCAGGAGGCTGAGAGGAGGAGACTCGCTTGAACTTGGAAGGTGGCGGCTGCAGTGAGCTGAGATCTCGCCACTGCACACCAGCCTGGGTGACACAGTGAGACTCTGTCTCAAAAAAAAAGTGAAGATGAGCCCATAAGATCCCTCTGAGTGGGACCACACCCTACCCTCTGGTGGCAGGTAAGAGAGAGATGATTTCAAATGCAATATTACCCTCAAAAATTCAAAAATCATTTCTTTCTACTTAGGATCTTAGTTTTTTTCTCTCTTGGGGCAGAAGACAGTACCAGGATGCCTGCTTCATTTGTATTTATCTTAGGCTCTCCTAAATATATATATCTTGAAAGACATTTAAAAATACTTCCTGTATCTTGAATTTTTAATTAATAGTAAAGATTATTAACCTCCTTGAGAACTTACCACATTCCATGTACTGTGTAATCATAAAAGTAACTGGTATTATTGAGCTGATATTTACCGTGTATCTGCTGTGTGTAAAACATTGCTCCAAGCACTTTTACTTGAAAAATTTTAGTTAATTCTCAACTACTTAACAGGGGAGGTACTAGTTTAGTATCCATTTTTGCAGATAAGGAAAAAAAAAGCTTCAAGAAATCTGGTTACGGTCGGGTGCAGTGGCTCAGGCCTTTAATCCCAGCATTTGGAGAGGCTGAGGCAGGTGGATCACGAGGTCAGGAAGTTGAGACCATCCTGGCTAACAGGGTGAAACCTCATCTGAGCTGAAGAAATAAAAAAAAATTAACAGGGCATGTTGGTGTATGCCTGTAATTCCAGCTACTCGGGAGGCTGAGGCAGGAGAATTGCATGCATCCGGGAGGCAGAGGTTGTGGTGAGCCGAGATCGTGCCACTGCACTATAGCCTGGGTGACACAGCAAGAGAAAAGAAAGAGAGAAAAAGAGAAAGAGAGAGAGAGAGAAAGAAAGAAAGAAAAAAGAAAAGAAAGAGGGAGGGAGGGAAGGAAGGAAGGAAGGAGAGAGAGGGAGAGGGAGGGAGAGGGAGAGGGAGAGAGAGAGAGAGAGAGAGAGAGAGAGAGAGAGAGAGAGACAGAGACAGACAGACAGACAGACAGACAGACAGACAGACAGACAGACAGAAATCCGGTTGCTTCCTCAAGATCAGAAGGCTAACAAGTAGCAAGATCAGGCCCCCAACCCAACATGGAAACCTGAACTCCTAACCGATGCTATTCTTTGTTCACAGCATTCCTGCAAGGCAGGTCCTTTCATTGTATCTGTTTCACTGATGGGGACAATTGAGTGAGAGTATTCAGACCATGCTCAAAACCTGGCATCCAAACTTAGCCAAGGTATACTCCAAGTCCATGCCCGCCCTGGGGACAAGCTGGGCCCAAGCAACAAGCTGCATCTTCACCACGTCGGCACCTGAGATGGCCAATTTTCCATTCAACAATTGGTCCTGTTTCGAAAGGGTGGTAGCAGGAATCAGACAAGTACACAACAGTCCAGTTTCTAAGCAGATTCTCAGGAACTGGAGAACAGAGAGAAAGCAGAGCATGGTCCAGGCCATGGGTGCCCATCTGCCTTCCACTGGTGCTGAGTGCAGGGAAACCCCAGAAAGGACAGAGAGGGAGAGGAAGTGCACTTTCCTTTCACTTTCCTTTCCTTTCCAATTTCTTCATTCAGAGATGAATGAGAATGAGCTGCCTGGGCTTACAGACTCCCAGAGCAAATACCCAGAGAGGGGCTATAATTCCCAGTGTCCCCATGCACTCCCCAGCAGCACCCCAACTAAACTCATACAAATGGAAGGTGCTCCCTCAGGTCCACAGGCCTGCCCCAGCAGTCCTGATGCTTCAATGGACACTACTACCAAGCTTCTCTCAGGGCTTCTGGATCCTTGGGGCCAGAGGATGCTGGCTCACTGAGTAAGGTGCTAAAAGACAAATGGAGAGAAGCTTCTTGAGCTGGCAAGCCGACCGATATGACACTGTGTCCTACATGTGACAGGGAGACTCCTGATGGGATCTGGATGACAACAGTTTGTTTTTGTTTTTGTTTTATTTTAGCTGCTGAGGATAACAGAGCAATAGCGGAAGTAGCAAGAATAGCAGCAACTGCTTACTCTTACTGTGCTAAGTGCAGTGCTCAGAGGTTTGTTAGTTTCTCCTCCCTATACAACATGGAGATTGATCCACCCCATTTGCAAAAGAGCCTTTTGGTTTTTTATGTTTGTTTGTTCACTGATGTATCTTGGATACCTAAAATTATTGAATGCCTACTTGTCCAGAACAAGTAAGCACTCAATAATAATTTGATGACTAAAGAAATGAATAGAATATAAAGCTTCAAAGTACCGTATAGTCCTGGTACAGGGGCCGCTGGTCTAGTGGCCTCCCAAATGACAGGACCCCTTCCTTATTTTCTCAGTACGCTGACTTTCCCAATATCTCCACTCCTTCAAACTCTAGCTGTTCCAATGAACAATTAAAAACAGCCTAAAGAAACAAACACGGCCGGGCACGGTGGCTCATGCATGTAATCCCAGCCCTTTGGAGGCCGAGGTGAGTGGATAACCTGAGATCAGGAGTTCAAGACCCGTCTGGCTAACGTAGTGAAACCCCGTCTGTACTACAAATACAAAAAATAGCCGGGTATGGTGATGGGTGCCTGTAATCCCAGCTACTTTGGAAGCTGAAGCAGGAGAATCCCTTGGACCTGGGAGGCTGAGGCTGCAGTGAGCCGAGATCTTGCCACTGCACTCCAGCCTGGGTGACAAGAGTAAGACTTCATCTCAAAAATAAAAATAAAAAAAGAGAAACAAATACAACTTCTGGGACTTCATCTGTAACAAAAAAAATTAAATTCAATATTTTTTAAATGAGACACACCTTTTTCTTCTACGATTCAAATGATAACCAAAACATGTTGAAGCTCTTTGGCGAAGTTCAGTGAAATAAACATTGTCATCCAGTACTTGTAGGAGAAGAAAAAGCACGCTGCAAGAGGCACACATAATTTGTAAGAATTACATAACTGTTCTTCTACTGACTTCCCCCTCTAGAATACATCTAAAGAAACACAAATTAATAGACAAATATGCCAGGCACAGGGGCTCACCCCTATATTCCCAGCACTTTGGGAGGACAAAGCAGACAAGTCACTTGAGCCCAAGAATTCAAGACCAGCCTGGGCAACATGGCAAAAACCCATCTCTACAAAAAGTACAAAAATTAGTTGGGGGTGGTGTATGCAACTGAACTCCAAGCTACTCAGGAGCTGATGTGAAAGAATCGCTTGAGCCTGGGAGATTAAGGCTGCAGTGAGCTATAATCGTACCATTACACTCCAGCCTGGGTGACAGAGGAGACCCTGTCTCAGAAAGAAAAAAGGACAAATATTTGTGCATAAATATGCCAACTGCAACATATCACAGGAAAACGGAACATAGTGTCAATACTCAATATTGAAGAATAGTTCTTTAAATTTTACTGTATCCAAAAGGATGATGTGGTATACAACCAGCCATTCCAGATGCCTTTTTTTTTTTTTTTTTATTTGAGATGAAGTCTCACTCTCAAAAAAGGCTGGAGTGCCATGGTGCAATCTCGGCTCACTGTAACCTCACAACCTCTGCCTCCCAGGTTCAAATGATTCTCCTGCCTCAGCCTCTCGAGTAGCTGTGACTATAGGCATGCACCACCATGCCCAGTCAATTTTTCTATTTTTAGTAGAGACGGAGTTTCACCATGTTAGCCAGGATGCTCTCGATCTCCTGATCTCGTGATCTACCTGCCTCGGCCTCCCAAAGTACTGAGATTACAGGCTTGAGCCACCGCACACTGCCACTTTAGATGTTTTTAAGAACACTTCATGACACAGGAAAATGCTCATCATGAAACACCAAATTGAAAAAAAAAATGGATACATAAATACCATATACTGCATGCCTACAATTTTGTTAACTACACATACATTCCATTAAAAGAAGAATAGAAGGAAATATATGTTATTTTCAGGGTCAGGATTCTAAATTACTTATATTTTTGCATTTGTCTAGTTTTCTGTAATTCCAAATGCCCCATAATGAGACGGCTTTATATTTATAATCAGACAAAATTAAATTCATAGAACTTTCTATTCTCTATGTGTATAATATACATAGAATATTATACTGAGAACTTAGCTAATGAAATTATATGACCCTTCCTGATGACAATTTTGCATTGGTAGGTATTTTATTCCACAGAAGGAAATAAAGAACATTAACCCCATTCCAAAGCCACATAGAACAAGACTTCAGAACACAGCCAGTTTGAATCATTTAGCAGGTGCCTCGAAAACAGTAAGAAACACACATCACTGTCCTCTTACACATCCTAGCCCTTGGCAAAACACATGACACAAAGGAGGTAGTCATTTGCACAAATCAATCGCGTAAGGATAGGGGAGACAACTAAATTCTCATGCTCCACAAAACTCAACTATTGAAAAAATGCACAGTAGTTGTCAACTAGCAGGAAAATTCTAACTTTATACGTATCTTCATCAAATAGTCTTGTTTTGTTTTGTTTAATAAGGCTTTAGAGGGAAGGGAGACACAGTGAAAGGGAGAGGGAGAGAGGTAGAAGAAGGAAGAGAGAAAAGAGAGGAAAGGTGGAACGTGGGCATTTTCTGAGATAAACATTTTCAGTTGATGCTTTTCCTATTTAATATTTTGAAATACTATAAATTCCCTTAACATAGCTTAGAGAATGTTAGAAATTAAATCAGAGAAACGATCATCTACATAAAAATAATACACTTTGGAATAATAACACTTTGGTTTTCAGCTGGTCCATTTTTTCAACAGTCAACTTGTTAACAGTCAAATTTTAAAATTTCCATTCATCTTTGGTATAACATCTTAAAAGGAAGGAAGGGGTGCAGTGGAAGAGGCTGGGAGTCACTGCCACACAGAAGTCTACAATTACACAGGGGCCTGCGTGTGTCATTTCCTTTTCTGGATCACAGTTTCATCTTCAGTAAATTATAGGGAATGGACTACAGAAGTCTGATGATCCTCGGTCCCATCTAAATCTATCAACCTAAGAATAAAGTCATGTGTCACTTGACAACAGGGATAGGTTCTGAGAAATGTGTTGGTAGGTGATTTTGTCACTGAGCCCACAGAAGAGTGTACTTAAACCTAGATAAGTATGTCTATTTTTACTAATATATTTTCATATGGAAAACCAAGTGTCCCAGCACTGTTACTGAATGTCAGGAACGTCCCCTACTTGATCTGCAATGACAACACCAAGTCTCATGTATCAGGTTTCTATACATGCTCCATTATAATTTTATGGGGCCACAGTCAGATATGCAAACCATCGTTGGCCAAAACATCCTTGCATGGCACATGACTATACTTCACTGATTGGCCATTTGGGTATTTTATAATTAAATGGGGTATCTACTACCACGTAGAGTGTTTTTTTTATCCCTAGCACACAGCTCAATTTTAAACACAGTGAACCTCATAGAAACTCAGTAAATATTTGTTGCTGAATCAGTTAATAACTCTATCACTGAGATACAGCAAAGAAGAAAACTTAAATTTTATACTCTAAAAGCTGTAACTACTTTTTAATTTTACAGAGTAACCTGAATGAAACTCAACCAAAGCAAAATTTGCCAACTACAAACAAATTTAAAAAAATTAATGGCTTGCACTGAGAAAAAAAGAAAATGACTGCTTTTTGGGATAAATTAAACAATGAACTTGTGAATGGCTGTCCTTTGGAAGATACAAAGTTCCTTATCTAACAAGCTGAAAGTCAAGTTGAGGAAGTGGGAAAATACCGAGAGAATTCAAATCATAAACAAACAAAAAAACTGCCTAGCAACTTAATATTTAGAAATGTTGTCACCAAGTTGATATAAACTCTACCTCATGCTATCACAGAAAATGCATGTACTCAGAGCCAACTAACAAATTTATGTGCCTGGAATTCATCTAAATATTATTTAAAAGTAGAGGGAGAAACTAGGTGATTATCTAAAATCACAACATCCTTTATAAAAGGCATTCAAGAGACCGAGTTATCTCATGATGTATTTGTTTCTTTTGAGACGGAGTGTCACTCCTACTGCTCAGGCTGGAGTGAAATGGCGCGATCTTGGCTTATTGCAACCTCTGCCTCCCAGGTTCAAGCGATTCTCTTGCCTCAGCCTCCCGAATAGCTGAGATCACACGCGTGTGCCACCACGCAAAGCTAATTTTGCATTTTCAGTAGAGTCAGGGGTTCCCCATGTTGGTCAGGCTAGTCTTGAACTCCTAACCTAAGGTGATCCACCCACCTCAGCCTCCCAAAGTGTGAGCCACCACGCCTGGCCACTTCGTATATTTTTTGTTTCCTAAATGCATTTAAAATCATCCACAAAGAGGAACTCTCCTTCCTTCATCCAACACCAGCTTAACAGTATTTAGCGTCCATATAGAGGTGATGTGTATTTTTTAAATTAACCACCATTTCCTGGATGCTTGAGGATTTGGGACTGGCCAAGAAATCTTGAAAATATTCAACTGTGTTTCACAATTTTTGAATAAGCTAGAATCTTTGATGCTTTTAGGTAATCTGAAAGGCAGATGAACCCATCAAAGACTATCTATATTAGTAAAAGGTAAAGGTGATACCAGACACGGCTCAGGCTCAGGCTTTACTAATCTAGAGACTATGTTAACCACACCAAACTGTAGACTTTAGATGATTAAAATCAACATATTCTAAGACAGGGTTGTAAACACATCCCGCTTTCCTCCTTGCGTTTTATTTAAACTGCAGATCTCCAAACCATCAGATTAGAGACTCCATCAAGAGAGACTAAATGCCCAGGATTCCTTTTTCCCTGCTCACAGGTTGTACTATGACCCATACTTCACAAAAGTGAGTGCAAGGGGTGGGGGAAAATGTGGTAACCATAACAAACAAGAATGTTGAACAATTACTGTTCCTGGAAAAATAATACAAACCACCTAAGTTCAGCAAGCAGACTGGTAGTTACATAAAGCCAGCAAATATGACAGGAGTGAGAGTCTAACGCTCCTAACTAAGGTCATCAGTGACTTCCATGTTGACAAATCCAATGGTCAGTTCTTTGTCATCATCTTTTTTGACCGCTTGGCAGAATTTGATATGGTTGACAACTCTCTTCTCACTTTTTATTTCTTATTTTTATTTATGTATTTTTTATTATTATTATTATTATTATTATTATTATTATTATTTGGAGACATAGTCTTGCTCTATAGCCCAGGCTGGTATGCAGTGGTGCAATCTCAGCTCACTGCAACCTCCACCTCCCAGGTCCTGGTTCAAGCAATTCTCCCACCTCAGCCTCCCGCGTAACTGGAAATACAGGAACACACCACCATGACCAGCTAATTTTTGTATTTTTAGTAGAGACCAGGTTTCACCATGTTGGCCAGGCTGGTCTTGAACTCCTGACCTCGTGATCCGCCCACCTTGGCCTCCCAAAGTGTTGGGATTACAGGAATGAGCCACCGCGCCCGGCCTAGTTTTATTTTTTATTTAGAGACAGAATCACTGCACTCCGTCACCCAGGCTGGAGTGATGTGGTTATTCACAGGCAGGATCGTAGCACACTGTAGCCTCAAACTCCTGGGCTCAAGCAATCCTCCTACCTCAGCCTCCTGAGTAGCTAGAACTACAGGTATGAGCCACCATGCTCCGCTTTCTCTCCTCCTTTAAACGCTTTTCTCAGCGAGTTTCTGGTTCACAATCTCAGAGTTTTCATCCCATCTCTGATCTTTCCTGTTCTTAATATTCTATGACTAAAATTTTTAATGGTGTGGGCTTTTTATTTTACTTTTTTGAGACAGAGTCTCACTGTGTCCCTGAGGCTAGCAATATACTGATGCAGTCATGGCTCACTGTGGCCTCAAACTCCTGGGCTCAAGCAATCCTCCTGCCTCGGCCTCCCAAGTATAACTGGGACTACAGGCACAGGCCACCATGCCCAGCTAATTTTTTTTTTAATGTAGAGACAGAGTCTCATTATGTTGCCCAGGGTGATCTCAAACTCCTGATCTGAGATCCTGAAGCTCTTCTCTTCTTTATATACACACTACTTCTTTGATGATTTCAGTCAGTTTTATGCCTTTAGGTATCACTTGTATGCTTATAAATCCTCAATTTATAGACCAAGCTAGGACATTTCCAGGATGATATATCCAAATGCCCACTGGCATCTAAGTCTGGGTAAGTAATAAACAGCTCTAACCTCCCATGTCTATAGCTATATTCCTCCTGGTCTGTCTTGCTTACCTCCCTCTACACCCCAAAACTGCTCCATCTACTGTCTGCTGTATTTCAGTAATGGGAGCACCACCTTCTGTCAGTTCCTTAGAACAGAAAACATTTGCCTTCTGTCTCCTCTGCTCTGTCCATAAGGAATCCATCCATGAATCCTATTGATTATACCCCATCATTCAAGACAAAAATCTTAGAGCCATCTATGACGCAACTTTTTTAAACACCCCATCATTTTCACTAGGAAATCCTTTGGTTCACCTTTAAATAAATTCCAAATTCGACAACTTCTCACCACTGTGACCCTAGCCATCATCATATCTCACTAGGACTATTCCAGTGGCCTCCTAAAAGGTCTCCCTGCCTATGATCTCATCTGCCCACAGTCTCTTTTCAAAACAGCTCCCAGAGTGGTCCATTTAAAAAGCATGAGTGAGATTTCACTCCACCTCAAAGACCCTCAATGGCTCCCTAATAAAGAGTATAAAAATCCCTAATGCTCTACTTAGTCTGGCCCTGTTACATGTTTATGTTGTCTCCTACTACACCATGAGCGGTTTTAATCCAATAATCTGCACTCAGAAGTGCTCCAAAATCCAAAGCTTTGTGAGCACAGATACGACATTCAAAGAAAATGCTCACAGGAGCATTTCAGATTTGGGATTTTGGGGTTAAGGATGCCCCAACTGGTAATGCAAATATTATAAAATCTGAAAAATCCAAAATCAGAAATATTTCTGGTCCCAAGTACTCCAGATAAGGGATAATCAACATGTACTCTCCCCTTAAGGACGCTGTTTCAACGATGCTGGCTGACTTGCTCTGTTTAGAAGAGGCCATGTCTTTGCTCAACTTACCTGGACTTACTCTGATCACCTTATTTACGCTGCAACCCTCCCCTCTGACAATGTGACCTCCCTTATCCTTTTATATTTTCTCTACAGCATCTACCAGCAGGCCCTTGTTTATCGTGCTTCCCTGCTTGTCCACTCCCCCAAACCAATGAGGAGGGCGCCTGGTGGCTGTGCTGTCCACTGCCATATCCAGCAACACTGTCCAATAGACATACAATGCCTGCCACCTATGTAACTGTGACATTATTTAGAGGTAAAAAGAAACAGCTGATATTAATTTTAATAATTTATTTTAACCTAATATATCCAAAATGATCATTTCCACATGTAATTGATGAATAAAAATTATCAAATAGTTCACATTCTTTTTTTCCATACAAAGGCTTTGAAATACTTTGTAGATTTTACACTGCAAACCCAAGTTTAGGCTAACCACATTTCAAGTGTTCAGTAGCCGCAGGTGGCTAGTGGCTTCCACATTGGACAAGGTAGGTCAAGCACAATGCCTGGCATACAGCAGGCACCTAAGATGTGGTGAATAAACACATGAAGAAATAAATCCAACCTGCAGGAAGAACTACTTTACATTGCAAAGACAGTACTCATATGTTTTAAAAGTTTCACTGCATGCACATAAAATCCGTACTACATGTGATAGGTTCTGATTTTGTTTTTTATTTTACTGTATTGCATGTTTACTCCTTTTCTCTCTTTGAGACAGAGTCTCACACCAGGCTGGAGTGCAGAGGCACGATCTCAGCTTACTGCAACCTCTGCCTCCTGGATTCAGGCAATTCTGCCTCAGCCTCCTGTGTAGCTGGGACTACAGGCGTGCGCCACTATGCCCAGCTAACTTTTGTATTGTTAGTAGAGATAAGGTTTCACTATGTTGGCCAGGATGGTCTTGATCTCTTGACCTCATGATCTACCTGTCTCGGCCTCCTAGCGTGCTGGGATTACATGTGTGAGCCACCGTTCCCAGCCGCTTATTCCATTTTTTAAAAAGTCTTGGGTATAACCCACTACAGTGAATCCTTAACCCACAAACTGGTTCCAACGTCCACTTTGAAAATATCTGGTCTAAATAAACTTTAAAGTATGAAATTTGTAATGAATGTATATTAGAGTATTTCCTCTGGCCTCCAGAGACTGCTAAGGACCCTTTGAAAGGGAAACAGACCAACCCCCAGAAAAAAAAAAAAAGACTAGAGGAAAGGGTGAGCATGAAGTACCACGACAAACCACAGACTGCAATAATCACAGTCCATCCAACAATGGGAGGCTTCTCTTATTAAAAAGTAATTTTATTTTACTATCTATTTATTTATTGAGACAAAGTCCCCCCTCTGTTGCCCAGGCTGGAATGCAGTAGCTTGACCTTGGCTCACTACAACCTCTGCCTCCCAGGTTCAAGTAATTCTATTGCCTCAACTTCCCAGGTAGTTGGGACTACAGGCATGGGCCACCATGCCCAGCTATTTTTTGTATTTTTAGCAGAAACAGGGTTTTGCCATGTTGGCCAGGATGGTCTGCAACTCCCAATCTCAAGTGATCCACTTGCCTCGGCCTCCCAAAGTGCTGGGTTTACACGTGAGCGCCACTGTGCCCAGCCTAAAAGCTAATTTTAAATAACTGGTCACACTCTCAGGTAATTAACAAAACATCAAATTACCTTAAATTATATACTACATACATACTAATATACGAAATTCAAGAGAAGATTTGCATGATGTCTATCCTTTAAAAGGGTGAATCTGAAAAGGGCAGAAAGACTACATGTTTTTCATTTTTCTTCCCCACCCCATGCAAAGTTCATAGAAGTACAATATAGTCCAGATCAGTGGCAGAGAGGAACAAACTGAAATGATTCATCTTCATTTCATATTTACAAAGTCCCACTCACCAATAGTCTTTTTAAAAAAATACCACAAACTTCAAATCCAAACTCAGCACTGGTTACTAATTGTCACGACAGCTTCAACTTTTAAAGGATCAAATAAAATAAGGATTCCATCTTTGGTACACTATTTGCTTCTTTGAGGTCCTGGGTGTTACTAGATATTGACGGGGTATGCCCACAAGGTTAGCACAAATGTGCTACCCTTTACAAGGTTTTGTTTTTGTACAGTTAAGCTTCAAATTTCTTTCATAAGTTTTTGAATTGCCAAGGAAAGGCTCTATTTCCTACACCTCTGGTCTGTTGTTAAGTTGCCACCTAACATGAGGTTTTTTTGTTTGTTTGTTTTTTGTTTTTTACTAAAATGCTCAACGTGAGCAGTTGGAATATTTGTGCTCTTGGCAGACAGAACAGTAAAACCAGCATTTAAAAAACATATATGGATATAGTGGTTCAGTGGTGTGAGCCTGTAGTCCAAGCTACTCAGGAGGCTGAGGCAGGAAGATCCCTCAAGCCCAGGAGTTCGGAGCTATAGTAAGCTATGATTGCACCTATGAACAGCCACTGCAATCCTGCCTGGGCAACACAGCCAGATCCCATTTCTTAAAAAAAAATAAATAAAAGTAAAAAGATAGATAAAACCATTTGTTATTTGGTTTTATATTTTTGATTGTTCACTGTGCAAAATATGGTTATTGGATAATTGCTGCAAATATTGTCTTTACTACTAAATATGCCTTCATGTACATTTCAACAAGTGACTTCTGCTTGAAAACTAACTCTATTGAGCATATTTCTGTGGAAATCAATATTTAAGAAATTTTTTTCTTTGAAACTAACATTCAAGAGAGACAGCTCTTGTTTATAGAGTAACTTAGTTTAGCATTATGGCTAACAATGTTTAAGAACAGCTAACTTAAAATGCAAACATTTGAATTCTGATGTTTAACTATTGAGAGGCCATGTCAGTCTACGGAAATTCACACAGCAGGAGAAACAGTAATTTTTCCCCAATTCTGTCCCTTGTAAGAATATTTCAAGCAACCATTCTCTTAGATTTAAAAATAAGAACTAATGAAGTTTTAAGAGAGTTAAAAATTTTAAATGCCTGGATGAACCTTGAAAACATTTTGCTAAGTCAAAGAATCCAGTCACAAAAGTCTGTGGGATTCTATTTCTATGAAATATCCAGACTAAGTCAATCTATACAAACAGAACGTACATTCATTGTTATCAGAGGATGGGTGGAGGGAAGAACGCAGTGTAAGTGCTAATGGTTACTAGGTTTTTTTTCTTGGGCGATGAAACATTCTAAAACTGAACTAGATGGTTGCAACTCTGATCACATTAAGAACTATTGAAAAGTAAGTACACATTAAATGGGTGAGTTGTATTGTATGAATTATATCTCAATAAGCCTGTTAACAAAAACTTAACATGCCTGATAATATTCACAACAGCATCCAATGAAATCAAGTTGATCTCACATACCTTCCATACAATGCTAAAACACATACTTCCCGACACCCTGGGCTCCTTGTTTTACAACACTTCTCAAAGCAACCAATTGCCCTTCCTAACACCCATCATCATCATCATTCGTGTATGCCTGGCCCTCTAGAATATAAACTCTATGAGGACAGAGACCATGTCCTTCTTACATGGTGCTATCATCTCAGCACGTAGCACACACTCACCAATAAATATCTGCAGTAAGAATTAATCTATGTGTGTATGTACATACATCTGTATGTATGAATGAATGAATGAATGAAATCACTAGATTGGAGCAATTGAATCAATGAAGTACTCATATTCTACTTGTCCCCTCACATCTATTTGCCAATTCGCCCTAGGCTCCTGAGCACCCAGGTAGAGGCATTTCTCAGCATCCCTCAAAGCTTGCTGGGGCCTTATGACCATAATCTTACTAGGCAAGTGGCAATGAGTGGGATGTATACAGTGTTTAACTCTTGACTAAAAGAAAATGGCTTGCTTTGGATGTCTCCAGAGTGCTGCAATAACATAGCTTCAACCTTATGATAAGGAAAAAGCCTCAAGGGAGGAGAGTGCGGATGGATGGAAAGAATCTGCCCAGATAAGCTGCATTGCCCAGGTTGCTTCATGAGAGAAGTACATTTCTATTTTATTTAAGCCATTTTACGGTGGGGTCTCTTTGTTACACCAGCCTAGTCTTTACACTGACTGTTACAACTCAGGCATGAATATGTTCTCCGTGTGCGTGTAGGGCGGGGAGGGTGTCAAGGAGCATTTCGATGCTTAACTAAATTGACTGATCACATTTCAGCCCATGTGGTCATCTGGTAACTCAAGGAAGACTGTCTTAGAGTGTCTTCATATCAACTTCCTTAATTAACAGTTACATAATTCAAATGCTGAATAGTAGGAAAAGGTCGTTTTGAATGGGTTAAGCTCAGAATTGCTGTTGTCATTAAGTAAATATTCAAGTCATTCACATATACACTTTTAAAAGAACTGATAAGTATATTTCAAATAACTGAATAGCATTTTAGCTTTATTTTTCACCAAGAAATAATTTATAATATGTAAGACACAATGAATGTTATCTACAAGGATGCATTTACATAGTTCCTTCATCTAATCTAAAACAGTCCAAATTAGGGATGGAGGTAGGGGGTGGAAACTGCAATGATTATATTTCCTTTTGATTGTTTTTTAATTTTCTCTCAAATAACTTGACTTTAAAAAAAAAAAACTGAACCAATACATAAAATGTGAAGTTTGGAGATGCCTAATGTTCAAAAATAACCATTTTAATTGTAATCTATACAGGCTTGATGATTACCTGCAACTCTCAATGCCATTCAGAATTGAATATAAGATGGATGAATTTTACAAATTGGATTTGAATTTTAAGCAAACGCATGTGGGTAAATTGTCAATGGTGGGAGAAGGCAGGGAAAAATGCCACATAAACCTTTATTAGATCACCAAACCAAGGCAGCCAGATTAGAATGACATCAATATAACTGTGACCAGTGCACCTCTCTTTAGTTTCCATCTTGACATTCTGGATGACCTTGGATAAATTATTTATCATCTACGGGACCGTTTTTCCAGTCTGTAAAGTGGGGATTATAAGAATTGCAAGCTACCTCTTAGGAATGCCAGCAACCAGACCCATTTTGTAAAGCGCTCAGATCTAGTTGGAAGAAAATTGTTATATCACTACCGAGTATGATGACTGTTATTTATGATTCTTCAGACCGTAGAATCTAAATTTTAAAAATGACTTCATCTGGTTTTCTGAATTTGCCTGGTCACTTTTATGTATATAATCAGTTATTCCCATAGTACCTTTGTAGGCATATTTATGTCCATCTATACTGACTGTTAATAATTCCCAGGTTTCAAATTTGGGGCATGGTATTTACTGAGAAGCTCCTGGCATCTGAAGTCTACATGCTTCTTGCAGTGTGAAAGTTGATGCTGATTTTTTCGCCCATTGCCAAATAGCAAGGTCTCCTCATTTAAGGGTTACTCACCAGGAAGAAACGCTAACCACTATGCTCACTTTAAACATCTTTAAAATTTTTTATTTCGAACAAACCTTTTATTTCTATGTAAGAGATCAAGATATATACAAATCAGTCTGAAAGATCTTTGACCTTGTTCAAAGGTAAAAATGACATAGTTTGTTACTTGAATCTATATACCCTAACTTATTTCTCCCCAAAATTTGAAATTAGCATCAAAACACAGATGGAATGGATACTGTAAAAGGAAAAAAAGTGTTAAGTAATGAAATGTTCACTTGGAATAGGAATACTGAAAATTATGTATGATATACTCTGGAATCTGTCCCCTCCAAATCTCATCGTGAAATCTGATCCCCCACGTCAGAGGAGGAGCCAAGAGGAGGTGTCTGGGTCACGGGGGCAGATCTCTCATGAACGGCCCAGTGCCCTCGCCAAAGTAATGACCGAGCTCTTGCTCTATTAGTTCTTGAGAAATCTGGTTGTTAAAAAGAGCCTGGCACCTCTTCCCTCCAAGCTTCCTTTTTTTTCTTGTCATGTGACATGCTTGTCCCAAACTTCCCCTTCTGTCATGACTGGAAGCTTCCTGAGGTCCTTACTAGAAGTAGATGCTAGTGCATGTTTCTTGTACAGTCTGCAGAATTATGAGCCAAATAAATTTCTTTTCTTTATAAATTACCCCAGACTCAGGTATTCCTTTACAGTAACACCAAACACACTAAGACAATGTATACAGAACAAAAACAAAGACAACAGAAAAAGCTGACAGTAGAGAACCACTACAGAGACTGAGCAAATAAAATACTTTTGTGATCCAGAAATTTTACAAGGGGGGCCTTAATTGCATGATATTAAATAATGTAATAGATCATGCACTTGATCGTAATTATAAAGAAAGCATTTTTTTTTGTAAAACAGACTATCTTTCTTAGTCAATGCCAATGACAAATTTCTAGACATATTTCTTTCCAAATTTTCCCTTGACATACGATATTTTTTACTTTCAATAATATCATACAGTTTGCGGGTGTAGGGACTATATTTCCATTTTCAGGTAAGAGGTGAAAGAATGGACATTATAAAGATATTGAGTCAGAAGAAAAATAATTCATGCTTATAGGTGATTACAAAAAACAAAAACAAAAAAACAAATGAAAATCCATCAGTGAAGGTCTTATTTTGGAGCTGAACAGATAAGGCAACTCTCAAGTTGAACTTTTCATCTGTCCTACCACTTTTTCAGCTTTGTGCAATCATATATATATATATATATATATATATATATATATATATATATATTTTAAACAGAGTCTCCTGTCACCCAAGCTGAAGTACAGTAGTGCAGTCCTGGTTCAGTGCAACCTTTGCCTATTGGATTCAAGTGATTTTCCTGCCTCAGCCTCCAGAGTAGCTGGGTTACAGGCACCCATCACCATGCCCAGCTAACTTTTGTATTTTTAGCAGAGATGGGGTTTCACCATGTTCACTATACTTCACCAGGCTGATCTCGAACTCCTGACCTCAGGTGATCCATCTGCCTCAGCCTCCCAAAGTGCAGGGATTACAGGCATGAGCCATCATGCCTGGCCTGTTTAATCACAATTTTTAGCTTGGCCAGAAACCTCTGCTAACAGCAGGAGATGAGTTAAACATCTGGCACGACTTTGCATGAGGACCATCTTGGATTGAGATCACTCTGTGAGATTACAGAGACCAGGAGACGGCAAATTACCACCTTGCTGAGTAGCTGCAATAGAGGCTGAATGCCTCCCCAAGTACAAAATATTTACTATGTAACCCTTGACAGAAAAAGTCTGCAAAGCCCTGAAATAGATTGACCTCTTCCTTTTAAAGATTGAAAAATTGAGCCTGAGTAAAGGGAAGTGTCTTGCTGCGACGTGATAATCCCAATTACTGGTTGGGATTCAATTCCTTCCATGCTGAAACATCTGAAACATGTGATTGTCCTCTTTGGAATACAATTAGGTGGATCCTGCAAAGGTTTCATTTAAATAAAATATATGGTGAAATGATGTTAAGCCTGATTTTTCTGGCCCAAATTAAATGTGCCAGAATGCAACTACAAAAACAAATCCATACCCTTTATATCTATGCATTCGAGAACCCCAAAGCCCCAGGTGAGATTTATCAAAAAATGATCAAAGATTCTTCACATTATGAAAGTTTCACAAAAAACTTTGTTCAACTCAATAAGAAGTCTGTATCTGACAAATACATAAACTTTAGTAAAATCTGAGCAAAGGCTTTGTTCAACCATGCTGGCAGGTAACCTGTTTTTAGACAGACACAAATCAACTCAATCCAATGGAATTATTAAAGGCCAAAAATTCTAAAAGAAACGAAGATGCTACTACTTGAGAAATATCAGATGTTAAAAGGACCTGCAGGATTATCTTGTGTAAGATGACCATTGCCTTTAACAGAGACGTGCTTTTGAAATCAAGTAAATATGTAGGTAGCATTCACAGCCACTTTAACTGGAGTGCTTTTTCATCCCCCCTCCCAAAAGCGAATTTGAGAAAATTAAATTTGGCTTTAATTCATTAAGCTACATTAGTCTCTCTGAAAACTTCTAATTTTACAATCAAGTACTCATTTGATTTTCAAGCAAGGTCAAGAGAACAAGGCAGCCTAGTGCTGACATTACAGGGATATGTCCCACACTGCTCAGCAGTTACATCAGTGTGGCGTGTTGCTATGGTGCCTGACTGTTAATTTCTGAAAGAAGGTGATTATAAAGCCGCCAGATGAACATCAATCGGATGACACCACTTCAGTACACAATACTGACGTGCATTTACTCTTGTTTGCAGCAAGTTAATTTTATGAATTACCACTTTTGTGATGCGAATATTCCTTTCTAACTTTAAAGCTACCAAGTCAACAAGCAAAAAATAAATCTACAAAATAAAAATAAGTTCAGCTTCAACAAACAGATGAGACTTTGATAATACTTGGGGGGAAAATGTGACTCTGTAGACCATTTCTTAAGGGCAACTGTTTTTCTTAGGACCTCCGAAGATATGCCACGTACATACTTACTTACTTGCAAATGAACACATGTTTATTTGACAAATACAGAACCACAAACAACTGAATTAAAATGCCTGGAAGGCAAAAGACACAGCAGCCTTACAGACAACTTCACTAATCACATTTGCATTTACCTTTTTTTGGCTTCTGTAAAGCAATCTTCAGTTATAGTCACCTCGAAAGGTCACGTCTTACCCTGAAAACAAAAGAGAACAACAAAATCTCAATGTCAAGAGAAGTAGCAACCACCTCTGCCAAGGACAGACAGGAGCGAAACAACAAAAGAACTCAATTCTATTTAATGGCAAATGACTTGCAGGGTTAATAAAAACAAGTCCCAAGAATCTCTACTTATCTGGACCATATGCCTTTGAGCTCTTCAAGCAACAAAATCAACTTGGAGGGAAAAAGTCGAGGTGAAACATTTCAAATTTTGTTACCAACTTTTTCTCATCTTGTTGTCCATCAATTTATTTTCATGTGGAATAATATGTGACTCACAGGCCTTTGTTTTTGGAAACCAGACTGCCACTTGAACGTGTCTGTGTTTGGTTAACATCCACAACATCTCTTATTTCATTAAAGCAGAGGCTTATTTTTTTCCCTTTCGGAAGAGAGTTAGTTCTTGTAGACAAGATGCTTTCTGCCACCTTGGACCTTTCAAGATGAATGAAAGCACCACAATTTTCAGTTTGGGGAGGGGCAGAGAGTTAATTGCTGGTGAAAGCTGTTCACAGAATGTTTTTCTCTTAGCATGTATCTACCTGATCTACTAAGTTAAATAAAAAGGGTTCATGTCACACAAAATAAACAATTGAAATCAAGCTTCCTAAAACACAAAGAAACCATGGAACGCATTTTACCCCACATCTACTCCTGCATCTGCATACTCCCATATGCAAAACAGTGTTTAGTCCTCTAAGAAACATTACAAGCTGCCTCTTTCTGCCCATGTAACTGGGATCAACATATGGCACAAGTGAAAAGAAAAACATTTGTTTATTAATTTAGATCAAGTTACTAAGATGGTAGAGGATACATTCCACATCCATTGACCAAATGCTCGTATAATTTTTAAGGTGGCAAAATCATATCATCACTGTACTAAAATGTTAATATCTTTTTGCTCACTCTTCAGAATAATATGTAATGAAGTGGTTTAATTTTATCGGAATATATCCCTGCTTATCCCTCTGCCGTCAGCCCTGAATGTGGAAAGGCAAACATCATTGGGAAGAGTAAAATCTTATTTCACTAGGGCTAAAAATTTGAAAGTGGCACTTTGGTGTGTACTATCTTTGAGGAATTGATCCGAGGCCAATTTATGACATTTCCACAAGCAAGTGTATGCAGATTCTTGCCATTAAGATTGGAAAAAGATGCAGGCTCTGAGTGAAATCATAATTTTCATGTTTACTGTTAAGAGGAAATTGGAGGTTTTCACCATAAATGTTCACCATTTGGGTGGGGGAAAACCCTAGGTCTGGGACTTAAAATTACTATTTTGCAGCCTGACCAAAAAACCTTTTTGTTTTTACACAAAACAATTCAAATTGAAAATGAAAATCCTGTGCTTTACTGCTGATGTATGTCCCCAAGATTGGTTTCTCCAGTGGTGAGAAGTCTATTTCAGGGCAAGCGATGATAAGAAATAAAAACAGAGCAAAGATGGTCAGGTCCTCAAGGTACAGCAAAGATCTGCAGCGCCCCACTCCACATAAATAAAAGCTCAGTAGATACACAGCACACATCAGAAATTACTACCTCTACCACTCGTCAAATCTTAAATGCAAAGCAAGTGAACTTTGGCAGATCCTACTCAATTCAAAGCAAGAAAGCCTTTTTCTCTCTCCTTCTTACTTGAGATGTTCTCCAATACATGCACTGTAAACTAATTTATATGTTTATCTATTGAGCTGTGTCTATTTTTGCACGTTTGGCAGTCAGACCTATATAGTATTAGACTTTGCAATGCAGATGAGATTTGCTATCATATAGGCCTGGCAAACAACTGGACCTCATTAAAATTTAATTTTTTTTAAAAACTGCTGAAAATGCCTCCTTTGAATAAAGTTATCTCCAGTGTGGCATTTGAACCTGCAGAACATTTTCAGGTAAACACTAGACCTGTTTTTCTACTCACCCGTCCACACAGTATAGTGTGGTGTAAGAGAACACAGAACAAAAGTAGAAGGTGGCTCAGCCTCAGATTTTACAAGTATCATTTTCTCCCTCTAGGAGTACTGGGCAAAGAATTAACAACAAAATTATACAACTTACCCTCCAACTTAAAAATACTATAACAATACGAAACTGGCTACATTTAATTTTCACTTACACATAAAAAAATTGGCAGTGGTATATAATCTCTATCTTTTTCCATTTTGAAGGTCCATAAAATTTTGGTGCACATGCACGTTTGAGCACTGATTCATTTATTGCTGCTGAATTTTGTTTTTGGAGAAGGTATACATTAACAAAGTAATCTAAAAGACATTTTTCTAGTTTTGCTGAGAAAAGATTAATAGTTCAACAGCTGTTTGCCATCATGCTAAATGAAATGAAATGTGTCAATATAATAGACAAGAAAATTAAGGGGTAGTACTGGGCCCAGAGTCCGAATCATTAGTAGCTTAGAAGAATTGGAAACCATCAACTAGTAGAAAAATACGTATTTCATTTTTTCCAAAGCATAAAACTTCCCTTTTCAAAACTATATTTGCTATTTTCTTCAATCACTTTTACTGATCGAATAGATGAACTATTTACCTGTATACTTACTGGCAGCAAAAGCACCAAAACTCAAATTAAACACTTATGCAAAGCTTTTACGTAAAAAAAAAAAAAAAAAAAAAAGATAAAAGAAATGCATTCCCCTCCAGCCCACTTATCTTCTTTTAAAAAATGCTGTCTCCATACGAATTGCGTTTTTTTTTTTTTCTTTTTCTCTTTCTTTTTTAAGTTTCCTACTGGTTTTAGGTTTTAAAAGTGAGCCAAGGATACGGTAAACAGAAATTACTTATTTTCGTTTATGTCATTCTCTGTAACAGTTAAGATCCCGTGAACACTAGAATTGTTCCGTGGCCTCCTCACCATTGATTGCAATAGTATCATTTACCCAAGCTACACAGTGACCACACCAAATTTCAGACATGACCTCTAGGGTTTGACATGTAATATACATTCCTCTTTTTCTACCTCCCTAACACCCCTCCTCCTTACTTAGGACTATTGTTCTAAAGAACCCTCAGATCATTATAGTGTTGCAATATCATACTTTCTACGGGTATATTTTGCCCTTAATCTGTGTGACATGTAATACATAGTGTCCACTATTACATCCTACTTGAAACCGAGTTGCAGGTAAGTGTGGAGGTGCAATCTCATTTCACAAAACTGAAAATGAACAATATTGGCTCTTTTTTGCCCATTGATAGCATTTCCCCCTTCCCTCTCTTGAAAGCTAAAATAAAATCTTATTTGCATTAAGATTTCTGCATTATATTTCATTTTATATAATTGTGCAAAAGCAACTCTGAAGGATGCCCAACATAGGCCATCTCAACCTTCAGCCCACCCAATACTGGCTGAGAACCTACTGTGTGCCAGTCTTACTAAAGATGCAAAGATGAGCAAAGCGAGCCAGCCCCTGGATGGTGATGAAGGGGGCAGTCCGGTAGGTCTATGGCTAGAGACTCTTTACTATAGGAAACCCAGGAAGGAGCACGGTTCAAACTTTCTATACCCCCAAATCCTCTAATCAAAGGGCCTGTACTTCATTTGCAAAAACTTGTCCAAATAGGCCAATTGCCAAGGGTCTTCTGCCTCTTAAAGTAGGAAATCTTATCTCGTGTGGGCTTTAATACCTTGTTTTTCAGTTAGTTCTTAGAAAACAGAAGGACATCAACATATATTTGACGATTGAAAAATATAATACAAGGGTCATGTTATTTTCTGTACTTAAGAAAATCTGGCTGGGTGTGGTGGCCTAACGTCTGCAATCCCAGCACTTTGGGAGGCTGAGGTGGGTTGATCACAAGGTCAGGAGTTCAAGACTCAGCCTGGCCAAGATGGTGAAACCCCGTCTCTACTAAAAATACAGAAATCAGTGGGGCGTGGTGGCAGGCGCCTGTAATCCCAGCTACTTGGGAGAGTGAGGCAAAGAAGTGTTTGAACCCGGGAGACGGAGGTTGCAATAAGCCGAGATTGTGCTGTTGCACTCCAGCCTGGACAACAGAGCGAAAACTCCACTGCAAAAAAAAAAAAAAAAAAAAAAAAAAAAGACAAGAAAATCTCCAAAATCAATCATAAAGTTTGTTCCATGCCCTTAGGACTTCAAATATTGAGTCAGGTTTCAAAAAAAAAAAATGGTGGGAAAGAGAGGGAACGAAGAAAGAAAAGAAAGAAGGAAAGAAAAAGGGAAAAAAGAGAAAAACAGGGGGAAAAAGAAAGTCAAAGAATAAAGGAGAGAAAAGGAAGGAAGAAACTGCTGTGCAGTCAGGGTCTCTGAGACCAGAGGCAAACCTGGACACTCTCCAGGCTGGTAGCTTCACAAACACTACCCTTCTTTTACTTGTCTCTATCAAAGAAATGCGCGACTTCGAATCCATCATTCTCCAAATCTCACTCCTACTCCTGCAAGTAACATCTTCCTTTCTTTCTCCTCATCCTCTAGGACCCTCATCAGATCATACTGCCTCACTTTGGAGTCCATTCTAGTAAGGCAAAAACCAAAAATATTATATACTAAGCCATGTGGTGTAGGCAACCCCAGTGGAAGCTTACCCGTGAAATTACTTTTGGCTGGCCCCTTCCCCCACCCAATAACTTCACATGGGCCCATCTCATTTGGAAAAATGACTCTCTCATACCTTGCAGAAAAGGAAAACCCTGGCTGTGGTCATGTGAAAATATTTTATAGGTATCCTTTAACAGCCTTTAAATGTTGAAACCTAAAAACAATATTTGCTGTTTTCCCTTTGAAGCTCTAACAAAGCCTTTGTTTTAGATTCACCTTTAGTGTGCAATAAGAGTTAATAATCAAATCCATCCCAACCCCCACAAATGTTAAACAAAAAGATAAAAGAAATGCAAATAGCTATTGTCATGGAAAGTTAAAGTACCTGTCTGTATTTTTAAGTGAAAACTATTATCTCTATCAATCAAAATTTAAGAATACAATAGCGCTAATCACAGAAGGTGCTCTGACGGAGTTACTTTCCCTCAAAAAAAAAGTATTTTTCCCCTTAAAAACGAAGTATAAAAGTCATATACTTACAATTAGATAGAGTATTTGTAATTTTGTTATTAAAAACCTTCAGCAGCCTCACTGTTAATAAATGCTTCTAAGTCTCTAGACTGATTTGTACCCAAGAAGGCACAAGTCCCTACATATTTTAATAAGGTTGATGAAATTTTATTTAAATTCTCACAGTTTCCAACCTGCGGGGGAACAGCACACTCTTCTGTTGAAAAGAGTTACTCAAACAGAGGCAACAGTTAACTGGTCATGAAAACTCCTTCTTTTAGAGGCTGGACATAATTCCCACACCCTGAAATATCTTCACACAGGACATATCTTCCTTGGATGGTTCACCCTTGTTAATTGTGGCAACTTATTTTTGAACTAACACTCTACCCCTCAAAAAGAAAGCAGAATACCCCATCCTACCCCAGAATGATCTGAGTGTACAGTACGTGAATTTCTCCGAGTCTTTTTTTAAAAATTCGCTTTAAAAAAAGACAGGATTAGCCCCTGAATATGGTGCTTTCTAAAGACAGTACAGGAACAAAAAATAGCAAGACCCCAGATAGTAAAACAAACAGCTCAAGATTAAAATTCCTAGAGCAAACAGTTAAGCCAGGATGCCATTATGCACACTGAGCCTGGATGATGTCTCCTCCACCGTGGGGCCAAGAGGCTGTCATTTTCCCCCCAGCAAGATCAGATTTCCTTCCCTCCCGACCGCCTCTCTGAGCATCATGGCCAACATCTCTAGTGTGCTATTAATATCAATGAAGAGACGATTCGATTTCCACAGAAGAAAACCCTTCCTATTCCGGCGCAGACCTTCGGGGAGGACCCTGGCCCGGGTATAGACAATACAGCGGCAGAGTTTCTGTTTTCTTACAGTTCAGTCTTACACACTGTTTGAAGGCTTTTAGCAAACAATGGCAGCATTATCTGCAGGATAGTTACAAAACAGGATTTGTTAGGACAAAGAATAATAAAGCTGCTCTCTCTCTCTCTCTCTCTTTTCTTTTTAATTCCCTCTAGTCCTCACGAGCCTTTCTCTGCTAGTCCAAAATTCAGCCACATTTCCTAAGAGGCACCTGTAGTTGTCTATTTCAACGCAGCCAGAAGCTGACAACGGCCCAGGAACCAGGACTGCTTTCAGGAGGCGCCCAGAAGGGCAGCAAAGTACCCTCTCAACATTAGTAAAATGAAACAAAAGTGTCAGCCTTGGCTTCGCACACACTTACCCGTTCATGGTGAGGAGGCAAAGCTTTGGGGCGGGAGAGGCAATTTTCACACAACGGAAGAAAGTTGAGAGTTTGTAAGGGAGAAACTACAGGCGCTTGGAAGCCTGCTGGCTCTCAGGGCTCCCGGGCTGGCGGCAGTGTGAGGAAGGACTGAAGGTATGTGGGCTAAACACAACAAAAGCCACTGCCTTACTCTAGATTAAATATGCAGGAAGAGGCCCCTTTGCATAAACACAAACACTCAGCAAATGAATAACTGGCTCAATCAGACGCCCGCTGTGCCTTCTACCTGTCCTAGCTCTGACAGGAGACACTGCCTGTTCCAGGGGACACCACTAAACAGGAGACAGTTAAATGTTATGTTGCTATACTAACAATTAAAATGAATTGCATTCATTAGTAATTAAGCACTCACTCATGGAAGGGGGCAGTGCTATTGTTGTACCTCCAGCTATTCCAAAAAGAACTTGTGGTATACCCATCCCTGGAGTTCTACTGTGGGTTCCACTGCAATCTCTAACATTCAATGAGAGTTTTAAACAATCAGGTTGTTTAGTCGCAATTTAAGGTCAGAGATATACATCTTGTTTCTCTGCTTTGTCACATTGTAAGTTGATTCTTGTGACTCTGTACCTACAGAAAGATCTGTTTTATATATGTACATAAAGTGTACATATAAAAATATATACACATATATACATATTTATGTGCATATATACTCACACATAATACATTCATGCATATCTAATTAAAGAGAATAAGCCAAAAAAAATGCTACTTAACTATACTCTCTAGTTCACTAATCATTTAAGAAAAATAATTCTAGTTTTCCAAAACTATATCCCAAATGCCTGCCTTTCAAATGTCACCAATCCATGACCACTCATTTAAAAACATTACCCCTATATTAGAAGGAATGCTTTTAACTGAGTGGCCTCAACCACTTATAATTTCAATTAAATAACATAATTACAGTCAACAATTTTCTCCATTTCGGCAGAAAATATGCTATACCTCAACATAATTTGTCCTTACAACCCAGGAATTTAAGCAAGAGAAAAAACATTATCAGTGCTAGGAATTCACCACTGCCTTTTCTTAGCTTATGGAATCAACTCACTCTGACCTCTTCTTCTCTGTTCCAGCCACATGTTGGTCTTAGTAACTTAATTATTTTTTAATAACTTTTGCAGTATTAAATGATTTCGATTGAAACATAAATAAGATTATGTTCGTCTACTACTTACTAATGCCATACAGTACTCTGGGGCCAAATCCAGCACGGCTGTGCTATAGGATGTGTCTATATTATTACTGTATTTGGACTAAAAAGGATAGGTCACAGATCCTTCACAGCCGTCCAGAATGCTGTGATTTATCCCAGCCAAGGGAAAAAGGGCAGCTTTCTATTTCAAAAGCAGTTTTAATTTATTAATACAAAACTGTTTTCTGGCCAAATCATGCTGCTGTAAAAGGCGAAGATCATCACTGAAAAGTTTTAAAATATTTTTAGAAACAAACGCTGAACTCATTTTAAACATACATTATGGCATAATGTGGAGAAAAGACAAGCAAAATTAAAAAGATACCCAAAGACCCAGAGAATAAAACACAGGTTCTCTAAGAGGGGTGCACACAGAAACTGAAAAGATGCTGATTTTGTTCACTCTTTTGCCTTGAAACGACCTTCCAAATAAGGTGTTAGATAACCCGCGTCCATAGACGACAGTGATCTAACCTTGCTGCAAATAAACCATAGAACAAAACTTAATCAGTATATCACTGTGAGAAAGCCTCTGTCCATCCCCATGGAGCTTCTAATGACTGTTTTGGCAGTTTTGAGGGTAGTTATGCTTCCCAGCTCATCTATATCTCATACTGGTTGAGTAAGCTAATGGAAGTGATGTTAGTGGAATCCAATATTAATGCCCTGTATCACGCAAACCTGGATGCAACTGAATATATTACACGATTATAGGTAGTATCTAATTCCATAGGTGTTAGATACTGTACTCTAAATTAATATTTTAATGAGGACAGTGAAATAAAGACGGCAATCCAGGTAAGGGATCCATGCATTGTGGCCTAGCTAAGCTCCTTGCTGAGAGAGCGCCGGATTCAGGAGCAAACGGCACAGACACAGGGATTCTGACAAAAATCCGTATGCAAGCTTTAGATGCTGAGTGACACATACTGATGCAAAGAGTCAAAGATGTCATCCTCACACAAGCCCCACTTGCCGTTAGCTTGAGAGAAAACGCAGGGGGAAAGATGGGGAGGGGGGCACAGTTGCAGTGAGACCTCCAGAAAATAAACAGGGTGTACAGTTTCAAAGGCTGCAGACACAGACATTTCATTGTTCAAGCCAATTATCAGCGGAAAATAATAACAACAGATGGATTCAGAGTCACTGACTTTTCATATGCACTTCATCTCGGCGGAACAGATGATGAAACGCGAGAGCTATCTCAAAAAGGCAAAACATCTTTCAGTAAGAGAACTCTACAGTCCAGATGGGGACCTTCTAAGGCTGCTGATTATCTTCTTATAATGTTGTAAGATAGACTTACTAAAACATTTCAAGAACTGATCAGATATGATGCATACAATGGCTTCATTATTGGAAGGAGTCGCCTCAGACTTGTGACTAAACCCGGCAGAGATTTCAATAAGGTTAGGACTGTAAGTTTCCTGTTTTCTCATCAGGGACTGCAGGTTCCAACTCAAACTGGAAATCTGTGCACAACAGGAGAATAAACCGTTGCCCAAGAATCCTACATATTTGCTCTTCTCTGATTTGAGCAAAGGAAAAAAAAAACAAACTGGAACTGTGAAAAGGACATTAGATTATTCTGAAGCATTCTACCACAATGTGTGTGTCAGGGAGGGGGACAGGCAGGGTGGGGAGGGGGACAGCTCCAAAGCAATTTTTTTTTTTTTTTTTTTTTTTTTTGAGACGGAGTTTCGCTCTTGTTACCCAGGCTGGAGTGCAATGGCGCGATCTCAGCTCACCGCAACCTCCGCCTCCTGGGTTCAGGCAATTCTCCCGCCTCAGCCTCCTGAGTAGCTGGGATTGCAGGCACGTGCCACCATGCCCGGCTAATTTTTTGTATTTTTAGTAGAGGCAGGGTTTCGTCATGTTGACCAGGATGGTCTCGATCTCTTGACCTCATGGTCCACCTGCCTTGGCCTCCCAAAGTGCTGGGATTACAGGTTGAGCCCCCACGCCTGGCTACACAATTCGTTATTAAAAGCATGTGGTGATAAAATATTACCCCTTACATGCATTAGAACATCTTAAATATCCCTTGCCACTGGTGACTGCAAAAGGGAATTTCCTTTTAGTAGGGAATAAATACAAATTTCAATGGTGGTGTAACAGCAATTTTCACAAATGTCAACCAAAACTCCCCAACCTACCCATACCCACTCTCATTCAACTTACCAAGTTAGGCTTGCTGATAACACACAAGAGGTTAACCACAACCTGAGGACTTGCTGTAAGTAATGGGAAAAGTTAAATCTCTAATCAGATAGGCCTCATCCCTACTGGAATAACAATGTATCTGTTCCATCTATCTGTCATCTCCATCCATCCATCCATCACCAATTGCACATTCATAATTTTGCAAAAATTCTTTCTCTGAATTGACATAAAATACGGTCAACATCACTGTGCTAAGAAAAAAGAAAAGCTGATTCTCCCAACTATTTACTAACATACTTAACATTTAAAAAATATTTTTATGAACACACTGTTGACTTCACGAGTTTATAATGTAAGTTAAAAAAAATTTTTTTTTCTGAGCAAGGCTTTTCTTTCAAAGTACTCTGACAAAAGTAAATTCATAGCAGAACACACAGGCACGAAGAAAATATCGCCAAGGGCAAAATTCTGCAACTGCTTTAAGAAGCAAACAAGAACACAAAAGATGTGTAATACAACCATCTGGCTCTCCTCATACTATAGCAATGCCTCGACCTTATCCCCGCCCCCTGAGCCAACCCACACCAATGCCACAAAACCAAATGGCTTCACTTATGTTTCCTGCACAGCAAATTTACAAAATGCAGTTAGAATGCAAAAGTTGATTTTGACACATAAACTAGCATCTTTTGAATTTTCCCCACTTCAATGATTTTGTTGTTGTTGTTATCTGTTCCGAGTGGGACTTCTTTGAAAAACCACCAAGAACCTCACCACGATAAAGATGTTCTCACGTGGGCATATCTGTTCAGCCTCAAGAGAAGTCTCCCTGAAAGTCTTCATCTCTACCATCTTGTGCTTTCTGTTATAACCACTCTTCAGATGTGGACATATTTTAAAAAAAAATCCTAAGTTTATTCCAATTAGAACTCTTTTGTTTGGGGGAGGGACACTAAATGGTGGGTTATTTCACCCCACTTATGATGTGACATAACTGCATTAATTTTTAATTACCATTCTCACCAGTCAGCATGTTCACTGGAATTTTTCCTTATTCAGCTCAGTCTACAAACATTTACTGAGCAACTACTGTGGTATTAGAAACACGCTGGCCAATGGACGATCAAAATCTATTATTTTCCCGTGTGCTAGCAGGACCTGCCTGGTCCATTAAACAAGCAACTCTACAGTTTATAAAAAAAAAAAAATCTTCCACAGGCCGGCAGGCTGAAGCATTTTATTTACTTATACACTTATTTTTGAAGGCAGATATAAAAGACCTTTGAAAGTTACAGCCTGTTTGTGGGATTCAATTGTTTCCAAAAGGTGGGAATGAATACTTTCCACGGAAATCTCTGTTTGGGTAAAACCAATAAAGCATCTTTAACACTTCTCACCAAGGGACAACAATGTAAAAAATAATAACTGAAGAAGTATTTTTTCACAGGCAAACTTGACTCGTTGCTTTTCTGCAGGGGCATGGTAGAGGCAGACAGTCTGTATCAGGCACGAGTTCTCAGGCAGAATTCAGATCGGCCAGGCGGAGGGCCACGTCTGGTTTACTTTTGTTTTCTTACTGATGCTGGCCTTCCCCTATTCCTGCGTCCCTCTCCATGTTTTGGGATGCAAAGGCTTTCACTGGTTTTCCAAGGGGCGAACTTCTGGTTCTCTTCTGGGCGTTTCTGCCCACAGAGTCCCCTGGTTTGGACAGCAGCGATCGTCTGTAGGACACACACAGCGAATCCAGCCACCGGATGAGGAATTCTGCTAATTGTTTAAGCCTGCACTAGTGTCTGGCCACCAGTTGGCAGACACAACTCGTGGCTGCCTACCAGGCCTAGGTTAACACAGCTGGAGCCAGATGACAGGCTCTCAAAGATATTCCTCCCATGGCCACATCTGGCCCTTGGCGGCTCCCACTGCAGCTGAACTCATTCTGTTTGGTTCTTCTGGGCAAGTCACATTCATTTCGGTTTGTGACAAAAATATCAGAACATATATTCCAAGAGGGCAGGGACTTTATCTGATTTGTACCCACCCCTGCTTTTTTTTTCCGAAACATGGTCTCACTCTGTTGCCCAAGGTGGAGTGCAGTGCAGTGAGATCATGACTCACCACAGCCTGGAACTACTGGACTCAGGAGATCCTCCCACCTCAGCCTCCTGAGTAGCTGTGTCTAGAGGCATGTGCTACCATGCCTAGCTAGTTTTTAAATTGTTCAGTAGGGACAAGGTCTCACTGTGTTGCCCAGGCTGGTGTCGAACTCCTGGGCTCAAGTGATCATCCTGCCTTGGCTTCCCAAAGTGCTGGGGTTACGGGCAGGAGCCACTGTGCCAGACTCTTGCTTGCTATATCCCAGTACAGAACAGTGGCACGCAGGGTAGACGCTCAGTAAATAAAGAAAGAGTGAATTACGCTAACCAGTGTGTGAGCTGAAGAAAAACATTCCTGTATCTTATTCCAGCTACGCTGTTCCTCCTGCTGTTGGTAAAACGGCTAGTACTCCGGCGTACACAGAGAAGCTCTCTAATGGCTCTAGAGCTAGATTTTATTATGGACACATTCACACTCAAGAATGAACCCATGTCCAGTGTTAGTATAGCTGGAAAGACCTCCAACAATCCTTCCCCCAAAATTACCCAGTCTCCCAGAATTACCCTCATCCTGACTTTCTTAGTTCTTAAACTAAGAAACTTGGCAGTCTGTGCCCACAGGGTCTGAGAGTGGTCTCAAAGTAGAAACTTACCTTTGGGCCACCAAAATGTCAAATGATGAGGCAATTCTTCCTGGCTCCTTTTCATCCCATTTTCTTTCCCATGCCTCTCTTCCTAAATTCCCTGACATCTGGAGATCCCAGCTCCCTTCTACACTCAACTTTGACCCAAGGCTAGGCTTCCCCAAAGCTCACCACCTCTCCAGCTTCCACTAGAAACACATTTAGAAAAGCCAACATAGGCAAATGTCTCTCCTTCCCTGCTTCTGCTACTTGAAATTACTTTAAAAATGAGAGAATAAGCTAGGCTCAGAGGCTCATACCTGAAATGCCAGCTATTCAGGAGGCTGAGGCAGGAGGATTGCTTGAGCCCAGGAATTGAAGGCTGCAGCGAGTTATTATGGTGCTACGGCACACTAGCCTGGCAACAAAGTGATAAACCATTTAAAAATAGAGGAATAGGCTAGGTACAGTGGCTCATGCCTGTAAATCCAGCACTTTGGGAGACCAAGGCGGGTGATCACACTTGAGGTCAGGAGTTCGAGGCCAGCATGGCCAACATGGTGAAACCCTATCTTTACCAAGAAATACAAAAAATTAGCTGGGCATGGTGGTGTGTGCCTGTAGTCCCAGCTACTCAGGAGGCTGAGGTAGAAGAATTGTTTGAACCTGGGAGGCGGAGGTTGCAGTGAACTGAGATTGTGCCACTGCACACTCCAGCGTGAGTGACAGAGTGAAAACCTGTCTCAAAAATATTAAAATAGGCTGGGTATGATGATTCACGCCTGTAATCCCAGCACTCTGGGAGGCTGAGGCTGGAGGATCACTTGAGGTCAGGAGTTTGAGACCAGCTTAGCCAACATGGAGAAACCCCATCTGTACTCAAAATACAAAATTAGCCAAGTGTGATGGCAGGTGCCTGTAATCCCAGCTATTTGGCAGGCTGAGGCAGAAGACTCGCTTGAACCGGGGAGGCAGAGGTTGCAGTGAGCCGAGATTGCGCAATTGAACTCCAGCCTGGGTGACAGAGTGAGACTCCATCTCAAAAACAAAAACAAAATTAACAAAATAAAAATGAAATAAAATAAAACGAGAAAATGTCTTTGTATGATTCCACAATCACAATGAAACTTTAAGATAATTCTTTAAAAAAGCAGTATAACAGACTGCAAATTATTGATACCTTCTTATTCAATGGCTGAAAACAGGCTATCGAGTAAAAACAAAAACAAACTAGTTTTGAAAGTTAGGAAAAGAATTTTTAAAAGGCAAGGCTGAGATTGTACAGAACGAGTATCTGTATTTCTTAACGTATCCTCAGGCTGCCTCACCTAAAACTAAGTATTACAGAATATAGTACTAGAGATTGTACAGAACGAGTATCTGTATTTCTTAACGTATCCTCAGGCTGCCTCACCTAAAACTAAGTATTACAGAATATAGTACTACACACTATACTTTAGACTAGAAGAGTTCAGCATTTATAAGGGTAGACTCAAGTGCCCAACTTCGAAACTCAGCTCTGGTGCTTACTGACCTTGTGAACTTAGGCAAGTTACTTAAGCTCTGTGCCCCTCAGTGTTCTTATCCATAAACTGTGCTCCATTACAGTGCATTATTTGCTTTTGGGGAATAAATGCACTGACATGAAGACGTTCTTAGAATAGTGCCTGGCACAAAGTGAATGCTAAAAGAAATAATGGCCGCTGTTATTATTACCAGGGATGATATGACTTAAATAAATCTAAAACTTCCTACATGTCATTTCTGCCATCTCTACAAATTGTTAAAAATACCTGACTGGCTGGGCGCGGTGACTCACACCTATAATCCCAGCACTTTGGGAGGCCAAGGCGGGCGGATCACGAGGTCAGGAGATCGAGACCATCCTGGCCAACACATTGAACTCCCATCTCTACTAAAAATACAAAAATTAGCTGGATGTGGTGGTGTGGACCTGTAATCCCAGCTACTCAGGAGGCTGAGGCAGGAGAATCACTTGAACCCAGGAGCCAGGGACTGCAGTAAGCTGAGATCACGCCACTGCACTCCAGCCTGGAGGCAGAGTGAGACTCCGTTTTTTAAAAAAAAAAAATCCTGGCTGTCTGCCATGCTACAGGCTTGGAAAAAAAGAAAAAAAGAGACAGAATATGTATCAGATTTTAAACTTCTTAAGAACATAGTACTAAAATAAAATCAAAGTACTTATTTTTCCCCCCCTCAATATTAGCTGGAGAATCGTAGATGTAAGATTGGGGTCTCACCTACCTCAGTGGAGGCAAGTCATTAGTTACAAAAAAACCTATAAGCTAAGTTTGCCCCTGGGGCTGCTTGTCCCACCAACTACCAAAAAAGACGTCGGGGAGAGATGTTCAAAGAAGGCAGGAGGAGAATCCAGCCTGGAACCCAAAGACCCTGAAACACATTTTCTTGTACTTTTCAAGTCTGTGCATATAGATTCTGTTACTGATTTAGGATCTTAAACAGTTTGTTTATTTTTTAAATGCCTTTCAGCTCACCTTTAATAACATGTTTCTTTGACTTGGCTGAACTATGCCTCAGAAGAATTACTAGTGGGAATAAGGCTGGGTAAAAGGTTCAGTGAACTAATCCACACCTGGTCCATGTAAAAAAAAAAAAAGAAGAAGAAGAAGAAAAAAAAAAGAAAGAAAGAAAAAGAAAAGAAAACGCTCATATTTTCCATATAGAAACAAGCCCCTTTATATGAACCAGCCTTTTACTTCATTGCCAAGGCGCTTTCTACACCGTACAGACCTTTCACGTCCTTCTTCACTTGGGTGGGGAAAGGCACAGAACCGCTTTCCAGCCACACCAGGGAGCTTCATCAGGGACAGAAATTAATACTCCTATTAATAATGATGGCAAGCACAAACCTGATTCAAAGTTGGAAGTGGCAGGTTCGTTTAACCAGAAATTCCCTGACCAAGTTTTGCCAGTAAAAAGAAACGAGGATGCCTGTCCCCTGAGAACAGACTTGGGATAAACTATGACGATTTCTTGACCAAAATTTAAGGCTTTTTTCTGCCTCAGTTGCGTGACCCACACTTTTAAGTGGAAGGAGTAAGACATGGATAGGAAAAATCTCGAGAGAGAGAACCGCAAACATTTTAGAGCTAAAAGGTGCCTTTGAGAGGGCAGGCCAGCTGCTCCCCCGCTGGGAGGGGACTCAGTGTGTGACCAAGGTCACATAGGTGGTGGGGACGAAAGCAGGAACTCAAGCCTGTGACTCCCAATTCATGGAGAAAAGCAATAGCTGGAGAATACGGCCCATGGGAACATGAGTCATGTTAACAGGAGTTAGGAGCGGGATCCTGTGAACAGGAAAGAGGCCAGAGAACGGAAGGAGAAGTCGTGAGTGTCCCACAGACTGTGCCAGCCTGTTGCATCTGAAGCTGGATGTGAACAAGCTTTACTTTCTCCTATGAAGTCCTTCACTTCCAGGCACCAGGCATCTTGTATTTGCCTTTCGGTTTTGTTCCTAAGAAAATTCTTTTAATTGACTCTGCTTTTTGTGTATGTTTTGTTTGTTTTGTTTTGTTTTTGAGATGGAGTCTCACTCTGTCACCGAGGTTGAAGTACGGTGGCACGATCTCGCTCACTGAAACCTCTGCCTCCTGGGTTCAAGCAATTCTCTGCCTCAGCCTCCTGAGAAGCTGGGATTACAGGCCCCTGCCACCACACCTGGCTAATTTTTTTGGTATTTTTAATAGAGACGGGGTTTCACCATCTTGGCCAGGCTGGTCTCAAACTCCTGACCTCATGAACCACCTGCCTCGGCCTCCCAAAGTGCTGGGATTACAGGCATGAGCCACCGTGCCTGGCCTTCAACTCTGGTTTGAAGTAAGTGGAAGAGGAGGCATTTCCACACTTTGGTTAAGAAGCAGCCAAGTGAAGTAGAGAGAACATTTCATTAGGAGGCAAGAGAGGGCAATTCTGCTCCTGGGTCCCACCGGTAATTCAGCTAGGATTTGGGAAGCTTCTTCCCTTCTCCAGACCCAGGCTCCTCACTGGTTTAAAAGGAAGGGTACTCAGGGATGGTGTTCAATTGCTACAGACTGGTCTCCTGAACAAGGTGTGAAAATGCTGAAATACTTATGGACTGGTTGGGAAACAGCCCTTGCCCCCAAGCCACCGGAACACACCCTTGATCAGCACCCTGGACTTCCCTGCCTCCTCCATGGCTTGATGAGGGTTCCCCAGAGCCTTGCTCCAGAGCTATAGCTAGCGGCCATCGGAATGACCATGGCTGTGAACTATCGTGACCACTACCCCCAGATGCTCTGATAGGTCCCTTTCCAAGGCTAGGATTCGAGGACCACCAGGGCAAGCTAATGCCCTAGAGGATTCCACTACCTGGGGCCCACACGGGGCCCAGCAAGAGACACAGGGGCTCAACAGTGAGACCACTAGAGACCTGCCTTCACTCCCAAATTAATTCCTTCACTTGGGGCACCTGGATGTGGGCCTGCACAAATGAGGCAGGTCAATGGAATCTTCTTGGGCGAATTTTATATATATATACATATATATATATATATATATATATATATATATATATATATATACACACACACACACATACATACATACATACATATACATATACTTTGAGACAGAGCTTTGCTCTGTTGCCCAGGCTGGAGTGCAGTGGTGCAATCTTGGCTCACTGTAACCTTCTCCTCCTGGGTTCAAGCGATTCTCCTGACTCAGCCTCCCGAGTAGCTGGGACTACAGGCACTCACCACCATGCCCAGCTAATTTTTGTATTTTTTAGTGGAGATGGGGTTTCATCATGTTGGCCAGGATGGTCTTGATCTCTTGACCTCATGATGCACCCACCTCAGCCTTCCAAAGTGCTGGCATTACAGGCGTGAGCCACCATGCCTGGCCAGGGCAAATTCTTAGGGCTAAATCTGCTTCCAAAAGCAGGAAAGAAATACACCATTGTGAAACAACTCTCAAAGTAAAATCCTCAGCTCAGAGGGAACCCACCGACATACGTAATCAAATTATATTTACCATGGAAATTCTAATAACTCCTACTTTCTACTCCACTTTTATTATCCTCTAGAAAAAGGAGTATTTTACTATCCTATGTTCCAAATTTCCACCAGAGAGCTGAAGCATTGTACATGCTGAAATACACAGGAAAGGAAAAAAATTCCCATTATTATTTCCTTCAACCCTCTGTACCTTCTATGCCACCATTACTCAAAAGTCACTCAAACATTTTGCTGGCTGACATGACGCCATGCTGTCACTTGATCAGGTGCGGAGTACCACATGGAATGAATAAATACTTATCCACAACCGCATATTAAATGGGAATTCGCACAGGCGGGCTCCAAAGACAAAGACGTTTCTATACAGAAATATTAACTAAGAATTTAAGTAAATGGCCCCACTGGAAAAAAAAAAAGTTCTGAAGTAGCAATATAAACTATATTTAATAGCAACAAAAAATATTTTCCTTTTGGGAAAGCAATTTGGACTTCTAAAAGTTACTGCCTTTCACGTGACTTAGTACAGTGTGCCTGAATTCTTTCATTTCCTAAAACACAGATGCTAGGCCCCGAAATTCTACTTTGTGAGAGTTAATTTTTTTTTTTATTAATCTTCCCCCAAATACGATACTCAAATAAGAAACTATTTTGGTACCTTTCCCTCCCCACACATAATTATTATTTTCTTAAGTGTCTGAGTATAACACGTCCCAAAGAACATATGCTCCCAAGGAAGGAAAAAAAAAAAAAAAAAAAAAAAGCGGGCTCTAGAACTAATACACAATGAAAAATAAATTTAAAGCAGCCTTCTGGTCTGACATAAGAATATAAAAATGATATGAGCAAGAACAGCTTAGTTTACATACTTTTCAGTCACAGCTGCTGCTCCAAAACCACAATACCTTTAAAATGACATTTTAAGGAAACAGATACGCCGTGGCTTTAGCCATAGTTAGATGTAGCTAACACTGAATTAAAGGGGCTTTTCTTTTTATACGCATACTTTATAAAACCCTGTACATGGGCACAATTAAGAAGAAGAATTCATTTTTAAATAATGCAGTGATACGCAGAATGAATTACAAATAGTTCTACCCAGCAAGGTTTTTTTCTCCCCACCTTCTTTTTGCTTTAAAATCACCAGACTCAGACACAAAAATAGAGTTTCAGGGACAGAAGGAACAGGTCCTTTCTTCTTGGCTAATATTTAATTGGGTGCCAAAGATTTCTTGGAGAGGACCTCTGTACTTCCAGTGACGGGCACGCAAGAGGCTCCTATCTCTGCAAGAGATGCAGGCTCTTCCCTGAATAAACGAAAATAACGTACAATTAAATCAGACTATTCAATTAATAAATTACTTTGGTGGACCTTGCAGGCCAAGTCCTATTTAATTACATAATTTTAAAAATATTTGCACATTGCAATCACTGAAATTGGCTTTGAGATTTCATAATACACACTTAACACTTGAGTTAGAGAACAAATTTATTTAATAAATGCAGGCCTAAGTGCTAGAAGGCTGTACCACTCTAACTGCAAAATCACTTAGCACATCCTCAGAAAAAGCAAATAAACTTTTTCACTGTTTAGACGTAGGCTGCTGTTGAATGTCAGGAGAAGCTGGCTGATTTTTTTATGTTTTCTCTGTCATGGGCTGCTTGTAAATCTGACCATTCTGAGAGGTGATTAGAATTGAGCTAATGGACAAAATGGTTCCAGTTAAAGATAACTTAAAGATAAACTAAGGTGGAAGATGTCAAGGTCCTGGTAGTAAAAACCTCTTCAGAGTAAAACAAAGAGAAGGCGTATTAACTCCCCATTTTTCACTTCTTGGAATACCAAAATACACCATAAATTAACATGGTTACTGAGAGTAAAGATGTGTTCCATTAGGAAAGCACACACACATTCAGGGGTGAGGAGGACATTCATAAACAGAATACAATTACAGGGCACCCCAAAGAGGGCAGAAACATTTCAAAGTGACTCCATTCCCTACAGTTGTACTGGAAGTCATGATTTTGCCATTAACCGAAGTTTTCTAGAAAACCACTTGACTGCTTTACTGCCACAACTTTTTTTTTTTTAATAGAAATCTTTGTCAAACGCACACATTTTAAAATAACCTCTGCACACTTTATACCCACAATGGCCTCGGAGCTCTTCGAGCCATGGGGGGTTGGCTCTCTTTACACCAAAAGCCCCCATATCACCACAGCAAGGGTTATGTTTGTTGTTGTTTGTGGGTCTTCTTAAAGATTTCTGTCAGACAGGGCCAGGCGCGGTGGCTCTCACCTGGAACCCCAGCACTTTGGGAGGCTGAGACGGGTGGGTCACAAGGTCGGGAGTTCGAGACCAGCCTGGCCAATATAGTGAAACCCCATCTCTGCCAAAAATAACAAAAATTAGCCAGCATGGTGGCGCACATCTGCAGTCCCAGCTACTTGGGAGGCTGAGGCAGAAGAATCACTTGAACCTGGGAGGTGGAGATTGCAGCGAGCTGAGATCATGCCACTGCACACTCCAGCCTGGGTGACAGAGCAAGACTTCGTCTAAACAAAAATAAAATATTCTGTCACATATACATGATCCAGTCTGCTGTGTGCATTTGTTTGCCTGCTTCTAGAAACTTCTATAAGTTCCTGAAGCCTCTAGGTTGCTTCCAACTACTAAGCTACTATGAATTCAGAATTCATAGCTCTGAAATTATTTTTAAATAAAACTGAAGTAAAAGATTCTGGGGTGGCTTTATAATCTCCGCTCTGTGATGAAAAAAAATTCTTTTCATGGCCTCATCGCCCCCTACTTTCTCCTCCCTTTCAGAAACTTCTGGAAAGAGCTGCTATACTTCCTGTCTCCACTTACTCATCTCCTAAACAGTCGGAATCCCACACCGTGCCACTGAAACCTCTGCTGCCAAAGCCATCCTCAAACAGTTCCCATCTCCAAGCAATCAGCCTGCGACGCTGGCTCTCCATCATCTACCACCTTCTTCAGCATCCTCTTCTCCACCGATCGGGTTCTTCTTCCTTCGGCCTTCTCTCAGTGAATGCCAGCATCGCCCGCCCAGCCAGCGAGCCCAAACGCTCTGTCGGCACCTAGGACTCCTCCGACACATCCAGCAACGTCCACTCCATTCTCATTCCTTCGCCCTGACCGACACTCGCCGGCCCACACCAGGGTGCCTCTCACGACTCCTGCCGTTCCCTCGTGATGGCTCTTTCCTGCCTTTGGTTTTGCTCCCCTCAAATCTACCTATGGGGAAGACAAACTCATCTTGCAAACTGTGAATGTGCAACGTTCCATCAGTTCCCAGACAGCTTCCCCAGTCACATCTGAAAATTTCTGACATCAGGATGCATTTCAACATTCATGTGGAAGCTTCACGTTACACGCTTCTCTATGCACATCCCATCCCAGCTGAACAATTTCTTAGCTTTCTAAGGCCCGGAGGGTCAAGGGGAAGTGTCCAGAGGTATTCAAAAGGCTCTGCTGGATGTCACCTGCTGCTCGGTCCTCTCGTCACACATTTTCTGCAGCTCTGGGACCCCCATTCTACCATGGACGGACACTCACATACCTACGCTGCACGCTCTTGTCTCTAAGCCATTGAACAGATCTAGCATACCTGTGAATTTCTCTGCCCACTTTCACCTAGAGAAATTCCACACATCCCATGTAACTGAGGCACAAATACCACTTCCTCCAAGAAGCCCTCCCTAACCTCACTTTAGATCAATGTCCTTGTTATCTAGTACCTTTGTACACAGTACTTGTCTTAATCCAGGCATGAGTCCATTTTACTATAATGGTGTATTTTTTTTGGTTGTGGGGGGATAGTCTTGCTCTGCCGCCCAGGCTGGAGTGCAGTGGCATGATCTCAGCTCACTGCAACCTCTGCCTCCCAGGTTCAAACAATTCTCCTGCCTCAGCCTCCTGAGTAGCTGGGATTACAGGCGTGTGCCACCATGCCTGGGTATTTTTTGCTTTTTCTTTAGTAGAGACGGGGTTTCATCACGTTGGTCAGGCTAGTCTCGATCTCCTGACCTTGTGATCCACCTGCCTTGGCCTCCCAAAGTATTGGGATTACAGGAGTGAGTCACAGTGCCCAGCCTATAAATAGTCTATTTAATCAATAGTTTCTCTTGCTAAGCTGTATGCCCAGTCCATAAAAGGCACTTAACAAATCTTGAATGAAAAAAGTAAAAGTTGATGAATTTCAGTAAACAATGTTAATGGCCACAATTTTTCCTGCTTTGCTTCCTTCATAAAATCAGCTCTTTGTTCCTCTCCTGACTACAATGGTTCAGCAACACGTGGTCAAGCATATCGAGTCTCAGTAGTACTTGTTCATACCTCTGAAGATGTAAGAAATGTATCACAGCTGATATTTATGTGAATGACTGAGATATAATTTAAACAAAAACCCTTCCATTCCCTTGAAGTAAAATCATCTTATTGTTCATAATACAGTGCAAAGGAAATAGAATGAGCAAGGAAGCTATAAGAATTTAATCAAGTTGACTTCTTATAAATAAGAATTGCGATTCACTATGCACCCCTCATTACCCTTCCCCTCCTAACAGTGTCCTAATCTAGACTGCACCCAAAAAAAAAAAATAGCTTTCAGATTATGAGACGATTTTGCATTAAGGTCTTATGACCCTTAGTGTCACTGGCTTTCCTGGGCTGTGGTCTGTTTAACTTCAGCTTTAATAATATTACGCTTCCCACTTCAGCAAAATCAAACTGTACAGTCAGCCTTCAAAATTGTGTGGAAGAAAGGGTTGTCATGGGTCGAACCAGTGACCTCTAACCTTGGCCGATGTGGTAATGGTGTTAAGACAAGAAACCTGGTACCAGCCAGCGAGAGTCCCAGAATCAAGAACTGGTGTCATTTAAGTGACCCTGGGATAAAGGCCAACCTCTGGAGATGTGAGATGACCAGATGGGCTATATACAACACATAAGACCATAGAAGATTTTCTCTGGGGTTCAGGTTTTTGGAGACCCAGAACTAAAAATATCAGAAGAAATTTGGTGCTCACAATGTAATGAAAGTAACTGGCAGGCATAATTCAATCGTATTTGTTGTGATTATAACTTGGATGAGTCACTTCACTTTGCTGATCTGCCCTTTCTTTATCTGGAAAATGGGGCAATGAGATCTGTGTGACAGTCAGAGGTGAGAATGTGTGTGACGCACATAAGCAGGATTTTTTTTTTTTTTTTTTTTTTTTTTTTTTTAGGCGGAGTCTCGCTCTTGTTACCCAGGCTGGAGTGCAATGGCGCGATCTCGATTCACCGCAACCTCCGCCTCTCAGGTTCAGGGAATTCTCCTGCCTCACCCTCCCGAGTAGCTGGGATTACAGGCACGCTCCACCATGCCCAGCTAACTTTTTGTATTTTTAGTAGAGACGGGGGTTTCACCACGTTGACCAGGATGGTCTCGATCTGTTGACCTCGTGATCCACCCGCCTCGGCCTCCCAAAGTGCTGGGATTACAAGCGTGAGCCACCGTGCCCGGCCCATAAGCAGGATTTTTATTTGTATATGTGTACAGAGCTGTATAAACTAGAAAAAACAACAATTTTTGATATAACTTCTACAGCATTCATCCAGTCATTTAGCAGACTTTAGCGAACACCATTCGTACCGTATGCAATAAAACTATGACTAAAACTAGGCCCTTGCCCTCAAGGAGCTCATAGTCAAGATCTAGGCTATGAAAAAGAGTAGTCATTAGCCATATGAGGGTTTTAAGTTTAAATAAATTAAAACAGAATCCAACTAAAAATTCAGTTCCTCAGATGCACCAGTCACATTTCCAGTGCCAAAAGCCACATGTGGGCTGGGTGCAATGGCTTATGCCTGTAATCCCAGAACTCTGGGAGGCTGAGGTGAGCGGATCACGAGGTCAGGAGTTTGAGACCAGCCTCGCCAACATGGTGAAATCCTGTCTCTACTAAAAATACAAAAATTAGCTTGGCATGGTGGCAGGCACCTGTAATCCCAGCTACTCAGGAGGCTGAGCAGGAGAACTTCATAAACCTGGGAGGTGGAGGATATAGTGAGCCGAGACTGCACCACTGCACTCTAGCCTGGTTGACAGAGCAAAACTCCATCTCAAAAAAAAAAAAAAAAAAAAAAAAGCCAAGCCACATGTGGCTAGCAGCTATCATTGGATAACGAAGGTATAGAACATTTTCATCAATGCAGAAAGTTCTATGGGACAGCTCAGGTCTAGAGAAACAAGATAAATACAGTGTGTAAGTACATTTTAAACTACTGTGACAGGTGACAAATTGGCAGCAGAAGAGGTTTTCTCATGGAGCCAATAACCTTGAAGGATGGTAGACTGTGTTTTTCCAGGGCACAGAAGAGGAGCCACGTGAAGCGAAGCACACATACAAAGGCGCACCGTCGTCAAAGGGGCATTCTGAGCTCCAGGAGGGGTAAACTACTCTTGGCGACTGGCATGTAAGTTTATGGGGAGCAGTGGCCACAGAGTAGCCTGCAGAAATTAGAATCCAACTATGAAGGTCAAACTATGAAGCCAAACTAGAAGTCCAGACTTACTGCGGAAAACAGAGCTGCAGTAGAGTGATCGACCACTGAATGTGTTTTGTGGAAAACCAACCAGGCTGAGAAAGCACAGCAGCGGCTGTTACCTCTGGAGATGGACGTGAGAACTCTGGAAAGCTGAACTCTGGAAAGCTTCTAAACTCGCTGATGCCAGAGTCCTTGTCCCAACCGAATTAAATCCCTTTCTGGGCACAGGGCCCAGACCTCACTACTTTTTTTGTTTTGTTCTGTTTTGTTTTGAGACGGAGTCTCACTCTGTAGCCCAGGCTGGAGTGCAGCGGTGTGATCTCGGCTGACTGCAACCTCTGCTTCCCAGGTTCAAGCGATTCTCCTGCCTCAGGCTCTTAAGTAGCTGGGATTACGGTGTACACCATCATGCCCAGCTAATTTTTGTATTTTCAGTAGAGACGGGGGTTTCACCATGTTGGTCAGGCTGGTCTTGAACTCCTGACCTTGTGATCCATCCCGCCTCAGCCTCAGTGTGTTTTAAAGTGACTAATGTGTAGTCAGGGTTGGAAACCAATGAAGATGACAAGAACTGGGGTTGAGGTTAAGTTAGAATCAAGTAGTTACATGAAAGAATCTACTGCCATGACCCTACTCAGAGACAGTGAGGACTCTTCCAACATAAAAACTGAGAGGATGGAGAGGAAAGTCTGATTTTGACAGACTTTTCTAAGACAGAATCAATGTGACCTAGAAACCAAGAATATGAGCAACAAGAGAAGGGGAAAAAATATATATATAATATGGTAACTTCTGTCCCAGGGCAATAATGACCAAGATCAAGCACACAGGAAAGTGAGCAGGTTTAGGAGAGGAACAGTATATAACTAGTCCAGTTTTAGATGCACTGCCTGCTACATTTCTACAGGGCACCTTGTAAAAAGGCCACACAGGCTGGAAGAAACATTAAACTGATTCTACCAGAAAAACCGAGACCTAGAGTGGGACATGGAGTAGTTTTCAGAAGGATTCCTTATGCCATCTTCACAAAGTGAATATTTCCTTGAAACTTCAACCTATGGGAACAACAGCAAAGACAGGTACTTTAAACATTCTGTTCCATTTCCGTCTATTCCACACAGCACATTAATGACTCTATCTGCCTGGTTTCACCAGCAGGACACAGGGATCCCGTCTCAGCTCTACCAGTTCTAAGTTGCATGGCCAGGAACCAATCACTGGATTTGCTGGGCTTCAATTTCCTGCTTAGTAAAAGGAGAGGGCTGAATTAGAACTAGATGCTACCACATGGCCTTCAACTTTGAAGATTCTGAGGAACAGAAATTCTATAAATTATAATAATTTCTATCAATTGAATATACATTAAATTTATCTGATTATATATTTATGATTCATAAATACTATATATTCCTGAGATTATGTTATTCAGAAAATATAGATTCCCCAAATTAGAGATATATATATTTATATATATCCTTTTGTCTTAAAGTTAGCCATTAGAGACACATATAACATGTTATTTAGTTCTGAATACCAATTTGGTTCTGGTTTTCCTTTGCAGTATTAAAGTAAGGGGTTGTGAACTCTGAAGTCTATTGGAACAAAGGGCTGTCCGTGCTAATGAGCAAAGCAGCCCAGAAGAGCAAGCCAAACCCGAGGCCACGCTCCAGCTAAGGGGGCAGCCCAGTCATTACCCAGCTCCTGCCCAGCTGCCATTTGGGAATGTGGACCCCATGCTGCTCTACATCTGTTGCAAAGGCCAGTAATCCAGAGTTGCTGTAGGTGCAGTCCCTAATTTTTTTCTTATTTTTTTTTTTATTTTATTTTTTTGAGACAGATCCTTGCTCTGTTGCCCAGCCTGGAGTGCACGGACTCCATCTCAGCTCACTGCAACCTCCACCTCCCGGCTTCAAGAGATTCTTCCACTTCAGTCTCCCAAGTAGCTGGAATTACAGGCATAAGCCACCCGCCCAGCTATTTTTGTATTTATTTTTGTATTTTTGTATTTTTATTTTTTAGGCTAGTCAAGTGAAGCAGTGGGAGTGGAGAAAGAACAAATAAATCTGTAACTGGTTGTGATCAGTTAGTTGTAAACACCACTGCACTCGGACCAGCCTATTTTTGTATTTTTAGTAGAAATGGGGTTTCAACATGTTGGCCAGGCTGGTCTCAAACTCCTGACCTCAGGTGACTGGCATGCCTCAGCCACCCAAAGGGCTGGGATTACAGGCGTGAGCCACTGCGCCCAACCAATCCCTTGGTATTTAAATGCTGACAACCAATCAAATTATTTTAAAGTATTTTTCAGACTAAATACAAGAGGTCTGAGACTGCCAGCTTCTGCTATGCCCTAAAGTATGCCATCCTTCCATTGTTTATCACCCTAAAAACCATAAAACATGCATTAAAAGTAAGAAAGAAGTCCTCTGAAGTCCCTGAGATACTTCTAACCATTGGTTTCAGTCTAAGCAAGTTTCACCAACAATACCAGCATGGCCCTTGAAGCTGCCTTTATACTAAAGGCCTATAAAGAAATCGCCTACAAATCAGGCCGGGTGCAGTGGCTCACGTCTGTAATACCAGAACTTTGGGAGGCCAAGGCGAGCAGATCACGAGATCAGGAGTTTGAGACCAGCCTGGCCAACACAGTGAAACCCCATCTCTACTAAAGAAATACAAAAAAATAGCTGGGCATGGTGGTAGGCACCTGTCATCCCAGCTACTTGGGAGTCTGAGGCAGGAGAATTGCTTGAACTTGAGAGGTGGAAGTTGCAGTGAGCTGAGATCTCACCACTGCACTCTAGCCTGGATGACAGTGCAAGACTTTGTCTCAGAAAAGAAAAAAAAAAAAGAAATATCCTACAAATGTATTATTATTATTATCATCATTGTTTTAGAGATGGGGTCTCACTATGTCGTCTAGGCTGAAGTGCTGTGGCTATTCACAGGCATGCTCATAGCACGATGCAGCTGTGAACTCTGGAGCCAAAGCGATCTTCTCACCTCCTCCCCCCAAGAAACTAGGACCAAAGGGCATCTGCTCCATATCTGGCTCAAAATGAAATTATTTTGTATGAAACATCTGTGGGATTTGAATGGAGAAGAGAACACCTGATGAATGTATTCTTTGTGTACTAAATATACAGTGGACTTTAACGCTTAGTGATAAAAATGTAATGATTTACATTTTGCCGATAGCATCCACATTATCCCTCAGTGTATTCAAAATAGAAAAATACTTTATTTGGCAAGTATATTACTCTATTTCTTGCTTTCAAGCAGGAAAAAAGCACCACCAAACTTCTCTTTTCATTATACCATTTTTTCTCATGAAATATTAAGCAATCTGGCATACAACAGCAGGACGAGGCCAAGCACACCTGTTCTATGCCCTTACCCTCTTCTTAAAGGCACTATGAAATGTAATCTTCGCTCACCAGATCACCTTAAGATGAGTGCTACAGTGCAAACAGAGGCACTGCTAATAAAAAGCAGTCTGTATTTGGAAAAGTTGTCCTGTACATACGCACTGGGGACTCGATGGGCAAAAAATTCAAGATAGAAGGATAAAAGAGGCTCAGATTAAAAATAACAGTCCAATAATAATCATAATAAAGCTCCCATAACTGCCAAAAAAAAAAAAAAAAAACACCTCCTGGTGGCAACCTGGATTTCATGCTTATTTTGTGGTGGCTATGATGGCATCCTGCCTCTCAGCACAAAATCTGCAATAGATTCTTCAAGAGGGGATGTGAGTATTAAAAAAATGGAGGGAAGGAAGGAAGGGAGGGAGGGAGGGAGGGAGGGAGTTAGGGTTTAGAGCTAGGTGCTTTGGCACAGAATTTCAGTTTATATAAGCAGAACGCAATAAAATCTTCCTCATCTAACTGATCTGCTTGAGAACAGCTTTGTTGCCATGCTTACTGGTTGGATGTCTTAGATGAGTAATTTTTTTTTTAAGCAAACTCCTAAACCCCACCAGGAGTTGGGGAAAGGGAAGAAAGAAAGGGTATCAGAGTTGGGAGAGATGAGCTGTGATAGACTTTATGGTACGGAAAGGTCAAGATGAACTCCGGATGAACTGGTTTACTACAGACTGAGACAGTAATCCAAACCATAAGATGAATAGCTAGAAGAAGTCATAGCATTAGACTCTTCTTCTCTCCATTCAACAGATGACATAACTAAGGCCAGCAAGGTAACTAGTCCCAAGTCATAGAGCTAATACCTGGCAAAGCTTAAAGTTGCATTGCACTGCCCATTCTAGAATCCAGGGTCTTAACCACCATGTTATACTGTCTCCCTAAGTTTGAGACAACAGAGCCATATTCAACAAAAGCAAGTAAAGACCAAACCAGATGTGAGAAGAGCAAGTATCCCTTCAGAAATGCTTGTGGAGGGAATCATTCGAGGCTGACTTTGATGGATCAAGAGGGAAGTGGCTGGGAGGGAGGAGATGACAGTCTTGTTGTTACGAGGCAGACTCACTTTACTGAATGAAACAGCCTTCCTGGCTGCAACAGAAAGGTCACTTGCAAGAGAACTGAATTATGTATAAATATATACCCACAAATCATGAAATATGACCACCAATCAATTTCGTAAAGTTTTGTTTTGTTTTGAGTGGTGATTTTTTTTTTTTCCCAGACAGTCTCCTTCTAGTGGCCAGGCTGGAGTGTAGTGGCATGATCTCCACTCACTGCAACCTCCGCCTCTCGGATTCAAGAGATTCTTCTGCCTCAGCCTCCTAAGTAGCTGGGATTACAGGTGTGCATCACCACCACGTCCAGCTAATTTTTGTAGTTTTTGAGTCAGGGTTTCACTATGTTGGCCAGTTCTGGTCTCAAACTCCTAATCTCAAGTGATCCTTCCGATTCAGCCTCCCAAAGTGCTGGGAGCCACTGTGCCTGGCCCAATTTCTCAAAGTTATAAGCAGAGCAAATGATCCTGTAAAGGGTAGGTCAGTTCTATCAAATGTAAGTGTGTATGTGCACACCTGTGTGTTTACTGATGACACATTATATCTCAACCGCAAAAGTACCTCTAATCTAACTCCCTCATTTGCTTATTATAATATGTTCTTTCAAAATAAGGTGCATATATATGTCTATAATTTTATTGCCCAGGTGTGGCAACATTTCTCCAAATCAGCAATATTCTCCCAGCGTATTCCCCCAAACTCACCACACATGACAGCAGGCCACACGAGCACCTCAAATATTGTCACTTAAAACTACACCAGAAAGTTTATTCATCAGCATTCGAGAGATCTGAAATTATTTTTCATTGGTGCGATTAGAAGTGTTCAAGACACGTGAGAAGCTGAAATGACCGGGTCTAAACATGTTTACATTAAAGGAGGCAGAAGAGTTTGGCAAACAGGCTGGGCACGATGGCTCACACCTGTAATCTCAGCACTTTGGGAGGCTGAGGCGGGCAGATCACTAAGCTCAGGAGTTGAAGACCAGCTTGGCCAACATGGTAAAACCCCATTTCTGCCAAAGAAATAAAAAAACAACATTTAAAAATTTTAAAAAAAGAAGAATTTGAAAAATCAGGAGGCTCCCAGCTAAAGAACTGCACTCCAACATAGATCTTATTTGGTATGATGAGGGAACCCTGTCACCTTTGGACTAGAAAGTGGGTTGATCCTGTCATTAAAATATCATTGCTTGCTCCTTACCACACCTTTCATATGAGATGCCTGCTAGAGTGAGTGAGGGCAGCAAACGGACTTTAGGCCTCAAAGGAACACAGTGAGTGACTTTTTTGGGCTTCCTTCTTGATACATTTCTGCCCATTTGGCAGAATTTTGGCTGAGACTTGCCTTCCATACAACCTGACACATGACAGTGAAGAAATGCATAACCCTGTCTACAGCTGACCAAGGTAGCTACAGTATTGTTTAAAGAATCTGAAAGTTCTGAAATGGCCAAATTGGCTCAGTTGGTTCTCAATACCCTCCACCTATGACTCACTGGGTTTCCTGGCCCTGAGCACAGGCCTGGTGCCCTTTGACCAGCTGGATCATGACCTGATCAAGCTGCTTGGGTGCAATAGCTAACACAGGTGGAATGAATGATCCCGTCACCCACTGAGATAGCCTTTCACAAAGTGTGGATCTATTAAATGTCACAACATAGGTTAGTCCCAGGGCATCAGAGAGCAGAATGTTAAAAAACAAAAACAAGGCCGAGAGTGGTAGCTCACACCTGTAATCCCAGCACTGTGGCAGGCTGAGGCGGGCAGATAACCAGGTCAAAAGATCGAGGCCATCCTGGCCAATGTGGTGAAACCCCGTTTCTACTAAAAATACAAAAATTAGCCGGCCGTGGTGGTGTGCACCTGTAGTCCGAGCTACTCGGGAGGCTGAGGCAAGAGAATCACTTGACCCAGGGAGGCAGAGGTTGCAGTAAGCCAAGATAGCACCACTGCACTCCAGCCTGGCAACAGAGCGTGACTCCGTCTCAAACAAAACAAACAAACAACAGGATCTTCCCCCAAAAGCACTGGGACAAAACAGCCAGTAATAAACGCATTTGCAGGTGGGTGAGATGAGAAGGACAACTATTAGAATCTGATTACGGTTTGAGGCCTAATACTTTACTTTATATAGCACAGCACTGAGAAGAGCTACACGGAAATGCCTAAGTGTAATTTTGATAACATTACTGCCGGAGGAAGTTGCAGCACACATGTTCCAAAACAGTATCTACCACCAAAAACAACTTTAATATTTGCTATCAGAATAAAATGACTTTTATTAACAGGCAAGTGTTCATTTGACAAGACACAGTCCTTTGAAAGAAAATAACAGGCTAGATACAGTGGCCTGTAATCTCAGCTACTCAGGAGGCTGCATGGGAGGCTCTCTTGAGCCTAGGAGTTTGAGACCAGCCTAGGCAACATAGGGAGACCCTGTTTCAAAGGAAATGCAGAAAGAAGACGGGAGGATAAAGGAGGGGAGGAAAAGGAAGGGAAAGAGAGGGGAGAGGAAGGGGGGAGAGGAAGGGGGGAGAGGAAGGGGGGAGAGGAGCGGAGGGAAAAGGAAGTTAAACATATAACACATGTATAACTCTTCCTCCTTCTATGCTTCAAAGCTGACGCACAGAATATCACATCTCAGGCTGACATAAAACCAGCATAAATTGCTGTGTGATATGTACTTTAACATTCTCCTTTGCCTTCTAGTTTTTTTCTACTGGGCAAAGGTTTCCTTAGCTCTAAGACACAATGATCCCACATTTTTAAGAGCATTTCCACTTCCTTGTGATTTTAATCATATCAATATAGACCATTCAATACATACAAAATATTGTAAGTTGCTTTTATGTTTTTATAAAACTTTTCATATAATTAAAGTGTCGAGTCAGAAAAAGCATCCTTTGAGAAGATGATAGTCTATACATTTGAGTTTGAAATGCATTGATACTGACTTTAGGAATGAACAAAAATAAAGAAGTAAAAATTAGAGGTTCAGCAAACAGCACATTTTTGCTGTGATTACTTTAATCCACAAAACCTACAGAAAGGACGAAAAATCGTAAAGAATGGACAAATGTATAACTGAAAGAAATGTGCCCTAGCACTTTGGGAGGCTGAGGTGGGGAGATCACCAGGTCATGAGATGGAAACCATTCTGGCCAACATGGAGAAACCCATCTCTATTAAAATAAAAAAAACTGGCCATGCATGGTAGCATGTGCCTGTAGTCCCAGCTACTCAGGAGGCTGAGGCAGGGGAATCACTTGGACCCAGGAAGTAGAGGTTGCAGTGAACCCAGATCTCGCCACTGCACTCCAGCCAGGAGACAGAGCAAGACTTCGTCTCAAAAAAAACAAAACAAAACAAAACAAAAAAAACAAAAAGAAATGTGCATTAAGTGCAATTAAAACATGAGTTTCCAATAATAATAGATTGGTTTAACAAATTATGTTACATTCACGTAGCAGTGGAATATTATGTGGCCATTAAAAACAAGGTCAAATGGCAACATTTAGTGACACGGAAAAATGTGCTTGATAAATTCCCAGGTAAAACTTATATTACAAAAGAGAGAGGTAGCATTTGCAGAAGCAGTTTTTGAATCTTGCTTAGTCTCCACATAAAACCATATAGAGCAACTAGACAGCTATCCACAAGCAAACAAACATGTAAGAAAATCAGGCCAGACATGGCGGCTCCTGCCTGGAATCCCAGCACTTTGGGAGGCTGAGGTGGGCAGATCACTTGAGGTCGGGAGTTTGAAACCAGCCTAACCAACATGGTAAAATTCCTTCTCAACTAAAAATATAAAAATTGGTGGCACGTGCCTGTAATCACAGCTATTCGGGAGGTTGAGGCAGGAGAAGAATCACTTGAACCTGGGAGGTGGAGGCTGCAGCGAGCCAAGATCGTGCCACTGCACTCCAGCCCGGGCGAAAGAGCAAGACTCTGCCTCAAAAAAGTAAAAAATAAAATCAAGTGACTAAGTGTGACTTCAAACGCTGTAATACAACAGATGTGGAAAAGCTGAAGCTAGCTGCAAGTCCTACAGCATAGTAGCAGCTATGTGGGAAAAAGCAGAAGGCAGTAATGCAGCAACGGAAAGAACTGAGTAAAAGAATCCCCAAATTGCCAATAAGTACTAAATGGACATCGTGATGAGCTAAGTTTAACATAGCAGCTGAACGTGGGTCTGTGGGGTATTTTCCATTCCAGCAAAAAGTCAGAGCAAAGGCCCATATTAAGAAAAGTCTGCAGAGCTGGAAGGAGTCTGGTGCTAATGAACTCTCAAAACTGGGGTGTGGGGTTTCCATTCTAGCACACGACTCCACACTGAGGTAAAACCGCTGACAACAGAATCAAAATCAAAAAGGAGAGAGAAAACCAAGAGGAAAGAAAGAAAAAGGCCTCCCCAGAGTAGAGAAGAATACAATAAAGACATTTTAGAAAGCATGCCAGTACCCGAGTAGCAGAAAGGAACTCAAAAGAGACAGTTCTATGGAATTAGAAGATCTCTCTAAATAAAACTTCCCTGCTAAAAGTTCCAAAAAATCACTTTCACGTAAAAATGAGCAATATAAAAATTTTGAGGTAAAATTCTATACAAAGTGATAAGAAAAAAAGAAACAGAATAACATCTTACACAAAATGAAACCACATATCAGACATGTCATTACATGTCTGTAACCTATGATTTCAAAGTGAGCTAAAAGACATTAAGAATAAGATATAAGGCCTGAAAGAATTACAGAAATCAAGCCATGTAGAGTGGCTCACACCTGTAATCCCAGCACTTTGGGAGGCTGAGGTGGGAGTATCACTTGAGCTCACAAGTTTGAGACCAGCCTGGGCACAACACCGTCCCTACAAAAAAATACAAAGAAATAGCTAGGTGTAATGGCGCATGCCTGTGGTCCCAGCTATTCAGGAGGCTGAGGTGGGAGGACTGCCTGAGCCTGGAGGAGAGAGGTTGCAGTGAGCCCAGATCACACCATTGTACTTGAGACTGGGTGACAGAGAAAGCTCCTGTATCAAATAAATAAATAAATAAATAAATAAATAAATAAATAAATAACGTAAGAATTAGACTGTCTGAGAAATGAGAGAAGAAATAATACATTTGAAAAAAAGAAAAATCATTCTAGAAATAAGAAAATACACTAGAGGGACAGACAGCAAACAGATACAAATAATGCTTAAAAAAAACTAGAAGGTTAAAATGAAAAACAAAATAAAAAAATTAAGAGGTAAGGATTTAAGGGGAAAAAGTATCAAATACTGAAGACAGGTAAAGGAGATCCAACATATAGGAAACAGGAATCCCTGGGTCAGGCATGGTGGCTCACACCTCTAATCCCACCACTTTGTGAGGCCAAGGTGGGATGACTGCTTGAGTCCAAGAGTTCCGGACCAGCCTGGTCAACACAGTGAAACCCTTTCTCTACTAAAAAGACAAAAATTAGCCAGAAGTGGTGGTGCGTGCCTGTAGTCCCAGCTACTCGGGAGGCTGAGGCACAAGAATTGTTTGAACCTGGGAGGCAGAGGCTGCAGTGAGCCAACTGACCACTGCACTCCAGCCTCGGCAATACAGTTCAAGAAAAAAAAAAAGAAAGTAGGAATCCCTGGAGAGAAATGCAAAGGAAGAAAATTGTCCAAATACCTAAAACTTAATTCAAAGAAATATTCCTGAAATTAAAAAAAAATTTTTTTGAAACTACATATTGCGGCCGGGCGCAGTGGCTCAAGCCTGTAATCCCAGCACTTTGGGAGGCCGAGGCGGGTGGATCACGAGGTCAAGAGATCGAGACCATCCTGGTCAACATGGTGAAATCCCATCTCTACTAAAAATACAAAAAAAATTAGCTGGGCATGGTGGCACGTGCCTGTAATCCCAGCTACTCAGGAGGCTGAGGCAGGAGAATTGCCTGAACCCAGGAGGCGGAGGTTGTGGTGAGCCAAGATTGCGCCATTGCACTCCAGCCTGGGTAACAAGAGCGAAACTCCGTCTCAAAAAAAAAGAAACTACATATTGCAAAAGGACCCTGGACACTGAAGCGTATTTGCCCCAAATGACTTACACTAAGATACAATCTAATAAAATTACTGGACTTAAGACTTATTATGCCAGAAGAAAAAGGAATAACATATTTAAGATATGCAAATAAAAAATGTGAGGCAGTATTTTTAACTCAGTAAAGACTGTGGTTTAAGAACAAAGGACATAGCAAACTGTTATAAAAATTCAAGAATTCAGGGAATATAGTTCCCATGAACCTTTTCTGAAAAATCTAATAAAAATGAACTTTAGACAAAATATGACTATAGATACTGACATAAGGACTGGTACTGAGCATTGAACATACCTTATTACTAAAACTAAAAGAGGGGCCCAGGTGTGGTGGCTGACACCTGTAATCCCAGCACTTTGGGAGGCCGAGGCGGGCAGATCAGGAGGTCGGGAGTTCAAGACCAGACTGGCCAACATGGTGAAACCCCATCTCTACTAAAAAAAATACAAAAATTAGCTGGGCATGGTGGCTCGTGCCTGTAATCCCAGCTACTTGGGAGGCTGAGGCAAGAGAATTGCTTGAACTGGGACCCAGGAGGCGGAGGCTGCAGTGAGCTGAGATCGAGCCACTGTACTCCAGCCTGGGCTACAGAGTGAGACTCCATCTCAAAGCAAACAAACAAACAAACAACAACAACAACAAACTAAAAGAGGGTTAGAGTTAAAACAGGGAGGGTATTATATAAATGGCTAACTACCCTGAAAAGGCAAATCTAATACAACTATTAAAAAATAATACAGAGCGTGCTGGGCACAGTGGCTCACACTTGTAATACTAACACTTTGGGTGGCCAAGGCGGGAGGATCATTTGAGACCAGGAGTTTAAGATTAGCCTGGGAAACCTGGTGAGACCCCACCTCTACAAAAAAATAAAAAATAAAAACAGTAGCCAGGCATGGTGGGGCAGACCTGTAGTCCCAGGTACTCAAGAGGCTGAGGAGGGTGGATCACTTCAACCCAGGAATACAAAATTACAGTGAGCTCTAATCCTGCCACTGCTCTCCAGCCTGGACAACACAGCAAGATCCTGTCTCAAAAAAATAAAATAATAATGGAGTGAGACTAAGGAGAGCATATGTAATAAAATGTTTACTCTTCTTGCTAACCGTAATTGGTAGTGGAAATGTTTAATACTGTTATTCTAAGACTGTTGTGTGTGTAAGGTGGATAAATACGCAGGTGGGCGATTATGGGATGTTCTAATGCTAGCATCTCCTTTGTTCTTGAGAACCAAAACTGTCAGCATGGAAGAAAGAAGGTAGAGATGTAATAAAGAGGAGGTTAAATCAAAGCCCTGTAATCCTAAATATGAAATGGAAATATCAGGACGAACTCATGAGGCCTGGACACGCTCCCAGTGAGGAGCTTTGTTAGAACTAAGATCATTGTCTTGGAACACAAATTTCCACTAAACAAACAGGTTTCTAGATAAATGGTTGATTTCAATTCTCAGGTGAGAAATGGACAAGGTGAGTCTGAAACATCTGTCATGGCAGGGAGCAAAAAAGCTATGAAAGTTACACTCATGAAAGACAATTTGGTATTACACTTATGAAAGACAATTTGATCTTCAATAAAAGTTTTAAAAATGTAATACATTGACATCTACTAACATGTTTAAATTTATGGTTTATAAGAACATCAACACTTTTTATTTTATTTTACTTTAAGTTCTGGGATACATGTGTAAAACATGCAGGTTGTTACATAGGTATACATGTGCCATGGTGGTTTGCTGCACCAATCAACCCATCATCTAGGTTTTAAGCCCCACATGCCTTAGGTATTTGTTCTAACGATCTCTCGCTCATGCATTAGGTATTTGTTCTAATGATCTCCCGCTCCTTGCTCCCCACCCTCCAGCAGGACCCAGTGTGTGATGTTCTCCTTCCTGTGTCCAGGTGTTCTCATAAAAACATCAAAATTTAATGGTTACTTTCAGAAAAGGAGAACAAGTCAACTCATTATTTTGAAAATTAGTAAACAAAGCAAAATAATTAGACATTTACCTTGTATTACCTAGATGAACAGTACCACTGGGTAACTAAAGAGTAGATGACGAATAAAATTATAGGCTGGGTGCAGTGGCTCTCACCTTAATCCCAGCACTTTGGGAGGCTGAGGCAGCCGGATCACCTGAGGTCAGGAGTTCGAGACCAGCATGACCAACATAGAGAAACCTTGTCTCTACTAAAAATACAAAAAATTAGCCAGACATGATGGCACATGCCTGTAATCTCAGCTACTCAGGAGGCTGAGGCAGGAGAATCGCTTGAACCCCAGAAGCAGAGGTTGCGGTGAGCTAAGATCACACCATTGCACTCTAGCCTGGGCAACAAGGATGAAACTCTGTGTCCAAAAAAAAAAAAAAAAAAAAAGTAAAATTATAAAAGCATCCCAGCTAATAAGTAGAATTAGAATACCATCATGTTGCATCTCCCAATGAATGAATGGATCTGGGCAGTGAGGATTAATGGCTGTCAATGTCACAAAAAAGAAGACAATAAGATATTCTATCCTTCACAAATGAAAGAATACAGAACCACCTAGAGTCATGCTAAAGGGATCAAACATGAGCCTCTGGATCCAAGCTTGCCAATGTGCAGGAGACAGAGAAGGCAGAGGGATGTGTTGAACCGAGGATGCAATCAGCAACTTTCAGGCTCTGGGGAACTCTATAGCTCAGGGATCTCCGAAAGGTAAAGTACTGAGGAAAGAAAGGCATGGACCGGAAACCTTCAGATTAAGAAACTTAAAGGACACTTCAAGCATTTAAAGAGTGGACAATATTAAACTATGGTGTCTAAGGATGCACGTGTAGGTGATCAAATAATGAACAAATGGAAATGATTATGACAAAAGCAGTCAAAACATGAGCTGTTTTTGGAAAGGGTTGTGAGTAGAACAGGATACAGGAGAGATTTCTGGGTAGCTGGCTAAATTTAATCTCTTGATTTGGGTGGTGGTCACAAGGTTCCCTATCTTAAACAATTTTTATATAAATATACACAAGTACAGGCCAGGCGTGGTGGTTCACGCCTGTAATCCCAGCACTTTGGGAGGCCGAGGTGGGCGAATCACGAGATCAGGGAGTTCGAGACCAGCCTGACCAACATAGTAAAAGCCCCATCTCTACTAAAATATACAAAAATTTGCCGGACATGGTGATGCATGCCTATAATCCCAGCTACTCAGGAGGCTGACAGAGGAGAACTGCTTGAACCTGGGAGGTGGAAGGTGTAGTGAGCTGAGATCATGCCACTGCACTCCAGCCTAGGTGACAGAGCGAGACTCCATCTCAAAAAAAAAAAAAATTATATATATATATATACACACACACACACACACACAAATATATATGAATGCTATTTAATAAGGTAGCTACATATGACTTTTTTTTTTTTTTTTTTTTTTTTTTAGACAGAGCCTTGCTCTGTCAGCTAGGCTGGAGTGCAGTGGTGTGATCTCAGCCCACTGCAACCTCTGTCTCCCAGGTTCAAGTAATTCTCCTGCCTCAACCTCCTGAGTAGCTGGGATTACAGGCACCCACCACCTCGCCCAGCGAATTTTTATGTATTTTTATTAGAGACGGGGTTTCACCATGTTGGCCCAGCTGATCTCAAACTCTTTACCTCATGGTCTACCTGCCTCAGCCTCCCAAGTGCTGGGACTACAGGCGTGAGCCACCATGCTCTGCCACATGTGGCTATCATAACGTAAATTTAAAATTAGGTAAAATTTGGTTCTTCAGTTATTCTAGCCACATCTACAGTGCTCAGTAGACAATGCCTACCATTTGCTCAGTGTGGAAATGGAATATCTGGTTCAGAACTGATTTGTGTGTGGCATGTGTGTTGTCAGAAGTAGTTTTCTGTAACTGTTCTACTTTATAAAAATACTGAAAGCGCAGGCCCCCAAATACATTATATAGCCATATATATATAAATAATCTAATATAGCAATATTGGCTATTCCTTGAAGTAATGGCAAAGGGCATACACCTTCCAGAAGATTGATAAATGATATGAAACCATTTTAAGCCACAACACAGCAGGGACCCCAGTAAGTTCAATGGATCTGACTTCCAGCTGCTGGTACATGGCAGCAAAAACTTTAATCTCAAGGATAATGTACCTGTGACCAGAAAAGGTTAATAAACTCTTGTCCATTATGGATTGATAATTAATCATTTCAATTATCAGGAAACACGTATTAGACATTGGGAGCAGAGAAGGCTATGGCAAAGTGGGGCAGCAGCATACCTGCCAAATGGACACTCCAAACAAGGCAGTTAAAATACATAACCTCGTTATACACAAAGAGGACAAGGACACGCTCGTTTGACAGGGCTGGACATCCTTAGGTCACATTCATCATACTTCTGTACTGCTGCTGAGCTCATAGTAAGTGTGAAGGAGGAATTTCCTCTGAAGAGATTAGAAGGAGGTATATGAAAGGAAAAAATGAAAGCGTGGCTTATGCAGTCATAAAATGTTTCTAAGCAGGGTAAATGACATAAGAGAAACGGGAAGCTAGATGTTCACACAGATCAAAGTGAGATCAGCAAAAATCTGTGTTACATAAAGAGCAGAGGGTCTAAAAAGAAATTATTTAGAGGTCAAAACCGAGCCTCTCAGCGAACAAACAGATACAAAGGCAGGGGTATCCACTAATCCTCTTCAGTTGTTAGCAGGACAAGGGTCGGTGTTACAGAAGTGGATAATCATGAAGGAGGGGTTTGAATAACCTAGAGAAACCGGATGGAGAAAGAAAACAACTACAAAATAATTTTCCAACTTGAATCTTGAATTATTCCAGGAGAATATCAGTATTTTTCTTTAAAATAATAAATGGATATAAAAACATAATGAAAAAAAAATATACAGGACTACAGCACTCGTGATCCAGTGCAAGAAAGAAAGCATTAACAAGGGTGCATTAACAGTTAAAAGGTCTGGAAAGTTAGTAACTTTAAATTATACTTTGGCAATTGTGCAAGGTACCACACACTAAAAGAAACATAATCAGCTTTGAGTCAAGATAAAAGACGCCTGCCTATCTAGCAAAGAATGCGAGGATGGTTCAGGGGCAAAAAGAAGAAAAAGGAAAACCATCACCAACAGGGTCTAATTTCTCCCCCTATTCCATATCTGAGCCTTCTGATCTCAGAAAGTCCATCATATGTTTACCAGCAGCTGGATATGATCCAAATAATCTGTTCAGCTCTCTTTTACATTTTATTCTATCGAGAAAGATTTGGCAACTGAAATCTATTATGATGTCAAAAGGTAGCTGACAACATAAAATGTATCCTGCTGAGTTGATGCCGCACACGACTAAATTTACAACAACACAAGTATCATAAAAATTATAGGAACTGCAAATTAACCACTGATTTCTAGTTCACTGACATAAATAATGGTAAGGATCTGGATAACTTCCAAACATCTTTACCACTGTTTAATTTGTCAAAATCTATCAAGAGCGTTTCAACCACAAACCTGTCCTCTAAGGTACATTATCTTTCCCACGCTCAGATTAGCATCAGTGGCAAGGAAGGAAGACTGTGTAATTACTAGGGCTCCTGGAGGAGTCTTCTCTCCCTGTTAACTCTTCAACATGTCAGTGTCTCACTCTTTCTTAAGTACCCTTCTTACTCTCAATTAGTTATTTAAGATCATTAAAAAATTGGGCTCTAATTTTGTAAGAGATGTCTCTCTGCTTTCAAAATTAGTCCCTCATTACAGTGTTAAGGATCCTACTGGGCTCAAATTAGCAAGATTTTTCTGTTTACTTCATATTTGTGAACCAGGAATGCTGGTAACAGTATGGTACGAAAGTAGATAGCTGATGGCTGTTGGGAAACCCAGCAGGTAGGGAGGTCGCACATTGAAACAAAATGACAAAGATAATAATTCCTTTCTGAGAGAAACTTAAGATACAGAATCACACGGCTTCTACCACTAGCAATGGAATCCATGGGCCATTCACATATATGATGAGAAAAGAAAATAGCTTTAACATACGTGCAAAATCTCTTCCGAAAAACCATGTTTCATTCATAGTGAATATGAAGTCATGGCTGAACTATTTTATTGCTCACAGATAAACACCAAAATATGTTTAACAATAATACAAAGGCTGAAGAATTATGTCAAAAAGAAATGCCTTTTTAAAAATCTTTCATCGAGGAAGTATCTTTTGATGCATGTGCGTGTGTACCTATGTGTGTGTGCATGCGTGCCTGTGTAGCTAGCCCCCTGCCCCTGTTTTCCCGCTGACATAGTCTAGAACAAATTCACAATACTGCTGAAAAGAAACAAATTAAGTGTTTGGCTACAGTACTGTTAGCAAAAATAATCAATCAAGAGCATCAGTGTCTAAGTAGAAACTATACATGTATTTGTGCAGAAACTAGGCAGCTCTAACTCTTTGATTTGTCCTAATACATTGAGTGTATGGAGATGTTCGACAGAAACTAAGTAAATCTAGCATACACTACTTGTGCCCAAATTGGTTTATGTCACATTTCTGTATTTTGGGGGGAAAAGCAATTTCTGTATGACAGATGCACCTGGAGTTTGCCACGTGGCCTCCACACAGAAAGGGCTGTAGAATCATAGATTTAGCAACAAGAAAATTGCATTTTATTCTTATTTGTTAAAAAAATAAAAAGCATATTTTTCCCATGGAACATGTTTGTATTGAGTTAGTCCATGTCTACACAGATTAAGTGAACAGCAGAGATGAAACAATGATCTGGGTAAATCGAAGCTCTCAGTCATCTGCTACTGAAGTTAATGTTGCTTTGGCCTCAATTGGACCCCACCAGCTGCCCACAATAAAAAAAAAATTAATATACTGACTAAATAAAGCCACCAATCCCTCATCTCTTTTTACCTGTGTAAATATGGCCTAAATGTCTCCATCAATGTCAGGGAGCCACTATCAAACTAAACTTTTTCAGAGAGTGTTTTAATTCTTAAACCTTAAAGCTCACTGAAGTCCTGGAAGTGGGTGGCATTAGAACTAGAGTACTTTTTCTTTCGATTTTTTCAAGAAAATCTTCACCTAAAAAAAGAGTCCAGAAATACGTGAAGCAAAACTGACAGAGCTGACAGGAGAAATAGAAAACTCCAGAGTAAGAGTTGGAGACTTTAATACTCCACCACCGAGCCTGGATAGAATGAGGCAGAAGATCAACAAGAAAACAGAAGACATGAACAACACTATGAACCAACGAGGCCTAACAGACATCCATAGCGACTTCCACCTAATGACAACAGAAAATACACCCTTCTCAAGGACACTCTCCAGAATATACCATATTCAGAAACATGAAACATGGCTCAGTAAATTTAGTATGTTATCCAACTACAAAGGAATGAAATTAGAAATCAATAACACAAAAATGTGGGAAATGTGTAAACATGTAGAGATTAAACTATACACTGCTATATAATTAAAGGATCAAAAGTGATTAGAAAATACTTTGAGATGAATGAAAACAAAGACATACTAAAACTTATGAGGTACAGGTAAAGCAGTACTCAGAGGAAAATGTATAGCTGTAAACACCTATATTAAAAAAAAGAAGAGGCCAGGCACTGTGGCTCACGCCTGTAATCCTAGCACTTTTGGAAGGCGGACGCAGATGGATCACCTGAGGTCAGAAGTTCGAGACCAGCCTGGCCAACATGGCAAAACCCTGTCTCTACTAAAAATAAAAAAATTAGTCAGGCATGGCGATGTGTACATGTAGTCTGAGCTACTTGGGAAGCTGAGGCAGGAGAATCGCTGGAACCCAGAGGGGCAGAGGTTGTGCTGAGCTGAGATTGTACCACTGTACTACACTGGGTGACAGAGTGAGGCTCCATCTCAAAAGAAAAAAAAAAAAGAAGAAGAAGAAAAGGAAGAAGTGGGGGGAGGGAGGAGGAGGCGGAGGCGGAGGCGGAGGAGGAGGAAGAGGAGGCGGAGGAGGCGGAGGAGGCGGAGGAGGCGGAGGAGGAGGCGGTGGAGGTGGAGGCGGAGGCGGAGGCGGAGGCAGAGGCGAAAGATCTGAAATAAAATCTTACTAGGATTTCATCAACTGGTGAACAAATCCACGAACATATCCTAGAGTTTGATTCTCTAGTCACAAGATTGAACAAATCTTACTAGGATTTAATCAACTGGTGAACAAATCCACGAACATATCCTAGAGTTTGATTCTCTAGTCACAAGATTGAACAATTTCTACAGCAATCATTTTTACTCAGTAAAGACAAAGATTAAGCTGTATTATCTGGAATGTTTCAAAGTTATTTATCTATGGAAGCTTTTAGTAGTACATCCATGAGTCTTTTCTCAATGATTTCCTAAGTGAGGTAACTGAGATCACATAACAAGTTAGCAGATGATACAGCTTTAAAACACAGGCTTCTGAATTTAAATCTAGTGTTTTTTTCTGCTACATAAATAACTAGTCTTGGCCGGGCACAGTGACTCACGCTTCTAATCCCAGCACTTTAGGAGGCCAAGGCGGGCAGATCCCGAGGTCAGGAGATCAAGACCATCCTGGCCAACATGATGAAATGGTGAAACCCCATCTCTACTAAAGATATAAAAATTAGCTTGGCGTGGTGGCACATGTCTGTAATCTCAGCTACTCAAGAGGCTGAGGTAGGAGAATCGCTTGAATCAAGGAGTTGGAGGCTGCAGTCAGCTGAGATTGGGACACTGCCCTCCAGCCTAGGCAACAGAGCAAGACTCTGTCTCAAAAACAGAAACAAACAAACAAAAACTAGTCTTGTGAATTTAACTTTTTCGTGGCTTATCAGATTTACATGTTGCAAGCTACTAAATCTTTGGCTTCCTATTGCCATTCTCTTTTCTAGATGTCCACATGAGGGTCCATGTACACATCAGGAATTAATTACAATCTATTTTATGAATCATTTCACAAATCAAGGATTAATATTTATTCCTAAAATCACAAGGGACGTGCGGAAAACCATGTAACGTGGTCTGAGAGACCTGAAACTCATTTCCTATAAAGATAGTGGAACAGATACCATATGCTTGCTAGTCAAATAATCTAAGAAGGCAAAGCAATGAAAAACCTGGATTATAAAAGAAAACAGGCCAGGCACGGTGGCTCACACCTATAATCCCAGCGCTTTGGGAGACTGAGGCAGGGAGATCACCTGAGGTCAGGAGTTCAAGACCAGCCTGACCAACACAGTGAAACCCCATCTCTACTGAAAACACAAAAATTAATGAGGTATTGTGGCAGGTGCCTGTAGTACCAGCTACTTGGGAGGTTGAGACAAGAGAATTGTTTGAACCCGGGAGGCAGAGGTTTCAGTGAGCTGAGATCATGCCACTGCACTCCAGCCTGTGTGACAGAGCAAAATTCCATCTCAAAAAAAAAAAAAAAAAAAGCCAACAGGCCAGGTGTTGTGGCTCACACCTGTAATCCCAACACTTCAAGAGGCCAAGGCTGGTGGATCATGAGGTCAGGAGATCAAGACATCCTGGCTAACAAAGTGAAACCCCGACTCTACTAAAAATACAAAAAATTAGCCAGGCATGGTGGTGTGTGCCTGTAATCCCAGCTACTCAGGAGGCTGAGGCAGGAGAATTGCTTGAACCCAGGAGGCGGAGGTTGCAGTGAGCTGAGATTGTGCCACTACACTCCAGCCTGGGCAACAGAGTGAGGCTTCATCTCAAAAAAAAAAAAAAAAAAAAGAGGGGCCGGGCGCGGTGGCTCAAGCCTGTAATCCCAGCACTTTGGGAGGCCGAGGCAGGTGGATCACGAGGTCAACAGATCGAGACCATCCTGGTCAACATGGTGAAACCCTGTCTCTACTAAAAATACAAAAATTAGCCTGGCATGGTGGTGTGTGCCTGTAATCCCAGCTACTCAGGAGGCTGAGGCAGGAGAATTGCCTGAACCCGGGAGGCAGAGGTTGCGGTGAGCCGAGATCACGCCATTGCACTCCAGCCTGGGTAACAAGAGTGAAACTCTGTCTCAAAAAAAAAAAAAAAAAAAAAAAAAAAGCAAACAGACCTTGATCTAAGTCTAAAATCTACCTTTCTTTTTTAAAATTTTGAAATAATTATAGACCACAAAAAGTGGGGTATATAGTACAATACCCATATATCCTTTACCCAGTTTCCCACAACACTGACATCTTATACAGCTGTATATAGTATCAGAACCAGAAAATCAGCATTGGCACATTACTGCTAACTAAATGACAAATCATATCCAGTTTGGGTTACTTCTTCTGTAACCTAGGCAATTTAAATAGGTAATCTCTCAGAGCCTCAGTTTATTCATCTGTAACATGAAGGCGATAAGAGGAGCTACTTCATCGTAATCATAAGAATTCATTAAGATGGTGTTAGTATACATTGCTTATAAAAGTAGCTGTCACACAGAATAAATGGCTAGATTATAATTATTAAACAAGACTTCTGGGATTTCCAGTTTGCTCTGACACTTTCCCTGAGGTCTTTCCTACTTCTCACTAACATAGAGATGGCATCTGCCACCATTTATAGTTTGATCCCAGAGGACAAAAACATTAGCAAAACAACAGAATGGAGCCTACTCTAAGAACTGAAAAGAAACATAAGTCAAAATTCCTCTTCTTACGTGCATACATTGATTTTTCTTTTTTCTTTAACTTAGTGTTTCCAACAGTGAAATGACTCAAGTGCCACTGGCAACGCCCTTTGAGGCCTCTGGGGGAGAAAGGAGTGAACTAAATAAAATAGCTGGACCTTACACCAACATCTAAGAATAATCTCACACTTGAAATGGCTTAGCGTCCTTTTTTGTTAGGTTGTTGGGGGAGAAGATCTCCCCCTGCGCCCCCGCCGCCATATGAGTTTTTAAATCTCAATTAGATTTTTTTCTTTTTTTTGAGACTGAGTCTCACTCTGTCACCCAGGCCAGAGTACAGTAGCGCAATCTTGGCTCACTGCAACTTTGGCCTCCTAGGTTCAAGCAATTCTCCTGCCTCTGAGACTACAGGCATGCACCACCATGCCTGGCTAATTTTTGTAGAGTTGGGGTTTCACCATGTTGGCCAGGCTGGTCTTAAATTCCTGACCTCAAGTGATCTGCCCGCCTTGGCCTCCAAAGTGCTGTGATTACAGGCATTGATCGCCCACGCCTGGCATTCAATTAGATTTTTTTTTTTTTTTTTTGAGACGGAGTTTCACTTTTGTTACCCAGGCTGGAGTGCAATGGCGCGATCCCGGCTCACCACAACCTCCGCCTCCTGGGTTCAAGCAATTCTCCTGCCTCAGCCTCCTGAGTAGCTGGGATTACAGGCACGCACCACCATGCCCAGCTAATTTTTTGTATTTTTAGTAGAGATGGGATTTCACCATGTTGACCAGGATGGTCTCGATCTCTTGACCTCGTGATCCACCCGCCTCGGCCTCCCAAAGTGCTGGGTTTACAGGCTTGAGCCACCGCACCTGGCAAACCTCAATTAGATTTTTTGAATCAAACAGATGAAATGCAAGCCTGGATCTACACTGTCACAGTTTTTAAACCTACTGGTGTCACTAGTGAAGGCAAGCAGGACTCTTTTTAAGAGCTGGGGTTTTTCATTCGTCTTAAATAGGTCTCTGTTTGGATGTACTTTTTGTACATGCAAGAAAGAACTACATATAGAAACAGTTCCAGGCACAGCCGAGGCCTTCCCATCTGAGCCACAATCCTGTTGGCTCTTGCCCTCAACCAGTTGTGCGGGCCCATCCGCCATCTCTCTGGTTCTGGCACTGCATATGCATGTCAGTTCTGAGAACGTTCCTGCACCTTCCCTCCTTCACAGCTACATTTTAAGGATACAAGTGTTTAATTTATAATGAGGAAAGAAGAACTCTACTGGGGTTTCTCCTAACTCTGAAATGTTCATTACTTTGAGAATAGATGAATCGGAAAACTGTAACTTGAGGACTTTTTTCTTTTTTTTTCTATTCTTCTTCTTTCATTTTGCAAAGTAGCTGCATTTTCAAACACTGAAGTGTCTCCTCTGTTTCTATCAACAGACATAATCTGGAATCAGTTAAAAGGACAAATAATATGTCCACTACTCAGCCAAATGGCTAAAGTAAGGCATCTTTGGTTCATTTAAATACTCAGACTTCTCTTCTCCAAAAGTCAGACCAAATAAGAATCATATTTGGGGCCGGGCACAGTGACTCACACCCATAATTCTAGCACTTTGGGAGGCCGAGGCAGGCGGATCGCTTGAGGTCAGGAGTTCTAGACCAGCCTGGCCAACATGGCAAAACCCTCTCTCTACTAAAAATACAACAACAACAACAACAAAAATAGCCAGACGTGGTGGCATGTGCCTGTAGTCCCAGCTACTTGGAAGACTGAGGCATGAGAATCACTTGAACCCACGCAGTGGAGGTTGCAGTGAGCCAAAATCATGCCACCGCACTCCAGCCTGGGTGACAGAGTGATACTCTGTCTCAAACACACACACACACACACACACACACACCAAAAAACAAAAAAACAAGTACAGGACTCTACCTTATTCTATATCACATATGTCAACTAACTAGTTTATAAGCCTTGGTTTCCCAAGATTTATTTGTAATTGGATGAAAGAAAAGATTTGGGGATACAGGGAAGCAACTTATTTTTTATTTTGTAAAATATACCAAAATGATCCAAACCTGGTTCCCAATGTGAACTGAAAAGAAGATGCCTTTAGCTTTGTGGGGCACAATCCCTTGTCCAGTTCTAACTGCCTTTTTCTCAACACGAACATATGTTTCCCTTAAAATTACTTCTTTTTTCCTACCCTGGTGTTATGCAAGATCCCTGCTTATTTTGGCGATGAAAACAAAATAAGAAGAGCCACCCAGAGTTCTCCATTCCAAAGAGAGGAGCTTCCCAAGAAAAGCAAAGTTTTGCTGTTGTATTTCCTTTCAGCACTGCCGAGAGCAGGAGGCATTCTTCAGTGCGGAAATTCAGTGCAGATGAGGGAGCTGGTCCTGAAACACCTATTAGAACCATGAACAGCAGGTGTGGCAGGGACTATCTATAGGCTATAGGTATGCAATCACTTACTTTTTATTAAAAAAAAAAAAATTGAGGAGCGAGGTGGTTAAATAGACCCAATGCGCAATGAGAGAAGTGCTTTTCAAGCACAAAATATATGGAAAGGAGAGGCTTGGTATTCCAGAGAGAGCTAAAGAGAAACTAAACTCTCAAACTGAGAAAGCAAACCTTGACTTTATTTCTATAATCAAAATCCTCACAAAATTGGCCATAGGTCTCGGTGAAAGCTTTAAAAATTTGGGAAGGGCCAGCATGCTTATGCAAGAAAAACAAAGAGAGGCTTGCATATAGGATATTGGTTTCAATGAGGAAGGGTGAATGCCAAGAACACTATAAGAATTAAGCACTCACATAATAGATCACTATGAGCAAAGCTCTCCTGCAGATGTTGGAGTTGGTGATCTAAGCCTCACACTTGGAAAGGTTGTGTGACTGGAGCCATGATATATAAAGTAAGACGCAAGCGCCAATGTTTTGATTTAGCCAGGCAAACGTGGCTGTTTTTGTTGGGTGGATGAGGCATTTTTTTCACTGAGCAAAGAATTACGGTAAACATCTGCTAACCATGACCACAAAAGAGGTGGTTGTTTTCATTCAAGGTCATTTTAAAGGAATAAATTTAATTAATACAACCACACAGCAGTAGTATCCAACTGTAATAAGTCTGCTTGCTTCTATCCACAGACCTATTCATTAAGAAAGCAGTTAATCGAGAAAATTTCCCAGCGTTGCCATTACAGCTTTTTGAGGACCATGGATAAGACTTTTCTGTCTCAAGGGATGCCTGAAAACCCAAGCAGACTTCACTTCTTATCTCATTCCTTAGGCAGTTGTTTTCCAGAAGGTTCTCTAGCGTTATTAGCAAGACTTTATTATAATACACATCTCTTGCTCTATTAGCAAGACTTTACTATAATACACATATTAAAGCCCCATTAAAAAAACTTAATGAGGCCAAGGCAGGAGGATCACGAGGTCAAGAGATTGAGACCATCCTGGCCAACATGGTGAAACCCTGTCTTTACTAAAAATAGAAAAATTAGCTGGGTGTGGTGGTGCTTGCCTGAGTAGTCCCAGATACTCAGGAGGTTAAGGCAGGAGAATCGCTTGAACCTGGGAGGTGGAGGTTGCAGTGAGCTGAGATCACACCACTGCACTCCAGCCTGAGCGACACAGTGAGACTCCATCTTTAAAAAAAATAAAAAATGTTCTAATGGGTTGTAAGCTTTACCTCACATATAAACATCCCAGGTCACATCTCTCTCTCAAACTGCTTCTTTGAAAGTAACTGTAAGAATTAATAGAATCCAGAATGGTTTGGGTTTTCAAAAATTCCTTATTTGGTTCTTTCTTTAGGAAGGAATGGGGTGGTAGGGAAGCTAGCAGGAGCTGAATTATTCAGGCTGACTGTCATTCAGATCCGTCAAATTACAGCTCAAAACATCACTTTACCTCTGAACAACCAGCCATACCTGCTCCAAAATGAGAGCCACCCATAATTATTATTAAATGTTCCTAATTAAGATAAAATAATGAAATTCATAAAAGACTCCACTTCCATTCTGACTTAAAACTTCTGCATCTACCTTCAATATCAGAAGAGCCTTCTAGATTTAGAAAAGCCAGTTTTGCATAAACTATATGCTACCACAGAATTAAACTAAAGAACTAAAGTTTACTATTTCTGGCCTAGGGTTATGTCAATATCGTCAATCAACAAGATACTAAGTTTGCTAAATGTAAAGAACAGAGTAGGCCAGGCACGGTGGCTCACGCCTGTAATCCCAGCACTTTGGGAGGCCGAGGCGGGCGGATCACCTGAGGTCAGGAGTTTTAAGACCAGCCTGGCCAACATGGTGAAACCCTAACTCTAATAAAAATACAAAAATTAGGGCATGGTAGCATGTGGCTGTAGTCTCAGCTACTTGGGGGGCTTAGGTTGGAGAATTGCTTGAACCCGGGAGGCAGTTTGCACTTGAACTCGGGAGGCAGTTTGCAGTGAGCCAAGATCATGCCACTGCACTCCAGTCCAGGCAACAAGAGGAAAACTCTGTCTCAAAAAAAAAAAAAAAAAAAAAAAGAACAGAGTTGTCTCTCTCCCACATTCTAAGAATTCCCCTGGATGCCCAAAACCATGGTTAGTACTGAACCCCATGTATATTATGTTTTTTCCTATACATTCATATCTATGAAAAAGTTTAATTTATAAATTAGGCACAGTAAGAGATTAACAATAACAAGCAATATGGGACAATTTTAACAACACTGTAATAGAAGTTATGTGAATGTGGTCTCTCTATTTTACTACACTGTACTCACTTATTTTCAGATCCTCACTGACTGTAGGTAACTAAAACCACAGAAAGTGAAACATGGATAAGGGGAAACTACCATATTTCCTCTCTTTGACTTATCTATTTCTCATGGACTAGAACACAGCAATTCATAAAGGCCACACTTCAGTAAGCTTATTGAAAGAATAAACAGTAAATTCATCAACTCCATTTATTCCAGCAGTTGCAATATCAAACAGGATCCCAAATGTTGGACCAGGCTAAGAGCAGCTTGGAAGCTTGGGAGTGGGAGGCTGTTCGTCTTTCACCTTTTCCACTCACTAGTCTTCAACAAATACCTATTAAACACCTAACAGGTGCTAGTTGCTGTGTTCAGAGTGTGTTTTTGTGTGCACGTGCACGTACATACGTGTGTGGATAAGCGTATGTACACATGGGCATGTGTGTCAATCAGAGGAAGGAGTAAAGGGGGAGGTGTGATCATCTGAATGTTATTGATACTTGACAGAATCTTGAGGGGTAATTAACACAGGTTTTAGGGTTCACCACATCTGGCAAGTCACTCTGTGTTGATTTGTTTGTTTGCCTTCCACAATGCTGTTATGTGCTAAGAAAGGAAAGAAGGTAGGCAGAGATGAACATGGAGGAAACAGCAAGTTTTTGATACCCCAACTTCGCTTAAGAGATGATGAACCATTAGACAAGAGATGGGACTACAGAGGCCCCGCCTATTTAATAACGGTCAATGCCTTCAGCTACAAAACAAAGCCAGCCTACTATGGCCCACTAATTCCGCCCCAACCCAGTCAAGATTCATGTCTATAAGTAACTGCAACATCAGAGGCCACTGTGGTCAGAATCGGAATATAACCATGTACCACTACACTAGCTTATGCTTAAAAAAATGCAACGTATCCATCATATTTGTATAATAAAGGTATTAAATCAGGTATAATTTCCAAGCCTTAAAAGAAAATCCCAAGCTTTTATGTGTATTCCTAGTGAAAGATAATGTGATGAATGTCATAATAAAAAAATAACTTAGTAGGAGGAAATAATTTTTATCCTTTTTAAATTTTCCTTACGAAATGCGGCATTTTAACATAATGCACTTAAACATAGTTACCCATAAATGTAAATCTGTTTTGATAAAATGAAGAGACTTTTAATCCAAATTGCACAGTGATGCTTCTACACTGATCTGTTATAACTTAGTAATCAGAGTTAACAGACTGCCTAATTAACCAAGTCATCATTTGCCAAGATCCAAATATGGGATGAATTGTGGGCCAAGGAGAAAATATGATGGACATGAAAATATATTAATTCAGGGAAGCATTAAAAGCATGTGGAATTCAAGTTTTTTTGATAAATCTCTCATCATCTTTAGTATCTTTAATTTTAAGGTATAAGTAACATGCAAAAATAAAAAAAAAATTCCATCTAGGGCACATGGAAAAACATTTGTATCAACTAGCTAAATGGACATAACTAATTTTTAGGCCTCTGACAACCAATGACGTACAAAATCACAGATACCTTTTGATAACAAGTAATATCGACAGAGGGCTTACTAACAGAAACATATTTGGTATTTCACATGCTCCAGAGGGTTAGTCTCTATATTTCTAACTCTTCAGGAGGTACTATTTTTATCTTCAGGTACCAGATGAGAAAACTGAGGTTGAAAATATTCTGTTGCCCCCAAGAATGTATGAATAAACAAATAATACCTGATCCTTTCAAAATTCTTAGGGAAGTGATTGTTTTTTTTAAAACTTTTATTATTATTATTATTATTATTATTATTTTAAAAATCAGTCTCCGTAGAGACTATCAAAAATTGCCAGTGCCGACCGTATTGCAAGTCGTCATGGTGGGGTATTGGAAAAAGTTTTCAATTAGCAATAATTGCGCCTTGGAAAAACCTCACTGGCTATGATACTGCCACTGCACAAAGCTTAGGGCAGTGATTGTTAAAATTCTGTAATTTAACTCACCAAAATTTTTTCCAAGGAGGTTTCATCCATTCACTTATTACCTATTTACTAACAGCTAGGAGATGGGGGTGGCTTGGAAGATGTCATATGGCTCACCTGTACAAAAATCTTTCATCATCAGGGTATTATTCCCACCACTTTCACTTTCTATATGACCTAAAAGACATGGGCATTTTGACTGCACTATGTTATTTTATAAGCCCATTTTCCTGGGTCATTCAAAAGCAAGTCTCGATGTAACACAGGGTTTAATCCTACTAAGTCCACTAACAAGACCATCTTCCTCTTGGCTACCTGGCAACTGCTATTCATTCCCTAAGACCCTAGTCTGGCACCATTCCTGCTACGAGGCCCTCCAATCTCCGTTCTCCAACCGCCTCCCCAGTCAAAATGCACAATCCGACAGTATTCTTGTAGCTTCTCTATCACCATATTATGATTGACTTTTCTGTCTACCTTGCACATATAAGTATGTTAAAATCAAGCAGCTTGGCTGGGTGCGGTGGGTGGCTCATGCCTGCAATCCTAGCACTTTGGGAGGCCGAGGTGGGTGGATCATGAGGTCAGGAGTTTGAGACTAGCCTGGCCAATAAGATGAAATCCCATCTCTATTAAAAATACAAAAATTAGCCGGGCATGGTGGCATGCGCCTGTAACTTCAGCTACTCAGGAGGCTGAGGCAGAAGAATCGCTTGACCTGGGGGGTAGAAGTTGCAATGAGCTGAGATTGAGCCATGGCACTCCAGCATGGGTGACAGAGTGAGACTATATCTCAAAAAAAAAAAAAAAAAAAAATCAAGCGTCTTGCCTTAGGACCACAAACCGTGGCAGATGGTAGGTGGACGGTTGGAGAGAAGAATGAATAGAAGGCAGAGAGGCAATGAATGAACTCTAGACTCCTCAAGAACAAAGCCCTGGTAGCATTTCTGAGGCACAGCCCAAATGCCACTGGAGATGTCAAGCCTTCGGCAGACAACTTTCTGGGAAAACTCTCATAGATGACATTTAGTTGTGGGTTAGATGAACCATATGATATTTAAAGTTTCCTTCGCCCTGTAATTCTATGTATTTGCTGTACAGCAAGTATAGTACCTGATGTGTACATAAACATTGTTCACTTTCCCAGAATTATGTCCCCTTCTTCTGAAACCAGCCCTCTTTCCACCTACTTTCCAATGTTTTGTGTAGGTCAAAGGCCGTCCATGGCATTAGAGATGGGCACATGACCTAAGGCAAGCAGGACCTCCCACCTGCCCCAATGTACTCCTGCTCCAGCTCCAGCCAGTATTTCAACAAAAGGCATGTGGCACACACCAGACCAATCACTGATGCAGGAAGATCCAGATTCTGTGACAGCTGCTACAACTCTCAAGAAAAGATCTTTTCTGCTGGAGTTGCTACAAAAACAGACTCATGAAAGGTTATCCTGCTACAACCGAGGAAACGCCTCTGTGAACAAATCCAACAGGGAGCACAGCACAGCCAGGAGATCGCCACCAAGACTCAGTGGCATGACCTGAACCTCCTGCTTCAGATGTCTCTGGAGCTGGTTCCACAATCCGACTTTTCAACATTGGGAGCCACTTAATTCCCCTTTATGCCTAAGCTGGTCACTCAGAACCAAAAAGACCTAAAATATGGTGAGCTCAGTATTTTAAGACACCAACAACACATGAGAAGTGGGCTGTCTGCTCTTTGTGTTAACAAGGCAATATGAATACTTCAAACCTCTTAAAAGAAAAATTGGTTATTTGTGGTCCCTTGTAACTGGCATTTATAAATTTTTCCTCGAGCCTAATATTTTACCAATATTTGAAGGTCAAAGTCCTTGGCATACAGCTTATGAACCTATAATGCTACTGACTAAGTAAGTGAAGGTATTCTACTCTGTTAGGCAGTGATACCTTTAAGTACCCCAGATCTTCACCCCGGTAAATAAAAAGCTTTCCAGGAGAAAGCTGCTAAGAACTAAAAGAACATTCTGAACCTGCTTGCTGGGAAAATGCCCAGGTACAGGACTGAAGCTTGGGGAGGGAGACCCTCTCGCTTGCCACACTTTTTCACACAGGTGACTGAGCAGAACGAATCAATTATTAGGTGGTCAGAGGCTAATATGAAGTAAAATAAGGGCTACAGAGATGAGGTTAATTAGAATAATGTCCCAGAGAAAAATGACTCAAAGATCTAGAGAAAATGTCTTAACAGGCACATCCAACTGAAGATAGAAGAATGGCAATTAAGTGGTTGTCCTTGTTCCTAATCAAATTGGGACACACTTTTATTTCCCATAGCTCTTGTATTAGCAAAAAGAAAGCATTTTCAGAAGTCTAGTAAGATCAAGCAGGGCCTATTACATAGCATTGAGGTATAAAGGCTTGACATGCAGTCCCAGAGCGAAAAATTTGTGTGAAAACAAAACAATGTCTGCAAGTCAATACCCCAAGAATATGTGGGCACGAGGAAGTCTGCACGGCATAGTGACTAAGAACCAGGGTAGAGCCAGGGGTGGTGGCTTACACCTGTAATCCCAGCATTTTGGGAGGCTGAGGTGGGTGGACCACCTGAAGTCGGGAGTTAGAGACCAGGCTGGCCAACATGGCAAAACCCCCTCTCTGCTAAAAATACAAAAATTAGGCATAGTGGCTCACGCCTGTAATCCCAGTACTTTGGGAGGCAGAGGTGGGTGGATCACAAGGTCAGGAGTTCGAGACTATCCTGGCCAACAGGGTGAAACCCCATCTCTACTAAAATACAAAAAACATACAGGCATGGTAGTGCACGCCTGTATTCCTAGCTACTCGGGAGGCTGAGGCAGAATTGTTTGAAACCAGGAGGAGGAGGCTGCAGTGAGCCAAGATCACACCACTATACTGCAACTCCAGCCTGAGTGACAGAGCAAGACTCTATCTCAAAAAAAAATTTTTATATATAATATATAATATATATATTATATATTATATATGTATATAATATATATTTTACAGGTGAAGAAACTGAAGAATAGTGAGTTACATGACTCATCCAGAACCCTCTACCTCTATGGAGCAAAGCCAGGATTTGAAACTAGCAACTCCTTCCCGTCGTACCCGTTTTTTTTGTTTTGTTTTGTTTTGGTTTTGGTTTTTGAGATGGAGTTTAACTCTGTCGCTCGGGCTGGAGTTGACAGCCAAGATCACACTACTGCACTCCAACTCCAGCCTGGGTGACAGAGTGAGACTCCATCTCAAAAACAAAAAAACCAAACAAACCAAAACAAAACAAAACAAAAAGCCAGGGTACAAGGGGAAGGAGTTCCTAGTTTCAAATCCTAGCTTTGCTCCATATAAGTAGAGCGGTCTGGGTGAATCATGTAACTCACTATTCTTCAGTTTCCTCATCTGTAAAATTAATTTTTAGAATGGGGATTACTTCACAGAGTTATTGTGAGTTAATAAATATCAAGGGCTTAGAATCATGTCTGGCACACAGTAAATCCCCAGTAAAGGTAGCTCTTTATACAATACACCTTTCACAAGCTAGAGTGTTTCTCTTAACTACTTTTTATTGAGATTTTTCAGGATTAGATTTTTCATGAGTTTAGAAAATTCTCCTTCCACCTCTCCCTCCTTAAGTATGCAGAGTATTGGTAATAGCATGACATGGAAGTTTTTCTAGGTACATACATTTAGATACACCTAAGAAGGTCTAAGCACCAATTACTCTAGGAGTAGAATCCCAAAGAAACTGCCATGTTTAGGAAGTGGATCAGGAGTAGGAGACTATTCTGTGTCACCATTAATGAATGACTGGGGACAGATGTGGACAAAGACAAGACACAGGCCCTCTTGATTGGAATACCCAGGGTAAAACGTTGACTGATCCACTAGCAAAGCTGTTGAGAAATTCAGCCCCAGTACATCTTAACCAGAGTCACCTGGCACCGAGAGACTGTTGAACCAAACCGGACTCAGACGATGCAGCAAAATTCCAAAACACTGAAGAAAAAAAACCCTCAAAAAGCTCCTAATATTTCCCGTTGATTCTCAGGCACCAGGGTATTGAGAAGAGGGCAGCACGAGGGCTGATCTAGGCCCTCAAGCATCCCACGTAAACTGCCTGGTCAAGTCTCAAATTACACAGATCTGTTTCCCCTGTCATGAATTATTATTTTAGTTTCTGAAATGATATTTGGAGAGAGGGGTGTTATATATTTTTAGAGATGCAAAAAAATCTGGGTGTTAGCCTCTCTGAGGGTTATCATGAGTCTAACCAATGTTTTGTTTTTTTTTTTATTTAATCACTTACACTTGGACTGATATTCACTGGATTTCATCTTTTCCTTTCCTAAAAGGGTATTAGTAACCACGTTTGATGCCGTAAACTATATATTAATCACATCCTTTTATTTTTAGGTTGCAAGAGTACACGTTATGAATTAATAAAAAACAGCGATTTTAATTTCCTAGATAACTCTAGTCGCTCCATAAGTCATGTAAATAAGAGTATATGATTTGACAGATTTCATTCTTTTCCACCAAAAAGTCCTGTGATACAGAGTGAGACAGGTCCCTCTCTCTGCTTCAGCTTTTACCTAACAAATTCACAATGAACAACACATGTCAACCACTGACATGGTACAACAATATAGCAAAAATAATAGATCATCTTCTTCAAGCAGGTGGAAGAAGTCAGTGTTAACAACGAAAGATATTTAGATCTAACTCCTTTCAGACTATATAGACTTGGTTTTCTATCAAAAGAGAAGTTATGCGAATTTTCAGGACAGAAGTATCACGTGTACATTTTTTTAAAAAGAAAAGAGAATTTACCAGAAATTTAGGATGCCCTCTATTGCAAGGCAGGAGATCAAACCAGCTCTGATTAACTTAAAGGCAAAACATAGCCCCAGCAAGATGGCGTACAGACACTGCAGCAACCCAAACTCTGAATTTCCATGGTTTTCGGGATGTAGGCCAGGCTCCAGACACTGAGCCATCTCAGTGCTTGAGGTTTCTAGCATGTGTTACCTGAGACAGGTCATGGACATCCAACAGTCAATACATCAACAAATATAAAGCAGACTATCTCACTGCTTGCTAATTCTGTACTTTTTAAAGTTAATTCAGTACATGAAACATGAACGAATATAATCAGGAATCAGGTTCTATGCCATCTTTGCCACCTCTAAAATGAACATTACAGGAAAGCGCAAGATAAGTTTTATCAGTGGAGATCCCCGGAGCCTTTGTGGATCCTCCTAAATTAACAGCACTGTTATTCTGTTCCAGACCCTGTGCTAAGCACTTTATACGTACCATCTAATCGAATGCTTGCAATAGCTCAGTGAGCTAGGTGATGCTATTACCCCTGCCTCAAAGAAGTAAACTGAGTCCTAGAGAAAGAAAACAATCTGTCCAAAAAAAAAAAAAAAAAAAAAAGAGCCAGTGATGAGAGTGCTGAGGTTTGAGCTTGGATCTTAACATCCTTAATCAATTTGGACCACCCACAATATGCTGCAGGCCCAAATGGCAAACAATTCTGTCTTCATGGGGAAGATGCTGTATATAACCCCTTCTGGACAGGACATGCAGTGTATGCAGTACATAGTGGAAACTTTCCACAGAAAACCCAAGGGCAGTATTCTATTCCTACGATAAAGGTGATGTGCATAGGGTTTGTTCCTTCTCTTCCTCCCTCACCCAGATACAGTCCTCTTAGGTACCACAAAAATACAGAAAGTCACAGGGAAATCCCCAAACAGACTCTGATTCAACAAATACCGACTACATGCATACCTACCATAGGTTAGGCACTGCTAGCCATGGAGAAGCCACACTGAATAAGACCGCCTTCTTGCTTAATATCTAATAAACAGGTGAATTCATGAAGGGACACAGCTGTAATATACGGAACAAACAAGAGGTTTGGATCAAGAAAAATAACAAAGGGGATGTCCCCTTTCACATGGGTAGTCAGCAAAGGCATGTTCAAGGAGTTGATTTTTGAATTGAACACTAAGGGATGAGAAGCAATGAATGCTGGGAGCCACAGAAGTTATCCCGTGGTTCAGAGGCAAGGAAGTTTTTCATGGCATCTGAGAAGAGTAATGGGGTTTAAATAAAATATTGGAAACCGTATCAAAAGCTCAAAGTTTCCAAAAGTCTTCTGAACATGCAAGATCTTCAAGCCACTGTCTCTACCCAGTGAACAAGATGGAAGCAAAGCCTATGTCAGGCAGACCCTCAGTAAGTACTAATACAGGCTGGCGTCTGTCCCCTCAAAACCATCAATTCTGTGATACGGTGTCAATGGTTAACAAATTATTAAGGTTAATGAATGCTAATGAATTGTTATTACAGGTGGTGTGACTCTTACCCATCTCACCTAACAGGGCTCAAAAACTCAAGAGAGAGCCAGGGTCACGTGGCTGGCACTGTTTTTCAATCTGGGTATAAGTCTCCAACTGTGTCACCCAGCAGCACTGCTGACAATCTTTGCCCCCATTATGTGGCAGCTTCTGTGCACAGATGACACAGTTCTTTGAGGGCCATTCCCAAGAAGATCTGTGGGGGACTAGGACCTGCTTTGCCCAGTCAGCACAGAGGCAGGGACAGGGGATGAGGTGGCAGAAGATCGATACCATGTCACATCAGCCTGCACGAGCGAAACCCTACAGTTTCAGATTATCATCAGCAATACCAACTTGAAAGCAGTTAGTGAATTCTGCTTGCGAGGCAGGCCCATTTCTGACTAAGTTAAAAAAAGGAATAAAAAAAAGAACTGCATGCTTCTCAGGGGAAATCCTCAAAACAGGACCCAGAGACCTAAGCTCTGCTAACAGGGCTAGACCAGCTGCATACACAGCTACATGTGTCCTTGAAGATGTGCATCGGGAAAACTACCCAAGGCTCTACTTGAATTTACAAGGCAATACCAGGTGAGGAGCAACGGACTGCAAAACTCGTGTCATCTATCAGTGAAACAATGACCAGTGAACCAGCAACAGGATGGTCCAAGCTTGTCGGAGACAGGGATTTCCACTGTATCAACTGGGCTGCCTAGCACAACGCTGGCATTTATGATGTACCAGGATCTGTGCTAAGCTCTTTAAAAGCAGCACCTCTCTAACTCTTCATAGTGAGCTGGCTTCTATTTTTAACCCCTTTTCCAGATAAGGAGGCCGTGGCACAGAAAGGTTAAGTAACTTGCTTAGGGTTGTTGAGCCAGGAAGTGGAAGAGGTGGAATCTGAGTCTAAGCCGATCTAACTTCAAAGCACACACTCTTAACCATGCTGCTATCCTGTATCCACAGCAGGCATCCAGGGAGTGTCTGCAAATACATTCATTACCCTAAGTTTTATGACTACTCGTCACAGGATGGTATAGGCAGACAATATGTTATTAATACAAAGTAGAGGGAAGTCTCATTCTATTCATTTTACAGGATAAAAATTTTCACAGGAATCACGTGCAGGCCAATTTGGGATAGAAAATTTGGACGGGAGTGGCTTACTTGTCCCGTGAACTCCACTTCCAGGGTAAGCTTTCAGCAGAGACACAAGGAGCAACAAATCTCAGAAACATAGCGTGGAGAGTTCTGTCCTGCCCTCGAGTCTACATAAGCACAGAGGGACAGTGCAAAGCTGCCAGCAACATGCCCTGCACATCTAGGGGAGCAGAACTGGGCATGAGTGCATGTTGCTAAGACCTCGCACTAGTACTCAAGCCTTACTGAAATCTTACATCTGCGGGCAGGAGGACCCACTAGACTAGCATATTCTAGAGTTTAAATTTTGCTTTATAGCTCCCTTAATAAAGAAATTTATTTCTCAGATCTGCCAAGGCACTTTCAGTAAGAATACTATGGTCCTAAAATATTTACTGAGCTGTATCTCTGCTAAGAATTAAAAAGGCTAAAATTCTAACATGTAAAATTCAAACAAGGCACAGTCAACAGAAGACATTCACTGAAAATAAGTAAAAATTAAACATGTAGCAAAACTGACAGCATTATTTTGTATAAGTAACCACAATGTTTGCTCAGTAAGCATTTGCCTTTTCTTAGTATTAGAACCCAGAATTTATCTGGGACATCAAAGTTTAAGGATGCATTTCCCAGATACCTTTATAGTTAGGGGTGGCTAATATGATGTAAGCAGGCATCACTGGATAAGGCTGCAGGGAAGGTGCTTTGAAAAGGCCTGCCTCAGCCAGGAAAACTACTCTTTGTCTCCTCCTTTCAGGATGCAGAGGCAATGGCCTGACAGCCAGCAGCCACCATGTGACCTTGAAGATGAAGGAACACAACTGAATAAGCAGAGCAGAAAGACAGAAGGCACAAACTGCTCTTCCCAGACGTTTTTACAAGAGAGAATAATTAAATAATTTTTATACTTACATCTTCCTTATTAGAAAACAATTCTTAACTAACATAATAATATGAAAATGTATCTAAAGATGACACTACAATTTTCTCTGAGGGAAACTAGAAAATTCATGAATTGGGATTCTGATTAACCCTCTATTCCCAAAGCTGTTTGTTTAAGTATGACTTTCCTCCTTAATTAGTACTGCTAGCCCAGGGAAGCATATTTGCTGAGCCTGTCTCTCTGTTTTGACATGCAGGACTTGTGAAATTCAAACATACTTGTAGGCATCCAAAGCATTATTATTTATTAAGGCCTATATTAAAGGTGAGATCTTACAGCACTCTCAGATTCTGATGATTAAAGGAAATTTAATCGTTCTTCATTGGCATTTGATCTTTTGCCTACCATAATCTACCTGCATATCCCTTCATCCATATTTGATACTAAAAAAAAAGACATTTCAACAGCTTGTCCATCAACTGTAAAATAGAAGGAACGTACAGACAAACCACATTACTCAGAAAATATGAGAGCTTTCCCCCATACTCATTTCGCTCATGAAAGCCCAACGTGATTAAAAAGGTGAAGAAGTCATACTCCACGAGGTGAACCAGAATGACTGTAGAGCCTATCATCACATTCATAAGGAGTTTCGACATTTTCAAAGTGCTTTCACATGCATTATATCTTGTTTCATCCTTACAACACCATCTTTCAAGGTAGTAAGGGCAGGTATTTTTTTTTTAATTCCTGTTTTTCGCAGACAAATGGTTTGCTCAAGGTCAGGTGGAGTGGTACCCAGCGAGGTGTCAGGTTTACAGGTCAAATGTCCCTCTTTGATGCATCAAATCAAGGGACAGCCTACTATAGCTTTCAGGCCAAAATATGGCTTACTGTCTGTTTTCATAAATAAAGTCTCACTGGAGCACAGTGACACTCATTTGCTTGTGTATCATCTACGGCTACTTTCGTGCTCTAAAGGCAGAGTTGGCTAGTTGCAAAAGAGACCGTATGGCTCATGACGATGACAGTATTTATTATCCAGTCCTTTACAAATTTTGCCAATCCCTGCATTAGGTCATCTCCCCACAAATATGATCCAAGTTATGAACCCGGTTCATAAAAACCATAAAGCCATCATGGGGCAGGGTGGGGTGGGGTGGGGGTAACAGCATTCAAATGCCTGCTAGCTTCAGAATCAGGGCCTGATAATTAGAGAGCCCATCATCTTCTGCAGGATTACTGTATCGACCACTGGGTCTTTTGCAAAGGTAGATGGCAATTTTTCGGTGGTATACTGCATCAGTGGTGTCTGTTACTTACCCTGAAGTTTTATTGTGTCTCACAGCCATAAAAAGCCTGGGGTCACTGGGAGGGAGCATGCATGATGCCACAGGACTGCAACTCACGGAGGGAAGCTGAAAGCAAAAAGAAAAGAAGAGGTTAAGTGAAGGGGCAAAATGTGATGCTTCAAAAGCAAGACAGACACACGAGCCCTCGGTATCCCCTGTTTACACACCACATTGACCTTCAGCGTATAATCATGTATCTAAGCATCCATTTTATCCTTGGCCTTCTAGAATCAGCGTTCGACCTAGTTCACAATCTGAATTACAGGAGGAAGATGCAAAATGTTCCGTAGGTAAAACTGTCACTCTTGAAGGCACTGACATCCACTTAGGAAGTTTAGTTCCTTTAACTTCCATACCATAATTTCTTTTCTCTTTCTTTTTTTTTTTTTTATTCTGAGACAGGATCTTGCTCTGTCACCTAGGCTGCAGTGCAGTGACACATTCAGGGCTCACTGAAGCCTCAACTTCCCAGACTCAAGTGCTCCCAAGTAGCTAGAACTACAGGCATGCCCCACCATGCCCAAATAATTTTGGAATTTTAGTAGGCAGGCTGGTCTCAAACTCCTGAGCTCAAGTGATTCTCCTGCCCCAGTCTCCAAAGTGCTACAATTACAGGCGTGAGCCATGACTCCCAGCCCTAATTTCTTTCTTTCCCTCTCCCGCTCCCTCCCCCTTCCCTCCTTTCTTTTTCAGACAGAGTCTCGTTCTATCACCCAGGTTGGAGGACTGCAGTGGCACCATCTTGGCTCACGGCAACCTCCACCTCCAGGGTTAAAGCACTTCTCCTGCCTTGGCCTCCCAAGTAGCTGGGATTACAGGTGTCTGCCACTGTGCCTGGCTAATTTTTGTATTTTTAGTAGAGATGAGGTTTCACGATGTTGGCCAGGCTGGTCTCAAATTTTATCCTCAATGATCCGCCTGCCTTGGCCTCCCAAAGTACTGGGACTATAGGTATAAGCCACTGTGCCTGGCTTATAATTTCTCATTTCTTTCTTTCTTTCTCTTTTTTTTGAGACAGAGTTTCGCTCTGGTTACCCAGGCTGGAGTGCAATGGCGCCATCTCGGCTCACCGCAACCTCCGCTTCCTGGGTTCAAGCAATTCTCTTGCCTCAGCCTCCTGAGTAGCTGGGACTACAGGCACGCGCCACCATGCCCAGCTAATTTTTTGTATTTTTAGTAGAGACGGGGTTTCACCATGTTGACCAGGATGGTCTCGATATTTCGACCTCGTGATCCACCCGCCTCGGCCTCCCAAAGTGCTGGGATTACAGGCTTGAGCCACCACGCCCGGCCAATTTCTCATTTCTTAAGATAAATTTTGAGAAATGAGAAAAAGAAGATCCATAGGTCCAAATGGTAATATTGCTATGAGTTTTCATCATTTAGTCTGTCTCAATGCATCCAGTAGAAGAGAAAGGAGGCGATAAATACATCCATGGACACAGACACCCCCCAACAAAACAGACAAGCTCTCTCCTGCCAGCCAAACAGAAAATCTTACTTGCCACCGTTAGCAAGTAACTCTTTTTTTTAGTTGCATTTCAAATGCAGAAGAAGACTGTGATACAGCCTTCTCATGGAAATAGTCACTCTGTTCATGTGCTGAGACTGCAAGCTTTCAGAGTTTGGTTGGGTTATTAGTAGAATATTTACCAAATCCAATTCCAAATAAGTTGTTGCTGACAGATAAGTCAACTCATCCTCAAGCACTTTCAGAAAGTTTTTGCTAATAGCTGTCAGTAGGAAGGTTTCACATGCCAGGTCTTTTTTGCATAGATCCTTGAGATAATAATGCCATCTATATGGCCCTCAAGATTACATAAAGGACTCTCACTAATACAGAAAAAAAAAAAAACAGAACTATAGAGTGGGTAGAAAGCCTGAGCATCAGGGGCATGTACGTGTACGTCTGTGTGCAGTGTTCTCTTTCAAGAGTAAATTCAGGCGATACTCTGTGAATGTACATGTTTTTCACCTACTCAGATGGAGAAGTTGAAACTAAAAAGGAGACACATGAAGTTTTGTGATTTGAATAGTCACCTGTCTCCGGAAGCAATGTGGGTTGTCTGCCTACCAGAACTCAGAAGAGAGTTAAGAGATGGTGTTCCCAGTGGGTGTCTCTTCTAGATATGAGATAACCCCAAGCCAGATTTGTCCACCCTATGTTTTCTAGGTATCTGGTGTCTACTGTGCAGAAACTGTTCGCCAAATACATCATGGCTTAAGAATCTATGAGTTTAATGTGCTGTGTTGGCATTTTCCCTCTTGAGCAAGGAAGCTTAAGAGTATGATAAGAATGCATCAAAAATATTTTTAAGATAATTTCAGTTGGCAAAGGCTGTAATCGTTCAAACTTAATTGGTGAACTCATTAATGAGCAACTGCCATGAAGAGAAAGAGGACCATTGTCATCGACTTATCACGGCAATGAGATAACGAAGTTAATTATATTGTTTTCAATGGATTTACACTGGCTGCCTTTTAGATTCTACATTTCCAAACATTTGTTCTGACACCCCATGTGTTTGCCGTCTTAACAAAAAACCATGAGCTGTGGACTCCTCCAGGAAAAGTCGGCAGATCAGAGCCCTCGCATCCAGGCAAAGCAACTGGAAAACTTCTCTCCCCTTTATTATCTACTTGTAAAATGTTATAAGCCTGTAAACTAGTTAATTTATGAGCCATGTTAATAATTTGCTCACACTGGATCGCAGGTTTGGCAAACACAGTTTCCAAGGGATGTGGGAGGATAATTTGTACATCCAGCTTCTCTCCTAAGGGGACACTAACTAATTTGACACAGTAACATGACATTGATGGCGGGGCACACTAATGACCATTCTCCAAGACGGGGCTGTCAGCCTGTCGTTCCAGTGAGAAGCCAGTCTGCTTTCACGGCTGCTCAGGACTGGATGCTCAACTAATTATTCAGACAGCGACATTAATGAGAGCCCTCATGTTTATTTTCAACATACTAACCAACGCTTAGCTACCATTTGTCTGATATGGTCACTGATTAAAATGTGTTTCATGAATAGTAAATTCGAACTCTAATATAACAAAGAAGCATGGGAGAAAAATAAGGAACAGCTGACTGGAAAACCAACCTGGTCTACACAACTTGTTTTCTGCCTCACATATCGTCAAGGACAAAGTGACAGGTAGTAGGAAATGCGGTGAATTCCCAGAAAAGTGAGAGGAATATTTTGAATTACACACGTCCGTGGGCAAGTCTGACTTTTGACCAAGGCCACAGGACACAATATGGTCGAGAGCAGCTTCCACCTCAAATAAACTTTACTAAACTTTATGATACTGAATGAAAATCTGAGTTTTATTATTTATTTTTTGAGACAGGGTCTCACTCTGCCACTCACGCTGGAGTACAGTGGCATGATCTCAGCCAACTGCAGCCTCAACCTCCCGGGCTGAAGTCATCCTCTCACCTCAGCCTCCCAAGTAGCTGAAACTACAGGCAGGTGTCACTATGTCTGGCTAATTTTTGTCTTTTTTGTACAGATAGTGTCTCATTGTGATGCCCAGGCTGGGCTCAAACTCCTGGCCTCAAGCAAACCACCTGCCTTGGTTTCCCAAAGTGCTGGGACTACAGGCATGAGCCACCATGCCCAGCCTGAATGAAGATATTTAAACTTAGTTTTGTGTGTGTGTGTGTGTGTTTTTTTTTTTTTTTTTTTTTTTTTTCAGAAAATGACCAAAATTTGCTTAAATGTGGTTTTTGAACCTTACAAAAGTTTGATCTTTGATTAGTCTATAGTAAGATCTTCACAAACATTAATAATTGCTATTGTATTTTTTCCAAATCAATTGCAAAACCATATGGCTAAGGTTTTTTAAAAAGTGCTTTTTAAAATCTTCTTTTGTCTTGTTTCTAGTCTACTAAACCTTGTAATCAAGTTCTTTGTGCTTTAAATTAAATTTCTATTTTGGTATGATAAATTTTGTCCTTCATTTTAGGGTGATTATAATCCTAAAATATTCATATAATCGCAATTTAAAATGAATAACTCAAAAAAAAGGTGTGCTTAGATCTATTAAAGGTGTTAAAAATTGAAAATGCTTCTGATATAGTTCATCGTAAAATGTGCAACTCGAAATAAATAGCAGTGGTAGTATTTCAACAGATGTTCTATCTGCCATCACGAATAAAGAATTCTACTCAATATTGTGTATGACTTCTGATTTTATAAAACAACAAAATAAATATGAGTTCATGTAGATCACTTTGGGAAGGAAAATGTCACTGCACGCAACATTTCTTAAGTATGTATTTCTAAACTTACTCACTTTGAGATAGATCTGTAATTTTAGAACGCCAAAATGCCTAAATGGCACACAACATGTGGGAAGCAGATTCAGATTGCAGGCTAATTTTTAAATATATTTAAACAAGTATCCAGACAAACTATTCCAAACCAGCACGACTGTCTAAATGCTGTCCTTCCCCGGGGACTTGCTGCAGACAGGTTCTCAGATTAGCAGCACCTCTGGGCAGTTTATGTATGGTAAGCATTTGTCCTCCAAAATAATATAAGAAAATGTGGTCAGTCTGTGGCAGAGACTGGCTAACCGTTCATCAAATCCGTTTCTTTTTCCTGAACACACAGCTGGAATGCATTTCCCAGCATCCCTTGTAGTTGGGTGGGGCCTAGTAACTGAATTCTAACCAAATGGATGGAAGTGGGTATACACTCCTTTCATTCAGATCCTGAAGCCTCTGACACCATCCCTAAATCCTGCTTTCTTCCCTGGATTGTGGGTCCAGGGAATTAGTGGACAACTCCTAGTTCCCGGAGAGAGTGGAGTCACGGGATGGAATCTGCCTGGGTCCCTGAAAGACCACGTGGAGCTGAGCTACCACTGCTCCTGACCCCTCAACCAGCACTAGATGGTGAGGCGCTCAAGATTTAAATGCACTAAGTTAAGCCTTTGAGATTCTGGAATGTTGGTAACAGCTGCTAGTATCTCTTACCCAAATACACGGACCTTTCCAGTTTCTTCCTAGCTTTTACTTGAGTCTCCAGGTAACCCTAAGTAAACAGCTCTGTCAATTTGGAACATTTTCTGAAAATATTTCATACTTAGGATTATTTGCTCCTCTAACTAAGCTAAGGGTAGAAAAAGGAAAGGGAACCAAAAGCTAATGTATTCCCAAAACGTGTCAGGCATGGCTTTCCTTACTTAATCTTCATGCAGCCCAGTAAGGAAGTTTGATTCCCATTTTACAGATGAGAATACTGAGCTGCTAATAACTGAAATAAAAGCAAATGCCACAGAATATTGATTGAGTTGACAGCTTCCTAGTTGAATGTCTTTTTATGTTGTTGAATTGGCTTTCAATATCTAAACTTTATAGAAAACACGTTTTATTTCAAAATGAAAACATTTTTTGTCTGTTGCTATTGTGAAAGAAAAAAATCATAAAATGTCCTTCAAATTTAACATAACATTTTAAATGAAATGTGTGAAGGTTAAGTATTGCATTACAGTGTAATTGGTAGAATATCAGAAACTTCCTAGAGGTTTTGAAAACCCAGACACCAAAGTTATGTCTCATTGCTCTTCATGATTTAAAAAAAAAAAAAAAAGTCTCATTTTAAACAAAACAAATGTATGTTGAGATCATATTAATTATTGAGTAATTGTTTTAAACATTTTTACATCCTTAACATCATAGCTATTTATATATATGATATTTTGCTATCTTTTAGTCATATTTTAGAAAAGAGTTGGCAAACTTTTTCTAAATACTAATAGAAAGGAACACTTTTTTTCTGTAAAGGAACACTTAGCGAATAGTTTACACTTAGGAGCTACAAGCTCTCTATTGCAACAACCCGGGTATTATAGTAGAAAAGTAATCATACGTAAACAAGTGGGTGTCATTGTGTTCTAATAAAACTTTATTTACACAAACTGGCAGTGGGCTGGATTTGCCAGCTTCTGCTTCAGAACAATGATTGGGGGTTTTGCACATTGACACACAACACATTAAAATTTTTCCTACGTAAAAAAAAAAGGAAAGTAGACTCTGGCTAGCATTTTCACTCAGGATATCTGACTGCCAAGGATGGATTACTGATGGTAAGGGTAGTTGCCTTAATTTGCCAAAAGGTTAAGAGATGAGTGTTGGCAGGCTCGGCTTCTACTCACCCCATGCCTGGTTCTTTCCCCTAAGTCATGCCACCTTTCCAAGGGCCCATGCCCCCACATAGAGAGCTTACTGGAATCCTATGCCATTCCAAACAAAAACCCAAGGAATACTTGCAACAACAAAAAAAGAAAAAGCTGAAGCTTTTTTCAAGCCCCTGTGTTAAAACAGTGTTTTCTTCAAGCCCCTGTGTTAAGACAGTGTAGGTGACAGTCACCTTAAAGTGACCTTATGTTGAACCTTTTTTTAAAAAGCAAAATAAATAATAGGTAGATTTCAGATGTCACTGGAAGAGAGACAGAAATGACATCCACTAAAAGTTTCAAAATCAGGCATGAAGTTTCCCTAAATTAGAACCAAACCGCTTTCTTGGATTTAAAGGATGTTCTTTGTTAACCAATTTCAGGGTAGAAGCTACATGTCCAGTGATAGAATATGCCAGGAACAATGAGTCAAATGTATTATTCTTCCACTATTTGCTCAACGATATACAATTATTGTAATGATGACTTGGTCCACTTTTTTTTTTTTTCTTTTGGATGGCAAAGCTCAGAAACATACATACAGAGGTTTTTTGTTTTTTTTTTTAAACCTCAGTTCCCCATTAATGTTTTATTGTAACAGTTAAGTGTACAAGATGATTTGAGAGATAAAATGGGTAAATTTCATGAATCTGTTTTATCTTAAATGTCAATCAAAACAGAACAAAAGTAAGTAAATGATAGTCCAGTCTGACAAAGAAATATTTTGTAGGTTGCAGTCACTTAAAATGGGGAAATATGTGCAAATGCTTGTTACAATGCGATATAAAATAAGTAAGACAGGAAAATTGTACCTACAATTTTCTACAATTGTATCTCCTACCTCCTTTCTCAGTTGTGCAAAAATATGTGCCAGTGAAGAATAGAAAAAAAATAAAATTAACAGTATTTGCCCTAGAGAAATGGGATTAAGGTTAGGATTTTTCTTTAGAATCTTTTGTATTCTCGGGCCAGGCGCGGTGGCTCAAGCCTGTAATCCCAGCACTTTGGGAGGCCGAGGCGGGTGGATCACGAGGTCGAGAGATCGAGACCATCCTGGTCAACATGGTGAAACCCCGTCTCTACTAAAAATACAAAAAATTAGCTGGGCATGGTGGCACGTGCCTGTAATCCCAGCTACTCAGGAGGCTGAGGCAGGAGAATTGCTTGAACCCAGGAGGCGGAGGTTGCGGTGAGCCGAGATCGCGCCATTGCACTCCAGCCTGGGTAACAAGAGTGAATCTCCGTCTCAAAAAAAAAGAATTTTTTGTATTCTCTAGAGTTTTCCAAAACAGAGTAATATCCAAAATATCTGCTACATAGTTTGAAACAAAGGTTTAGACTTAAAAGAAAAAGAAGAAACATTTTGCACCTTTCTACTCATTTATTACTGGCTTTTGACTGTCTTGCTTCCAGACTAGAAGTGTCTTGAGAGCAGAGATTCGTGTTATCTCTCATGCCCCAAACACAATGTTTATGGCATCTTACACACTCAATTAACATTCCTTGAAGCAACTGAATAGACCGTCTTACTTTTTTAAAGTCCTCTTAATGAGATTCCATAAATAAATTAAATTTTTATACTTCAAGCCTTTACAAGAAATTAAATAATTTTGTTTAAAGAGGTTGATTGCTTGCGGATTATGGCTGTAAATAAACTGCTTGATGCAAAGTTATACTTTCTCCTCTTCCCTTTTTTCCATGATGGCACACAATAATTTGTCTTTTAATAACCTCAAACAATTCTGAGTCATTTGCTCATTAAAAACAAAATACATCTTGATCACGAAGCTTAGCATTTCATAAATATTTACCCCAAATGCACTGCCTGCTTTGAAGCTGGGATGGTGAGCTCCTGACTGACATGCAACTTTTGTGCAGAAGGCGGGAGGAGACCTCTCCTGTCAGCTGGGAGAAGGGTACCGCACAGCCTTTGCACCTACTCTCTCCAGCAGAGGCTCTTTCCCCATAGCCGAAAAACCCACAATAACTGTGATCATCATTCATCAGTGTCTCTCTCACACATATACAGAAACATACACACACACACTCCCTCTCTCTCACTTTGCATTCACTCCCTGTTCGCATTCTCTCAATGGCTTGCCAGTAGTGTCAGGACAGGAACCAAAAGTATTCCCATGGTTTACAAGGTCATGTATGATCTGACCCCTGTTGACCTCTCTAACCTCCTGCTTAACTATCTGTCTCCACTACAAGCTTCTCACTGAGTCTTCATACTGGGCTGGAAGGCTGGCAGGGATGGATATTGAAGATTAGATGGAAGATTTCAGCTCCTATCCTGAGAACCACAATGGTGAGCACGACAGTGAGGAAAAGAGCGTATCTTCCCCTAAGAAAACTCCAAAACAACAATAAAAAACAGTGCATCATAAACACTCTATTATATGTTTTCCCCCACGGAATATATCATGGGTAACTTTCCATATCATTTTCTGGATGAAAATAAGCGAGATTAGTAAACAGAAAACGCAAATCTTAAAAGCAACTTCAATTTTCTTTTTAAATAAGAATTTGTCCACCAGTCCTCTGCAAGCCCATAATGATGGCTAGTGGTAATGGACTAGTTAGTCCTCTGCAATACCATCAAACTCTTTTTCCCAGAGTTGTCAATTCCAGGAGCAGAAGAATTTTTTTTTTTTTTTTTTTTTTTGGAGATGCGAGTTTCACTCTGTTTCCCAGGCTGGAGTACAGTGGCACGATCTCAGCTCACTGCAAACTCCGCCTCTCAGGTTCAAACGATCCTCCTGCCTCAGCCTCCCGAGTAGCTGGGATTACAGGCACCTGCCACCATACTAGGCTAATTTTTATATTTTTAGTAGAGATGAGGTTTCACCACGTTGGCCAGGCTGGACTCAAATTCCCTGACCTCAAGTTATTCACCTGCTTTGGCCTCTCAAAGTGCTGGGATTACAGGCGCAAGCCACCGTGCCTGGCCTTAGCTGGGATTTAAAGGAAAGGCATCCTCTTCAAGACATACAAAAGTTAAGAACCACTGCGGGTCATCACTCTCCTTAGTCTCTGGGAGAAAAAGGGTACTAATATATGAACAGGCTACAAAAACAGGAGGTGTGCTTTATTTCTATCAAACCCCAATAGCTAAAACCAAAGTAATATATTGTTTGGGACTGTCACATGATAAGTAATTTTCACGGCACTGTCTTCATCCTGGGTACGTAGGGAAGCGATATTTCCAAGTCCAATCCCAATTTCACTGGCATTTACACCTGTCAGGACCATGTCACTGATTTCCGGTCAAGTGAGCTCTGGAATGTGAGCAGAAGCAAGGGGCACTTCTAAGCCCATGATGGCAGGCCAACTGTGCCCTCAGTTCCTCTTCCCCACAACAGCTGAGATCCCACGGCAAGAACAAGACGGAGGAGGTTCAACAGACATGAACGGAGGACAACATATACCTTATTAGGTAAAGCTACCAAAATCTGTGTGTTAGTCGCAGCAGCTAACACAACACATTGTAAGTGTATACTTCATTAGGATCTACCACAAATAACATACTTATTTCTGCCCTCATTAAGATCTTCCTAAAATAAACACATTTTTCTGGCTCTGTCTCCACTTCTCCCATCCTGACCCCATGGGATCATGTCTTTGTTTTGAGGGGGCGGTGTCGAGTCTCACTCTGTTGTCCAGGCTGGAGTGTAGTGGCATGATCTTGGCTCACTGCAACCTCCGACTCCCCGGTTCAAGCGATTCTCCTGCCTCAGCTTCCCGAGTAGCTGGGACTACAGGTACACGCCATCGTGTCCAACTAATTTTCATATTTTTAGTAGAGACAGGGCTTCACCATATTGGTCAGGCTGGTTTTGAACTCCTGACCTTGTGATCCACCCGCCTCAGCCTGCCAAAGTGCTGGGATTACAGGCGTGAGCCACTGTGCCTGGCCGGGACCATATCTTAATATCCAGTGCAACCCCCTTTTAGAGAGAACCCACCACACCACTATGTCTTCCAAGGATCAACCATAGAGTATAATGAATCAACTCACAGGGAAAGCATACACGGGACAGGGACTCTCTCAGTACCACCACATGCCAGACACTGTATTTGAAGTGCATTATAGCTTGAACTTGAGACAAATGAGGTTTCAGACCTCCTGGAAGCCACAGAGTACCAGGAAACACCAGCAGATGCACACAGAGGTTACCTAAGCTCAAGGGGTCAGAGAAGATTTTGTGGAAGAGATGACCCACAGGCCATTAAATGAGAAGTCAGTGGGTGTTAGCCAGGTGGAGAGGACTGGGTGTAGGTCGAGGGAAATGATCCCAGGATGTTCTGACAGTGCTGTGGCCAAAACAGATAGGAGCAAGCACAAACGCCAGGCCTGAAAATCATCAATCTTCTGCCTTCTTCCATGACACTAAAAACATAACTTGGGAGTGTCAGGACTTCCAAAGCCAAAACAAGGCCAAACCGATTGAGTAATACAGAAATAAAAGAATGCTATTACACTCTGCTAAGTGTCTCAATGGTGTAACCTAACACAAAAACACTTGTTTTTCTACCAGCGACAGGGAGAAAGGAGCGAGTTATTCACACTGACACTGCTTTTCTAAATTATCTGAGAAAATAGTAGCACGAGAAACGAGGTCGCCTGAGTTCACAAACCATCGCACTTGTCCTTAAATATCCACCCCACTCCTCCTTTATAAATATGTAATTATCCTTTACAAAACAAAGTTAGTTTTGTTTATTCTTTCACTCCATCAACCCTTGAGGAAAGGGCACTAGAACAGGGTCACAAGACCCAGGTTCTGACCGGCACTGGGCATCACTTAGCTGTAGCCCCTTCCTGCTCAGCTATAGTCCTTTACTGTGTCTGTCTTACCTTCTTATGAGACTACTGCATTTGTAGAAGTCCCAAGTCTTTTCTGCCACTAACACCCTCTAATAGGCTTCTCAAACTTACGTGCTCATGAGAATCACTTGAAGGTCTTCTTACAAGCAGAATGCTGGGTCCCACGTCTAAAGTTTCTTTTTTGTTTGTTTGAGATGGATTCTCACTCTGTAGCCCAGGCTGGAGCGTAAGGGCGCAATCTCAGCTCAGGACAACCTCCACCTCCCAGGTTCAAGCAATTCTCCTGCCTCAGCCTCCCGAGTGGCTGGGATTACAGGTGCATGGCATGATACCCAGCTAATTTTCGTAGCAGAGACAGAGTTTCACCATGTTGGCCAGGCTGGTCTCAAACTCCTGATCTCAGATGATCCATCCACCTCGGCCTCCCAAAGTATTGGGATTACAAGCGTGGGCCACTGTGCCTGGCCCCCAACCCCAGAGTGTCTGATTCACGATGGCTGCAGTGAGGCCAGAGAACTTCAATTTCTAACAAGTTCTCAGGTGCTGCCGCTGCTGCTGGTTCAGGCGCCACACTTGGAGGACGCACGGTGCTCTAAAGCACTATGCTTCCAACCTCGTGCTGCTGCACAGCTGCATCTCATTGCCAGTTAGAAAGGGGTCTTCTCCCTTCACCAGGGTCAGCTGAGTGTGTCTCAGGTGTGGCATCTTCCAGGATTCCCCGAGCAACCTCAGGGAGCCAGAATCTCAACCTCTCTCCAAAGGAAGCCCGCTCTCAAGAACACAAGAAACTGCAATCCCTTCCCCAGTCCATGTGGTTTGTTGTCACACCTGAATCAGAAGTCACTGCCTCCAACTGCTTTGCATCCATTTCAGAACAAAATCCAGGCTGGCTCCGGTGACTCAGGCCTGTTACGCCAATAGTTTTTGAGGCTGAGGCGGGAGGATCGCTTCAAGCCAGGAGTTCGAGACCAGCCTGGGTAACACGGCAAGATCCCATCACTATAAATTTTTTTTTTAATGAGTCAGGCGTGGTGGCACACCCACTTGCTGTCCTAGCTGCTTGGGAGGCTGAGGTGGGAGGATAACCTGAGCTCAGGAGTTTGAAGCTGCCGGGAGCTACAATTGCATCAGTGCACTCCAGCCTAGGTGGCAGAGAACAAAACCCCGGTATTCAGGGTCCTGCTGACCCCCAGCCTTTCCACACCATCTTCACTCCACACCTCCGTCTCTAATAACCACCTAGAGCCACACTGGCCTTCCTGCCCCCACACCACACTAAGCTTATTCCTAACTCTGAGGCTTAGCGCTCCTTCATCCTCTGCCTGAAAGGTTCTTCCCCTGGCTCCTTGCACAGGAGGATCATTCTTTAGGTCTTAAACAGAAAGCCACCTTTTCCAAGAGGCCTTCCCTGGCCAGACAATGTAAGTGGCCTTCCCAAGGTCTGTGCTTTCTACTGTCTCCTGTGCGAACTCCCATTCCGCGTAGATATCTTGTTCCTTTGTTTCACTTGTGCTCTCGGTTTCTTTCTACTAGAGGACAAATTCCAGGAGAGCAGAGCCCTGGGGGGGCTCTCACAGAGTTTGCCCTCTAACAGAAAGAAGCTGAGGGCAAAGGTCTGTTTCCTGCCTTGCTATGCTCTCCTCCCCCTGCCACCATCAGCACAGTGACTGTCACACAGCAGGTACTCAGCAGGCACTCCGCAGATATGTGTTGAACGGATGAAGTACTAAATCTAAATACACCATGCTAGCCTTCCATTGACTAAAAAAGCGAAGAAAAAAGAAAAACTTCATCACTCGAAGCTATAATGTAACAAGTTACAAATGCCAAAGTGATTTGCAAATGCACACAACAAGATCAGTTACAGAAATGATGCATCTAGGCTTGGAATTCAGGCATCAGAAATTGAAGTGGATTGAGGACTGGAAGAGATTCTCCGTCACATGTCGCAAACAACCCTTGAGAAGCCCACCCTGTCCTCTACAAGCCATCTCCGATAACGTCTGCAAGGTGGGATCCTGAACTGTTGATTTTTTGAACTTCTTTTTAATGTCACTCACTCCCAGTGCCAGGTGCAAGAAGAAAAGTAGGTACTGAAATTGTCTGCACACTGAGCTCCTCTACCATGGGCGACTCTGAAAAACCACTTGTAAGTATTCGATGTTAACCACAGTTCGTAATTTTGTCACAGGTGTTTGACTAAAAAGGGGACAAAGCCTTTTAAGACAGTACACTCATATTATGTCATTGTGTATATTCCGTACCACACCTAAAAGCTGACAAAATCTTTTCTTTCTATGCCATGGCAACCAGGAGAGTTAATGCTGCATGATTTTGCTAAGAGCATCCTATATGCTCCAAAATATTCGCCTTTACAAAAAGAAAAAAAAAAAAAAAAAGATGTTAAAGTAGAATTTTAACACAACTTGTCATAAAAGCTGACACTAGTACACTGGAGAGAAAACCAAATGACATGAGTTGTACCTGGCAGTTCAGCAGAATATAGGATAAATACTCTTTGTAAGGCAGCCAAAGCATTGGTTAGAAGTTCAAATGAGGAGGATGAAGTGAATGAATATTCAAAGTATACTATACCAAATGATTTTTCTATAATTATAAAAAAAAGTCATTAAAATGCACTAAGCTTCACAGAAAGCAGCACAGTGAGGTGAAACTGGTGCCAATCCTGGTTTGGACATTAATTTGCTCCTTGGTGGCTTTGGAAAAGTCATGCTCCCTCTCTGAAACATGTTATCAGGAGAAGGTTGAATGAACTCAATCATCTCAAAGTTTCCAGCTAGTCCACAGGCTCTTTGAGTCTATGAATGTTTCTGGACACGCATTTTAGGTGGACAGACACAAAGGAAAGGGTGAATTCACCTCTATCCTGCTAATGATCAAACAAATTCTGTGACAACTGTCTTCTTCCAGCAAAGACAAAGGTGTGGGGTGGCTATACAATGGGGTTTGTTGTAACTTTTCAAATAAAGTTCTGTTTCTACATACTGCAGGAGGGTGAGTTGATGTAGTAATTACCTGTTACTCTTGACAAGTAAGGTAATTAATGTAGCAAAATACCACTGCAATGTGTGTAAATTTAGACCACCATAATTAAAGCACCCGTCTGTTCAACAAACTGTTCAATTAAGAAAAAATATTGACGGTGTACATTTTTTGAAATTAGAAAACGTATGGAATGAATGAATCTCCCTTGGTTGACATCCATTTCTAGACTGTGTTCTCAGCAGGGTGCATCCATAAAGGGTATATAATGGAGTAACTTCTACTGAAACACAGAATTATTTTTGTACATCTGCGATTAAGACAAGAGTCTCTTGTGGAAGTAATTTATTTAGAATTTGCATTATATAAAACCTACATCTGGGCCCAGCGCAGTAGATCACACCTGTAATCCCAGCACTTTCGGAGGCTGAGGCAGGCAGATCACTTGAGGTCAGGAGTTCAAGGCCAGCCTGGCCAACAAAGTCAAACTCCATCTCTACTAAAAATACAGTGGTGGTGCACACCTGTAATCCCAGCTACTCTGGAAGCTGAAGCAGGAGAATTGCTTGAACCTGGGAGGTGGAGGTTGCAGTGAGCCACGACCACGTCACTGCACTCCAGCCTGGGTGACAAGGGCAAGACTCTTGTCTCATCAAAAACAAAAAAAACAAAACAAAACAAAAATCCAAAACCACCACCTGTCAGAAAATGAATTCTAGAAGTATCTGAACCCCAAAACTATTACAGGTAGCAAAAAAATGAAAAATAATTATTGTGCAACTATCCAAGTAACTTACCTGTCCAGGCATATCATAACCTGAGAGTACCATTACTGCCTGTCAATTTTAAATAGCTGGAAACACTGAACACATGATGTGCAAATAAAATAGCTGCAAAGTTCCTGGTACTCTCTGAAGACAGAGGCAACAGTATGAAAGCTGTCTGCGCTACTCTTTTATTCTCATTCCTTCCTGTATCTACAAGCCACTTCCAGACCCAAATGTTAGCATCTTGAATAAGAAGACTACATGGCCTTTCACTCTATAGCAAAATGCATCTCCTTGCTAATCTACTCTCGAAAATCTCCAGCCACATCAAGAGTTAAATGCAAAAGTAAATTAAACGAACTGCTGTAAGACTAAGAAGAGAAAAAAATCTGTTACCCGATCAGTAGAAAAGTAGTTACCTCTAAATTCATTCATAGTGGGGAGGGTGGGAGGGGAGAGGAAAAAAACAGAAAAGAGCTTCTGATTTAGTAAAGTAGAGAACTGGACAAGGGTTCTCACAGCTTGTTCATTTACAGAGAATATGCCAATGATGTGTTTGCCTTAGTACTTACAGTTCAGACTTGTGTCTTAAAGAATGTATCTTAAAATTACCACCAGTGATACTGGCTAGTACATTCAAAAGCAATGGTAGTATACATTGTTAAGTCATCACCAAAGATGAGAACAAAGATCTGGTTTCACATCTGAGAAGAAAACCCCAAGGGATTCCTCTCTTAATTCTTCGACTCAGATAAATTTAGAGGAAGATACAACAAATTGGCCTGAGTAAAGAAACAGCTGGAATTCTGACAGACTGAACAGTGTGATATGAGAAAGAAATGGTATATGATTTTGGTGTTTTTTAATGATGTAATATACACATTTTTTTTGTTTTCATTTTTTATAATTTTGTATAGCATACCTTACCTTAGGAGACGTAAACTCTAGAAGGGTAACCGAAAGGTAACTCCAAGTGAATTCTCAGCTTAACATTCTCAAATTAAGTCCTAAATGTTCCGTATCTGAGAACTTGGATGTATCCCCAAGTAAAGAATAAAGAGTACAAGAGACATTCTAGACTGAAACACGTTGAGGAAATGAAATGGTTTCTCCAAGTCAAATACTCCAATTTCACACTTGGAAATAATAACAATGTCATTAAAAGACAAGGATGAAGAAATCCCTGCTCTAGCTGTTGATATAAACAAAGCTAGACATCATGACTTTTACAAAATCAGATGGTTCCCCAGCAGGAAAGAGGGGTTTGTAAAATCTGCCTTACTGCTTTCATTATATGGTGCAACTAGGGTGTTAACCTTTAAAATGAGTATTTTTCAAAAATTGTACGGTTTCAAAGGAGGCTAATTCTGTATTATGGTAGGGATAGAGACATAAAGGGACATGATTTGGGGTTCTGATGTAAGATTCATGGGGTGCAAACTAAAATTTCTGACTTTCAAATGCTGAAGAACCATCCAAAGAACCGGCAAAGGTCAATACTGTCTTTGCCCACTGAGCAAATTTAAGAGAAGTGAAATAAATCCCCATAAGCATTTATTTTAAATATTACATCAAATGTCAATGATGGGCCATAATATGTAACAAAGTATTGCTGAACCATTTCACCTCCATTCCATTATATGATCCTCACAAACCACTGAGTTAAGATTAATCCCATCTTACAGAAAGGTAAAGTAAGGCCGAGAAGCAGCTAAATGATATGGCTGAATTCCCAAAAACTACTGTACTGAAACAGTTTGTTATTCATGGAATGGGATAAATACTTCTCTGTCTCCACTGAGTTCATTTACAGAGAATATGCCAATGATGTGTTTGCCTCAGTACTTACAGTTTAGGCTTGTGTCTTTAAAAATGTATCTTAAAATTACCAGTGTTACTGATTGGCTAGTACATTCTGAAGCAATGGTAGTATATATTGTTAAGTAATCACTGAAGATGAGAACAAAGATCTGGTTTCAAATTCTGGCTTATTCATTTAGTAGAAATACCAAATTGGAAATTGTGGCCATATAAATTCAAAATAGCTTAAGAAGCCAATTATGCCTAGAATTTGCTTTGCCCCAAAAGAGGGCTCAAGAAAACACCACCATCAGCTTCAATTTTCAGCTTTAGGTAAATCAGTTTTTCGTTTAACTTCCTCTTAGCCTTTTCCTTTTAACCCCTCAGTGGCATCACACCGTGGTCCCCTTTCACCTGACAGACAGAATCTGAGAACCATGCAGTTGGAGTATGATTTTTACATATCATGTGCATTCTCCAGATGTAGAAACTGATGCAAGAAATTGAAAAAAGGTGAGGGTATATAAGAAGTGAAGACAAAGAATTATCACAATTACACCTATCATATGTATTCATTTTTTTTTAAACCTACAGAAACTCAAAAGTGAGCAAAATGCAAAATAGATTCTTCATCTTTTTTTTATTCTCAAAATTAATAAAAACGAGAAAAAAACTAAATGGAGACTGGGTGAGCAAGTACAACTGAACTGATGTTAAGGTGTTAAAACGTGTGAGTCAATGTTTCCCTGGTTTAAGCAAATTTAAGAGAGTTCAGTGGCCCACAAAAACTCACTGATGCGAAGGTACCCAAAGTCTGACATACATGTGAACTTCATGCATTACTGCCTCTTTGCATAAGGGAAAATTGTTTTAAACTGAATATTAAAAATACAGAAAGGTAAAATGGATGTTTAAAGCACTACTGACCCCTAGAATTAAGAGTCCTCAGGCCGGGCGCAGTGGCTCAAGCCTGTAATCCCAGCACTTTGGGAGGCCGAGGCGGGTGGATCACGAGGTCGAGAGATCGAGACCATCCTGGTCAACATGGTGAAACCCCGTCTCTACTAAAAATACAAAAAATTAGCTGGGCATGGTGGCTCGTGCCTGTAATCCCAGCTACTCAGGAGGCTGAGGCAGGAGAATTGCCTGAACCCAGGAGGCGGAGGTTGCGGTGAGCCGAGATCGCGCCATTGCACTCCAGCCTGGGTAACAAGAGCGAAACTCCATCTCAAAAAAAAAAAAACAAAATAAAAAAAAAAAAAAAAAAAAAAAAAGAGTCCTCTAAGATTTAACTCCAGCTTAGATATTCAGCAAAACAATTCTTGGAGATATTTTTTATTTAATCAGGTATATAAATATCATGTAAAGGAAATATTACTTTGATGTGCCTTGTGCTACGCTAAGAACTATTTTTACATAATCACATTCAACCAATGGCATTTGATAAACTATAAAATTTTCAGCTCCTATCATGAGGTAAGTGCTTTTTCATCCCCATCATCAGATGAGAAAACTGAGGCTTAAAATATTATATAACTCCCCCAAGGTCACAGAGTTCCTAAGTAGCTAAACCAGAATTTGAAACTAGATCTTTTTCCCAACATGGGTAATTATTTAACAACTATACTATCACCCTTTAGAACATATCAGCTAATATGCCTGGTATAAGGTTTCTTGGCTCATGTTGACACTGGAAAGTAATGCAACTTAAAAAAACAACTTTGTTTTAAGAAGCTGTTTTGAAATTAAGAACATCTTTTGAGCTGGTAACATGAAGACATTATTTTTCACGTTACAGTAATAATTGTTACCTTATGAATGCAATGCACAAATGCTTTCTTGCTACTGAAGATCACATTTTCCTCAGAATTTCCAGTTTTTGTCTATCAGAATATAAAGGAAAATATTAGAATATTGTGAACACCAAAATTCTTTCATCTCCCACACATCTGAACTTATGAGATAAAGCCACACTGGTCTCTTCTTTTTTTTTTTAAACAGAATTTTGTCAAGAAATAACTCAAGGATTCCTTTCCAAATTGTATGCCAAAACAGAATCCATACAGGCCAAGAAAAAAAAAAAAAAAAGCCTGTGTTTGAGATTTAACATACATGGACTAACACAAGGGCAGGCGAAAAGTGGGCAGACAAAGAGACTCTTTCCTGGGTCACTAGCTTCTCTTGTTCCTTTTGCCAGAGGAGGGGAAATACCAGTATCAGTAACTAACAGAACAATACATAAATACCAAAGAAGGCACTGCTGGGGAGACGGATTGGTAACATACAGTATCATATACTATGATAAAGTAGGGCCCACTTTTACCCACCGTTTTGCTTTCCAAGGTCTCAGTTACTCATAGTCAACCAGGGTCTGTAAATATTAAATGGAAAATTCCATAAATTTTCAATTGCCCACCATTCTGAGCAGCGTGAGGACATTTCTCCCTGTCCTGCTCTGTCCTGCCCACGTGAGTCACTGCTTTTGTCCAGGCTCTCCATACTGTCTACACTGACTGCCCATTGGTCACTTAGTAGTGGCCGTATCGGTTACAGATCAACTGTGATTATATCCCAGAGCTTGTGTTCGAGGTACTCTTAATTTACCTAATAATGGCCTCAAAGTCCAAGAACGGTGATGCTGGCATATTGTTATAACTGTTTTATTCTTAATAAAATATATAATTGTTTTATTGTTTATAAATAATTGTTATATTGTTAGATTTTATGATTAGTTATTATTAATTTGTTTCTGTGCCTAACTTATAGATTAAATCTTATCGTAGGTATGTATGTATAGGAAGAAGCTAGCCCATATAGGGTTTGGTACTATCTGCAGTCTCACGCATTCACTGGGGGTCTTGGAATGTATCCCCCATGAATAAAGGGGAACTATTTACTACACGATACCATCAGAAAAAGGAAAGAGGGTCATGAATAGATTGGCAAAATATTCACATTTCGGCTAATTTCTGGTTTCAGAAGTTGTTTTCTTTCTTCAGATATTTGCTCTCTTGTCAAAATCAGCCATTCTTTCAGTCCTTCTGGAAGAAGACTCTGTCCTCATTACTGATCTTGGTGGTTTCTAGTTAATGATGAAAACTCTTCCTTTCACTGCCTCTCATTTCATTGATGCTCTATTTGTTTCTATATCTTCATGGTATCTGTGTGATGGTTGGGAGAGCAACTAGATAGAACAAGCAGACGAAGGCAGTATTTCCTAAGACTCCAGACGTGACCCTCTAAGACGGTTTTAGGTAGTACAGACATAGCAACAAGTGACACTGGGCTGCATACTTAGGAAGCTGTTCTCTTTCCAATTCCACTTAAACCCATTCAAATTATGTCAAGGACAAAGTTTCATGTGGGTGCTGGTCTAATGCCTAATACACGTTAAAGTCCATTTTAACAAAGACAGAACTTCTCCATCTCAGTATCTTAGGTAGAAATAGGCAACTTTAGACAGCAAGAATTTTAGACCAGAAGTTGGCAAATCACAGCCCACGGGCCAAACCCAGCCTGCTGCTGACTTCTATACAGCTCGTGAGCTAAGAATGAATTTTATGTTTTTAAATGGTTGGGAGAACAAATCTAAAGAAGAGGTAATATTTCATGACATAAAAGAATTACATGAATTAGCCGGGTGTTGTGGCACATGCCTGTAATCCCAGCTACTCAGGAGGCTGAGGCAGGAGAATCAACTTGATCTCGGGAGGCAGAGGTTGCCATGAGCCAAGATAGCACCACTGCACTCCAGCCTAGGTGACAAAGTGAGACTCCATCTCAAAAAAAGAGAAAATCAAATTACTGTTTCCTTAAACAGAGTTTTGTTGGGACACCACCATTCCCATTCATGTATGTATCACTTTTTGCTGATCTGGGCAATGTGGTGGAATTGAGTGGTTGCAACAAAGACCAGATGGCCTGTGAAGCCAAAAATATTTACTACCTGGCCTTTATAAAAACAGTTTATCCACTCCTATTTATGCCATAGTTCTGGTTTCATAGTATTTATTTTAGGTAACCATCTAGCTGTGGCAACTAAGACTATTTCTTTTAAGGAACAATGCAAAGCCCCCTTCTAGGTAGACTAATTTATATTCTAACAAGTGAGGAGATTGCAGGGGATACAGAAGCAAGTAGCGTATAAGTGGTATTTAGATCAACATTGTGGAAAATACAAGCAAAATCTCCAAGAATGCCTGAGCGTGGGGAAGTCTAAAGAATAATAAACCAAGAAAATGGGGGCGGGCAGGCCGGGAGGGGTTGGGATAGAAGACTAAAGACTATGTAAATAAGACATTCAGATGTAGCAATCTGTCTTCTAAGGTCAGAGTGGAGTCTGAAATGTGGACCCCTAGTGGACAGAGGTCAGGGAGACTACCCAAGAACATCAGGTTGGCCAGCCTCATCACGGGGAGCCGCAGGTTCTTATTTTACATCCACAATACCCTGACACACTGGCCAAGAATTCCTAGTCTGGCAACTGGGAAGGCAGTAGATCCAAAACAACCAACGTTGTGTAAGTCAGGTAAAACAACAGTGAAGGCCAAGAGGCTCAGCGTGAGCCTAGGCCAAGGGCTTCCCAGAAAATTGTATTGTATCCAGTATAGTTTAAGAACATTCCCTTTGCTTTCTTTTCCCTCTGATGGAAATGTTATTTCTAAAATGCATTGAGCATGAAACATTTTCAGCAACTTAGAATAAGTTCACGTTACCATCAACACACTTTACACTCTTCAATGTTTGATATGCACAATGTTTATTCTCTAACAATGAAGTTTCCTCCAGTTTGACTATACTCTTTTTAGACACTTTTTTTTTTTTTTTTTTTTTTTTTGCAAAACAATCTTATGGTATTGTGTTTGCCTCTCATTACTCCTACTGAATATGCATCTCTTCTGTGGCCTTTCAACTAAACAATTTTCCCCCAAGACAGAATTGTTTTTTGCTGGTTCCGCTAACAACAATTTCTGTTGTTGAGTCATAGACGCTATCGTAGTAGTGTTAAAATTCATCATCTTTTTCTTTCCATATGATTAATGTTTTTAAAACATGCTAGTAAAACTTAAAACGTACCATATCTGGAAAAAAAAGGGACTTGAAATATTGAATTTAAAACGTTGGAAATAAGACTAGTACAACTGAATGCCTTTTTCCACATCTGTACAACAATTGACCTGGTTGTCACTTTTTAGGTAAATTTCAATTACTTTTATCTATTGATTCAGAAACCTGAGACAAAAGGTTCTCCTTTTTTTTTTTTTTTTTTTTTTTTGAGACAGGGTCTTGCTGTGTCACCCAGGCTAGAATGCAGTGGCATGATGACAGCTCACTGCAGCCTCAACTTCCCTGGGCTCAAGTGAGCCTCCTACCTCAGCCTCCCAAATATCTGGAACTACAGGGACACACCAAAAATCCCAGCTAATTTTTCTGTTTTTTGTAGAAATGGGGGGTCTCTATGTTGCCTAAGCTGGTCTCAACTCCTGGGCTCAAGCAATCTGCCCAGCTCAGTCTCTCAAAGTTCAGGAATTACAAGCATGAGCCATCATGCCCAGCCCCCTATTTTTTTTAACCACCAAGAAATTCTTTTAGTAAATTCTAAGGACTTCCACCAACGTGGATACTAAGTTTCAGAAGATTCTACCAATACTTATTTGTTAAGTATTAATTCATAGGGAACATCTACCAAATTGCCAACAGACCTCACAGATTAAAATATTCATGACCAAAAGCCGAGGAAATTAACCTTTGATTAACCCAAAAGTCTTACGCAAAGGAGTGAATTAACATTAGCCTTTAAAAATATGAAAACAGGCCCACCAGTTCATGCCTGTAAACCAAATACTTCAGGAGGCCTAGGCAGGTGAACCACTTGAATATAAGGCTTCAAGACCAGCCTGAGCAACATGGCGAGGCCCCGTCTCTACAAAAATACAAAATATTTTGGTTGGACACGGTGGTGCACACTTATAGTCCCAGCTACTTGGGAAGCTGAAGTGGGAGGACTGCTTGAGCCCAGGAGGTGGAGGCAGCAGTGAGCTATGAGGGCGCCCCGCACCCCAACATGAGTGACAGAGACCTGACTCCACAACAAGACAAAAGGGGAAAAAAAAACAGGTCAATGAAATGACCATTTAAGGTGGTGTCCCCAACATCTTTTTCTCTAAACCACTTCCAAATGGAACCCAGTGACATATGGGAAGTCATGGGATTTTGCAGAAGTTGATTCCACCCCAGCACCAGTGGTGGAAACATATAGCCTGAAAGTGCCAACTAATATATTCCATCTCCCTGGCCACAGGGAGGGTGGTATGTGTCAGAAACAAGTCCAACTAAAGTTTCAAGAATTCTTCTGAAAATCTTAAGATAATGTTCCCTTTTCCACTCTCCTGCTTCACATGTTCAAGGACATCTACAGCTTGACAGTTGCTAGGAATCCTCTTAAGACTGCAAATAGGGTCACTAAGAAGACAAGCCAATACCATGAAAGGCAGAGCAGAGAGAGAGCTGGATCAAGTCTCTCCTGCAGCCTACCTACTAAGGACTTGCTAGTTACACTCTTGAAGTCTGCCTTTACTGGACCTTCTGCTGCTCACAACCAAACTCACCCTAACTTAAATACTGAAAAACACCAGGATAACATCTCCTAATCCTTTTACGGCATCTCCTGGGATTTGGGGATCCTAGGCATGAGGAACCACTGCTCTGATGAAAAACACATCTTATACATTTAGGTGTGGGTATAAGAACTTGAAAAATAACCAGTAAGGGTGCATTTCAAGCTTGGTAGATGTTTTTCAGAGTTTTTGTAACCCCGAGTCAGGAATGTCACTGTGAAAACTATGAAAGATAACACCATCAGGAAATTGCCTGATGTTCCTCATCTAATTATGAGGTACCCATGCTGGCTGACATTATTATGGTAAACTGACATGAGAAGAGGGACCAGCTCCAGGTGGCTCTCTAACAGTAAATCCTTTCCGCTAGCTCTGTATCAAACAGCACCACATTACCCTTTCACTGGCACCCTTAATTTCTAGGGGAAGGAGAAGAATTCATAATCAGAGAAGACTCGATTAAAGAATGAGAGATAAGAGTTAAACTTTACAACGAAGACTGGATGACCAATGACACAAATAAAATGCTGTTAGGCTGAGATTTTGGTTTTTGGCCCTAAGATTTAGGGTAGACCTTGTTGGTCTAGTATTAGAAAATAAATATCAATAAGAAAATGTCGGTATTTAGGGCATACACTTTGAATCAACCTATTTGATTAAAGGGAAATAAATGAAAAGAATAGAGTGTGGTAGGTCCCGTCAAAATAGGAAAAACCCTAACATTTTTTTTCTAAGCAAAGTAGCTTCAATTTTTGCTATATTTATGGGAGAGTAGAAGGAGAAAGGCCGGTGTCTGTTCACATGTACTTAACTGAAAAGATGATCATTTTACTCGTCTGTTCATCCCTGACACATTGCATGAAACATGGAAGATGAGGCCCCCTTTATCCTGGTCTGGAAGGAAACGGTGAGACAGAAAGAGAAAACTGCTGTTTTTAAGAAACATGAGTTGGTAACAGAAATCAGAAGCATGAGAGGCAAGGAGACAGATAAAAGAGGGTACATCAGGCAATCTGGAGGTCATGAGGTATAGAGAAAGCTCTTCAGGGACAACTACGTATGTGCAATCACACAAGGCTGGCCGAGCGTGGTGGCTCACACCTGTAATCCTAGCATTTTAGGAGGCTGAGGCGGGTGATCACCTGAGACAGGAGTTGCAGACCAGCCTGGCCAACATGGTATAACCCTGTCTTTACTAAAAATACAAAAAAAAAAAAATTATCCAGGCACGATAATGTGTGCTAGCTGTCTGGGAGGCTGAGGCAGGAGAATCGCTTGAACCCCGGAGGCAGAGGTTGCAGTGAGTCGAGACTGCAACAGAGCCAGACTCTATCTCAGGAGAAAACATCAACAACAACAAAAAAGACCAAGGCTGTTAAACTCCTAATTCCGAATTTCTCTGATGCAAACTTACTCCAACTCCCTAAACACCACGGTCTATGTGAGATGTGCAGAAGGAAACTATGGAAAGAAGCTAATTTCTCTAACTCTGAGAGAAGAGAGAAAAGCAATGGAAAGGAGGAACACCAAGAGTTCTCTAACAAAAATCAACCATGAAAACAAAGCCTCCAGAAATGCTCATTGGAATTCCCTGGGGTATAAGATAAAAGTTCAAGACAATTTTATTAGAATCTCAAGTCAGAGTGACCTCAGTTGATAAATGACTTAAAGCATTATGACAAAGCTCTCAGTAATGTGGCCATTTGGAGGCTCTCAGAAGAAACTCGAATGATATTCTGAGTTGACACTGGTATGAGGAGCTGCAGCATTTTGTCACATATATTTTCCTAAAACGATGATCACCAACTGTAAAGCATTCAGGTGAATTTTACATCGCTGGCAGGCTGAGTGGTGGAGTGGGCGGCACTAAAGCTTTTTAATTTTAAGGTGTTCCAAATAACTCTCACCACTTAGGAAATGGCCATGTAAGGAATTGAGAAGTAGAACCTTCAGGCTACTAGCATAGGAAGGCAATTTTTGTCAGGGTGACAATTTTCTAGAACCCTAAAAGGAAATCACTTAGTGGTATCTTGAAAAGAAAAAGAAACACGCACTCTCTCAGCTCTTCAGTCAACGACGCAAAACAGACTTGAACAATTATACAGCATTCTTTGGCTGTACGAAAAATAAAAACAGAACACAGCACAACATCAGTGACCCTGAAGTGTGCCCAGTTAACCTTCTTAGTAATTAAGAAGGGGCACGGGAAAGCAAAGTTAAAAAAAAAAAATCTTAACTGCAATCCTTCATTGGCGAAAGCAATGAGCTTCTCATATGCATTTCAGCAGATGAATGAATTTGCAAAGGAGAGACATACCAACCCAAATAAAAAGTTAACACATTTACTGACCACACTCTTAACTCTTATTTCACAATGTAATGGTAATCTTGCTGAATTCTTTAAAACTCTATTATAAATCACTTAACATTTACTAGAGCATTTAAAGTTGCCAGGCTTCTGTGGAGGAATGCATTTTGAAGGGTATAAAAATCTGCATGTTGGCCTGAACCGCATGTAACAAAGTAAACCCCATTTTCTCTCTACTGCTTTCAGACTGCAGCAGCATGGAGCAGAACCCGCCCCAATCAGCTGCTTTTGGGAGAGACTGACGCCTACCCTACTCTTCCTCTCCCCACTTGCTGAGGTGGGAAAGGCTCCCAAGAATACATATGTGAGCATAAGAGAACAGCGCATGCTCATGAATAAGATACATATACAAACACACACAGTAATACATATGAATGTATATAGGAATACATATATAAATATGTACATGAATATGTATACAAACATGAATATGTATAGGTATGTGTCTGAAGCATGGCCTACAAATCTGTCATCTTCAATGTGCAGAAAGATTTTTCTTTATTTCACAAGACTGATTTATATCCTGGTCTCCTTCTCCAGCCACTTTCTTTTCACCACCCCCCACCCCGCCTCTCTAAATATACCAGTCTTGCTCTCTCTGCTGGCTTCTGTGGCTTCAAATCCAAATCTCCAGCCCTGACTCTCTTCCTAACCTCTAGTTCGATATGTATTTCATCATCTTCCAGAAAGACTCTGCCTGAAATTAACGTCTAAACCTCAAGCAACATCCAAGCCTCAGCTTATCCCTTCCTAGCCTGCCCTCTCTCCTCTTCTGTTAGCAAGGGCTAAGAATATCAACCCCACTCTCCCAATCATCTGTCTTTCACCCCAAGTCCCGCCCAAAAAAACATTAAGGATTTTGGGACATCTCCATCACCGCCTTTCCAGTCTCTTCAAACACCCTACTGAAGACCCTAACTGCTGCTCTTCAGAACATCACAAACTCCTCCTATCTGGGCTCCTTGCTATATTGCTTTAAAATATGACAGATGAATGATCCCAGAGCACAGTTCTGACCAGAGACTCCTCTGCTCAAAAATCCCTGGTTGTGCCTACTGGCAGTAGAGTCAGTCTCAAAAGGCTGATTCTTAAGTCACAGTGTCTAATTTGAAATCTTGGCTCCACCTGACTGCTGTGTGCCCAGGGTAAGAGCACACGACCTTTCCAAGATTCTGTCTTCTCACCTCTACTATCTATGGATAATCACAGAATGACTTTCCCTGGATGCTTATTAGGAATAAAATAATACAATGAATTGTCAACCACTAAGCTTGGTGCCCTGCCCATAGCAAATGTTATCTGCCATTAGTATTTATAATTAATACTAATTAAGGTTACTGAATGTGTTACTTCTTAACCTGAATTTGAGGTCCTTCATGGTCTTAGGTCAGCTACCTTTCCAACTTCTTAATATTTTCTCTTTTCTCCTCTATGAGCTCTGTGTACCAACCAAAGGAATTGTTCATTGTCCTGAGTACCAAGATTCTGAGTCTGCTGCTTATTCACTCTGCTGCCATGGGCCAGAAATCCTATAACCCAAATATCTAATGTTATATTTTCAGCAAGCTCCAGCTGAAATTCTTCATGAGGGTAACAAAATATCTTATATCTCTTGACGCTTTATTCCTCAGGACAGAATTGGAGTATGAACTTTTGCTTTCTCAAAGTTGCCTACATAAACATCAGAATAGCGCAGGAGGTACCAGAATCAAATGCTGGTCTCATGCACACAATCGGGCATAGTGCATCTCTCTGAACACCAAAGTCAAAAACTAGGTTAGTAACTTTATCACCTTGAAGTCTTCTGCCATTAGTTAGTAAATATATCCCCTTTCTGAGTTAATATTGGTTAACTCAATATTGTATTGCTATAATTTGAATAATTAAGGATTTTATATCTAAGACATCTCAAATTGTATTTCTTTCCTTTTCTCATTCTAAGTAAGGATTTTAGATGTTTTAATGAGCCATCATAACAAGTTTTAGCTATTAGTGAAACTACTTCATACCTAAATGACTTAATACTGTCTGTAATCTGTCTCTGATTTCATTGTTTTTTTCCATAAAAATGTATCAACTTCTTGCTGTGCAGTATGAAGGAACATATAACAATTCTTAAGAGTGATACATGCATCTGTGATGATTACACATTATAAACCCAATAACCACACCCATGTGTCATCTCCAAATGCTATTTATTAAGGACCCATATGTTCATGTGGCATGACAAAAAAACAAAGTCGTTGTTCAATCCAGCTTCTATTTATTTCAACGTCTAATGCTCTTAAGAGAATGGGTGGTTCTCTGTTACTGAAAAAAAGTTTGTAACTGTCAAAACAAGAAACTGACTTGGTTATAGTCAGAGGCTTATGATGCCAATACCAAACCAAGGCCAGAACATATAATAAAAAGAAAAGTTCTGTCAATTTTTCCCGAAAGTCTGTTTCTATGCATTACCCATATATCCAGCCAATTCAAAAGGGATGAAAAGTAAAAATTCTCTGCTGTAATATAGCCAATGCAGCCAGTGGATTTCCTTTTCTAACTTTATTTTTTTAATGTCCTGTAGACTCATCGTAAATCATTTCCAATCTAATTCTCTGGCTTCCCAATTTTAACTGTCGGCCTTATTTAAAGAATGGCCTCTATATTTAACAGATTCCATATCCATTCTGAGAGCTAGTAAGCTAAAAAAGATGTTCTAAATGCATCATTCAACTGCGTGACTTTTTAAGCAGCTTAAATGTTAAACGGCCCAATTGTCTTACCTAGCAGTGATTTGAAAACTATATAGATGGCTTTCTACTAATAAAGAAAATTATAGTTTAGCGCACGTTCTGAATCTTGTCCTAGATTTCAGGTGAAATGTTTTCATAGCCGTGTATCCTCTAAATCCACCCGAAGTGCATGACTTCATCAACAACAGAAAACATAAGAATTCAAAATTAACACAAGTACACATGTTCCTTTTATCTGAAGATACACACTGCAACACCGTTTTTTTTTTTTCTTTTTTTAACCTGTTGACTATTATGGCTTTTATTAAAATGAAAAATTAAATGAAGTTTCCTAAAGCACAAGGTAACACTTAGTTGCTTTCAAGGGTGCTCAAGGGAGAAAAAGGGAAGAAGAAAAAACTGTAGTGGCAGTTACAACAAATTAACAACATATAGTAAAAATGCCATAAACATGCGGTGTACATAATAAATCTAATCAAGTCTACAAGGCGGGCAGATAAAAATGATTAACTGCCACCATCCTTGAAAAGAAAAGAAAAATTTGGTCCCTAGTTATCCATCACAGCTAATGTTCTGACCCTAAATCTAACATGTATAGCGAATGGTCTTTACAGTGACACACTGTACCAAAGAGAATGGCCTTTTCACTTCCTATTTTATTTTCTGAGAAATCAAGATAACAAAGATGTCAGAGCTACTTTTTAACTAAAGGTGTGGCTTTGGGGGGATGTTAACAAAGGTTCTCAGAATCTTTATCTCTATCAATAGAAATTTTTTAAATCACCAAAAAAAAAAAAAAATTACTGTTTGTATATTGATAGGACAAAAATATTACCTATCTTGAGGCAACATTCCATCACTTTTTATTGGCTGACTACATTCATTTCCTGATTCTGAAGTGGTGTAAATGCAGCGAGGCCTCCAATCAATTAGGACTCCATATGCTCAATGTGTAAGCCGGGGGAGGAGCGTGTTATAAATTTTACCTAAAGGAAATTGTAGGAAAACTGAGGCTTTCCTATTAGGGAGTTTCTGTGGCTCACAGAGGCCTGGATCACACCTTCCTGAACGACACATGGGTTCCTCTTGGCACAGGATCATCTTGACAGGTATCAGGTTTATGACTGATTTGCTCTTATAACTGCTGTGGCAATAAGGGTTACCTGAAGTGCGGATGAACACAGCGACATGTACAAAACAAATATAATGAAATAAAATCAGGTGGAAAAAACCCGAAGTGGTTCAAATGAACAAACTCCTACTTGCTCCTCAAAGAAAAAACAAAGAGCTTTCAGAAACATCTCCTCTGAGAGACGTAAGACAATATGAGTAAATTACAACAATTAAAAACCATTAAAGATAGAATAATTGAGAATACCTGTTTAGGTAACAATGACTTTCTTGAATGCTCATATCAGAGGGTCTATTTTTAATCACTCTTTTTGCAAAAACTTGTATAATTCAACAATAATTGTGGATTTTTAATTTTTATACATCCACAAGAGCATAAAGTGAAAACCATAAATTATACTGACTCCAGCTGTTAAATGTTGGCATTTTGTCTTTAAAAAAAAAAAAAAGTTCAAAAATCTGTTTCCTTAAACCAAGGAAATGTGGGAAAAGGCCATCCTGCCAGTGGAAACCTTCAGCAGCAGAAAGCTCGGGCTGCGGTTTCTTGCCGAGGCAGCAAACTCCACTGAAAGAGAAGTCACTGCCAACTCAAATACTGTTTGCTTTCACACCCAAGAACAAACTGTGTGCATGGCGAAGGCATGGAAGGGCTCGGAGCAGCTGGAGAGGACAGCAGAAAGGTAACAGTAGTGTCAGAGCTACTGTAAACTGGTTCTCGCTTTTCTATCAGCAATTTCGCATCCAGGAAAACAATGCGATGCCTTCACCTTGCATCCAGCAGCCCTAAGTCAGGACCTGCTGTAACTCCAAACCTCCACTTTCCAAGCCAACAAGCCAAGGGACTTTTCAGAAAAAGAAAAAAGAAAAAAAAAAATCACCCAGACGAAAGAAACACATACTTCAACAGTGGGGTTCTAAGGCCCGACGAGGTTCAGGCTGAAATGAAGTCATGAGGAATTTCCATATCTCAATGCGACAAGCAACCCACCTTCTCTGTAAGCAGGAAATGCAAAGGAAGTGTTCACTGCAACTTTGTAAACCAAAGGCAGAAAGCACCGCCAAACCAAATATCCCTACTGCAAGGCTCCTGCTTAAAAGGTCCTGCAAGGTATAGCTGTGCCTCACGGATAGGCATCAGTAAGGGGTGTGTGTGTGTGTGTGTGTGTGTCTGTGTCTGTGTCTGTGTCTGTCTGTCTGGTGGGTGGCAGTCAAGAATTCTATAGGAAGAGAAAAACAATCCAAGTCTCCAAAAAGCAAAAGGTTTATTCCATGGTAAGATTCTCTTCCAGTTTCAAGTAAACAAAGGCCAACTTCTTATAGGCATGGCACCATTTAAGTCGCAAGTTAAAAATGGTTAAATAAGAAATATTTAAAAAAAAAATTTGTGCATGCTGCTTTGAAAGAAATAGTTCAAATTCTTGTGCAGTGCCATGTGGGCAGGAAGAGAAGAGCCCCCCGCCTGCCCATGTGAGACAAGCCTTATATTATCAAATCCCGACTCCCCATGCCTGGCCTGCTGCAAATCCAGAATCAAACACTGTTAATTATTTGCAGGAAAAATCCTTTTCAAAGTAAGAAATCAAATTGTTTGTTTAAAAACTCCTACTCCATCTAAGTTCCCCCTCCCCCTGAACATCATTGCTTCAAACAGCTCACATAAATGTCATGGCCTCCAAACACCTATACGAAGGAAATGGTGAATCCACATGAATGGAAGATCTAAGCATTCTTCACTTGTAATAATAATGTTTACCTAAAGCCAAAGTATCACATATTTCCAATTCTAGACTGGACCTTGTCAGGTTTCAATATTAAGAGTCAACTTTATCAACTTCCTCCAGTTTAAATCTAGAAACCTTTTTCTTATTGTCTTAACCATCTATGCCTACTGCCCCTACAAAAAGTTTCATGGTTTAGACACAGGTTGAAAAATCTGCCTAACTAAATAAACAAAGACTGCCTTTCTTTCCAAATAAAAAGGAGTTTCAGAATCTGTCTACTGTTCCCCCAAGACACAATCACATAGTGAATTCTCCCACCTCCAAAATGATTGATGTGATGTCTTTCCTTTCTTTCATCACTCCCTACCTTGTCTGGTCGCTGGTGAAAACCAGGAAGCCACAGACACACACTTCGGTCTTTTGCTTGTGCAGGCCTTAATTCTCCAATGCCAGGTTGCTGCCAACGTCCTTGCAGCCAATGGTAAACAGGCCACAAGGTTCAAGTTAACTGCGGAGCGTTACTACACTGAACATCTGGTCATGAATGAACGGATTGCCCACTAACTCTCCGCATTGGGCAGCTGATGAAAAATTCAACATTTTCCTTGTTGGCACAGTTGTTTTGGAGAATTCTCTAGAGCTTCCTGAATTATATTAAGAAAATTTCACTGCAGCAATCTCTATCTGTGAGAACAGCTGGTGTTGAAAGGGATCTGCTGCTCTCTCTCTGTGCTGGGGGACCTCATGTTGGATCAGGACACTTTTACTACATTTGTCCTTGAAAACTTAGCCTTCATTCAGGGGTACTGGGGAGAGCAGGAAAGACAGCTCACGATGCTGGATTCTGCACAGACGAACATCTTCAGAGTGGAAAATCTATTACTCAGTTAAGAAGGCATTAAGATCAAAACAGTTCATTAGAAACAGACCTGTCTCCGAATTTTCTTTAGAAAACTTATCTAATCAAAATTATTGTTGGGTTATGAAATCAGATTGGTCCTGTCAGCATGGCACATTTCCTAAAGATTTTCAATAGGAAATAATGGTCCTTTATAAAACTCAACTAGATGCAATGTGTCCAAACATTACTTTTTCGCCACATAACTGATTTTAAACTCAGCAAAGTGTTTTATTAAACCTAAGGGTGACACAATTAGAGCAAATCCAATGTAATATGTTATATCACACTCAGCACTGGAAGAGGTCACAGCGACAGAGGTGTCCAAGGCTTAAGAAAAGAAACTCCCTAAAAATATAACAGAAGTGTCTAAAGAAATTAACTTGTTAATGGATATACGTGATATATTATTATTCTTTTTGTTTAAAAAAAAGGAAGTGGTAAACTTAAGTCAAGCTAAATTTAGGCTATTATCTATGCAGCATAAATTTCACTTCTGTGTATAAATGCTAACTTGCATATTTCTCCATGGTAACTAAACTATGATTAAAACAACAGTGAAACCAGCCTTTAAAGCCACCTGTTTAACTAGGAACAACCTAATTTACAAAAATACTTAAACTTTGGAAATTTCATGGGCATCTATATCATGCTTTTCCCAGTAGAGAGCTCACTTTTCCATGAACATATAATTGCAATGCATTTGGCCTAGGTCACAATCATTCTTTTTTTAACTAGTGTAGTTTTTTTTTTTCATGTATTGTTCATGCTAACATAAGTGGTATTTAAGATTATAAAGAACAAGACTCTAATAACTCTTTCCAAGAAGGAAGTTATTTTACCATTTGGAAGGGATTAATTTACCTAGAAAGTATCTTCACATTTTACAAAAAGAACAAACGAAAAAAGTGAGAAAATTCCAAACTGAAATGACTCTTTGAGATGGCAAGCCACATTCAAAGTAGTTTTTTTATTAAGATAGCCTGGTAATTTACTAATGAAGAAATGGGCTCTTTTATTGGTGAAATTAAAGAAATAATTATAATATGCCTGAGAATAGTAAAAATGTAGGTATAAGCAATATTTTCTTATTTAATTATAAAACATAAAAGTAGATTTGAATGTGAATCATTTTGAAACCTTAGAATTAGGTTTAGAATTTAAATACTGAAAACCCCATGAAGTTGAAGCATAATCATAATAGGTCAGGTTTGGTGTGAAAATCATGACTCATATTCATGACACATATTCAGAAATGCCTCATACTAAAACTTTATTATAATCAAAAACTGATCGTCAGGTTTTTTCTTTTTTCTTTTCTTTTCTTTTTTTTTTTTTTTTTTTTGTCTCCTGGTCTTTACATGATGTAATGTCTAAGGCCACATTTCACATTGTTAAGTATTGATGACTGTGGAAGACTGATAATAAAAAAAAAAAAAAAAACCTCATAAAATGTCACAATTTATAATTTTATGTATACTTGCTTCTCTAATATCACATACATTTACGCAGTGGATGCTAATTAGGTAACAATGGTATTACTATAATGTCTATAAAACCTGTCTTTAAAACCAAATTCTGTTAAAAATAGTCTCTTCCAGCTGACATAGCCCATTTCCAGGGTCATATTTAAAATAATTAGTGCTACTGCTAGTAAATGTTCTAATAAAACTCAAAAACGATTTCTAAGCAGAATGCAAAATTCTCTAAAACTTAACAGGAAAGTCTTCCAGTGATCTGAGATGATCTTTCGAAAGGCTGTCTCTGAGATCAAGAAGTTTTAACATTTTGAAGTTTCGGTTCTCTAGGGCCACTGACATGGCTCCTAAGAACTACTCTTGGAGAACTAAACCTATGGTCTCTCTTATCCCATCTGATTCTTTTTCATTTTTTAAATTTTTTTGTAGAGATGGGCTCTTGCTATGTTGCCCAGGCTGGTCTTGAACTCCCAGACTCAAGTGATCCTCCAGCCTCAGGTTCCCAAAGTGCCGGAGCCACTGCAGGAGCCATTGTTACAGGCAGAAGCCACTGCGCCTAGCCCCATATTCTTCTTTGACACACACAAATGTCTGCGGGCCAGAGCAAGAGCTTCTGAGAAGCAGATGGAAACAAAAGCCTACTATGCCTACATCAACGATGTCCACAAAAGAGCCCCAATTTCCAGAAGAGTTACCAGCTCCCAACATGCAGAATGTAAATTGTTCATATGCACCAGCCCAACGCCAAGGCAATCAGCAATTATTTTAAGAAGTCCAGGATTTTTGTTTTCTAAGAACAATGATGAGTCCTCTTTAGAGACAGGTTTTTAAAACCAACAGAAAACTCTCCTTTTTAAGCCTCCCTATATTTCAAATCCAGTTCAGCAATGGAGTAAGAAATCTAGAATAAAGAATTTCATAGGCAATGGTCATTTGTTCTTTACTCACATCCCAGACCTTAGAAAAGAAGGTCAAACAGGTTATCTGTCTGAAGTGCCTAGGAACCTATGAGGGAAGAAGGTAACTATACCCACCATCAATCTGTCTGCTAGCTTTCTCCCAGCAAGATATAAAGTCTCTTCAATGGATACAAAGATGCATTTCTGTCATTTAAAAAAAGGCATTTTTAATAGATAAGGGATCAAATGGAAGGATCATCAGTAATAGCAACTTTGTATTTTGTATATCATTTTGCATTTGTCAGGTAGCTGCCATTTCATCATTATACCAAACTTATGTCAAAGGTAGTATCAGTCTTCCACATGAAATGACTCTGAAGAAACTAAATGACTCATCCCAAAAGGGCTGGGATTTCTTTGGGGACTCCAATCCCAGTGTTCCTTTCAGCATTATGCCTCTTAATTAAAAAACTGAACTGGAGGCTGGGTGCGGTGGCTCATGCCTGTAATCCCAGCACTTTGGGAAGCTGAGGCAGCAGAATCACCTGAGGTCAGGAGTTTGAAACCAGCCTGACCAACATGAAGAAATCCTGTCTCTGCTCAAAATGGAAAATTAGCCGGGTGTGCGTGGTGGCGCATACCTGTAATCCCAGCTACTTGGGAGGCTGAGGCTGGAGAATCGCTTGAACCTAAGAGGCAGGGGTTGCAGTGAACTGAGAACCCGCCATTGCACTCCAGCCTAGGCAACGAGAACAAAACTGTCTCAAAAAAAAAAAAAAAAAAAAAAAAAAAGAGAGAAAGAAAGAAAGAAAGAATTAAACTATATAATCCAGGCAAAACCATCTACTTCCCCCTAGTTAATATCTGCAGACTGTTTAACTGATTCTACTATTTGATTCATGACTGAACAGACACCTAGTTCCCTTTTAGCATTAAAATAACAGGTAGAACAATAAAGCCCAGTGTCTTATGACCCTGGCTTTCAAAGTCTATAAAATCAGGCCCCAGCTAATTCTGCTGCCTTGAGTCTTTCTGCTCTCCGTCTTGTATACCTTTTTTCTGTTTCTCAAACCCACCCAGTTCGTGCTACACCAGGGTCTGAACACTGGTTGTTCCCTAACTCTGAAATGCTTTTCCCTCCAAGCTGCTCCTGGCTGCCTCCCTCTTGCCATTCAGACCTCAGCTCAAAATCACCTCCTCTTGAGAAGCCATACCTGGCTACCTCATCTAAACTGGCCCAGGGGCACTCCTTACTCCATCATTCTGTTTTGTTTTGTGCACAGCACTTTCCTCTGATACTGTTCTTTGCCGTTTGTTTAGTATCTGTCCCCTACTAGAATACCAGCAACACAACAGCAAGGTTCTTGGCAGTCTTGTTAACAGTTAAATCCCCAGTACTTACAACACTGCCTGGCACACAAAAAGTCTTCAATAAATAATTGCTAAATGAATGAATGAATCATATCCCACATCATATCAGTCTCCAATAATATATTCGCCTCTTTATAATGCAGAGTCCTTTGATATGGTCAATGTTGCGCAAATTTCCTGTAATGAATGGTGGGGGGAGTTGGGTATGAATGACTTGGCCACGTTAAAATGTATTCTAAATGCTCTGCAGAAAAAAAGACTGGTTTCTTTAATGATATACGGAGTAAGAGGCATCTTTGAAACCATCGGGAAACAGAGGTGGGTTACAAAAATGCAGAGTTTAGTTACACAAATCCTTTCTATATTAATTAATCATCTAACATGAAAGAGGAGGCTTAAAGAAGGAGCAGCTACGGCTTCTTTCAGGAGGAGGGAGAGGGCAGAGCTGAGGCAAGGCTTAGAGTTCAGTCTGTCTTGAACTCCGGCTACCAGACTGCACAGAACCTTGAGTGCTGGAACAGTCGAGCATCAACGCAGGGCAAGAATCCTGAAACCTCTGGAGTAGCCACAAAGAGCAGGAAGCTCAGTAAGTGTCAGATGTAACCAGAAATGTGGCACACAATGATTGCAACCATACCTAGCAGAAATGGAATGCTCCACCCTAAGACCTGCACCTGGGACATTAGTTTAATCAACTGAAATCTAGGAAGCAGATACACGATTATCGTGCCCATTTTGTAAATGAGGAAACTGGGCTTGGAAAGTTTAAGTAACTGACCCAGTTGCAGAGCCAGGATTTGACCCAGGAACTCTGAGTCAAAGCCAAGCTCTTAACCCACAGGCTCATGTCCCAAGAGAACAAGCTTCCTACCAAGCATTGCATAAAGACTCCTAAAGGAGCCATGGTTAGCTAAGATCAGGCCGAAAGCAACCTACCTTCAAGAAACACACATTCCAGTTAAGACTGACTATATCATTTATGGGGCCCATGGAATAATGAACATTTGGGACCCCTTGTTCAAAATTTTAAAAAATGTTTAAGAAGACAGCAATAGCAGAGTAGAGCGTGGGCCCCTTCCAAGTGTTAGGTCTTGTGAGATTGGGCATGTCTCACACCCAGGAATTCAGCCCTGGTTCTAGGTGTTTCATTTCTTCGAAACTTGACTCCCTGTACTTCAACTGTACTCATCTCTGTCTAAGGTTCAATGTATGAGTCGTAAGGAACATATATATTTAAACGGAACCAAGAGAGTCCAGGAGGGGTTGGAAGCACATATACCTTTCCCACTTTATATTTTAAATTGTCTAAGCCATCAAGTGGCAGTCCCTGGAATTGCATGAATAGAGCTTAGGAAGCAAAAAACCCATTTGGAAGGAACCAGATCAAACTGGATTCGAAGGTTCCAAACTTTAAGAGTGTTGCAAAAGAGCCATCTAAATGGCTCCATAGATTACGTGGACAAGCATTTATAATTTGAGAACATTTTATCTGGATAGATTTTGCTAGGATTTTCCAAGTGATATCCTGAATGTAGGCACTGCTGCCTGTGGTTCTTTGGATTGTTCGACACATACTTTCCGAATGTACATTATGTGCCAGGCAATGTGATAGGCCTTGAGGACGTAGTTTTTGCCTCTGTGGAAGCTACAGGGAAATAAATGTCAAACTGATAATGTTACAAATAGACATATAATCATCAAGTTTGGTCAAGTCTACAAGAGCTATCAAGTCTGTAGCACTGTGGGAGAACACAGCAGGAGGACCCCCGTATTTTCAGCTGAGAGGACAAGGAAGGAAACCCCCCAGGCAAAGCTCTCAACTGATTTCACAGAGTTAATCTAAAAACCTTCGATGTCTTCAACTTACACTATGTAGAATAATTTCTCCATCTAGACCGGAAGAGACAGGAAAGTTTCTATGTCTAATATAATTCCAGGTTCCAAGCTGTACAGACAGACCCCCAATCCTACGGTTTAACTGTTCCCCATGTCACATTTTACCGGGATGCAAGGGAAGGAGGGAGAAGGTAGAGAGAGGAAAAGAGGGAAGAAGCAGAGCGAGGAGGGAAAGAGAGAAGAGGAGAGGAAGGAAGGAAAACCAGAAAGGTCACGACCTCTGTCCACAATGTAGCTTTTAAGATAGAACCATTTTCCTTTTTTACCCTCTTCCAAAAGCTGGAAAACACTCTTCGTACCACTCGTAGCTTCTATCACTCCAGCGTCTTAACATTATTTTAACAGAGCTTTGTGTGTGCAAATAATGCTAAAGCAGAAATTGTGCCTCTTTCCTTAGAAGCATCTAATCTAATCTGATTGTATATAATGTCAAGTCAATGTGTGCAATATGTATGTCAACAGTGCTTAAGTAATATCTTGTCTCTACTTGCTTCTGATTTCTTTGAATTCTCATATTAACCACTCTCATTTTTTTAAAAAAAAAAAAAAAAACAGTGCTGGGATTTTCCCTCTTTCAAACTTGACAGAAACGTTAAGATATTTCAGTTCTTGCTATGAAGCATCAGGCACGCCGAAAACATCGCCAGCCCTTCGGTCTCATTAGCTTCCTTTAAACACCTACTTTGCTGGTATAAGCTAATGTGAACCCTTTTTGCCCTGTTTAAATTCCAACATAAAATTTGTACACAACAATAAAACATGTGGCTCATTTGTCACGCTTCCATGAGCAACCATGTCACTCACACACGAACCACAGGCTGGGTGGGCAGAGTGATTTTGCTCCCATTTCCCATCACTCAATTGTGCCTTCTGTAGAAAAGCTTTTAACAACCACATCTGGCCTTTAATAAATCACTGCACTTTGTCTTCCTGCCAAAACTCCTCCTTTATCTAACTTACATCTTCATGATGAGATAGGAAATCACGCATTATGGTGGTGACAAACAATTGTAATTATGTCATTAGTAGCCATTTAGTCTACAAAGGTGCTCAAAAAAGGAAATACAATACAAAATAAGAAATACAGGATAAGACATTGATCACAGTTCTAATCCGCTTTTACTTCGTGAGTGTAAAAAGCTGGCATAATTCGTGGGCACAGCAGGCAGTAATGGCACACCACTTTATGAACTATACAGCTATTTTATTCCCCTATCTACTTAAAAATAAAAAAGCATTTAATAGCTTGATTTAGACATAAAAGTTATTTGTGATGCCTCGCTGATTATAATATTTATTTTTCAACTGTTCATAGAAGTGACTTTCTGCGTTAGGAAGGAAACTTGAGTTATTTCAGTTTATGAAATTTAACAACCATGTGTGTGTATGTGTGCACATATGCACATGTGTATATATGTGGTATACAGGTGTGTACATGTCAGTGTATACATATGTATATGTGTGGGTGTACATGCAAAACACACCCAGAGACATCTCTCAAGAAATCAAACAACTTCACAGTATGATATATGCTCTGAAGCTCCCAAGTCATGAAGAAACAAAACTACAAACCAGAAATTTAAGGAAATGTGACTACCCTTACGAAAAGTGTAAAATACCCTTTATTCCACTATTTCCCACCATACATTTTAGAAATAAGAAATTCAAGCAGGTTTCAAAATATGCAGCTATTTGGGTATACCTGAAGTCCAGAATCCTGTGTATTTCACTAAAGTCAATAAAAATCAACTCCCCAGTTCCAAAAAGAACATACTTCCAACACTCACCCAGACAGAAGCACTACCAACAACCAGGGCAGGGAAAGGGGGCTTGCAACATTTGACAACCTACAACCTTCTGAGATGGAGCATAACGGAATTTCCTCTTACCATATCTCAACCTTTGAAATGCATACACTTAAAAAATGTAAGTAAAATGAATCAGAAAACACTGTGGTCAAACATTAGCAAGGGCAATTTTATGTATAACTATACTCAGCCACTTTACTCTCTGCACCTCTTACAAACCTTCATTTTACTGAGAAATCTGTCCATGAAACTCTATAAATGACTCTATGGATCAATTAAAAATGTCTCCAGTTGTTAATTTGAAAAATATCTAGCAAATGCCTACTATGTTTCACATCAATCTGTGAATCGCAAGATAATTAAAACATAAACCTAGAGACAAAAAATTAAAACTCAAAACACTGTGGCCAAATCTAATTCATGTGGTGTTAATAATTATGCCCATTATTTCCAGATATATAAATGTTTTCATGTGATAAGCTGTCATTTTTAACCCTGCACTTGGCAGTGTATGTTTTCCTTGGAGGGTTTGGGGCTGAACTCATTGAAAACAATTTTTTTGGCAAGTGTGTAAAAAATGTTTATGTCACCATAATATTGAGATAAATGTCACTGATATAATTACCTGGCTGATTCTACCCAGTGATGGCATGAATGAAACCAATTATTTCATAATTTTCATGGACTTAATCTAATAACCAGGTAGTTAGCTGCAGTGGGTATTTCTAAGGCATACGCCTTCTCTGTTTTATTAATTTATGTGTAATTTTTTTTTTTTTTTTTTGAGACAGAGTCTCACTCTATCGCTCAGGCTGGAGTGTAGTGGCATGATTTTGCGTCACTGCAACCTCCGAACTCCTGAGTTCAAGCGATTCTCATGCCTCAGCCTCCCAAGTACCTGGGATTACAGGCACATGCCACCATGCCTGGCTAATTTTCTTATGTTTTGTAGAGATGGGGTTTCACCATGTTGGCCAGTCTGGTCTTGAAATCCTGGCCTCAAGTGGTCTGCCTGCCTCAGCCTCCCAAAGTCCTGGGATTACAGGTGTGAGCCACTGCTCCCAGCCAATTTATGTGTAACTGATGCTTCGTGTTGACTTTCGTCTGAATACAGAACCTCACATTTTCAAAAAATGCTTGGAAGTAAAAGAAGCCAAATTTTTCCCCATCATTTTTGTTCAAAAAGAGAAGAATCTCCCAGATCAGTGATCTACATTGTGTTAGATATAGAACCACCACCCCTCTGCAATTTTTCAATGAGCTTGAGAAAGAATCAGAAAGTGACTATTTCAGACAAAGAAAGTAATATCCCAATAATAAACAGAGGCTTCAGGAGAAGGAGGAGGGAGGTTACATTTCATAAAAACAGAAGACTCTTCAGTCAAACTGACCTACATATGCTGTCAGCTTGCTTTTCTCTTCATCAGTCTGTCTCTTGTCTAAGACGAGTCCTTCTGTACGGGAGTCTCCTCTACCCCCACTCAAAAAAATTTGACATTTAAAATTTTATTTTTTCTACGAAAAGCTTATCTGAAAACTCACATGCTTCTCTAGTTACATGTGAAAGAGACTGTACTTACATCAACATTATCTTTATTTATCAACTCCCCTGCACATTGCCCCCTGGGTACCAACAGTTCAAAAGTTTAAAAAGGGTTTTGAAAATAAAACAAGATAGAAAACAGGCACCAACTCCTATTTGGAACTTACATTCTCGTGCCTTCTAGCATTCTCTGGATGATGGATCAAGAGGAATGATAAAAGAGAGAGAGAGAGAGGCAGCTGCCAGGGGAGGGTATCAATTGGTGAGGATGCCATTTTCACACTGACTGAAAAAATCGTGCTGTCCCCAGAAGCTGTCTGTCAGGCTTAAGCAAGGGACAGATCTCCATATCACACCTCAGGATGAGAGACAGCAGCTGAAAGCCTCATTCACTCAGAAATCCTTCCTCTCTTTTCTTCTTACATTTTCCTTGTTTTTAATGCTATTTTTGTTTGCTGTGGCTTCCAACGTTCCTCTCTGGGTTTCTGTTAGCCTCTTAAAAAGGATGCGGGAGAGAGCACACAAACAGGTCTGTGTGCACGACAACCTTTGCTGGGCATCTGGAACTATCTCTGCGCTAGTGCTGCACTAATTGGTTGATACCTTCCTTCGCTAAATCTTGTTACAACCTGCAACTAAACACGAGACTCTCCCCATTCAATCAATGAAGCGGGATCTCTCTTCAAACAAAGTGAATGGAGACAACATGAATTTGAATCTGTTATAAGACACCAGGGCCCAAGCAGCTATGACTTCCTCCCTAGAGCACCAATGCAGTCCGCTGGGACACAGTTATTCTGTACATGGAGTTATTCCTCACCCTTCCCCCTACCCCCATCCTACTCCTCACCAGGCTGTGAATGCCTTGAGAGGAGAATGACATACAAACATCTTCCTCACCGGAGTGGTGGCAGGCTCTGAACTGGGGATCAAGAAACCTTAGTGAGTGCAGTTAACTGTCCTAATTCTACTTCCGGGAATTTACTCTGAAGAAGTTCTCGTGCATGCCAAAGATGTTTATTGCACGGTGGCTCATGCCTGCAATCCCAGCACTTTGGGAGGCTGAGGTGGGGAATCACTTGAGCCCAGAAGTTTGAGACCAGCCTGGGCAACAAGGAAAAACCACCTCTCTACTAAAAATACAAAAATTAGCCAGCCATGGTGGTGCACGCCTGCAGTCCCAGCTTTTTGGTGGGGGCTGAAGTTGGAGGATCCCTTGAGCCTGGTAGGCCGTAGCTGCAGTGAGCCCTGTTCACGCCACTGCACTCCAGCCTAGGCGACAAAATGAGACTCTGTCTCAATCAGTCAATCAAATCATAAATGTCTATCATCAGTGCAACGAATAAGCACAATTCATTGACAACTGACAGAATACTTTGTACACTTCTAGCAGGGTAAGTGAGATCTATACATATCAACATGATACCTTTTTCAAAATTGTGTCTGAATAAATACATGAAGTAGTTAGGATACTATATAGTTTGATACTAAACTTGTCAACGAAATACTCTTAGAAAAGGCTATGTGTAAATGTAAGTGTATAAAAATGGAATGGAGGCTGGGTGCAGTGGCTCACGCCTGTAATCCTAACACTCTGGGAGGTTGAGGTGGGTTGATTGCCTGAGTTCAGGAGTCAGAGACCAGCCTGGGCAACACCATGAAACCCTGTCTCTACTAAAATACAAAAAATTAGCTGAACGTGGTGGGGCATGCCTGTAGTCCCAGCTACTTGGGAGGCTGAGACAGGAGAATTGCTTGAACCCAGGAGGCGGAGGTTGCAGTGAGCTGAGATTGCACCACTGCACTCCAGCCTGGGCAACAGAGCAAGACTGTCTCAAAAAAAAAAAAAAAAAAAAAAACACGGAATGGAACAGGTACCCCAAGCTCCTGATGGAATGTGCTGCTGAGAAATGGGAAGGGGAAAAGTTAAACGAGATCTTAGGTATTGCTGAAATGTTTTATTTCCTTTAAATACATCTAGAAGCAAATAGGACAAGCTGCTAAGAAGTGTTCCTTCAGGGTGAAGGGGATGCAGATGACTGCTACCTGTACATTCCTCTAACTTGTACATTATCTTAGGCTCTCTTCCCAATCCACTCCCTGCCAAGTGAATTCTGAAGACGGTTTGAAAAATCCCTCAATCAACTAGGTTGTCTTTTGACACATATTTAGCCAAGCACCCCCTTCATCAGTTAAGAGATTTTATAAGCAAAGCCAAATTAGTTTCTCAAAAGAGGAAGTTTAGTTTTTTCTTTTTGGTGGAACTATCATAACCTGGATTATCCAGCGATCAGGAACAGTGAAGCTGGATCTTCTCCAAGTCACAAAATCCTTGTGTGTTCATGTGTGGTGTATGCATGTCTCCCAGTCGGATGAAGTGAAGGACACAAACTGTTCTCAGTTCTAGCTGGGGCTAGGAGGATGGAACCCTGATATAACGGAAAGCTCTCCCGGATCTCTGAGCTGGAGATGGTGTTTTCAAAAAATGATGTGGCTCACCACTGAAAGCTTCCAGGGTGGTGGCTGATCAATGGTGAAGAAATAAAGGCAACAGAAAAATAAAGGAACTGTTTCAAGATTCGGACTCAAGATTAAAGGAGGATTACTGATGTGAGGTATGCACGTGTGTGTGTGTGCACACATGCCCCGTGTTTATAGGAAAGAGTTTATTCTTGCTCTGATAAAGGACCTAGCCTGGGCATGGTAGCTCACACTTGTAATCCCAATCCTTTGGGAGGCCATGGCAGATGGGTGACTTGAGCCCAGGAATTCAAGATCAGCCTGGGCAACATGGTGAAACCCCAACTCCACTAAAAATACAGAAAAAATAGCCCAATGTGGTGGCAGGCACCTGTAGTCCCAGCTACTTGGGAGGCTGAGGTGGGAAGATTGTTTGAGTCCAAGGGGTGGAGGTTGCAGTAAGCCAAGATCGCACCACTGCACTCCAGCCTGGGCAACAGAGAAAGACTGTCTCAAAAACAACAACAACAATGAAATAAAGGACCCAGGTAATGACAGAATTCCAAATATGATAAAACTGCCCATCAAAATAGATGGCATGTGAAGAAAAGAATGTAAAATTCCATTTTATTTGCTTTCAATAATATTAACATGAATGATAACAAAAGATGTTGTCTTTCTAAAACAAAGAAGACACATGGTGATAGCCTACAGATAATTATCTTAGGGTAGGGGACAGGCAGTGGAGATCCCCGTGTATTGGGCTCTTTCTTTTGGAAATAAGACTTTACTGTCACCTCTGATATTGTTAATTTGTTTCCCAAGAATCTCAGGGCCAAAGCACAAGTTTTCTCAGTGACACCTGACCAAGTTTCTAAAAATGTTCTACAAAGGCCATTAAGTACGAAGGAAAAAAAAAAAAAAATAATTGTTGACTTTAAATATGCAGGCAAAAGTCACAGTAAATAACAATAATTTGCTTGGAATATTGTTCCATACAGCATTTCACAGAAATCCAGCATATAATTTACAAGAAAGTGCAGGCAAATTAATTGTATACTTTCACCTTTTCTTCTCAATTCACATATGAGAAGAATAACATTTTACCCCACGCGGAGAAGCCCCATAGGCTGCATAGGGTTTTGAAAAGAGACTAATCAATAGTATCAACTGAACCTGAGATTAGATTAAACGGCAGACAGAGGCAAACAGCCTATAAGTATTAAGAATCCTCATTCCCATGGCTTTCAACCTCCTTCTCCCTGATGGCAGGCAACAGGGCAATATGGTTTATCGTGCAGAGACTGAATCCAGTACAAAAATGCCACCCTCAGCCCAAGGGCTGACACTGGTAATGGTTTGTGAAATACCTCCAAAGGCGCCGCACCAGCACACAGCCACCAACTTCCACATTTCCACACATCTGCCTTGCCAGCCTTTATGTAGGGGTCTCCCAAGGACAAGGGGCAAGCAGGCATGGCCCTAAACTCACAATGAGCCTTGGGTTCAAGTCCAGGCTCTCATGCTTAGTACCTGTGGGACTGTGGAAGAGTGGCTGTCCTTTTCTGGTGCCTGCCATCCTCCCTATGGAAAGGGCATAGTAACAGCAGCTAGCTCAGAAGGCAGGTGTGAATGTAAGGTGTATAAGTTAGCCAGACATCAGGGGAATCTACGTTCTGTGCATCCAAATCATCACCTTAACAGTAAAAACAGCAGCTGCCATTTATTGAGCAATGACCATGTGAGACACACACATGCTCTTTCACGTTTCTGAACTGCATCATCCTAGGGCGAAGTTCACAGTATTCCCAGTTTGTAGATGGGAAAACTGAAGCTAAAAAATAATCCGCCTAGACAGCCATACAGGAAAAGGGAGATTTAGGCTCCGCCAGGTTGATCTGATTCCACAGCTTTAGGACCTAAACCAGAGTTCCACATTCCCACCTGCACCTCAGATAATCACTTGGGAAGCTTACTAAAGACCAACGTCCAGGCCAACCTCCAAGCCAGTTAAATTATAATGTCTAAGATGGAGGGCCCAGGCCGTAGTTTTTAGTTTTTTTGTTTGGTTGGTGTTTTGAGACATTGTCTTGCTCTGTCGCTCAGGCTAGAATACAGTGGCACGATCTCGGCTCACTGCAACCTCTGCCTCCTGGGTTCAAGTGATTCTCCTGCCTCAGCCTCCCGAGTAGCTGGGAATACAGGCGCCCACAACCACACCTGGCTAAATTTTGTATTTTTAGTAGAGATGGGGTTTCATCATCTTGGCCAGGCTGGTCTTGAACTCCTGACCTCGTGATCCACCCGATTCAGCCTCCCAAGGTGCTGGGATTACAGGCAGAGCCATCGCGCCCAGCCAGCAGCAGTAGTTTTTAAAAGTTTTCACTCCAACATGCAACCTTGTTGGAAAACAACTGTTCCAGTTACCATCCTGTATCAGGGACGTGGTCCTTCTCTGATGAATTAGTTTCATTTTGCTGTTTAACAAATGACTGCAAATTTAAGGGCTTAAAACGACACACATTTCTTATCTTACAGTTCTGGAGGTCAGAAGTCTGAGACGGGCTCCGACGCACTGAAATCAAGGATTGTGTTCCCTCCAGTGGAGAATCTGCTTCCGTACCATTTCCAGCTTGTCAGAGCTGCTCACATCTCTTGGTCTGTGGCCTCTTCCTGAATTATTTTTGTTCTTTTTCTCTTTCGTTTTTAATTGACACATAATAACTGTATATATATATATATATATATATATATGGTACAGTATGATGTTTTGATACATGCATATCTCGTGTTAAAATCAAATCAGGGTATTCCATTTCCAAAATCAGCAACATTGGGCCAAGTCCTTCTTGTGATGCTATCTCTCAGGCTCTCCTCTCTCTTCAGCCGCCTCCTCCTACTTTTAAGGATACTGGTGATTCCGCAGGATTCACCCAGATACTCCAAGATAACCTCCCCCTATCAAGGGAGAAGGTGATCAGCAACTTTAATTCCATTTGCAACTTTAATTCTCCCTTGCCATGTAACATATCACATTCCCAGATCCGAGGGATGAGGATAGAGAGTTCTTTGGGATGGATAATTCTGCCTTCCACACCTGACAAGTCTGCTTCCAGATCAGGATCACAGGCCAAGTGACACATTCTGACAATAACTTGAAAGTGGGACTCGGTACACAAGCCTCCTGCTCACTTTATAGTCCTATGGCAAGTATTTCACCTGCTCCTGCAACTTAGGTACCAAGCGCAGTGCTTGGAGTACACCAGGGGCTCAACAGATGTTTGTGGAGGGAAGGAAAGAAAAGATCTTGCATTTCTCCCGCCACAACAGTTTATATCGGATATGCTATCATGTTCAATAAGGAAAGAGATAACCCGAGCTGCTTCTAATTGGATAGTCGCAGGAGAAATTTCTGCTTGATTCTAAATGCAGCAACTCCACTCTGCTTCTCGCATTGGGAACGGCACGCCACCCATTCTCCCCGGCACACAGAAGCCTGCATCTAATTTTATAAGAGCTTGAAAGTAATATGTCCTCTAAGTTGAATTTTCTTTGCCAGTGGCCACCACAAAAACAAATGACTTTCAGTAGTGTGTGTTTCACTGGGTTTGTGTATTGGGTTGTTTTTTGGAGGCTGGAGGGGAGGGGGGGGACACACATTTTAAAAATCATGCTTCTAATCCTTAAAAAGACTAAAATAGTTTCATCCTTTCATAACCTGTCATCACGCATGTTTTTCTAAAATTAAACACATATGGCTCAAGCCAGAGTTACATTATGCACCATATTATGTAATTATCTTTTCAATTTATTACTCCTCAAAATAGAAAAAGATTAGCCCATGTTTCTTAAGTCTGAGTAAACATATGGCCTGAGGATTGTAAATGACATCCTATCTTTAAAAGAAGTTCCAAGACTAAACAACATACAATACTCCCTTCGGAAAGGCCATATGTGGTATCAGGGTTGTGAGATACAGAAGAACTGTGTGTGTGTGTGTGTGTGTGTGTGTGTGTGTATACATCTTTTTGCTTTCTGGCCATGCCTTTGATGCCGTGAAATATTCCTGCTGGCGGATCATAAACAGCATAAAAATAGGGACCAAAAAAAAAAAATCTCCATTTCAGCATTTCCTATTAGCCTAGTACACTTGGGTCCTGTTTAATCCATAAGGAAAAGGTTCCCAGTCATCTGGGTGTTTGTACAAGAATTATCTTTCTCTCTACAATTCAGGGGCTTTGTGCCCGCTTCCCCGGCAGCCTGTGTACATCCTATTCTTCATGTTCCCTGGTGATTTACGACCTCCTTTGAGACCCTGTGCTTGATCACTGTCCTTTTCTTCCTCGTCAGGAAAGAGAGCAGTCAAGCAGGGATCCTCATGGCTGCCAGCCACTCCCTTCCCTACAACTACATTAAAGTTATTCCGGAGGCTCCCAGCAGTGTGTGGCTTAGTTAAAGGTCTGACAACGTCCCTATTATCAGAACCTTTCTTCAGGGGGAGCTGCAACTCGAAGACTTTTAATTTGCAACAGGCGAACATTTTTGCATAGGGCTTCCAAGCATAAAGGAAATATTTCAGAGACAATTCAAACTGAAATCAGTTTAATTGTTTATTCTGTGTTGAGGGATATCAGAAATGAAATGCTGTGAGTGGGTTTCTGATGCCTTTATGCTCCCCTTAACTAGAAAGGATGGTTTTGAAAAATAATTTTAAAGAAAACCAAGCAAGTTGAAAACCTGCTTATCAGGCTCGCACACAGCCGTTACCATGCACACATTCACGAGGTTTTAAAATATACATTGTGCTGTGAAGGTCCAGCAGGAAACTGTGGATTTCAGAAGACTTTTCTTCCACAAAGTACCATTCCCAGTGGGCCGATACCAACAATTTGCAATGGCACAGCCAAGCAAATTTTAGGAACAGAGCAACTGATAACATTTTATTGACTGAAGCGGAACCATTTAGATGAGATAGTAAAACAGTTCACAGATGTCCTGCTCTGCCAGGATGCAAGAGTTTATCTTTTTCACAGCATAAAGGCAACCCTTCTCATTCGCTCCAAGTGGGTAAGTAGAGGCAGGGGGCAGCAGACAGGCTGTCATAGCCATTCCACAGTGCACACGTAGATCATGATTTCTAATTACTAGGATGAGACTACACAGTTCACTAAAAATAAACCACTAAGTTGGCTAAAAAAAAAATCTGTATCTTGGAGGCAGAATCAATGAGCGTATCTTTTGGGTTACATGCTATGTTTACTGAATCTTTGGAACCAGAAATGCCATGTTTAGCTTATTTAGTACCTCATTATTTAATGGAGATCAATGCTGACATTCCCCAGAGAAATGTTTAATAGTCCAATCAGGAAGGAATATGACGTGCGGATTAACATGCACAACACGTACTTTCCTTATGAGCAGGCGCTCACCACAGGGCCTTTGCACTTGCTCTCATTCTCTCTCTCTCTCTCTCATTCTGCTTCAGCCTCCTGAGTCGCTGGGACTAGAGGTGCACACCACCACACCCAGCTAATTTTTCGTATTTTTAGTGGAGATGGGGTTTCACAATGTTGGCCAGAATGGCATCGATCTCTTGACTTTGTGATCCATTCACTTCAGCCTCCCAAAGTGCTGCGATTACAGGCAGGAACCGCCATGCCCAGCCTTTTTCTTTCTTAATGTTCGTACGTAAAAACAGCACATTCCTCACCTACAGTCTCCGTTCTTTACCCTGAGTTATTTTCTCCATACCACTTACCACCAAGAGAAAGAGGTATATATTGTTTGATTTGTTTCCCCATCTAGGATAAAAGCGCAATGAGATCAGGGCGTAGTTGGGGCCACTGCTGCATACTAATCTGTGAACTAGTACCTAGAATGTAACCAGCACCGAAACATTTACCGAGTAAACAAATAAACAAGAGAATTAATGCATGTGCTAATACAACAGCCTCTGTATCCTCTCTGGTAGGCAGTAGGCAAGAAGCATGTCGGTTAATCTGTCTATGGAGGCACGATTCCACTATCTTTGGAAGGAAGAATGCATTGACTCTTAAGGTATTTACCTTGGGGAAAAATAAATAAATAAAGATCTCAGGCTATTCTGATGTTAACAGTGAGAAACAAAAAACCTGGAAGTGAAAGCAATATAGCCCAGCAGTTAGGGGTTTTAACTCTGGGGTTACACTGCCTGGGTTCAAGTCTCAGTTACTCTCCTTAAAAACAGTGTGCTGTAATCCCACACCTTGGGAAGCCAGGGCAGGCAACTCATTTGAGCCCAGGAGTTCAAGACCAGACTGAGCAATATGGCAAAACCCTGTCTCTACTAAAAAAAAAAAAAAAACAAAAAAACAAACAAACAAACAAAAAAAATTAACCAGGTGTGGTGGCATGTGCCCATAGTCTCAGCTACCTGGGAGGCTGAAATGGGAGGATCACCTGAGCCCCAGAGGTCAAGGCTGTGGTTACCTGTGATCACACAACTGCACTCCAGCTTGGACAACAGCATGAGACCCTATCTCAAAACCAACAACAACAGCAACAATCTAAAATAACAAAAAAACAGTGTGGCTTGGCCAGTTACATCACCTCTCTGAGTCTCAGCTCCCTTACCTGTAAAATATGGCCAAGACCGGGACTTAACCACTCAGAGTTTTCATGAGCATCCAATAAGGTGCTTCAAATAAACACAGTGCCTGGTATAAGATAATCGTCACAAAACTGTACCTAAGAGTTATTTTCCATTTCAAAAAAGCAAATAACTACCAGACTGAAGATTCTGAGATACAGAATCAGAAAAGATTCTGATCTTTTCATATTTTTTACTGAATCAACTGCCCATGACTTTTTTTAAGTAAAAAAGTCTGTTCCCTTATTGGAGCGAGTAAGTTGCAACATTTACAAATTTCAGGTGAATTATTACCTTTGTTTCCAATTTTTTTCTATTCCAAGAAATTATGATATGCTTCCAGTTGTGGCTTATCTTTCCTGATGTAATTTTGCTTACTCACAAGAGGCACAACCTTCTTCATTTACTATAAGCTGTGTCCTTATGATTATGTAGCCAAAAAGGCATCCACAGGTTTTTTAAATTGTTCAAATACATCGGATCAATGTTTCATGTGTCCTTTTAAAGGAATTATGAAACAAATGTCAAGCCCTGCTTTAATACATTTTTTAAAATTTCCCCAAACATCAACTTTACATTTCTGATCTCAAAGGGATCTATCACAGAAGAATCAGAACTTCAAGTGGAACAGGCTTTGTTCCATGACACCTTACCTTTTCAAAGTTGAAAGACACATATTTTTGTCCTTTGCATAAAAAAGCAATAAATGTCTTTTTCCCAGAACAAACATTTTTATTTGGCTTTTCTTAAGAATGGCTGGTATTTGTCAATTTCCTCACCTACTGCTCATGTTAGAAGCTGACTAGAGATATGTCTTATCATGTGTAGCTTCATACTTGTAACCGACAAGACAAACACCCAAGCAGTTTACCTCCAGAGATGCTGGTTATTAGGGCTTGCTGTAGGGGCTCCAATGTTAGTCATGTGGAAAGATGCCATCAAATTAATCCACTCTCTAATGGGCACAACAGAATGTAAAATAACTTTTAAGTTTCCATATATGAAGTGTCATTGGTTACCCTTTGACATCACACAATATGCAGGATGCCTGCAAATTTGTAACCCCTTGCTCCATTCGCTTATTTCTTTTTTTTCTTTTTTTTTTTTCTTTCTTTTTTTTTTTTTTTTTGAGACAGAGTCTCACTCTGTCACCAGTCTGGAGTGCAATGGCATGATCTCAGTTCACTGCAACCTCTGCCTCCTGGGTTCAAGCAATTCTCCTGCCTCAGCCTCCTAAGTAGCTGGGCCTATACGCACGTGCCACCACGCCCAGCTGATTTTTGTGTTTATTTTAGTAGAAATGAGGCTTCACCATGTTGATCAGAATGGTCTCGATCTCTTGATCTTGTGATCTACCCACCTCGGCCTCCCAAAGTGCTGGGATTACAGGCTTGAGCCACCATGCCTGGCTCTCCATTTGCTTATTTCTTATGCATCTCCTCCAGATCTCCCTCCAGAGTGGACAAACCTGTTGTGGACTTAAAGCAGAGGCTGAATGATCTTTATACCACATCTTCTGATCACCTGATGCTGGCAGGTGGCAGGCAAAGCCTCTTGTAGAGAATGACCCACCAAGAGCAGCATCAGTTAGTATTCCCAGTGTGGCAGTGCAAACAAGCAACACTGGCTTTTGAATGAGGGAAATCTCAGTTCCAATACTGCCTCTGCCACTTAAAGCTCAGATGCTGGGCAAGTCACTTCATCTCTATACACCTCCATTTCTTCATCAGTCATCTAGGGTAGGGGAAACGGGCATCCCATTACCCATCCACTGACTGAGAAGTGAATATGTCAAGTGAGGTAACTTACAAAACTCAACACTGTGACGAAAAGTAAAGCCCCAAAGTCTCAAAAATGATGAAGAATGTTGTGATTACTATGAAAGCGGAAGTGCTTCTAAACAGAACAGTCATTGTGTCTTGCCCTACAGCATCTGTCTCCCCCTGCAGTCTTTGAAATGACCACTGTTTTCTGGACAAATCGTTCTTTTTCCTGTTTGGCAATCTATTCAAAATCCTTGGGAGCCTTAACAGGAGCAGGTCGCATGGTGTAAGGGATATGGAGACACCTAGACTTGCTCCTAGCACCTGGGCACATTTGGGCAAGCGATTTAATGTCTCTCGGTCTCAGATGCGATGCCCGGCACTCCATGAGGACTCAAAGTTACTATCTCCGAAACTACCTTTCGCAAAGATATGCTGGGGTTTATAGGGCGTGGTGAAGGCTTCTAGGACTGAAGTACTGGTCATGCTGAGGGGCACGTTCTAATCAAATGGGCCCCCAAGGCTGCTTCTGCCTTGCTCTCCATGTTATGACTCTGTCAAGGAGGTAAACATATCCCAGTAGTCTGGCCAAAGTGGGCCAGACTAGAGAATAAAACAAAGCCAAAAAAAAAAAAAATTTACAAATGGGGCATAAGAACACCCAGCTACCCTTTAAAGGAAATGTTCCCCAAGAGGGATGAACCATTTTGAACACTTCAACATGATGCAACCAAATCTTGTCCTTGGGTATGTTGAAAGAAAAGATATACAAAGAAACATGGGTCCTTAAAAGAAGCTGTAGTCCTAAGAAACGCTGGGCTTACCCTCACATCTTGTGAACTCCACCACAGACTTACCCCCACCTAACCTCTACCTTCTTCCTGGGTACCCAGGCACCAATACAACAACTCACAATGCACATACTATTTTTTTTTAATAACAAGGGATAATAAACACATCTGGGGGTGAATGTGTTTGTCTAATTAAAAATATTATCCTGCTTAATACAGGCTAACTGGCTGGAGAATGAATGTACCACCTGTGCATATATGTAGTAAGGGTTAAAAAAGGGTAGGAATTTCAGTAGGTGCTTTGTCTTCTCATGTATAGGAATGACTGCCCAGTCTCATATACGGGGGCTTGGTCTCTAGAAAACACATGAAGGTGGAGGAGGCAACAAACAAACTGACCCACAAACAGCCAACCAGCTATTCGGCTAATTAAAACACACACACACACACACACACACACACACACCCCCACACACCGAACAGCCAACCAACTATTCAGCTAATTAAAACACACACACACACACACACACACACACACACACACACACACCCCACCACCACCACCAAACAGCCAACCAAAAAGGAACCGGCTAAACAAATGACACTTCATCTATATGACACGATGCTGCACTACCATTACAAAGAATGATACGTCCCTACACTAACGATAGAGCAGCATGGCATGCATATATACACATACACATAATGGGATGCACACGCACCCATGAATATATGAGTATACGTGTGTGTGTCATACACAGACATGCCCATACACACGTATACACACATACAGTACTTGTATTACTTAATTTCTGACTTCTTGCCCCTCACTAAACGTCCTCGAACCCTGCAAAATTTTATTATAAAAACGTTCAAACACCCAGACAAGTTGAAAGGACAACATATTTAACACCCGTATACCTGCCTGTTAGATGTTGCCCATGAACATTTCACCCTACTTGCTTTCGCCTATCTCTGTTCATCTATTTTGGTTTTTGACACAGATCACAGTAAGTTCCATGACATATTTTCAAAGAAAAAGACAAACTACCAAACAGCATGTACAGCATGACCTCATTTTGGAAATATATATACATGGGTGTGTTTGCTTACATACCTAGAAAAAAACAATGGAAGGAAATACCACACAATGTTACTGGGAACATTTTCTGTATCTTTTCCCCTCGTTACCTATATGCACTTTTTTTTATAAATCTCTCATTTAAGCCATCAACGTTTATTCCTTGTGAAATAAATAGATACAGAATTAACGAGAAGGAGCCAAGGAGGAGGGGAGGAATGTGAAGCAGGCAGGAAGGACGTAGGGCAGAAAGGAAAGATTCAAAGCCGTCCATCCGCCCCTTCCTAGGCTGCAGAGGCTCATGCTAAAGCCACCCACGGGGGTGCTGGCCACCCAAGGCAAAGAAAAGCCACCAAGAAGCAGTCCAACTCTCAGTCCCGCCAGCCATTCAAATTGTTTAATATCATATTCACGATTTTTCAGATGCAGCTTTAAAACAATTTCCAGCCACCTCCCTGAGATTGTCTGTGGAACCTGATGGGGATTTCCTGTTTCCAGGCTCTGCTTTTTGGCCAGCTGTCATGAAGAATCCACCGCGTCGGGTTCTTAGTGCTCCAGTTCAGCAAGGCCACCGTCCTGTGCCTCCACACCCAGCCCAGTGCCCTGCACACTGGAAAGCACTTGGTCAGCATCCACCTGGGCCCTGGCCTCTGGCATTAGAAGGCCAGGAAAATCCCAGTCACGGACACACTGCGCAGACCTGGGGCACCATCCACACCCACACAGCAGGGGTGGCGGCCCCAGGCTTTCCCGGCCCACCAACACACTTGTCTGCCAATTCGAGGCCTCACTGGGTAAGATTTAGTTCTCGCTTCCAATTATTAAGAGAGGGGAACAAATAAAGGGAATTGCCTCTGCTCCAATGGACATTCTAACATGGCTCTTGGAATCTTCTAGACTTGCCCCAGCCTGCACAGGGGGAGGGAGGGGAGAGTCCACGAGGAGGACAAGTGGAGCCCTGGTCTCAAAGGCACCTCTAGGAGCCTTGCCGGGAAAGACCGGGTGCGCTTAAGACAATGAATGCCATTTGTGACGACTGAAAAGACAATCACAGAGCACACAAAATAAAAACGGTAACTTAGATGAGGCCCGTGAATTTTTAAATAGCAGTCCAGGATGGATCGGCAGAATTGCATAGCTTCAGAATTTCATTTTCAAATCCTGCATCTGGCTTCATGTTAATAATCCGTTACCATGTTCTCATTCAGAATACTGCATTTTCCCAGCACTTTGTTCCTGTTGTTCACTTAAAAAAAATTAAGACACATTCAAGGTATCTATAATCTCACCCTATGAAAAACCTAGGTACCTGGAAATAACATTAAGCTGTCGTTCATATCTTAAGAGTCACCTACATCTGAACTGCCTCCTCCACACACACATGGGCACTCTAGAGAATGAAAGGGACTTATGTTCAAGAAAGTAAGTATGCAATACCCCACTTCTAGAAAATTCATTAGACACATGTCTGTATCAGATGTTCTGAGATATTCTCAATTTAAAAAAACCCTCCATAGATTACCTATGCACAATCCTATGATAAAATACTAGGAGGCCAGGCGTGGTCGCTCACACCTGTAATCCCAGCACTTTCGGAGGCCAAGGTGGTCTTGAGGTCAGGAGTTGGAGACTAGCCTGGCCAACATGGTGAAACCCTGTCTCTACTAAAAATGCAAAAATTAGCCAGGCGTGGTGGTACATGCCTGGAATCGCAGCTACTCAGGAGGCTGAGACAGGAGAATCACTTGAACCCGGGAAGCAGAGGTTGCCGTGAGCTGAGATGGTGCCATTGCACTCCAGCCTGGGTGACAAGAGTGAGACTCCATCTCAAAAACAAAACAAAACAAACAAACAAACAAAAAACACAAACAACAACAACAACAACAAAAAAAAAAAACACTGAGAAATGAGGATCCCAGCATTTTTTAAAATCCAGCTACTGTCTTTCAGTATAATTTTTTAATCTATAAATTATGATTATAATTTTCACTCCTGTTGATAACAAAATATGTTTTAAGAAACCATGAGGCTTTAGACAATGTAGACATAAAAACATGGTGTTTGAACCTGGGTCTTTGATGTGAGAGCCAATATTTATACAAATAAAATCTAGACTAGTGGAGCCAAAAAGGAATAGTTTTAAATCATGGATTCCAAATCTCTGATTTCACAGAGAAGAACACTGAGGCTGAGAGATTTAAGTGGCTTATGCAACGGCATACGACATAAACGGTCCTGTAGCATCAAGTGAACACAGAAAAAGAGGCAGAAACAGACAGACACATCATTAGAAAGTGTAACTGTAAGCAGAACATAACTCAATCATTAGTTGTTGCTTTTTTTTTTTTTTTTTTTTCTATTATGGGCTTTAGTATCTGATGTTTGGGTCTTTGACTGTAAAATAATCATGACCACAAACTATCCTTAACACGGAAAAACACATAATCGCTCCTCAAAAAGAACCTCAGCCCTGTAACATAAAGGCAACTTTAGAAAACTGATAAAACAAACCACTTAAAGAGTAACCACTTGGTTTGTAAGTAAACTATTTGGTTTGGTTTGAAAAGAGGACTTCAAAGGGGCTGGAGATAATAGGAAGCTGGGACTTCAGCATCTTTCATCACAGGAATGACAGACCAACACTATCAATTGCCATTTGCTGAAGAAATAGTTACAAATTACCTATTTTGTGCCAGGTATTGTACTCAAAGACCAAAACACAACAGAAAGAACCTGTAAAGTTACATTCTTGCCTTTTGGAGCTGGGGAGAAGACAGACATTAATCAAAATAGAAACAAAGATGCGCATAAAACCTATAGAGATGAATGCCACAGAAAGCAAGTAATATGGATCCAGGAGAAAATATAAGAAAGGCATTAAGATAGTCAGGGGCTGGGTGCAGTGACTTACACCTGTAATCCCAATACTTTGGGAAGATGAGGCAGGAGGGTTGCTTGAGGCCAGGAGTTCGAGACCAACCCAGGAAACACAGTAAGACCCCTGTCTCTACAAACAATTTTAAAATAAAAATTTGCCAGGTATGCTGCTGTGCACCACCTATAATCCCAGCTGCCTGGAGTAGGGGGTGAGGCAGGAGAATTGCTTGAGCCCAGGAGTTTGAAGCTGCAGTGATCACACTACTGTACTCCAGCAGCCTGGGCTACAGAACAAAACTCTGTCTCAAAAAAAAAAAGTATAGTCAGGTAGGTCAGGGAAGGCTTCCCTGAGGAGATGACACTGAGCTGAGAGCTAAAGGATGAGTAGGAGGTAACTGGGCGAAGAGTGACGAGGAAAGGGAGGCATATTCCAGGCAGAAGGAACTGCATATGCAAAGAACCTGTGGCACCTGGAAGCAGAGTAAGACGTAAGCAGGGTGGTTGCAGCAGAGAAAAAAGGGAGGGGTGGAGCATAGAAGGAGAAGAGGCAGAACGCATAGTATAAAGGCTGTCCTGAAATTACAAAACGTTGCCTTTATCCTAAGGGTCGTGGGAGGCCAGTGAACAGACCTCAGCCTGCTGAACAGGTGAGTGGGACACAATCACATTTGCATTTTGAAAAGATCACTCAAGCTGATGAACGGAGGAGGGGAGGCTGGAGTCGAACCAGTCAGTCTCTGATAAAAACAAATGTCCAACGTTATCCGCTGAATTCCTAGTATATGCAAAAAATGAGAGGAGGTCCTTGCAAAATGCTCAAAGCAATTCTGCAAACACATTTCAGACCACGGGTGGAGCTGGGGCTGGAGAGAGGAGTGTGCTGAAGTCAAATGGTAGAGACTCGCAGCGTCCTCCAGGCTGAGCCCCATCGTCCACACAATGCAAATAAACATTTTGAGCCCCTACCTCACCCACCATGAAATTTACAGATGGTTTATTCCGGCATCTGTTTCGCATTGGCTATATTCCATGGTTATTGATTTTAGACTTCCAATTATCTCTGTATTTGAGCTTGTGGACTAAGACGTGTAAGACCCGGCACCAAAACCAAAACCATAAACCATGCCAAGTTGTCCTCCTAAAAATGAGCGCTGGGCTTCTGGACTATCTTCCTCAGCAGATGCTAAGAATGGCAGAGGGAAATAATAGACCATCCACACAAGATTTTAATATCAGAACTTATCTTTCTAAAAACCACATGGAGCTTCTTGTGATTTTTTTTTTTTTTTTCACATCTGAGACAATCTCGGATTACGTTTCCAGCTTTTAGGAGACAAAAAAAAAATTGACTATCTTTTATATGGACCTAAATTCCTTTCAACCAAAAGGTTGGGAAACAGTTAATGCATCATTTTTATTTTTCTATGCAGATCTACAAAGGGGGACAGGCATCTTAGCTGGCCCTGGACTAGTACAAGTTTGGACAGAGCTGAGGCTGTTGGGTTTAATTTGGCCAAATAAAGGAACTCTCAACCCAACGAGCATTTGGTCCGCATAGCCGATTCACTTCATATTACAGATCGAGGACACCAGCAGTACTGTTTAGAAAAACTGGCAATGCTGTTTAGACAAACACCCCCGAGAAGACAGACTGTGGATAGGAAATGTGGTCTGTTGCACTGTTATCCTAGTTTTTTTTTTTTTCCTTCTTCCTTCCCTCATGAGTGCTTTTCATGTAATTTTTACTCACGAAGTTGCCAGTGTTAATTTCTACAGGCCAAATTTGGCTCACTTATTCCTTGCCAATTCCACAGTGAATTCTGTGTGCTTGTGGGGTGGTGTGTGTGTGTGTGTGTGTGTGTGTGTGTGTGTGTGGTGTGTTTCCACTGAATTGCACCTAAAGCCAAAGGGATTTCTATGACCATACACTTGAGAAGGATGTAGGCAGAATCACACTTGGGTGTCTCTAACGACAAAATCTGTCTCTATTAGCAAAAACAATCAAACCCTCCAAGCTGGCACAAGGCTCAACTCCACAAGATGCATAGATCTCCATAGAACCTTTAAAAGGGTGTGACGGGACGGCCACAGAAAGGCCATTTGCATACTCTCCTGCACAGAGAAAAAGGCAAAGCAGTATTTTTAAAAAATTTTCCCTTATGGGCTTCATAATTTAAATCTCCCATTCATTTTAGGGAGCTACATTCAAATGGCAAGGGTAGAAAACAAAAATTTGTTTCCTTCTTTTGTTTTCTATAACAATTTAATGCTGGTTCTTTTTTCTATAATTATTTTGAAGGGTTAAAAGGGGTAAATTTTCTCCTTCACTCAAAAGAGCTAATGGGGAAAGAAATTAGTAACTATCAGAAGCAACATATTTTATCATGTCCACCTTAGCTCTAAACAGTACGACATATTTTATCATGCCCACCTTAGCTCTAAACACTACTTATTGTCAATTATCAAAATTCAAAGGTAGGATACAAATCTGAACCAAAAGATCAATTTGGGGCAACAATAATATTTTGTCCAGTTGGCCGTTTGAGGCCAATACCACTGTCACTATCACAAGAATTAAGAGATCACACTATCACTGTTGCTATCACAAAAATTGAGTAAGCATCTGCAGGGCATGGTGGCTCTCACCCATAATCCCAGATACTCAGGAGGCTGAGACCAGAAGTTCAAGACCAATCTCTGCAATACACGCAAGACCTGTCTCCTAAATAAAAAAAAAAAAAAAGGCTGGGTGTGGTGGCTCACACCTGTAATCCCAGCACTTTGGGAGGCCCAGGCAGGTGTATCACCTGAGGTTAGGAGTTCAAGACCAGCCTGACCAATATGGCGAAACCCTTGTCTCTACTAAAAATACAAAAAATTAGCTGGCCATGGTGGTGGGCACCTGTAATCCCAGCTACTCAGGAAGCTGAGGCAGGAAAATCACTTGAAACCAGGAGGAGGAGGTTGCAGTGAGTCGGGATCGCACCACTGTACTCCAGCCTGGGTGACAGTGGAAGACTTCATCTCAACAACAACAACAACAACAGAAAGCACCAGGCCCGATGGCACATGCCCACAGTCCCAGCTACTCAGAGGCTGAGGTGGGAGGATCCTTTGAGCCCAGGAGGTTGAGGCTGCTGTGAGCCGCACACTGCACTGGCTGCAGTGGAGTGCTACTGTACTCTAGGCTGGGACACAGAGAGAGGCGCTGTTTCTAAAAAAAAAAAGAAGAAAGGAAAAGAGAAGAAGAAAGAAAAAGAAAACATACAGCATCTATTCAATCAGCTATATGTTTTTGAAACATTATGTATCTTCAGAATTTAAGAATCAGAAGTCAGTGACACATAAGGAGAATGAAAGGAAAAACAATATTACAGCTTGGACCTTTGCAGAAGAACTGTTAAAAAAAAAAAAAAAGTAGATATTTACAGAGGCTGTGGGCCCTGGGCCAAACTGAGCTGGTCTTACTCAAGGCCATACCTAACACCTGCTCTCTACAGGTAAGAGAGAAACTGGATCTCCATGAACACTCAGTCTCAACCACCGGTGTACCAAGGTCAATGACACTTAAGAGACCCGTCTCTCCATTCACCACATCATTTGCAAACTGATTTGGAGGTTTCTAGTCAAACTCAGCATCTTCCAAAGTGAGCCGCAAGCAGCCCGGGTGGTACGTGGGATGGTTTTTGGTGGGGAATGGATGAGAATACACACACACATGTACATACACATACACACACACACATACACGTATATTTTAGTAGCTATTTATTTTTATAGTGTTCTTTCTTTTCTGGCCCACCATCATATTAGTTTTTCCATTTATACCCAAATTCTGAAGTTTCCTTTTATGAAACATGGTAAGTGAAAATAACAATGAAAATGTAAAAAGCAATTTAGAGGAAAAATATTAGGTATATTACACTACAAATGTATAAAGAGAAGGCAAAAATGAGGGTGTGGACTTTGACAAGCAATGGTCTAGCCACACCAAGAGTGATGAGACTAGTATCAGAGCAAGCAGTGGGAAGGTGGCAGGATTTCTAACTCCACCAGGATGCTACAGGGGCCACATCACCTATCTGAGCGTCAGCGTCCTCAGCTGTATAGGAGATGAAGTCTGTGCATTCTAAATGTTCCTATGATGAGACTCCTTAAAATGGTGAAAAAAATTCTATGCATACACACACACTGATACAGATACATACATGCACATGCACCTATAAACATATATACACACATAGACACACGTTTTACATATATGTATATAAAACAACCAGACCCTACCCAAGGGGATCAGAAAGTAGGTAATGAGCAAAAGGATTATGAATAAAGTTGCTTTTCCTCCCTGACCCTAAGCGTCTGAGTTTCTTTCCTTTTCACTCTCTCTTTTTTCCTTCCCTCCTTCCCTCCTTTCCTCCCTCCCTCCCTTCCTTCCTCCCTTTGGTCTTTCTTTTCTTTTCTTTCTTTTCTTGTTTTTGGGTCTCATTGTGTCACCCAGGCTGCAATGCAATGATGCAATCATAACTCACCGTAGCCTTGGCCTCCTGGGCGCAAGCAATTCTCTCACCTAAGCCTCCTGAGTAGCTAGGACTCCATGTACACGCCACCATGCCCCCAGCTAATTTTCGGTTGAGACAGAGTCTTGCTATGTAGTCCAGGCTACCATGTGAGTTCTACCTCCTGTCTTAACCCATGTTTGGTAAGCACTACGCCCAGTGAATGAAATCACAAGACCATAAGTTCCTTCCTATTCCTCTCGAGCTCTATAATTGCAGTATACCACAGAGCCTCACCCTAGGATAGCGTTGAGATGAGACTAGAAATGCCTGTGTCCCTGAGGACACTGTCGGTCTGCAAGGGACAGACACAGCAAAGGAAAACCTGTCACCATCATTCCCAAAGTTAGGTGTTTCCTGAAGAAGAGACCTGAGTGACATATTCTTTGGGGAAAAAAAAAAAAAAAAAAAAACAAGTAAAAATGAGCAAAGAAAGGAAGAAACTACAGGGGAAAATGAAGAAATACCATTTTCCTTGATTCTGACATCAGGATAAAAAAAATTAAACACATTAAAGGTGAATTTAGCTAGGCGATGTCATCCTCTGCCCTCAGGTAAATGTATATCCTGTTCATAATTTCACAAAAAAAGAATAAAGCTGCAAATGGTTTCAATATTTTCTGTACTAGAACAATCTAGTTATCTTTTTATTCAATAAGGAGACCAAAATGGCTTGCATTTCCTAAATAATCTTGAATTTATATAATTTGACTTTTTTTAAAAAGAAGCATAAATTGTGTGAGGGCCATCTCCCCATTGCAGGACAATAAATGGCAGGACATCCTACTTCAGAATAACCACAATATGCAAACATCAGTCCCCAGCCGACTTAGGACAGAGACACCTGCATAATGAACAGTTTACACTAGAAACGGAGAGACCGCTGGTCTCAGGACCTACTGGCCGAAGAAAGGCTGGCATGACTCTTCTTTTATCCAAGGGGATGATGTCACCCAGCCACTGCCCAAACCCTCTCTCAGAATGGCAGGCTTACTCTTAAAACCATCACCACCTACCATAATTCTCTTAAAAACAGACCAGTGTTGGCTCTCTGATTAGCCTCCCGGCTGCCTCTGAACTGCTGATGGAGCACCTCCATATGAACAGCTCAGAAGGTAAGTCATAATTTGATCCCCTCTTGACGTGGCCTCGGTTTCCTATTTTACCATCTTAGGAGATGCTTCCTTTTGAAACTGTCCAACAACCCAGCCCAACTTTTTAAGACCGTCTGCAGTCACCCCGCGATTGAAGTGCTGAACATCTTTTGCTTTCAGGCATTGCGACATCTTAATGGTGTGATGTGGAACAGGAAACATTAACTCACCCGCTAGTTTCAGTCACACTTCACAGCTTTCTAACACGAGTCAAGGACAACACGTAAGTCAGAAGTCAAGGGGAGTGAGAATGCAGGCACTTCGGAAGAGACAAGCGTGCAACAGCATCAGTATAAACGTGAACTTCTCAACCAACAACCACCCTCTCCTTTTCACTCCTATTCGATCAACTACATACGATCTGAAATGTTCTAGTGCTCCTTCAACCTGAATGTGTATCAATCACCTGGCAAAAGACTGATTCAGTTGGTCTTGGGGGGGTGGCCCGAGACCCTGCATTTCTAACAAGCACTCAGGCGATGCTGCGGCTACTTGTTTGAGGACCACACTTTGAGCAGTGAGGGAGTGGGGTCCCTCCCCCCATCCTGACCTCTCTTCTCACCCTTCCAGTGAGGTCAGGGGAGCCCACAGCTTCAAACAGGTTTCCACCTGAGCAAGGCTGAAAACCTGTTTCAAATGAATCTGAAGTGTGGGAAAATAATCGAAAAGAAAGCCGAAGAGAATAATCGCCCAAGCTGCAACAAGTCCTTCCAATTAAACAGAGGAGGACCTCACTGATAGTGCTGTAGAGCTCCCACACTTCAGAGAAGGATCTAGAGGACAGACTTAACCAATGGAAGACAACGAGTGAATGTCCTCTCTCCCGGCTGTGTAAGCCTTGAAATTCTTTTATCTCAGTAGTTACCTACAAATTCTGGGTTGACAGGTGCACACACACACACACACACACATTCACACACACTCCTTCCTTTCATATGGAGAAAAAACAAACCAAAACTCCAGTACAAAGCCCCGGGTCTAAGCTAAGACGAGTCAAGATTTCCTTGGAGAAAACTAAAACTCCTTTAGGAGCCAGGAAAGAGCTGCCTGAAGCCCAATACCCAGCCCAGAATCTGAGGCCTCCAGCTCCCCAGCTGCTATAGGCAACCCATTGAAGATGCCAGTGTCTCCGGCGCAGTGGGTTTACAACACCTCCAAGTCCCCAGAGGCAGTTTTACATCCTCAAAGCTTTCACTGAGGGTGAATTTACGAATCCACACCACACCTGCAAGTTCTTCCTTCCCTAGATCCTATTAAGCCCATTTCACAGATGAGGAAGCAGAGAGAGATACAGGAGTTGTGGCAACTTGTCAAGCTCATCATAGAGCAAGTCCCAGCGTGCGTCCAAAGTGAAGAGGCTCCAGGCTCTCACTCCCAAGACCGACCCAGCCACTCGGAACATCCTAGTCACAGGCCCTGAAGCTGTGTTCCTTTGGCAAAGACAAAGGTTCACCTTGGACTCCTGCCAAGGAAAAACACATTAGTCCTAAAGGCGTGTCCTCTGTCTCCCCTCACAAACTGCTCGACTTTATAGGATATCCGGGATTAGACCAGCTTCTGCTCACACAAACAGCACCCTCCTGCTGGCTGGCATGCTCAGACATGGTTCTACCAGGGGCACAAAGCAGACCTGAACAAGAAGCACAGGCCACCAAACCAGCACCAGAGGGGTACCTGCCCATGGGGCCAACACAGGGGCATCTCAGGCTAGCCTGTGTGAATTTCAGTCACGTTACCTGCACCCCGGCACACTGTATCTCCAAGCTCACTGAGCCCTTCCGTAACCCTGGCAGGGAAGTGCTATTATGCCACCTCATCCATTCTATGTGTGATCTAGCTAAGCCTGAGACGTCTTCAGTTGTATTTAATCAGCTTGTCTTAGGTCACATGATTTCATGAGTGGCCCTAAATATACTCACAAGTCTATCAAGATGTGCCAGCAGAAATATATTCCTATTTTTGTTTCTTACTTATTTTATGCATGTATTTATTTTTTAGAGATGAGGTCTCCTTATGCCGCTCAGGTTTATCTGGAATTCTTGGCCTCAAGTGGTCTTCCCGCCTCAGCCTCCCAAGTCGCTGGATTACAGGCCCAAGCTGTCATGCCTGGCTTAGACGCCTTTCTAATGCTAACATTTCTGCCAGAACACCAACCTTTTTCAGTACAATCAACTGCACTGAGGGATGCGTTAACCACAGTCTCACCAACAGTAGGAAAGAAGGGACGATGATTCAGGCTAACAGAGGCATCACCTCCTCTGCTGTCAAGCAGGGAAGATCATAAATCCCAGTTTGGGCTTTCAGATCATAATAAGGATAATGTCCGTCTTTGCAAGCTCTGGTGATGTTGCAGGCACTGGCTACGGAGCGCTCGCTATCACATTCATAATCGCCACCATAACCTTGCAATGTTACCAGTGAGGAAGTAAGTTGAGACAGGTGCTTTGCCCAGCGCCCACAGTCAGGTAGAAGAGGATTCCATGTCTGGCTCTCCTGACTCTCAATTTGTGATCTTTCCACCACACCACACCATGGAATTGAGGTGCTTCTGTAAGAACACTGGGGACCACCATGCCTAAGAATCATAAAATGCAGCTAACTTCCAGAGGTGTATTAATCAAACCCAAAAGTGTCAGAAGGTTTTAAAAATCCACAAAAATCCACATTCCAATTTTGCCACTAATTTCTGAGACATCGTAGGAACACCAACAATACAAGGTTGGTGTCACTGCCGAGCTGAATAGGCAGTCCTCAGAATTCCCCCAGCAGCTGCTGCCTGTGCTGTGCTGGCTGCTGTCAGCTAAAGCGGAGGACACAGCCCTGGCCTTCAAGAAACCACTGTTGCCATCAGAGAAGCTGAACACTTTCATGGAACAACCTCCAGCCAATTGGAAGAGGTAAACAGTGATCGAGAAGAAGAGAGAAGGCTTTTTTTCTAGGAAGAGGGAAATGCATATTGCAGTTACCATACTCTCAGAGTTTACTCAGGAGAAAAAAAAAAAAAAAAAAAAAACACCATTTTGAATTTTTATTAACAACTGGGAATCTACTGACTTCCAAGTGTCAGATAATAATCTACAAGGCGTCCTCATTTTCCTGTTCTTTGTTAAGACAGGGTCTTTCTCTGTTGCCCAATCTTGGCTGACTACAGCAACTGCCTCCTGGGTTCAAGCAATTCTCCTGCCTCAGCCTCCTCAGTAGCTGGGATTACAGCGGCATGCATCACCATGCCCAGCTAATGGTTTTTGTTTTTTTTTTTTTTTCCTTTGATATTTTTAGTAAAGATGGTGTTTCACCATGTTGGCCCAGCTGGTCTCAAGCTCCTGACCTCAAGTAATCCACCCACCTAGGCCTCCCAAAGTGCTAGGATTACAGGCGTGAGCCACCACACCCAGCCATTTTACTGTTCTTAATACAGACTATAGTTGCCAAAACCCATTCCAAAGGGCCACTGTGGCATAGAGGGTGGGGAGAGGAGACCAACTTCTCAGAGTTGGAAGTCCCTCAACTTCCTGATGTATAACTGTCTCCTCAGCACCCAGCAGAGTCCCTGGCAAGATAAGTGCTTAATAAGTATCCGCTAAATGAAAAAAACAAGCAGGAGAAGCTTTGAACTCATGCCCTTACTCAACCATAAGAACTCAACTTTTGTTTATTTTAAAGGTGGGGGGGCCCTGAGTAAGATTTCATTTGGTCGAGGGAACCAACCTTAAAAAAAAAAAGAACTAAAAAAAAAACATGAGCTTTATGAGTATCTATGAATATCACAACATTTGCCCTCATTTTTTTTTCTCTATCATAACATTCATCCAACATGAAGGGCCATTAAATAGAGCTTATTCAAACTCTTGCAAATTTCCAGGATCCCAACCATGTACACTCATCCACGTACAGCTGAACCACATCAATCAATAGTGTGGCCTGTTTAAGAACACAGCCTGCAGGCCAGCTGGGTTTGACCAACATGCTGGCTCATCCAGGTCTCTGCCCAGGACTGAAAATACCCTAGCATCAGCTCAATGCATGAGCCTCTGATCGTGCCAGGTCTGATCCTATGGGATGTTGAAAGAGGATATGAACTGACAGCAGTACCTCTTGACCTAAGAGCTAGAAAACAAGGCACTCTCTGGAAATGCAGGTAGGTCTGAGGATTGAAGAGATCCTATGAACACTGAAAGAATCAGGCAAGGGGTCAGGGGAGGGAATTAACATTATAAGCTCAACTCCTGGCTTATCGTAAGCTATTTTCCTAAATATATATGCAGCCCCAGTAAATCACCAAAGGATCTGTAAACTCTTGTTAGAGGGGAGTCTCTCCTCAAGAAGACATCAGGAAGGAACATGAAAATGTATGGTGTATAGTCACTGCCCTCAAAGAATTCAGAGACTCATTCAAAAAGTTTACTATGAGGCAAAGAGGAGAAGTGTTTTATGAGAGGACCAAGTGGAATGGACACACAGGGTAAGGAGAGATGAATCCAGCTGAGCCAACTAAATACGGTTTCTGATAAGGGGAGAGATAGTGTGGAAATGTGAAGGAAAAATGGAACTAAACAGGGACAGTGCTGGAATTTTCTGATCCCTTCAACACACGCTCATCCCACCTCAAGGTCTCCTCTACCTAAAAGGCTCTTTCTCAATTCTATGCATGATGTTTTTCCTCTCATCTTCCAACACTTTATTTAAAAATTACCTTCTGGGGAAGTCCTTCTAAAATAGGTCTCCTTCTTGCACTGTCTCTTAAAACATCAGATGCATGTTTTTCATACAGTCACCCCAATTTATGCTCATATGTCTCTAGGTTTATGTATCATTTGACTCTTCTCTTAACGGATCATCAAGGCAGGAATCGCAGCTGTTTGGGTCACCACCATATATCTAATATGTAGTCCAGGGTCTGGCACAAACACAGTACCCAATCCATGACTACAGAATACATGAATGAACAAATTGATGCGAAATGGGGAAGGGAGAGAAAGCATTTCGCACAGAGCAAAAGGAGCGGGGACACATGCGCAGGAGGGTGTCAGTGATGTTAGAGTCATCTCCTAGAACCAGAGACCGTGCTGCAGATGGAGTTTGCAGGGAAATCACAGAAGGCCCAGAATGCTGGGCTAGGGAGCCTGGGCTCTCTTGTGAATAAAAGGAGCCACTGAAGGTTCTGAGCAAACACGTGTGACATGATTTGGGTTCTTCCAGGAGGGACATATAAAGGCAGAGTTGTCAGCCTCAGGCTATCACAATTATATGCATAGAACATACCAAAGACCAGGATGAGAGACGTCCAGCAAGGGGAATGGTACAGGGGATGGACAGAAGCCACAGAATTCCAGAACTAAGGGAACATGAGGGGGCGAGGGGTCAAGAACAATAAAGAGGCATGAATGACTGGACAGATGAGGATGAAATGAGCAAATGCAGGCAACCCAGGAGGATGAGCAGGCACCCGAAAAAAGATGGCAAATCCCATCTCAGACGTGCGTCTGTGGAGATGTGAATGAAGGTCAGGGGAATTTTTTGTGAAAATATCTTCCAGGAGCCTGAAAACAAATTCCAACAAAAAGATCAGCTCAAAATAGGGCTCAAAGTCCTCTATATGGAGGTAAAGAGTGGAATTGGGAGAGAGGAGAGTAAAGTAAGTCACCAACAAGTCCCATCTTCAGGCACTGCTATCATAATGTTTAATCAAGATAAATACTATGTCATAAGGGAAGAGCCCCTTTCCTCCTGAAGGATGATGATTCTGTCCTATCTACATTCAAAGCCCTCATGGCCCCTCAGAACAAGGAATTCCGTAAGAAAGGACTGAGCATCATTCTGTCCGACAGGACCATGACGATCAGGAAGATATTATGAAGCAGTTCTGAATGCTGTGTCTCCTGCACGCCTTACGTCCAAGTGGGACACTCTGTCGAGTCCTCTGCCATCCCTTTTTGGTTTTAAAAAAGTCCTTGTTCCAAATGTTTCCTGCTGCAACCGAATTACTGGAACAGTACAGATACACATGCCAGTGCAAAATATGGCAGCAGTAAAAGTTGACAGAGCTAATTTTCAATTGTTTTGGCAAAACAGCTTGGTCCACCCCTTCGGGTTTGGAAAGCAATCAGCTTATTAGCAGAGAATGGGCTACTGTATCTTAACAAGCTTGTTCAGAGGCCTGCTTTCTGGTTTGCAACGTCATGAGAGGTCCCTATTGAGAGCTCATTGTTCTAAAGAGGGTCCCCTATGAAATGTCTTTCATGCCCAAGGTTTGAAAAGAGCCCTTCAAGAAGCCTAGCCATAAAACAATAATAATTAGCCAAGTCATGAGATTCAAAGAACATCAGACATTTGTGATCTCTATAATCAGAGACTTGGCCTGGACACGAGTACACACAAAAGAAAGTTGAAGGGGAACACCGTAGAGAAAGGGTTAAGCACACACTTCACCTTGGGCTGCAACTGCTGGTGAGCTCTCCCCAAGCCCTGGCTCGACCAGGAGCCACTGCTGAAGCAGGGGCTTTCCTGGCCCTGAGGTTCCGTTCAGCTCGTCCATTCTACTGTGCAATTACAGAATCAATAAAACATCCCTTTGAAACTCCCTGGACTAGTGCCGACATGCAGACAGTAGTCGGCTGACATTTTTTGCTATTTCCATTATTAGAGCCAGCAAGCATGAAGAGAAGGCATCAGAACCAAGGCACAGGCTGGGGACGAGAAGGTAGATGGGAGTTCCGGCTTCACACGGGCTGCCCTCGAGCTCCGTATGGCCCATGGAGTTATCACCTACAGTCTCACCCATGGGTGGGGGTCCACCAGACCAAGGTGACATCATTCCCAAGGGGACAGTGAAGAAAACCTGCAGGAGAGTCTGAGTTCTGTCTCTACTCTTTTTGGTGAAGGGCAAGGAGGAAGAGCGGCAGGAAAAGAAATTATTTTTTAAGGAAAAAAACTTCTTGGACAGGCTCACCTGAGAAACACTTTTTTTTCTTGGTTTGCCCTGAGCATTTCAGGAATCAAAGGCCTGTGCCAAGGAGCAGGCAGCGAGGCGGAACTCAGCACTTGCATGTGCTGCTCGTGAGAATTTGGGGGTGGGGGGCGGGAGTGGGGGGTACTGAAACGTCCCTGTCCATCTGTTGATGTCTGGGTGGCAGAAAATATTGAAATAGAAATAGAAAGTTAGAAAAAGCTTAGGAGCAAAACCTGAAAGAGTATTGTATTTGAAAAGGAAACGTTAGACTGATTGTATAAAAACGGGAAAACAAAATTACGTTCCATAATGATTCGTCTGTGTTAACTAAATATTGAGCTAAAATTTGGTGAAACCCTGAAAATAAGACTTCTCAAGGAAGTCGTTGTCTTTAAGAATCACTGTCATTGAAAGAGAGCTAAATCACCCCACGGTGCCTGCTCTCACTCACCTGGTTGGTGGCTTTTTTCATTCACTTTATTCAATACAGTCAAAAATGATGTGTGGTTTCTTCTTTACTCTAAAACCCCAAGACAAGCCCATTACCAGCATTCCTCAAACATATTTGCATATCCAGTAAAAAACAAAATTCAAAATCTTTCCAAGCTACTTCTGCTCTACTGGGAAGCTAGAAAAACTGGCAACTTCAGGAAACTAAGATTCCTTTTTCCTCCATCCAAGCTCACACAGGAAGTGACACAAGAGATTTTCTTAAATTGCCCTGCTACGCTGACCACAACCTCCACAGAGAAAGACCACCCTGGGAATAAGACAATTCAGGTTTTTTACAGGCTCCCTCCTGACCATACCCAAAAATAGCCAGCCCACACCACGGAAAGCCTGACTCGAGGACTTTGCAGGGTGAGCGATTTTGGCATTGCCAACTCAATCAGACAGTCCTTACTTATAAAATAAAGACCACAGCCGTGCACACATAGTAAAATGAGCAGGCGCAAATCTGGTGCAGCATTGCAAGCCGAGTGAATAATAGTATAAAATATCAGAAAAAGAAAGGTTATGAAATTTTATAACAGATGACAAATTGGTAGCTTTTCCCCACTTTTCTGGAATGGATTCAGTAACAGATTTGAATCTTGGGCTTTGATGCTTGTCTGTGATATGCAGGGATCCCAAGTTCAAAAGGAAAGGAAAAAAAAAAAAAAAAACAGAAGTCATCTGCACGTTACTTCACTTACAGCAGGGTCTATTCTTTGCCATTTACTCTGGAAATTATTTGGTTCCTTATTTAACCTGCTTTGATTTAAAACAACATTGAATTTTAAATTTTTTATCTCAGGGTCTTCTGTACTTCAAGCTCCCAGACTTATCCCTAAAAGAGGAATCTACCTGCTCAGATTCTAGGAAAATAAAGAGAAAAAGCATCTCATTCTGCCACATTGGAAGAGAGGCTTAAACTCTGCCTTATGGTGTCTGTCTGTCACCCAAGCTCATGGGCTGTGGGGGACAGACAGCCACATGTCTCTGGGGCAAGAGTGGCCACAGCAGAAGACCTTACAGGTCACTGGCTTCAGAGTAACACGGTAGCCACAAACACCAGGAAATACGGCACCCGTGCCAATGGGCCCCTCCAATTTACATGAAATGCTTTCCTAGACGTTCTCCCCAACCACTTTGATTTTACTGCAACAAAACATTTAGAAGGTGAGTGGTAGACAGAACCATGCAGGGAGATGAGTTCTGGTAGAAGAGCCAGTGGTCATGTCCCTTGTCTGCATGCAGGAAGCTCAGATAATCCAGGGAGGCAGGTGGATCTGCAGAGGAGCCATGTAAAGAAAGCACAGACAGAAAAAAATCCACTCTTGAGGAGTACCACAAATCTCCAACACCAGCAGAGTTCAGCAGGCTTTCTCTGGTTGGAGGGCAGGAACTCACGGAAGGCTTCATGGAAGAGGAAGCCTCATTCTTCATAGGCGAAGTGCGAGAATAAGCGGCAACGTGTGAGAAGACGCTTGCCCAGGAAGTACCAAGGTGATTTCTCAGTGACTTACGTTTCACTCCAATGAATACTCCTAAATAAGAGCTGGCGGCGGGGCATGGTGACTCACACCTACAATCCTAGCACTTTGGGAAGCCGGGGTAGGTGAATTGTCCGAGGTCAGGAGTTCGAGACTAGCCTGACCAATACAGTGAAACCCCGCCTCTACTAAAAATCAAAAAAATTAGGCGGCCGTGGTGCAGGCACCTGTAATCCCAGCTACTCGGGAGGCTGAGGCAGGAGAATCACTTGAACCCAGGAGGTGGAGGCTGCGGTGAGCCGAGATCGAACCGTTGCACTCCAGCCTGGGCAACAAGAGTGAGATTCCATCTCAAAAAAAAAAAAAAAGAGCTGGCACGGGTGACTCAGTGCTCATACCATGCTAGGCCCTTGGCTAAGCTACGAGCTTCGGGCACTCAATGCTTACCAAGACTCTTGCCCATTTTACAGATAGAAAACCTGAGGGTCCAAGAGATCTGGTAACTTTCCGGGGTCATGAGGCTAGTGAGTGGCAAAGTAGAGATTCAAACCCTGGTCCATCTGGTACCACACGGCCCCACTGCCTGGTTGAATACTGACCACAGCTAAACATATTTCCAAAGGTATTTGCTAAAGTTGATAGAAACTTCAGAGCTCCTACCTGCAAACTCATCTCAGAGGCAACAAACACACCAGAGAGGAATGGAGACTAATAACTTTTCCAAGTCACCCGATGACACCGGGTCCAATTCAGAATCCAAGCCTCCCGGCTTTTTCCTGACTTTATTTTTCTTTCCAGGTATTTATTCTGACTTCATTGTGTAGTGTACACGGAAAACCAAAGCTATAGAGTGATTTTTTTAAAAGACTAAACTTAAACACAACCATACATGCAATTCCTCCTGCCGTGTTACACCGGGGTGTCATTCCATGTTGCAGCTGAACCATCAGAGACGCAGAGAGAACCGACGACCAAGCCTCAGGATCTAGAGTTTTTGAAAACCTATTTATGGCAAGAATTTCTTAAGGGCCAACCGATGTGCCAGGGGCACTCTTTAGAGAAAGCTGATGCTGACATCCGTGTCCTCAAGAACTTCCATTCCCACAGAGCATTAAGCAACTAGGATGGATTGAGACGTGCAGTGATCAGCCACTGACAACCGTGGTGTGCACAGACCTCTCAGGGCTGACTCTGTTGTGGCCCGGAACGGCAGCCCAGCATAGATGCAGAAATGTTCCCTTTTGCTCCTTTCCTGCACCTATCATGTTGGCTTTTCCATCTCCTCCCTGGTCCTGCACACAGCATTTTCCCCTTCCCTTTCCCTGCCTCGCCAACCCTGAACCAGCTTCTGACCTTGTACCCCTCCCTGCATTCAAAGCACAATTGACGCACCCCTCCCGGGCCCTGGCCCAATGACCCTCATTCTTCTCTCCCTTTGGACGCTTCCTTTTCCTGTCCCTCCCAGTCTAATAATCTGCTCCTAGTCCACCGGGTCCCTCAGGCTACACCCCACCTAACAGGGCAAGGCCTGAGCTGGCTCTGGTATCTCAGCTGTGGCTTTAAAGGGTTTGGGCCTGACACCCTGAGCGCTTGCACCCGAAACATGGGACCAGATCACCAGTGCTACTCATGATCGCTTCACCCTATGCTCAAGCACCCCTTCCCCAGCCTTTACAGCATTTACATTCATTTTCAGGCTTAAGTGTGGAGCTCCTAAGTCAAGCCTTCAAAGCAGCTCGACACTTAACACTGACAGGAAATGTGAACATGTTAAAAAAAAAAAAAAAAAAAAAACAACAACTAAAAAAAAAAAAAAAACACCCCATGATTTGGCTGAGGAACTATTCTTTGCAATGTTTCCAAGGATATACCAGAGTCTGAGCTTTCAGACAAATAACAGTGGGTTTGAATGATTCTAATGGTTAGAACGCTCCAATCATTTCGTACCTGCTTGGTCTTCTTGGATCTTTCGGTGTTAAAAAAAAATAGTGACTTGAGTAACTCATTTTGTCCTTTTACCCCCTTCTCTGTGATAGAAAAATCAGTGATGATGGTAGAGTTATTATATGTAACTCTATACACGTTATTATATGTAACACTTCAGCCATCAAATGGTAAAAATCATGTCATGAACTATTGACACACATGGACCTTGAAGAACACACAGCAAGTCGGCCTGAACTAGCCCAACCACTTTAGGCATTGTTTTTAAAACTATAAAATCAAATTGTAGGGGCCAGACTTTTGCTGTGTCCCTTTGTCTCTAAATGTATAAACACTTTCCATGTCTATGAGAACAGAGCCAGGGTTTCATGTGTGTTCCTGTAATACACATGCAGTTGATCAGGGAAACAACTTTATGGGTCCAACCACGAGAAATAAAAACATGCAAAGGCTTCCAATACATTCAGTATCTGACATCACACATCAGAGAGAGCACAGGCAGGGGAGACTTTGAATAATCTCTGATTGTGCCAGGGGGAAGGGTCTGTAAACTAAAATAAAAATGCACATTAAAAACGTGCATGCTGTACAAACAGAATATAAAACAGGTTCACAGGGGCTCTATTTCCCTCCCTGAAGAGATAAGTTCTCCCCAGCCTGCAATGTATTCTGGACTCCTGCTAGCCTGTTTTTCTGTTACTCAGGAGAGCAGCTCCAAGCCCATCCAAGCCCCCACGTGAGTTTTTCTCTTCCCTGACTGGTTACCTGGATGAGTGTGAATGCCCTGGTCAGCAGGTAAGCAAAGGCGTGTCTACACTTACCTGCACCATCTGCCAGCCCCTGATGGCACAGGGAAGCTTTGATCACATCAGCCACAGATGCATGCCAAATGGAAACCCAAGCCCACATTACAGCTTCCTGGCTGGCTTAAATTGCAATCGTTTATCTTCATATGCCTCAAGTTTAGCTTTGGAAAATTATTTAAAGACCAAGCACCATAATGAACGTGTCTACTACACAATGCTTTTAACAACCAAACAAAAGAGTTACAAAATATTTCTTAGATAAGGCACTAACAGGAGAAGGGAAAAGATCAAGATTCAAAGTCCTGACTCTCAAGAAGTTTACAGTCCAGCTTGAAGAAACAGGACAAAATCCAACTCCAAAGGCAAGGAACTCTGAAGAAGTATGTGTTAAAAGCCAAGTGAAAGACAGAAAAGAATGATGCTGGGCACTGGATCCTAGAGGCCCCAGAGGCCTTGCTCCATCCCAGGCAGGATGAAAGCTTCAGGAGACACCTCCTTCCCATTCCAGTCCTAGGAGTCCACCTGCAGGCTGCACCTCCCACCACTGTCCCTCTGAAAACCTGCAATTTCAAGTCCCAACTTCCCTCAATACAGGAGTCCAGAAATGGGCTTCCAGCATCCTGGAGGTGCCTGAGGCCTTACGTTTTCAAAGTATTGTGCACATGTACATTATGTACAACGAAGCAAATTAAAGAAATGTACACAAAAGCACTGTATATCCTTCCTGGGCCCTCATGCATATGAAATAGTAAAACCAGAAGGTGACCCTCAGGAGGGGACAGGGATGTGTGTGTGTTCAAGGAAGAAGGGGAAGGAAGGGGAAGGAGTTAGGCTTAAATGATGTAATTAGAGGAGACTTCTTTTGCTATAGATGCTGTATTTCTTTTCTGTTTTTTTTGTTTTTGTTTTTTTTTTTTTTTTTGAGACAAGAGTTTCATTCTTGTTTCCCAGGCTAGAGTACAATGGTATGATCTCCGCTCACCACAACATGCACCTCCCAGGTCCAAGCAAGATCTTCCTGCCTCAGCCTCCTGAGTAGCTGGGATTACAGGCAAGTGCCACCAGGCCCAGCTAATTCTATATTTTTGGTAGAGACGGGGTTTCTTCATGTTGAACAGGCTGGTCTCAAACTCCCAACCTAAGGTGATCTGCCCACATCAGCCTTTCAAAGTGCTGGGATTACAGGCGTGAGCCACCACGGTGGGCCCAGATGTTGTATTTCTTAAAGGTAATACAGTAAAGGTGAATATGATGAAATGCCAAAAGTTATTAATTCTGGGTAGTAAGAAGATGAACATTTGTTCTATACACACACTTGCCTGCACACAGACAAGCAGAGAGGCTCAGAGATTTTTCAGATTCACCAAGGAGTCTGACCACCAAAGAGTTTAAAGCACTTGACTAATGGGCCCCAGTCACCTCCTTCTCTCTTGTCTTTGATCTTCTATAGCCAAGTATTGGGTGGCCATTTCATAGCCCGCCCTGTTCAGCTTTATGGCATTTCATCAGTTCTTAAATTGATAATTAACACAGGAGTTTTCAGCTATGTCATTCTTTTTCTCATAAGAGCTTAAAGTAATAGACTTCAATACAAAAGGAAAAGTGGAGGTTGAGGAGGAGGAGGAGGAGAAGGGGAAAGAGAGGAAGGGAGAAAGGGAAAGAAGGGATAGAAGGAAGGAAGGGAGGGAGGGAGAGAAGGGAAGCACGAAGGAAGGAAGGAGGGAGAGGGAGGGAGGGAGGAAGAAAGGGAGGAAGGAGGGAGAATGGAAGGAAAGAGAAGAAACCGTCTACATATATTAATACTCTATTATGTCACAACTGAAAAGCCACTTCTGATTTTACAGAAAATGCGGGTTCATGCCATGTAGGAATTTCTAATTATCACATTTCCCAAACTGTTCCTGGTATGGGCTCTTCACGTCATCAAAAGGCACTGTCTCCCCTCAACAGCCCCTGCCACCTCCAAAGTAAGTTTCATTTGGAAAACTCTACCCATGTTCAAAATCCCTCTGAGGTCAACAAAGCACACCACTATGCTAAAACCGGAGAATCCTACAATTAAAATTCAAATAAAATAAAGATGCGGCCTGGTATAAGCTGGTGTTTTCCAACTGATCTTCACCATGGAAGAGTTTCTGCATGGAACAACTGTGCTGGGGAACTTGTGGTCTGAGAAGTGTGGGAAATGCTGGCCCGGGTGGTGATGAGAACTTCTGGATTTCACACTACAGTCCACATTTCAGATACTCATCCTATGGTCCCTGTAAACATGACTCACTCTCATAAAATCAGAAATCCTAGTTTTAGAGTCATAAAATATGGTCCCTATTACAATTTCATGCATTTCCATAAAACCCTTAAGGAACTGACTCACACAGCCCCTTATAATACTAACAAGAAGAGAACAAAAAATTGCAAGGATTCACCACCCCAACAGCACCGACGGACTGTAGTCATAAACCAAGTCTGGAGCACATCCTCCAAGGGCGATGACAAGAACACACCACAATACCTGGAAACCTACTCCGCCTTGGCATCAGCCAGGCAAGAGGAGATCTGCAGGCAGGAACAGTGCAGAATACCTGTTATAATCATCGAATTTTTGTATGTATCTTAAACATCTATCTAAAACATAGGAAACAAAATGTAAGCCCCCCTCACCGATCAAAGCAACACTGATTAACACAATACCATTTTCACCTATCAAATTAGGGAATATTTTCACACCTAATACCCTACATTGTTGGAGTTTAGGGAAATGGGCTTTCACATACAAAGCTGATTGAGAACAAACTTGGTATCCACCATTCTGAAAAACAGAACGTTGGCATTAACATTTCTCAGTCTCTTTGATCTCACAATGTCACTTCTAAGAATGTATAAAAAGGAAAACAGGGCTGGGGGTGGTGGCTCATGACTGTAATCCCAGCACTCTGGAAGGCAGGCAGATTGCTTGAGCCCAGGAGTTCGAGACCAATCTGGGAAACATGACGAAAACCTATCCCTACAAAAAATACAAAAATTAGCCAGGCTTGGTGGTGCACACCTGTTGTCCTAGTTACTTGAGAAATGAAGGCGGGAGGATCACTTGAACATGAGAAGTTGAGGCTGCAGTCAACTAGGATCACGCCACTGCACTCCAGCCTTAGTGACAGAGTAAGACCCGATCTCAAAAAAATAAAAATAAAAAATAAAAAAAGGAAAACCAATTGTGAATACATACAGAGACTGGAGGTGTAAGAAGCCAACAGCCATTCTCCACTGGGGTCTCCCGACTCACCAGCAATGGCAGACGCACTGGACTGGGGCGGAGTGAGGGAGCAAAATTTGGTCCTGCCACAGAAACACCCCAGGTCTCTCCAAGTGTCCCGCAAAGAAGAGGGTATCACAGAACTCAGCAATGGTCCCACTATCCTCTCTCTACCCAGCATAATACACAAGCCCAAAGGGTGGAGGAGCATGAACTTCTCTAATTTTGCAATCATCATCTGCTAATAGGATCATCCCATAATGCCTTTGGGAATAAAAAGAAACCCTGCTGAACAGGAATAAACAGCCTGTTCCTCTGGCTGGGGCATAGGAGACCCAAACCAAAAAGATGAGCTGCCCCGAGAGGACAGGGCCCCCCTGCAGACAAAAAGAAAAGCTTGGTCCCAGGAGGTGAAGAAAAGCTGTGTATATGAAACTGAGTCAAAGAGAGCCCAGGGATATGCAGGTGGGAGGAGCAGAAAATTAACATGGATTAAAACAATAACTGACTTATTTCCAGAAGAAATGTGTTTATGTGATTTTGGCACTGGAATCTATCTCTATTAGCTATATGAAAGTAATGGGATAAAAGCAAACAAAACAATTGAACAATTTATTACCTTCAGGAAAATGTAGGCATCTAACCTGTTCAGTTATGCACAGAAATTAAAGGAATGGAATAACATGTAGATTCTTTAAGGACAATGTGTCTGGTTTTGCTCAGCACTGGATTCTTGGCTCTTAAAAAGAAAATCTATTTCTGAATGAATGAATGAATGAATGAATGAATGTTGTCCCTTATTCTTCATTTACCGGCAGCCTCATTTAATATGAGCTACACTGGCCTGAAAGTACTGGTGTTTTTGGATTGCTTTCAAAAATGTGAAACAGCAAGACTAGTCCTATTTCCACTTATTTATCCACCTTTAAGAGTCACCTGCTGTGGCACGAGTCCCTGTGCATTCCATTATCTCTGCTGACTCTCCATCCTCCTGGCCATCAGCAGAGGAACCTCTGGCTCACAAAAGGATTTAACATTCTAGCACAGTAGGGATTTCGACTTACAGCCACCTTCTCCAGGATCCCCTCCATTCACATAATTTTGATCTCCAAATATTGAGACTGCCCCTCCCTTGGGTCTTTCGGACCTCATTTATGCCCCACCAGCAACTAATGACCAAGATCCAGTCTTCATCACAAGGCATGGTAGGCCCATTCTGCACATAGAATTATATAGATTTAAGGAGGTTTCAGTCTAATTTGGAGGAAAAAACACCAGTCTCCATAGATACAAGCTTTTCAACATATTGCTTTTTTGCTCTCCTGTTTTCTAACACGGAGAATGTCAATGCAGAACCGGAATATTTATAAGTAAATTACGAAGGCTGCAGGACTAGGTGTTCCACCCAGCCCTCCCCACCCCCACTGGTGGAGACCACAGGGCAGAGTGGACGGTAGCAGGGATTGGGGGGGGGGTCTTCGGAGGCGAGGAATACAGCCTTACGGTTGGAGCTACAACACGCTCTCCACTGCTATATTGGAAGGAAGACACCAGCTCGCTGCTCTCACAACTCATCTTCCTCTCCACCGCTTCATTAAATTGCACAAGGATGGGACTGCCTATGCAGGTGGCAGACAAGCAACGAGGGTGCCAGGCCTTGTGTTTCCACAGATGCGGAGCTCAGGGAGACTTCAGGCTACAAGCAGCACATGCCCTGCTGGCAAAGTGGTCCAGGTGTGGTTATGGCTGCATGAGAGCTGCTCAGAACCCTGAAAGCATGCATGCCAGTGACTGCTTTTTCCTGGTTCCTGACAACCTTTTTGTGTGTCTATGTGCACAGGGTGGGAATGGAAGAAAGAATCAAAGGCAGCAGTGATGTAATGAAAACCTTCAAGAAAAGATGGGGAGGAGTCTGAAGGGCAGTCCATTCTTTTTCTTTCAGCTAAGCAAAGGTTAAAAAAAAAAAACTTATAAAGAAGAAGGAAAAATACAATTACCACATGATCCAGCATTTCCCTACTGGGAATATACCCTAGAGAACTGAAAGCAAAGACTTAAGAGATATTTGTAAACCCATGTTCATGGCAGTATTATTCACAATAGTCAAAAGGGGGCAGCAACCCAAGAGGCCAGCAAAGGATGGATAAACAAAATGTACACACAGTCACCAGAATACTATTCAGCCTTTAAAAGGGAGAAGGGGCCAGGCGCAGTGGCTCATGCCTGTAATCCCAGCAGTTTGGGAGGCCGAGGTGGGAGGATCATTAGAGGTTTTAGACCAGCCAGGTCAACATGGCGAAACCCCATCTCTACTAAAAACACAAAAAAATTAGCCAGACATGGTGGCGTACACCTGTAATCCCAGCTACTTGGGAGGTTGAGGCAGGAGAATCGCTTGAACTTGAGAGGCAGAGGTCTCAGTGAGCTGAGACTTCACCACTGCACACTCCAGCCTGGGCAGCAGAGTGAGACTCTGTCTCCGAAAAAAAAAAAAAAGAGGAGGAGGTTCTGAATCCTGCTGTAACAGGACAGGCATGTACCTTGAGAACATTATGCTAAGTGAAATAAGCCAGTCACAAAAAGACAAATACTATATGATTCCACTTGTAGGAGGTATCTCGAGTTGTCAAATTCATAGAAAGTAGAATGGTGTTTGCCAGGGGAGGAGGGAGTTTCAGTTACACAAGATGAAAAAGTTCTGGAGATTGGTTGCACAACAATGTGAATATACTTAACACGACTGAACTGTACGCTTCAAAAAATTTAACAGGATGAATTCTGTTATGTGTATTTTACCACAGTTAAAAATAACAAACAAGACCAGGTACAGTGGCTCATGCCTGTAATCCCAGCACTTTGAGAGGCCGAGGCAGGGGGGATTGCTTGAGCCCAGGTGTTCAAGACCGGCCTGAGTAACAAAGTGAGACCTCATCTCTACACAAACATGTTTAAAAAATTAGCCGGGCATGGTGGTATGTGTCTGTAGCCCCAGCTACCTAGGAGGCTGAGGTGGGAGGATCACTTGAGCCCAGGACGCTGAGGCTGCAACGAGCTTTAATCATGCCACTGCACTCTACCCTGGGCGACACAGTGAGACCCTTTCTCAAAAACAAAATAAAATTAAATTTAAATTTAAACAAGGAACAAAAAATTGGAAAAATAAACAGGCAAAAGACCCTACCCTGTTCCTCACATTTTAAAGTGAAACTGGCATGAAACAGAAAGCATATACCAAGTATATGTTAGGAATTCTTCTTTCCTGTCAGCTATGATAGTACTTCGATAAATACCGGCTGACTGGTTTTTAAAAGGTAACTGCATTCCCTATTGCAAACAGTAAAATATAAAACTTTTTTCAGCTGCCTCTTGTGAAATTTTGTTCCATATTCTAGATTAGAGACCTAGCTTAGCAGTGCCTTTAGTCAGGGTAAGTACCTTTGCAAATCATGGCACGACTCCCTAGGTGGGACTGAACTACAGATCAGTCATTCTCATGGAAGCAGAGGGTGGCCTGAACCCCTAGGGGACATGCGTGTGGAAATGTCTAGAGACAGTCTTGGCCGTCACTGTGAGGGGGCAGGAATGAATGGCAGAGGTAAGGATGCTGCTACGCATCCCACCAGGCACAGCACAGACCCCACAACAAAGAACTTTCTGGCCCCAAATGTCAACAGTGCTGAGGTTAGCAATTCTGCCCCAGATTGGCCTAGCAGTTCAGGCATTTTGTTTGTTTTGCCCTTCCTCTTACCCATGCTTGTGAGCAGGCAGTGCAGTGAGTAGTCGCTAACATGTCAGGCCCCGTGCTAAATGCTCTAGGAGAATGATCCTCCGATGCCCCCAGCGTCACTAACAGGGAACCATTTGGAGAGGTTGAGGAATGTATCCAAAGTCAGTGCCACTGGTGGAATTTTAAATCAGCCCGAAAGACCTGCAGGGTGGAGTTCTTACCTCTGCTTCGTAAACCCTCGAGTTCTCAAACTCAGTCTGGCTGGTGGGCAGCAAGCCAGAGCACGAGTGCTCAACAAGACACACTGTAGAGAACACTGGCATCGGGAATTGTTAGCCAAGTCCCTTCCCACTGAGCCCCTTCAGCATCTTGGCAGCCTACCTACCCCACTCAGACTGCAGAATGATTTTTGGATTTGAGGGGAAACTGGGGAAATATTATTTTCTAGATTTTATAAAACTTACTGTTGTTTGTACATAATCAATCTCCGTTCTGCCTGATGTTATCTGCATGAAGAGGGCTTCACCAACTATGTTCTTTTTTTTTTGAGATGGAGTCTCACTCTGCTGCCCAGGCTGGACTGTAGTGGTTCGATCTCGGCTCACTGCAACCTTGGTTTCCTGGGTTAAAAGGATTCTCCTGCCTCAGCCAACCGAGTAGCTGGGATTACAGATGCTGCCACTACACCTGGCTAATTTTTGTATTTTTAGTAGAGACAGGGTTTCGCCATCTTAGCCAGGCTGGTCTCAAACTCCTGACCTCATGATCCACCTGCCTCAGCCTCCCAAAGTGCTGGGATTATAGATGTGAGCCACTGTGCCTGTAATGATATCTTCGCCAGAACCTTCCCATTCAGAAGTCATGCCTAAAAGACTTTGAGAATTCCCAAGCATTAAACATCTCAGGAGGTGAATCATCAAGGCAACTCCTATTCATGCCTCAAAGCCCTGTTCAGACTCATATTCATGCCCCACTTCTGCAAAGCTTGACCATATACGTCCCAGAGGCCCCAGCTGTTCTTTCCTTCTGCACAGTTGATAATATAACACTCTGACATCATACGTGTACTTCTCTACATTTACCATTAGCCAACCGGACTGAGTTGCTTGACACAGGGGCTGCCTGCACTTCTTTGTATACGTTTTGCATATGACAACAGGCCCCCTACAGCACCTTTCAAAAATGGCTGAAGACCTTGAAAAGCCAAAAAAATAACAGGTTTTTGTGTATCAAGTAAAACTCACAAGGAGACACCCACAGGACACTGGTGATTTCCTCTGAATCTTGAGAATGTCCAACTGATTTTGGTGAAATGATTCACGCAAGTCTCTCCCGAGAAGTTGGGTGCTGGGACGTCTGGAGAAAGCTCCGGAGGCACCGAGGCCCTCTCTGTCGTCCATATCATCCTGCAGAAAACTAGCCACAGCCTCAATAATAATGCCACAGAGATGCTTCCTCCGTTCCATGGTCTTGGGTTTTTTCTTTTGTTTTTTTTGTTTTGTTTTGTTTTGCCAATGATCACAGCCACCCCCAAGTCTGGATTTGTCAAAAGCCCTGGCCTGCTGCATCAGGAAAACCAGGGGGAAGGTGATTGCAGGGGGGGTTGCCTGCTCAAACAAAATGAAAGCATGCAGATTGTCAGGCCCCACGTGGGACTTAATCTGAATCTCTGGGGGTGGGGCTCCAGCATCTGTAGTTTTTATTTAAATCTTATTTTATTTATTTATTTTGAGATAGAGTCTCGCTCTGTCACCCAGGCTGGAGTGCAGTGGCGTGATCTCAGCTCACTGCAACCTCCGCCTCCTCGGTCCCAGCGATTCTCCTGCCTCAGCCTCCCAAGCAGCTTAGACTACAGGCACCCGCCACCACACTTGGCTTTTTTGTATTTTTAGTAGAGACGGGGTTTCACCGTGTTAGCCAGGATGGTCTTGATCTCTTGACCTCACGGTCTGCCTGTCTCGGCCTCCCAAAGTGATTTTTGTTTTTTTGAGACAGAGCCTCACTCTGTCACCCAGATGGGGCTGGAGAGCAATGGCGCAATCTCAACTCACTGCAACCTCCTCCTGCTGGGTGCAAGCAATTCTCCTGTCTCAGCCTCCCGAGTAGCTGGGATTACAGGCATGCACCACCATCGCCATCTAATTTTTTTGTATTTTTGGTAGAGATGGGGTTTTACCATGTTGGCCAGGCTGGATGCAAACTCCTGACCTCAGGTGATCCGCCCGCCTCGGTCTCCCAAAATGCTGGGATTATAGGCATGAGCCACCGTGCCCAGCCCTTATTTTGTTTTTAACTGACACACAGTAATTGTATATATTCATGGAGTACAGTGTGATGTACTGATACATGTATATATGGTGTCGTGATGAAATCAGGGTAATTTGCTTATCCATCACCTCAAATATCATTTCTTTGTGATGAGAACATTCAAAATTCCATCTTCTTAGCCATTATGAAATATACAATATATTGTTGTTTATGACAGTCACCCTACTGTAAAACAGGACACAGGCATATATTCTGCCTATGTAACTGTGACTCTGGGTTCACGCCTGTTGGTCTAACGTGATCTCCAGGTGACCCTGATACACACTGGAGTTGGAAAGCCACTGCCTTCACTCCATGCTTCTCAACAGTCATGAGCCTCAGGATCACCTGCAGGGCTGGTTAAAACACAGACTGCCAGGCCTCATGCCAGATTTTCTGATTCTGCCACTGTCCCTCCAATGGGGCCCCAAAACGTGCATCCCTAGCAAGTTGCCAGGTGACCTGCTCTGGGGATTTCATAGATCAAAGAAGGGAGCTGAGTCTTATTTTGTCATTTTTTTCTTACTTGTATATATTTTTAAACAAGGAATGGAGGCTGTTTGTCAGCTGATGAGAAAATTCTATGGTATTGTAGGGTGGCCTTACGATGATCTAAGACTATACCAAAATAACCTCTTCAACAGAATACTATTTCCCCTTCTACCCTTCTCTCCTGACATTCTGTGAGACTCCCAAAGGCAAAAAGCACCCCACATTTTGGACCAGCAGCCTGGCACTCAGCCTCCTTCAGAGGGGCTTCACCAGCCAGTCCCAGCCCAACCAGGTTCTGCCTAAATACTTGCTCCCTACGCGCTGCAGCTACTGAGTTCGCCTCAAAGTAATTTCTCTCAAACGCCTAGCACATCAACGTCAATTGGCACCGGTTTCTGTTAACGAACAGACTGGCCTGCGCCAACCACAGCTTACCACACGTGTACTCGGCCTACTTCCCTATTTTCAATGCCTAATGGTTTTTGCTGCGCCTGAACACATCTGGAAGGAGCCAGGCCCACTGGCTGCCTCTCGTCCCACTCTAGGCCCTCCTACAAGGGTGCACTCAGCAAACCCTCCAAGTACAGACAGGTTCTACAATGTTGCTCCAAGTTGGAGAGGGGGCCTCAAACAATCGAGGATTTTTTTTTTTTTTTTTTTTTTTTTTTGGAGAAATGATCAAACCCGGGGGTGGGGACAGAACTTCCTGCAAGAAACCGCATCCTGAACAAGCATCGCCACGACTCACTGTAAATAAATACTCTCTCCTTGCAGCACTTCCGTCAACTGTCAGGGCCCTGGCTCCAATCGCCTTTCAAGTCCAAACAGGAAAGGGGAGAAAAGAGAGTGAGATGGCAGATAGGAGGTTTAATTTGCTTCTTGCTGCAGTTTTCATTGGTGGGGCGCTTCCAATTCAGCAGGACTGCCAGCTGCCTGGAATTGCTCCTGGACCCCACTTTTTCCTGTTAACCTTCATAATTGTATTATTACGGGCCAGCCCAGAACTAGCCTACCCAAGGCTCAGAGGAGTGTGGCTTCTTCCCTGTATCAGATAAGCAGCCAAAATCAAACAGGCCTGCTGCAGACAGAAAGGCAACTGATGTTTGCGAGGGATGCTCTCTGTACATGCCTCTGCTGGGACTTAACCCAAGGGACTGGGAGGAGGGGAGGATGGCCACGGAGAACTGGGGGGTAGAGGGTTGAAGAAGGAATTAAGTCAGTGACCTCAATTTTCTGGAAAAACCAATGTGAAGGATATCCTTTTCAAAGAGCACAATATGGCTGGGCAGGGGAAGATGTGCGAGGGAGATCGTTCATCTCAGTAACAGCAATGGCAACTACTTCTGGAGTGCAGACCATGCGGCAGGCACGACATAAAGGGCTTCAACGTGCCTTTAGTCCTTAGCGTTCTCCAGGGTACCTGTGAGGGAGGTACCATAACCCCCATTGGACCGATGAGGAGGCCAAGTCTGGGAGGGCTACAGAAATACAGGCTGGTTCACAAACTGTGAGTGGCAAAAGCAGGAATTCAGACTCAGTTTTGCCTAAATCAGGGCTGCTGTGAACAGCTGAGAAAGATGAGAACCACACAGCTGAAATGAGTGCCACACACGTCACAGGCAATGGAAATGGCAGCTCTTTGTGCTTTGCCTGAATTGGAACGGGGCTGATGCTGAAGTCTACTTTGTAACCATGGAATATACTGCCTCCCAAAGGTTCTGGAAAATAAAAATGAGCTCCAGCCAGACAGCTTCTCAAGAAGTTCTAAAATTCTAAGGTAGTTTGAACTCCATGGCATTCAACCAAGTCAATTTGCCCTACAGAAAGGGGGCCTTTCTTTGTTGAATTCTCTATAGTTCAAATTTCCCGTCTGTTTCTATGTTACGGGATTAAGCCCCAAGTCTTTTTAAACAGTATTGAAATTACCAATGCCTGGCATAGATAAAAAATATCTATCAATAGAAATTTATATCTATCTTTTTTTTTTTCTTTTTTTTGAGACAGAGTCTTGCTCTGTCTCCAGGCTGGAGTGCAGTGGCACAATCTCGGCTCACTGCAACCTCCGCCTCCTGGGTTCAAGCGATTCTTCCGCCTCAGCCTCCTGAGTAGCTGGGACCACAGGTGCGTGCCACCATGCCCGGGCTAATTTTTGTATTTTTAGTACAGATGGGGTTTCACCATGTTGGCTGGGATGGTCTCGATCTCTTGACCTCGTGATCCGCCCGCCTTAGCCTCCTAATCCTTTTTTTTTTTTTTTTGAGACGAAGTTTCACTCTTGTTGCCCAGGCTGGAGTGCAGTGGCACAATCTCAGCTCACTGCAACCTCCACCTCCTGGGTTCAAGTGATTATCCTGCCTCAGCCTCCCAAGTAGCTGGGATTATAGGCATGAGGCACCAACCCATGCTAATTTTGTATTTTTAGTAGAGACAGGATTTTACCAGGTTGGCCAGGCTGGTCTTGAACTCCTGACCTCAGGTGATCCACCCACCTCAGCCTCCCAAAGTGCTGGGATTACAGGTGTGAGCCACCATGCTGGGCCTCTATCTATCTTTTGACAGATACACGTAACTATTGAAAAGAACTGGTGGATAAGTGAATGAATGAACAAACGAATGAAGAAACTCAGGGATTCAACGTGTTACCACAAGGACCAAAGCGTAAGACAGTTCTTGCCCTTTGCTGAGAAGCCTGGGCTTCACGGAGAAACGGACGCTCTGCCATCCTGCTAACACTGGCTTCCATAAAAGCTGCTGTCACTCGGGGGCACCCTTGATTTTTTAAAATATAACTGTGGAAATTCAGGCTCGGGCACAGTGGTGGTAGCAGCTCCGTTTGCGGATGGAGGTAATATAATACATTGTTGGCAGCCCAGGAGGAAGCAGGGAGGGTAATGAGCAGAGAAAAAGCATGTTCAAGAATGAAGGAGTGGGTGAAACCTCGTAAACTCTTCGCAGACAGGACATGCCCCTGGAGCCTCTGCCCTAGGGAAGGAGGAGGCCAAGCTGCTTCCCAGAGGCAGAGGAGGGGGAAGCTGGAGACAGGGCTGAGGTGCCCAGGGCACCCGCTGCCACACACTGAAAAGTAAATTAAATTAATAAAAGTAAAAATGAAGCACTGCATGTAGCAGCAAAGTGTTATTAGAACTGTAATAATGACACTGTAATGTCTCAGAGGTTCCTATGAAGTCATGTTCTTACAATTCACTCATAAGAATTTAAAGACAAAATTATATGCCTCGTAATTCTCCGGTGAGTATGTTTCTCTATGGATCCCATTGTTTAGATGGGATGCACAGCTTCCAGGGGGTTTAAATCACTGAAGGCATCTTATGAACTGGCACTTTCCAGAAATCTGGCTGCACATTCCTCAGCAGGAGTAAGTGTCAATACAGATTTTGTCTACACATTCATGTATACCGGTCCATCTATTTCAGGACATGCTTTCCATCAGCGTGGCCAACTCAAATGTCCAATGGGGCTGGGCAGTTGCTTCAAAAAATTCAATGGATGAAGCAGGCAAGGACTCAAACACCAGGGAGTGGGTGCGAATGCATCCCCAACAGACAGCTGTGACAAGCCTCATCTAAATGGGCACTTGACCCCAGCATGGGAGAGGGGCTGGTGTTACTACATCTTTTGGTGTATTACAGGAAGTCAGAAATCTGGGTTTTGCCTAAGAAATCTCAGTAGATAAATGCCAATGATCATCTAGATATCTTATTTAGAATACCATACAAGTTTGCATGTAGTTGTGGCCTGAATACCTCCGTCTACACCTGTGTCTACACATATAGCAAGAATGATTGTTTCAACTTAGCCACTATGTTTCCAGGCCCTCTGCCTTACACTTTCCCAAGCTAGTTCATGAGGCACCCCAATGAGCTTACACACAGTATACCCACTTAGATGAATAGCCTGAGTCAGGGAAGACCCTGCCAACCTGGGCAGTGATCAGCAACCAGGTGCCACATGGCTGAAGTCAGATCTGAAAGGGAATCACTCCAGCTGGAAAGAACTAGGTGAGTGGCCTGGTTCCACAGGTCCGCATGCCAACCTGCTCCATTTCCAATGTACTTGCACTTCTGGACAGATGAAACCATCAAGGCCTATGTCCAGTTACCACACAGGAATGAAGAGGACCCACTCAGGGAGAGTGTGGAAAAGGTTCATGCTAGCAGCACGATCCTTTAAAAGGAAGCTCATCTGCATCTAGCATGCCCTACCTGTTCAGACACAGGTTGCAACAGATACAAGCAGAGCACTTCTAAAAGAATCTGGCCTTTTTCATATATTTTTTATAAACTTGCATACTCATCAGAATGGGGCGGGAGGGGTGGATATCATGTCTCTTTCTTTCATCCTTCTCAAGATCATAGAGAAATTTCAACACCTGCAAGTATAGAATCTATACAATATACTGGCAACTATGCAAGGATAGAATCAGCCAGAGACAAATGTAGACATGTTCTGAGAGAAGAACCTCAAATGACTCATTCTTCCAGTTTTCTCAAACTGATTTCAGCTTTGAGGAAAGAGGCTTCATTCATACACACCACACATCAGACAGTGCCAGACCTCATGGAACCCTTCATGGGTTGATGGCTCTAAACAATGCTTCCCTGCTGAGGAATGTGAACATCGCCAGCCTTGGGGACGGAACCCCAGCAAAGAAACAGACTCTTTCTAAGATTTCAATCTTAGTGATTGACAGGTACCTCCTGGTCTATCAGGAGATCTTTATCCCCTGACCAGGGTGAAGGATTCCCACTGCTTCCTTTCCCCTTATGCACACCTCTATGAATGGCTTCCACAAAGAAATATACCAAATCCTGCTCCATTAAGTCTGGGAAACAGTATGGGCACTCAGTGCTTTCCTCATTCTGCAAGGAAAGGCTGTTGGCTGGTAAGACTGAAGCAATACTTAAGAAAGAAATTCTGGTACCTCTCCCAAAAGACAAACTGTACCTGTAATAATATCCTCGGACTATTAATGGAACATAGCAAGCACTATGCACTTGTCAAGACTACTGGCATTACGAGCACTGGCTCAAGGGTTAGGGTCTGTTGTTACTGAGCTGTGAACCTGCGCAAATGATTTAATCTCACCACATAGCAATGCCCTCATCTGTAAACTAGTTGGTATTAACAGTATCTGCAAAAAGGAGTTTTTCTTAAGAATAAAATGGGAAGAATTCAAGGAGAATGCTTTGCAAGATACCTTAACTAGTAGATATAATGGTGGCAGTGTCTATAACCAAGATCATCCTGTCAACTGCCTTACTGTCCTGAGCTAAGATGCCTATTCCAAACTTCTCTGCTTTGAATACCAAATTACCATTGCCACCGTTTCAGAAGCAAATCATTGCCAAGTGTTGATCCTTGGAAACCTGCTTAGCAAACTTCAACCCGGGAATGCCGGCACATGTCTTTTTCATGGAGGACACTTGCAACTGTACGACCTAATAAGGTGTGGGCATGCAAAGTTTATTAGCTAATGTCAAACCCTAGCTCCAATGGGATCAAAGAACAAAATGCGTGTTATGACCAGACCTATCCCCAAACCGCGTTCTGGCTCTGAAACAGAATGCCTGCCAATTCAGGGAAACTGCATAGACACAGTGATCAAATAATATTATATGATCACAGTCATTGTCATTTTAAAATTTCGGTAAGAAAAACGGTAGGGATACAGAAAGAGCAAAAAAGTCATGTGTTTTACTTGGGTCAAGGGTTTTTTTAATTGCAAAAATACAGCAGGGCCCGAGTTATAGGAGGCAAGCAAGGTGCCTATGGTGCAAATGTAGGGAGGCATTAGGTCTCAGGATCGTCCAAGTTCAAGGTCAGCATTGAGAGCAAGTGCCTCCTTAAATTTTCCACCCTAAGCACCCTCCATCACTCCCTTTAATCCAGTGTTAAAGAAAGCGAAATGTACTTTTCCTGTGTTTGTGTGTGTGGCAGTAACTTGCAAGAAGGCTCCAAGATACTGATGGGTAACATTACAACACGTTAAAACATTCCCTTAAAGACCAGAATTTCATGGCCGAGAGCAGCCCAGGCAAAGGACTATTTCCTAGAACCTCAACAAGTTCAAAGGCAGATCTTTGCAACTTTGTGAGCATTTCCTTTCATCAGCCCTCAAAACCTTTTCTTGTCCTCTCCCGCACAAACTGGCATTAATTCTACAAGCAGCAGAAAATCCTATTCCCACATATAATTTTTGCCCATGTAAATGCTATGGAAGAAAGGGATGCAATGTGAAATGAACAGGGGTCACTTACTGATTAGGCAATCTGACCACTCGAATGGAGGACTTCTTTTTTAAGGGCTGTTTGCAAATGAATCGTTTCATTCGATAAATATAAAGTTTATCTTTAGAAAAACTGAACAATAATAAAGTATAACTAATTCACTCTCACATAAGTATTGAAATACAAGGTAAATAAAAGTTTAAAAAAATCTCAGAGAGGTGACTTCAATTATAGGGCATGCAATTTCTTTCCCAACATGTCTATGAATTAAGCATTAAAAAGGAAAAGGGAGCTTTACAAACATAAGCCTTTAAAATTTCCTTCCTGAAGTTTTCTACTTTAACCTCACAAAGCCTCATTTACAAATAAACATGTTTCTAAACACATAATACATTAGAAGAGGTAGGTGGAAAACAAAGAAAAAAACCACACCTGCGTGTTAAGAGTCGATGTGTTTATGTTCCTAATTTCAATGATTTAACTGAAACTTACTTTGGTTAGAAATGCTAAACAAAATCCAGTTCACAACTGAAAAATTACAGGTGTTTCTGTACCTCCATACTGGTGATTTTTAGATGTACTTCACCTTTTATCAGAATGAAAACACTATATACGAATAAGGAATCGGGACAATGAACTTTGCCCTCCCCAGCTCAACCTTCCACATAACTTCAGTGCAGAATGAGCAGCTCGTTGCCAGGGAGTGCCACTCTCTAACGCCACACAAATTTTGATATCAGCTGCCCAATGCAAATTTGTGTATGATTCCGTATACATTACCAAGCTATGAAATAAGTCAGTATGATAAGATGTGTGAACACATGTCTTGCTCTTGGTTCTGAACATAACAGTTCTAGTGTCCTGTGATATTCTTGGTTCACCCTACCCTTTCTTCTAAAGAAAGCCAATGCCCTATGTTAATTTCAAACAGAACTGAAGAATGGCACAAGAGAAGCAGCTCCTGTCTAAATGCTGTTCCTTGTGACGGCATAAAATCGGTAGTAAGTGATAAGATGAGTTGGTCATTTTTTTATTTAAAGAAGGAAGAATCAACGATTTTTATGGAATATTCTCTCTTTTTTTGAAGACCTAATTATATACTAAGCAAGAAGTAATTTCTCCCTCCTGCCTATATTTTATGTTTTGGGCACTTCCATTTCATGTCCCTTGACACCTTTTCCAATAATCCATCTACTTGATATTGGAAAGCCTCACATGAATAAAACTTTATGGCACTACAGGCGTTTAGCCTTCCACTGACATTCCTGGCCTGTTCAATTCTGCAATTCAATCAAAATCAAATCTCAAAATCCTCTTGTCAGCCAGCACTGCTTTCATATGCCTGAGCCTTGTGTAAGGATAACTGCATCCAATCTTCCCCCCAAGCAGTGCTTATATTGTTTTATTACAGTTCAATGAGTGGAGTTCAAAATTACATGCAGCTGCCTACTACTGTGGTCGGGCTGTGTTACGCATGGACACAAGTATTGCCCACCAGGCCTGAAATCACTCACTTACTGGCTGGCCAGAAAGACTGTGAGCACTTCTTTGTATGGAAGAACATCCTGTCTGCTAGATCTAAAGAGGGTGATGTTAACAGATCAGTCCCTTTATAAAAGGATTGTGAAAGCCCGATGAAATGCAACTCAAATGTGCTCAATGTTAAGCAAGTGGCTAGAGCACATAAAAGCGAAGATAAACCCCAACATGCACTACTTATTCTCAGAAAGCTTGTGAAGGGAGATAAAGAGATCTGGAATAAAAGACATCTTCAAGAATTTTCGTATGTGTTTTAGATGATGAAGCTTCATTTAAATGAGTTTTTTTTTAAACACCCCCAGTAATCCTTTCATTGAAACAAAAAGACAAAATACAAAGCCAATTAAATACAATTTAACCTGATGAACAATACAGTAATTAAAATACCAGTAGTTAAGAATGCTTGGATAAACGAACATCGGGCAGAGCGATAGTCAAATAGCTTTAGAGGTATACCATATTTTCAACATTGGGACAAACACATTGAGTGGCCACCCTCTACTTTTAAAAGAAACAAAAAATGTATAGAACGGACTAGAATAAAAAAGGAAGGCAAACTGGGTCTCATTTGTGTGGGTGTTAACTTACCTAGTTATTAAACGGGAAAAAGAACGTCTTGCTAGAAGAACTCTTAAAGCCTCAAATAAAAATGTGCGTGCTAACTTCAGGTTACCTTTGGGCTAGTATGTCTACAGGAAAAACAATAACTTCCTAGAGTGCAGTGTTTCAAGAAAAAGAAATATGCCTCTCTCATTTACGAAGACATGCATCTCTTGTGCAGGCGGCCACACACGTGTCTGTGACAAAAGTCAGTGCCAGGAGGGTAAAGACATAAATGCAATTGCAAAGTATTTACTGGCAAGATCGCTAAAATTAATGACTCTCGGAGCCCCCAAAATGTGAATGTATATCCATTTCTAATACCTACCAATCTGCATCTTTTGAAACAATATCATCAAAAGGAGCTCTACAGGGAAGATAAAAAGCTCTAACATACAGAAACCTCTTTCAGACTACAGAAATTAGTCTCAAGACTAAACACTCAGGAGTTTAAGTATTAAGGCAGCCCCCATGCCAAGAGGGGGAAATGGAAAGATATTGACTCTGCTGCAGCTATGTTTATGGGTAACAACCTAGAAAACCAGGTGATTCACGTATAATGGTATCTTATTTTCTAATGACATGGCAACTCAAACAGCCAGCAAGGCAAGATAGGGACAATTTGGAACCAGAAAAATAGTGAATGAGTTTCTAGACACGATTTTATTTTCTCTGGGACAAATGATGACATTCAGGCTTACTGACCACCCCCCTCCCCAAAGGAGGCTCTTGTTATATTTTAACATTTGAGAGGGCTGAACTTGGAGGGACAAGGCATACCTTTTTTTTTTTTTTTTTTTTTAACTGTGGATGCTGCTTTGGTCAAGATCTGTCATCCTTTGATGGTCACAGAGCAGGAGTGCCTGCCTCCCTCCCAAGTCAACTGCAGTGAAATGTTATTGTTTGATAGCTTTTCAATTGCTGACAAAATCAGCTGGTGTTCCCAGAAAATGAAATGAATTCCGCATACTGGCTTCCCTCCCTTCCTTCCCCTTTCACTCAATGGAGTCCCAATGGATGAAATGAACAAATCTCCAAGGAATTTGAAGACCACTCTTACTACTTACGAGAGAGCTTTCTGGCATCTGTGGAAAAATCAGAAAATCCAACAACGTGGTCCAAAGGCCTGACAACAATTGGCTGGAGTGGAGCAGCAACAGCTCCCCTTAAATAGAGACTGTGCTGCCTGGTTCTTTACTCTTCTCACCCCATCTGCTCAATTCTTTTAAATTACCGGTGTGACTGCCATAACAATTTGAGTTTGAGCCCCCTGTCATACAGCTTACCTCTCATCACTTCTAGGACACAGATTCTACAATCCTATTCATACTTGGTGATGCTTGGGCCAGTACTAAGGAATGTCCCCACCCTTCCTAGTTTCTGATTTCCTTAGAAAGTGAAATACAGATATACATAGCTTCATGATAAATGCTAAGACCAGCCAACTAAATGGACACCAAGAATAAAGCAAAGGTCCCTTCCCCAAACTCTATCCTACCAACCCCATTTCATAATGTCTACTGGACAAAGGAATACTTGGTCCAATTATCAGATGCAATATTCAAGCTGAATGATACACGCACATGAATATTTTGAGACCTCGTTACCTTGGCTATCCTAACAGATAAAGCAGATTTGCAGTGTGATCCAGGCAGCCCTACTGGCTGCATCAAAAGCTAGGCTGTGAGAGGATTTCAACACAGGCGCAAACAATGTCTGGTACTGACAGACTCATCAAACTCGCTGAGGTTTTAACTCCTGCTTCTTAACAAATAAAACCAAACTCTTTCCCCATCCTGTACAAACTCACTGAGATTATCAATAGCATTTTTGGGATGTGGAATCTTATTCTCATTGAAGAAATAAATACCATCCCCAAAATGCTGATGACATTTCCAGTTAAGCCCTCTGATCACACTGCTCTTCCAAAGAGCCCAAGAGTCAAGGGAATTCACGAATATATACTAAACTCAGATACCCACATCCTAACAGCTTCTGCCTTCTAGAGATAAAAATATAAAGTCTTTATGGAAAGATTCTTCTCATCCCCTTTAATGCAAAGAGATAATATCCTAAAAACTCATTATGACCCAGACATCTGTGCTTAAGACAATGAACAGAACAAGCTTTAAGGGGCTATAACTCTGAAACAGGCCTGGCAGGACTTTGAGTATTTCCACTAAACCACCTCTTCTGCTGTCCAATACTTTATAAAGCAAATATTTACACTTTAGCAGGAAAATCCTGAGCTGGACTGTTACTTCTCTTACCACCCTCTGCACCCCTTTGTAAGATGTCCCTCTCCAGTGACCCTGGAGTTTTGAACTGCATTTGCTCTATTTTGTTACATAACAGTAGCAATAGAAGAGGTGAGAGAAAGTGTCTCCAAAGAATCCTAAAGTACCCCTGTCTAGTTGACAGAACTGCATTCCCACAGCGGGATCAGAGCTAGGGTCGCTAGGGCTGATCTAGAATCACTGTACCTCCATATACGTGAGGCACATCATCTGTATTTTCACCTTTTGTGAAAATGCTCCTTAGCGTTCACAGACGTGGTTACCCACTGAAGCAGGAGCTAAGGCACAGAGAGAGACAGGTGTTCGATAGAAAACCACAGAGACAAAAAGCACCCAAAGAGTTGCTTTAGAATTTTTCTTTTATATTCAGAAACTCCAAAATATAAATGACTGAACCCTGGGGTTCCAAGTGTGGCTTCGACCAGCAGCATGAACATCATCAAAGACACAGGGTCCCAGCCTCTACCCTAGACCTACTGAACAAGAATCTGCATTTTGACAAGATCTGCAGCTTGGCCTCCACGCACCCCGAGGTCTGAGGAGCACCGTGCTCTAGAAGAATTATGATGCAGCTGCTCTTGATGGGGAGATGATAAGGAACATTCCCTAACTTCCAGGACATATGTAAAAGTCTGTAGAATACCTGGATTCGAATCATCAGAGTAACTTGTTTAAAACAAAAAGAAAACAACAACAACAAAACAGATTTCTGAGCCCGGCTCTCTCAGACCCACTGAATTAGAATCACGGACACTCAGGAAGTACTGGGGTCCACTCTAGTCTGCAAACCACTGAGCAACTTCAAATGTGCAGCTCCTCTGTGCTGCTTCTCGGGCTAGTTTCAATATACTGTTAAACTGATCAACATACGGTAACCTAATAATTTACAAAAACTTCAAAAAGCATGTCATAGCTTTGTATATGCCCTAAAGTGAATGGAACTGGGGCAGGGTTCTGGAATTCTTAGGAATGATACACATCTCTTTACAAATAGCCAGTTTTTCAAAAAGGAAATGTGTGCATTCTCGGTAACACATGCACTCACACATGCTTTCAGTGCTAAACTCTTCATAGAAAATGACAGGCGGACGTGAAGATATCCACACAAGCACACATCCTCCCCACTTCTGAAATACAGAGGCATACATCTGAGAGTACATCCCCATGTATAGACTACTTCAAACAAAAAACAGACCAGTTAAAGACTGAAAGCACGCCCCTTAAATCTAATATTCACTTTGTCTAGGACCAAACCAACTCCAACTAATTTAACAAGCAGCAATAAATAACCCATTATATGTTAGCTTTTAGTCATTAAACACCCCTCCCTTTTAATTAAAGAAAACGTGAAAACTTGCTCTCAAAGGGGTCCTACATTTAAATGTTTAAGAAAAGACTGCTTTTGATACAAACTGTGTAAAACAAATTTTAAAAGTTCTTAAATGTTGGATGGGGTGGTATTTCAAACAATGAACTAATTGCAACCTGAGAGAGAAACAAGATACATTTGCTTTTGGGTACCTCTCCCACATCATACTCTTAAATAAGGCCCAAGTTTCAATTCGGGAGTAGAAGCCCAAATGTTTTTTGTTAATATGAAGAATCAAGATATTTTAAAGGATCACACTTCCAATGGTTGCAATTTCCCCAATGAGAAAGAAAGAAAAGAAAAGGAGAGGGGAGGGAGGGAGGGAGGGAGAGAGACAGAGAGACAGAGAGACAGAGAGACAGAGAGAGAGAGAGAGCGCGCGCGAGAAGAAAGAAAAAGAAAAAAGAAAGAAAGAAAGGAAAGAAAGAAAGAAAGAAAGAAAGAAAGAAAGAAAGAAAGAAAGAAAGAAAGAGAAAGAAAAAGAAAGAAAAAGAAAAAAGAAAAGAAAAAAAGAAAGAGCTATTAGTAACGGTTATGGATGGGTATGCGGTGAGATGCTTTACCTGCCATTGCGGATCTGCAGGAATATGCAAGAATGGTTTAATAAACATACCTTATTTCACTTTTCAGTGTAAAGTGTTCTTTTTTGTGCAATTAAGTTATTAAAACATGACTATAATTTGACTACATTAATAACACAATGAAGCAAGTCTTCAGGTAAAGCAACATGGACAGACAAAGGATTTCCAAAAACACAGCCAAAAAGTCATGCCAAACTGAGGGAAAGGAGGTAAGGTCTGTGGAAAGAACAACAGTTGCCCTTGCTCAGATGATTAAAGTATTTGGGGGAGGTAGCAACAGTCCTTCCCCAGCAAAGATATATGGGGCATACTTTACGAAATCAACAAACGAGTCGCCCTTGTTTTATTGCAAAGCACAGGGCAGCAGGCACAACAGAGAAAGAGAAAGAGAGGGGACACGCACAGAAACGTCGGGCAAAACAGGAAATTTGAGGAAACTATTTCTGAAATGTAAATAAGGTTTTCTGTTACTTTCAATATTGCAGAAGCAAGGAAGCTCCATTAGATGGAAGGGGCCGGGTTTTCTTATACATCTCGAATTTTTCAGCACATGGGACCTAGTTCACAATGTACGGAGCTGATACTTCACATACAAATTGTTAACATGAGAATCGGAACCAACTTTTTTATTTTATTTTTTTTTTTTTTGAGGCGGAGTTTCGCTCTTATTACCCAGGCTGGAGTGCAATGGCGCGATCTCGGCTCACCGCAACCTCCGCCTCCTGGGTTCAGGCAATTCTCCTGCCTCAGCCTCCTGAGTAGCTGGGATTACAGGCATGTGCCACCATGCCCAGCTAATTTTTTGTATTTTTAGTAGAGATGGTGTTTCACCATGTTGACCAGGATGGTCTCGATCTCTCAACCTCGTGATCCACCCGCCTCGGCCTCCCAAAGTGCTGGGATTACAGGCTTGAGCCACCGCGCCCGGCCCACCAACTTTTATTTTAAGTGTTCCCCTTGACACTCAGCCTTTTCTTTTCTCTCTTGGAGACTATGGGAAAAGCCTGTTCCCAACTCCTCTCCGCACTAGCTTTGGGACTCAGGACAATGTATTTGTCTTCTTTGAAATCACTTTCTTCTCTGGAAGAGGAGGATGAGAGCAGTTCCTATTCCACAGCAACATCATGAGATACCCAAATTACACAATGACTGACATCTAGTTAATACATTTGGCACTAACAGCGGGGTAATTCTACTCTCAAAAGCAACCCATAGGATATCGGAAACTCAGTTGTTGGTAGTTGTTTTTTTTTTTCTTTTCTGCGACATATCTATGCTAACTCATATAAGTGGCTTTATTTTTAAAGAAGGAGTGTTAGCAGGTTATTGCTATAGAAAATGCCCCATATGAAAAAGATTGCCCCGGTAACTTATCTGAGAGATGTGTCAATTACCCTTAAGGACAGGAGAATGCGCGAACATGGGTTCTCATGCTAGAATATAAAGATGGGTATTTGGAGAGTGCTGATAGAATGCTGGGCTACTGAAGACAGAGTTTACTCATTCACACATCTTTGCCATGTTCTTAAATGTCTTTGCTAATCCTCACTATGAAACTTAAAAAAAAAAATAAGAAAAAAGCATCTAGAAATCCACAGAAATCAGGGTTAAAGTGATATTAATAACATATTTGTATCATCATATACTTGTGCATCAATATCATTTTCAAAATTAGCAATCCAATAAAATTGAAGTCAAAAAAATGAACCTAATACATTTATATACACTGGATTCAAGAAAATATGCAGTCCTGCTGTACCTATGTGATTCTAAAACACCTAGGTAAATTACAATGACTGTACCACGTTGAAATTTTACTATCAATTAGCATGGATCATTTTTCACCAAAAATCAAACAAATCCTCTCTTTCTGCCAGATACATACCTAAAATATCCTCAGTGATCACAAAAGAGATCCAAGTCCTTGAGGGGGTTGAGCCACCTCTCCATCTCTACCCCCATGAAATTAAAGTAAGAACTTTATCGAAGAAGAAAACCAAAAGGACTCCAGAGTGTGAAACAACAAGAGAGCATTAATTCTGAATTACAGTGCTTTTGCAGATTCACAGCGCAGGTCCCTCTAAAGCACGTTTTAGTTTACTATGTCTCACACCGCAGCAATTGAGAACTCCCGTCCACAAAAATGCTAGGGGAAATGGCTCAACCACTGGGTCAAAATTTGCAGTTGGTCTGACATGCACAATCCAAGCACTCGAAAGATACGCCTGGGAAATAAGATTTTATTGATATTTATGGGTAGGTTTGTTTGCTACAAGTCTCAGCCATTCCTTCTCCTTATTTTTTTTTAGCAAAACACACTCTGCCTCCCAGTGTCCCACATGGGCGCACAGGACAGGGACTATTGTGCTCCAGGCTTCCCTGCAGCACATCTCAACCAGTATTGGCTATGACTCCAGCACCATGCGCCAATTTCAGGAAAATTAGAGTTCAGCCCTTTCTTTTCTCTCCATTTTCATAATCTCACAGAGGCACAACTGTTCTAGAAACCAGCTCCCCTACCAGTCAGATATTTACACTAAACCTTTACTAAAGGGCTTGCTATTACAATGCTATCTCATTGATACAAGATTACTTCACTTCTGAACTACATCAAGCTATATAATACTCCAACAACCAAAAACATTGCCCCTCAAGAAAGATGCAGCCCAGATGATTTTCATGTGCTTATGTGAGCAGAATGCCAACATTTTTGTTTAATACAATGCAAATCTCAAAAAAAGAGTTTAACCAGGAAGGCAGCATGCAGGCAAAAATCCTTCCAGTGTGTACATGTCCACATACACACATTACATAGACACATGTCAAGCTATAAAGAAATCATCCTGGATCAGAACTTTACATACTGTCAATTTCTCAAGGTACAACCCCCTTTTCAAAAGCCCCAAACCAGCATCAGATCAAATGAAATTTTTTTTTTTTTTAATTTTGGGAAAGTGTAATATCCCTGTGCTTGACAAGGTAAAATATTCTGCCTTTTTACTCTGATTTGCAAAATAGGTAGGTGAGCAAAATAAAAGAATATAGCATTTACCTATCCATTTAGCAAATAATATGCAAGACCTACTCTACATCTTTATTCAAATGAAAATACTTTCCCCTAGCATTTATTTCTTTAGCTGGTAGAAGCCCCACCCTGTAAGGAACACAAGCTTAAAGCAATCTCTTGCAATGGACCATTTTACTTATTCTGCAATTTCTTACCCAAATTACACAGGTATAATTATTTTGACACTGTAATGAAAAGAAAATGGGATTTGGGCACTGTAGGTTTATCTAATAACACTATTTCTTGCCAGACTTCACAGCACTGACAGTCACAAAGAACCTTGTCCATTCCAATAGGAAATATTTGATTTTAATGTAGGAACATTATTTATTTTCACCAAGTTGCTATTATCAGAAAGGATATGATAGCTGAATAATAAAAATGAAATCAAGAAATTCTGGTGTTTCAAGGCTTTATTTTTTTCTGCTCTCACTTTTGACATTTTCTTCCCCTGGAGAGACAAGATAAAGTGCTGTCATAAATGGGTGACTTTTCTTGTCAAATGACAGATTTGATTCTCCATGGTAACCACAAATCAAGGTGCTAGTAGGAATTAAAGCTTCTCTTAAAAGGCGTCTTTATGTTTATAAAATGAATTTAAATTAAATGGGTATTAGGTACAGTCTTTACCTCAATTTATTTATTGACTGAAGAGCTCTGGATTGCAAGCAGCATATTTGCATTTTTAAGGAGAGATAACATATTGTCCTGACAGATGTATAAACAAAGCAAGTTACAAGGTCATGCTTCATACACTAGTTCTGAGACCCAAGAAGGGGGATACAGATGGACATCTAGCAGTGAAGAAGTATTTAAATACTGAAAAAGGTGTAAAAATTACCTACAGGGGAACAGATGATGGAGTTTCTTTAGTCCTCTTCCTAAGGCAGCTTTTTTGCTATTCCCAGTTAATAAAGATTTGTGAAATTGTCACAAGCAGAACGCCAAAAGGCAATCTCCCTCTTCGTCTTGTGTCCCTCATGTAATAGATACAGGGTGGTGGTTGTTTTTTTTAAAAAAAATTCCTTCATCACAAATAAATATTCCATTCAAAATTAAAGTATTTTCACCTCCAAATTCAAGTACAGCTAAAATGAAACATTTGCTTCCTTATGTTTTTAAGAAAGGCAAGCACGAAAAAGACTATATATGATGATTTCAGAGGAATGAGATAATTAATCAGGGTGTTAAGCTGCTTTCAATTTTCATAGGAAATGAAAGCTGATTTGCTTCTTTTTTTCAGCCATTAGAACTTAAGAAGCAAGATTATGTGTTATTGGATCCTAAAATAATGTATCAGGCCCCATCTTGATATTAGCAAACCATTTAGCTGGTCTAAAGGAGTGAAGGGTTTTTTTGTTTGTTTTTTTGAGACAGAGTCTCACTCTATCACCCAGGTTGGAGCGCAGTGGCGTGATCCTGGCTCACTGCAACCTCTGCCACCTGGGTTCAAGCGATTCTCCTGTCTCAGCCTCCCGAGCAGCTGGGATTACAGGTATCTACCATCAAGCCCATCTAATTTTTGTATTTTTATTAGAGATGGGGTTTCCCCATGTTGGCCAGGCTGGTCTTGAACTCCTGACCTTGTGATCCACCTGCCTCGGCCTTCCAAAGTGCTGAGATTACAGGTGTGAGCCACTGTGCCCAGCCAGAGTGAGGGTTTTAAGGACACAAATAGTATTTTAAAAGTTGAAGTAAATCTCATTTTTAGAAGTTTCCATCAGAGCACAGGCAATGCTAACCTGTCTGAAATGTACATTGTCAACAGTACAGTCATTCAGATAAACAAGTTTAACATAAAACAGCAAAAGGAAAAATAAGAGTCTTACATTATACACTGGCAGCTGGGAGAATTCATCATTCTAAATGGCAGCCATGTAAGCTCAGCAAAATTTGATTGTATACCATCTCTAGTCGAAAGAATAATGTGTAGAATTAAGCCAAATTCACTTCTTACAATTATCTGATGGTGGTGCCTTTGACTGTTGGGAATAGCTCTAACAAGCTGAAGGACAAAAAACGACTAGTACAATTACAATAAAGAGATGGGCAATATCATCTAGGAATTTGTGATTTAAACCTAAATGCCTGGAAGTTTTAGTTTGTTTGGGTGCAGAGGGAGGTATTAGTTTTATCTTGGGGAAGTTAAAAAAAGACTTTGTCCATTCTTGAGTTTAATCAGTACAAGCTATAATAAAATGGTGCCTAAAAGTTATAAATCTCTTTGGAACTCTGTGTACAAAGCATATTTTATGGCGGTGTGAGTCACACCGAACTCTCTATTTCAGTCACAATGGCTTTTGTTTCATATTAGAATAAAGTGGGTTGATGATCTTATTCTCATTCCGTGTAAAAAGTCAAACTAACATCATGTCTAAAAACATAGGTCGACGAATTACCCAGAAACAAGTGCTCGAGGAGACCTCATGCAACATAGTAAGAGCATGGTAGAGTCTGCAGGGTTAAGAGATCAGTTTCAAATAAGCCATGATTGTATCACTGTGCTCCAGCCTGGGCGACAGAACGAGACCCTGTCTCAAAAAAAGAAAAAAAAAAAAAAGGAGAAAAACAAGGTCACTGCCTACAGGGGCCACAGGACTCTGGCATCACAATATAAAGTTACCCCATCAAGAGAAGATTGGCAGAGCTTGGCATTCTAAGGAAGAGCGATTAACACTGAGAGAACCTGACCCTCCCCAGAATCACTGGCCCTCCCTTTAGCCAGAGGGGATAATCAAGGCTATCTGAATGTTAACAAGAATGTCCCATAAAACTGGCACTCTCTCTACCTGGTGTTGACATTGTCTGCCTTAAACAGTTCACTAGTAGAGAAAGGAAGTCACCGAGATGAAGGCCTTACAGGATCGCCCATAAACCCTTGCTGCATAAAATCAGGAAACACTTTGCTAATGCACTACTGCATAAAGCAAATTGCTCATTAAAATGAGATTCATCAGAGTAAAAAATGGGAATGCTGAATTGGCCTGGAAATGAAGTTATTTACCATTTTGTTTGAAAGGGGGGACAGAAGAAGAATATGTAAACCCATTCCAGTCATGCAGTTGGAATCTGGTTACTCTGTTTAGATGTTCATGTCACAGAATCAGCTCAAGAATTTCTCGAGAAAAATAAAATACGGTTCACTTCAAACAACACCTTCCACCTGCCTTCTGGAGTGCACTAGGCTTTTCAGAGGTTCACTCGGCCTCACAGAATCACGTATCCACGATGGGTCAACTACGCAGATAAAGTTATCTTTCTTGGTAAGCTCCAGTCACTGTTCAACTTTCTAAAACAGAGTAAGTGAGAACCCATTCGTGTAAAGTTGAAATTTCACTGTGTATCTTCAGCCAAATCCTCTGTAGGATTTAAAAATCAGTTAAATGTGAGAGGGAAATCATTGCATCTGTTAGAAATCTGGACTTGACTCAGAAGAAAGTCTGTGTAACTCCATTGTATTCTAATCATCCAATGAAGGAAAATCCAAACCAGCCACCACCTATGTGTTTTTTATTTGTGTGTGATGTAGCTTCATTTGGTTCAGATTAAGGACAGCCACATACGTATGGAGTGCTGATTTGAGTTTACTGCTGAACCTGCCCTAGCAGGCTGGTCACCCCAGGTCTCCTCTTGAACGCCAATGCTATGGCAAAGCCAGCACCATGAATAAAACTACCTCCTATTCCCCATCAATGGACCAACTGTGCATTTTCACATGGAAGGTGCCTGCCTGCAAGGCCAGCACCTGACTTAACCCTGAGCTTCCTCTCCTTGCTTCCATGCCCCTTGGTGGGAAAGCCTCTCCTCTCTCTGTGATTGTCACTGTCGGACCTCAGAACTCATCAAGGAGGCAGAGTGTGGTGGCTCACACCTGTAATTCCAGCACTTTGGGAGGCCAAGGCAAGCAGACTGCTTCAGGTCAGGAGTTCAAGACCAGCCTGGGCAACATGGTGAAACCCCAACCCTACTAAAAATGCAAAAAAATTAGTCGGGCATGGTGGCATGTGCCTGTAATCCCAGCTACTCAGGAGGCTGAGGCATGAGAATTCCTTGAACCGCAGTGAGCCAAGATCATACCAACTGAACTCCAGCCTGGGTGATACAGTGAGACTCTGTCTCAAAACCTCACCAACAGGGAAAATATCCACCACAGGTCACCTTTGGAAAGCAGCTCACACCTGCCACACGGCTACAGGTTCGGGAATATTCAGGGCCCTGCTGGCAGGGAAGACACCCTGAACTCAGGATCTGCACGCAACACGCTCTCCCAATTGCCTGACATGAACAGTGACACTGAGATTCTCTAGGCTGGGGTCTCTCCCCACAAGATATGACAATATCGAAAACAACTTCTACCTTACAGGGGTGTTGTACTTTTAATTAATGCCTGTACCATGCAAGGTACTGTTTAATGAAAGCAAGAAGGCAGCCACAAGGGTAGCTACCATGATTGTGTCTTGACCCCAATCACAGCACAATTCAATCATTCATGTCCTGGAGGTTTTGTCTGGCTATGCTTGATATGCACAGGCAAAGTCCAGAATCAAGAGCGGCTCCTGCAGAGGCCTGTATTTTGTAGTAACGGAAGTACGGATGCTGGCCAGGAAGCAGGCACTGGCAAGAGGGGATCCAGCCTGAGCATCAGCCTCTCCATCCTGGAGAGGGGGCATCAAACATGCATTTCTGCAAAGGCTGAGTGTCCAGTTTACCAATCTGTAAATGAGGTACACTAATGACGAAAACAGGCTATCCATGGTGGCTCACGCCTCTATCCCAGCACTTTGTGAGGCCAAGGCAGGAGGACTGCTGAAGCTCAAGAGTTCAAGGCCAACCTGGGCAACTCAGGGAGACCCCCATCTCTACAAGAAATTTAAAAATTAGCTGGGCATGGTGGTACATGCTGTGGTCCCAGCTACCTGGGGGTTTGAAGTGGGAGGAACAGCTGAGCGGAGGCTGCAGAGAGCCATGATCGTATCACTGCACTCCAGCCTGGGCAACAGAACGAGACCCTGTCTCAAAAAAACAAAAAGAAGGAAAACAAAGTAAGTGCCTACGGGTCTACAAGCCAGGAGCAGATGACGGGCATCCCCAGAGAATGCCTGGCTACCCCCAGTGTGGGGCTCTCACTGACTGCCAAAGCTGGCAACCTCCTAAGAGGGCCTGGAGATGTCTCCAGAAAGGCCCCACACAAGTTGGAGCGCTCCCCTGGGAGGGGAAGGTGAATCAGAGGCCAAGTTACTACTGTTCCATGCTTGGCCTCTTTGGGGAGTTGACTGGAGCCAGGGTACCTCTGGCTCCTGGGAGCTGGGAAGTCAAGAAACCAAACAGCACGATGCCCTCTCCTCCCCTCCCCACCTGGCACTGTCGAAATGGCCTTTCTCCACAGGCACTGCCAGGAAGCACACTGGCTTCTGCTCTACCCTTTTCATCCCCAAGGTGGGGGGGATGACCGAAGGCAAGTGGCCTCTTTGATCTCTGCTCAACAGTAGAAACTTCCTCAGGGAAGCCGGCCCCTTGACTAGGCATCACAAAGGTAGCACACACACAAGACTTTCTGTCAAGCGGGGGAGTAAGCAGACGTGGGAAACCCGACTGCCCCAAGTTCAGTCTCCAAACTGCCCCCTTCCCCTTACATAACCTCATAGGAGCTACCTGACATCTAACCCTTAGTCTCCTCATCTGTACAATGGAGATTGTACCACCTGCCTCAAAGGGTTTTCTACCACGTGTGGATCCAGTGAGCTATTATAAGCACTTAGGAAAGGGCCAGCCTGCAATTGTTATCTTCTTCCTCATAACAATGCTACAAAGTAGAGACTAGTATGATCTCCACTCCGCAGATGGGAAAACTGAGGCACGGGTGCTTAAGGACTTTACTTATGACGGAACAATCAGGAAGTGGTCGAACCTAAACCGTCCAACTCCAGAGCCTGCTCTGTGAAATCCAAGCTACAGGCCCTCGTGCAGGGCCCACTGCCTCTGTTTTTACATCATTGAAAGTGGTACTGAAATCTTGCGTTTATTCATGCAATGCTCCACGAGAGCAGGGGCTGCACCTGGTTTTGCTCACTACCGTCTTGGCACAGCATAGGTGCTCAAAGAGTTTTACAAAAGAGCAAATCCATCCTTCCATTCATCTAAGCCAGGGTCCTTAACCCCCAGACCACAGACGGGTACCAGTCCGTGGCCTGTTGGAAACCGGGGCTGCCCGGCAGGAGGTCAGCAGCAGGCAGGCAAGCAATGCTGCCTAAGCTCCGCCTCCTGTCAGATCCGCAGTGGCACTGGATTCTCACAGGAGGGCGAACAGTACTGCGAACTGCGCATGTGAGGGAGCTGGGTTGCACACTCCTTATGAGAAGTTAACTACTGCCTGATGATCCAAGGTGCAACCACTTCATTTGGAAACCACTCCCCCCAACCCCTCCCATCCGTGGAAAAACTGTCTTCCGCGAAACCAGTCCCCAGTGCCAAAAAGGTGGTGGACCACTGATCTAAGCAACATGCTGGACAGATAAAACTAAACATTTATAAAGCTGACAACCAGGCACAAGAGTGTACAGGCCCCTGCAGAAACAGACGCCAGCCCATCCTAAGCCTGCCCCCGACCTTCCAAGGATGCTTCCTCTGCCTTCTCTCCACCACCGACTGCTGCTCCACGGCTCCCAACCTCTCCTGCTTTCCTGGCCTGCCCTTATTTTTTTCTTCGGGCTGGGAAAAATCTGAACAGGCGAGCTGCTAACTTTTCTCTAGAAAACAACTTTCCCCAGCTATTTGTCAACTTCTGTCATTCAAAGGGATACAACACAAATGTATATCTTTAATGAAATTCACAGTCAAGGAAAGTTGTCATCATCTAGTTATATCTGTTATGACATACATTTCATTTTGTTCAATACATAACAGAGAAGCTATTTAATCAAACAGAAGATTCTTGCTAAAATGATAGTCCAAGCAATGTCCAAACAAGCGTTTATTATGCTACGCGAATCTGATCAGGATTGGATTGTTTTCAGCGGATTTTTTTTTTCTTCCTCTTCCATTGAGAAAAGACTCAGGGGGTGGGTACAGAAAACAACACTGGACAATGGAGGCAGGGTCTGATGCTGAGTCAGCGGCGAGTGTGGGGACCCACTGGAGTCTACGGAGAAAGTAGAAAGACACAACCGACCGTTGGGAAGGTCACAAAGGGCACTGCCTAGGGCAGGCGGTTCTTCCCTCTCCTTACCGTAGTTCTACATGAGAGACGCAGGTCCAAGCTCTAAACACAGACACATGGCAGGAATGATGACATCTGTGTTCCTCAAGTGATTCTTATCCTTGGATACATTTTGTTTGTCTTTACAATTTAATGAACACTTAGCTTCAATGAGAAAACCCATGTTACTGCAGGAGAATTTAGTAAGTTGGAGAGCTAGCTCAAGGCCAGAAAAACAAAAAGAAAAAATGCTGAAGGAGGTGATTGCGTATTTGGGCTTTGGACACCACAGATGATATGAGTTTGAAAAAAAGGAAATACGTATTATGTATGTGTATCTGTAAGTAATGAACACATATACATACACCTACATGCATACACACATATACATACACGTACATGCATACACACATATACATATACACATACATATGTAACACACACACACACACACACACATATATCTGTATACCAGTAATGTTTAGAGGATGATAATTTCCTCCTTTTACTTCATTCACCACACAGTACCCGGAACAAAGTAAGATTTCAACAAAGAATTGCCGGGTGATTGGATGGGTAGATGGATGAACAGACAAGTTAACAGAAGGATACATGGGTAGGTGGGTGGGTGGTGAACAAATGGAATATCCCCCCCAAAAAAATAACTGATAAAAATTATTTTAATAGATGATTCTAAGACGTGGCAGCCCTTTATCCAGGGACTTTCTCCTTACTCCTGCTCAAGGTGTGGCCTCGGCCATGCCATACAGGCTTCTTTATTAAAGGAAGAAAACATCTTTATAAGATAGCTGGGAGTGGCCTGTGGCTTAAAAACTTTCCTTTTCCTGAGCCAGGTTAATTGGTCACCATGGCAACAATGACAAAGACCGCCAATTAGCCCAAAACTTTATATTACTATGCTAATGTTCTAAGTAAATGAGGGATGGTGGAGCCCAGTCATTCTCACATTGAAAGACTTGTTAAAACAAAGATGGCTGGATCTCTCCTTCAGAGTTTCTAATTCAGTAGGTCTGGAATAGGACCCAAGAACACACTTTTACCAAATTTCCAGACGATGGTGATGCTGCAGTACTGGGACCACGCCTTGTGAACAACCACTCTTGACAATCTCCAAGGTTCCATGGATTCCAGTAGGTTACAAGTCTATTCGTGATCTACCAAAACTCTTAGCTGAATCGACTTGGAAAAGTAGATTCGACCTTATCTAAGTTACCATAAAGGGTCACAGTATTGTTAAATTTAAGATGAAGATACCTGATCATTCCAATAGTCCTCATTAGGTGGGATTTTTTAATCCTTGGAGAAGTAATATTTTTGTTTTTTGTTTTTTGTTTGTTTCTGTTTTTTTAACATTCTTGTATTCATTTTTGGAGAGTTAAAAATATGTCCAAACATTTGAAAAAATAAATTTCAAAAATTCAGTCACAATATGATGACATAAATTGAACTCAGGAGTCTGTAAGAAATTCTGAAAGAGTCATCTAAAGTCATTGCTTGGCTTCCAACAGGATTTGCAACCCAGCCACCAAATGTCATTAAGTATGCCTGACTGACATGAAGGTGAGGGGCCCCAACATTTCTCCTTGGTGTGACTGTCCTGTTCCAGAGTTGAGCCACCTTATAAGACTCTTTCTATGTCCTCACATGGCACAGGGATCTCACCTGCTCTTGATACCTTTCTAATGTTAGGTCTCTGGAGAACAGCAGGGTGAACAGCCCCCTGCTTACAATTCCTTCTGCTATGTATAAAGACATTAAAACGCCCACCCACCCCTCAACCAGGCTTTTCCTCTGTATGTTAAGTAGTTTCCATTCCTTTAACCTTTCTACAAAGATCGATTCACCACCCTTTCACCATTGCCATGGATCACCTCTGCAGCCCTTCTAAAATCCCTACCCTTTCCTTGTTCTCCTGCTGGGGCCTGGACAAGTCACTGTCCTGACTCTTTCATGGACTCTCTTTCATACATCCTGAATCACGTGAGGTTTTTAAGAACCGTACTTCATTGCTGACACAAGCATCAGTGTGAAAGGAGACGCACCAGACAACTCCACTTTACTGAAGATCTGAAAGAGAAAAAAAGGAGCAGGACCAAGCTGGCATGCTGGTGGTTGAGCAGGACACAAAAGATATCTCAGGAGTCACTCTCCTCCATGAGAATTTGGACCCAGGGACGTTTGAGGCCTGTCAAGTACTGCCAACTCAGAGCAATTCCACTGGCACAGGGTGTTGGCTTGTAAATGGCAATATCCAAATCAGAGAGGAAATGACGCTGCATTCCAAGCAAAATGGCACACATTTAGACTGACTAAGAAAACAACAATAAAACTGCAAATTTATTCTGCATGTGTGATCACGATTATCATTACATCAAGTTCCATATATGCCCAGCCAGAATAAATATTAACCCATTTTATAAATGACTTTATACTGCATTTGTGGATACAGCTCCACCCAAACCCAAAACAACACTGTTTCCATAGTAACCAACAGATTTCAAAGAAGGAAAAAGGAGGGGAAGACTTCAGAACGGATAGCAATCAAATAAAATAGCCAGCATCAACAAAATATGTCAGCATTATTTAAAACACCCAGTTAGGACCATTCTAGAGTTTAATCTCTTTCCCAGAAAACCACTCCTTCTAAGTCACCTTCTTATTAAGCCAGTCCTCCCTCAAAGAAACAATTGCAAAATTGTTTCCATTTTAATTGAGGAAAGAAGCAGATTTCTTGAGTCATTCCTGGGATCCAAATGGGAGTAGGATGAAGAAAATAACATCTACTCAGTGACTTAGCACACCCAGAAATTCACATTGATTACCAATTGGTGATTATGAAATCTTAGCTGGGCTTTGATGATCACATTAGAGTGTCCATTTTCTTGTTGAATGTAACGGGAGGGGGGGGGAGTGGGGGAGGGGTGGAAGGGGGGAAGAGCAAAAGCCAAAATGGACCACCAGGGAGCTAAAAACCATAAAAGCTGCAGACCACCCTCAACTGAAAGCCAGAATTTTCCCTGGAACTTTCTCAAATATCAGTTCCCCCCAGTGAATTTTGCACACAGATGACGTGCAGTAGCTCTCCACATCTCCACATCCCTGCAAGTTCTTTGGTCTTATGTCTACAGATAAAATTCAAAGCAACACCTACAGGCAGGCAGCATCTTGTCTGTAGAATAGAAATGGCCTCATGTGGCGTAATCTACGAACTCTAAAAACTCACAGTCCTGGTGATCCCTTTTCTCCTCTTGCTTTCTGACTGCCTCCTGATTTCAAAACATTGCAGATAAAATAAAATATTAAAATAAAATTAATAAAAATAAAAGTCATAAGACATAAAAAAGGAATTTTGAGTCTCTAGCTCCTACTGTCCTTCAGAAAGAAGTTCTAAAGTAATTTATTAATGTGTTCTCTCTTATATTCTAGCTGTGTGACCGTGGGTAAGTTATTTAACATCTTACTTTTGTGAGCCTGTTTCTTCATCTATAAAACAGGAATAGTAAAAGCATCTACTATATAGAGTTGTTATACAGATAAAATGAATTAACTTGTACAAAGAGCTTAGTGAAATACCTAATACACAGCAAAGAGTCTTTACTATTACTTTTCCATACTAACGTTACTATTAATGTTGTTATTCATAAGTAATTCGTAAGTAATTCTTCTTTCTTAAGACTTGAGTTAAAAAGTGATGGCTGTCCTTAGAAACAATGTTTGAGGCCTGACGCAGTGACTCATGCCTTTAATCCCAGCACTTTGGGAGGCCAAGGAGGGCAGATTGCCTGAGCTCAGGAGTTCGAGACCAGCCTGGGCAACATGGTGAAACCCCATCTCTGCCAAAAATACAGAAAATTAGCTGGGCGTGGTATGTGCGCCTGTGGTACCAGCTATCTGGGAGGCTGAGGCACGAGAATCACTTGAACCTGGGAGGCAGAGGTTGCAATGAGCCAAGATTGCACCACTGCCCACTGCCCTCCAGCCTGGGCGATTGAGTGACACTCTGTCTCTTAAAAAAATCAAAAAAAAAAAAAAAAAAAAAAAGAAAGAAAACATTCAATATTGCAGAGAGAAATATTGCTGAACTAGGACATCTCACAAACTTCAACTATGCAGTGTATCAACTAGTCTTGAATGGCATAAGCTTCTGAAACAGACAGAACTGGATTTGAATGGTACTTACAGCCATGTGGCCATGAGTCTGTCCCTTAACCTTCCTAAGCCACAGCTTCCTCCCTCTACAATGGGAGCAGTTAAGAGTGACCACCTAGGACTTGCAGCAAGGATCAAGTGGGAGAATCCCTGTATAGCATTTCACAAAGAATCTGTTACATTAAATATTAAATACATGTTGACCATTATTATTCAATTTCTTTGCTTGGACAAAACATTGATTCAGCAACTATTTATTGCATACTACTGCGTGCTAGGTGGTTAAACTATTTATTGCATCTACTGCGTGCTAGATGTGGTCTGTGCTCTTATGAAGTGTACAGCCCAAAGGGGAAAAGCTTACATTGAATAAACATACACAAATATACCTATATAACTATATATATAAATTATGTATTATAATAAGCATACCTTTATGTTTATTATACATTGTAATAAACATGCACAAAACTATAGTTAATTCTGTATATAATTATAAACTTTGACAAGTGTTGTAAAGGAAAAGAACAGGGTGAAATAACCGAGGTTTGTCAATGGGAATATTAGAGGTCACACTTTTAAGATCTTCCTACTGTACCCAATATAACACCAAAATGATATAACCCACCAATAATCACACGGAGTACAATATTTTGCATATATACCTTCTAGTCATGTCCACAAAGGATTTAAAACGACTGCAAGGCCTTCCTTTTAGGCAAAACTATAACAATGTTCCATTCTTCTTTTCAGCTTCGATGAAAAACAGGCTAAGTTTATGTTTACAGCAGACATGCAAATTGAAATACTCAAGTGATAGAAAAGAAAAAAAGATGGAATTGAGACAGCCCACTCTGAAAGCCATACCTTCAACGACCCCACAGGTTTTGTTCCTGTGTTACTTTGCGAATCATCAGTATCTTGAGAATCATAAAATCCTGGAATACGGCAGTAGCTTTACCACGTTCCCAGATGAATAAAATGATAACTCCATGTTCTGGCGATTCAAAGCGGTTCCATCTGATCAGACCAAGAAAGACTCAGCAGCACAACGCCAGGTGCCTCCCAGGTGGAAGATTTATCTGAATTTATTCTACAGCCCTACTGGGAGAGGTTCCCTGTACTTCTACCTACAGTTTGCCTAATGGTAGAAGATGTACATAAATGTAATTACATTTACATTTTATTATGAAGTCGGTGAGTCACTAAAAGTCCATGCTAGAAGGTACGTTTTATAGTTTTTCATTATGTTTTGTGTGCTTCATTGCCTTTAGGGTCATATTTTTGTCGGGGGAGGAGTTATAAGTATGGAATACTTATTTTGCAGAGGACATGCCTTTTTGTCAGGGTGTTTGTTTCCACCTCCTCAGGACCACTCTCAACTGGATTATCTGAATTCCCCTTTTTAACTTCGGTCCATCATTCTCGGTAAGGAATAATGATTTAGACTTTCAAAAGGTACAAAACTGTTCATACCCAATATACACTCAATACAAACCATATAAAAATGACTGACCAAAATGTGGAAAATCTTATGGGTGTGAGAGGATTCAGTAGAAGTTGTGAAAGTATGTAAAATCATCATACTTTTCCCTTTTTTTTTTCTACGCTGCATTTTAAATTACGTTCTTGAAGTCATACTTTGGATGTTGGTTCCACTTGCTCTGATACATGCCATTTCAATCCAATGAAGTAAAGGATGCCAACCCTGAGAGAAGACCTCTTCTTATTCTGCCCAGCACTTGGGACTTTGAAACCAGCCCAGAATTCCAACAGGAAGTCCAAGTCCAGACAACAAATAAAAGAACATCTAAGCTCACCATTTTACTCCTAACGAGGCATTTTGTTAATTTTAACTATTGTAGTCCATAAGAGAAATATGTGACCAGGTGCAGTGGCTCAGGCTTGTAATCCCAGCACTTTAGGAGGCTGAGGCGAGTGGATAACAAGGTCAGGAGTTTGAGATCAGCCTGGCAAACACAGTGAAACCCCATCTCTGCTAAAAATACAGAAATTAGCTGGGTGTGGTGCCACATGCCTGAAATCACAGCTACTCGGGAGGCTGAGGTAGGAGCATCATTTGAACCCAGGAGGCAGAGGTTGCAGTAAGCCAAGATCACACCACTACACTCTAGCCTGGGTGACAGAGCTAGACTCTGTCTCAGAAAAGAAAGAAGAAAGAGAAATATGTTAGACTAATGTATAGATGGACATGCTAGTTGGTTTTTCCCCCAAAGTGAGAAAAGAGAAGCCTAGTGTACATATTAACCCACTCATTCAAATTCCTCAAGATTTGTCTAGCTCTGCAGCTGCCCTTTATGGCAGGCTCCAACCACACGCAGGCATTGCACTCCAGGGTATCTCCAATTAATTAGTCCTTATGATGACACACTAAGAGGGATTTTTTAAAATTTCAATTTCTCAGATGATAAACCAAGGCTCAGTATGGTAAAACAATTTATGAAAGGGCCAGACAGCTAAAGAATAACTGAGCTAAGATATGAACCCATAGCCTGTAACCACCACACTCCACTAGACAAACGCTGGTCTCCACTTTAGATAACAGAATAACTTCAGGTGCATAGCTCATTTAATCTCACAAGATGTCACTCTGGGGTATGCTATTACGTAACAGAGGAAGATGAAAAGAGACGCAACCGGGTGAAATAAGTTACCCGGTACATATAGCTAGGAAATGGCAGAACTAGGATTTTAAATGAGACCCTGAATTGTGGGTCTGCAAACATTCTCCAATACTATGGTCCAATATACTCCCCTGAAATACACTCCACCTTTGGGCTGGTTGATAGGATTGATGTGGAAAAAAAATGAAGCAACTAAGAGGAAGAACCAAAAATTTCCAAGATTAGATCTCATTCAGAGGTGGCTCCTTCATGTCATATGTCCTTCCTGTAGGCATTGTCAAAATATGGTCCCCAAATTTTGTGTATAGCCTTCTCACAAGTAACAAAGTAGGATGGAAAACCACCTATAACCCAAGGACTTGTTCTACAATGAAATGGCAGCCATAGATACAACCGATGTATAACTGCCCGCCACCTCTCCCCCACTGTCACCTAATGAAAGAAAGACAACAAAGGAAATGAAATCAAATGTCCAACAGAAGGAAAATAGCTAACCAAATTAGTGTGTAAACTCGTGATCCTCAACTGGGAGTAAGAAGGGGGTTGATATTAGGAACCCTGTGGAAGCATTGTGGGTTGTCACAATGACCTGGGAGGCATCCTGCAAAAGAAATACCATGCAAGCTGTGACACACACAAAAAGAACTGTTACATCTCAAATAGTGATGGTGTCCTCATGAAGAAAGACAGTAATCAATTACTATGCCCTGTCACCTGAAAGACACTGAACAGGCCGTGGCGCAGACAGGGACCTAATAATATCTGTGCAATGACTAGATGATCTATTATACAATTCATAAAAGATCATATGGAAATATGAAAATAGTTATGTTAGAAAAAGAAAACAGGATAAAAAGTTACAAGCACAAGATAACGGCAACTATGCATTTATTTAAATTATGCATCCAAAAAAGACTAAAAGGAACTACACTTAGATGTTTATTTTTATTGTTTCACAACAGCAAGAGAAGTAGTGGCTCTTCCCTCTGTGGCTCAAGTATGGTATAATTTATCATGAAACAGTAAAAATACCTAAATCACATTTAACTGGCTAAAAGAGGCCTAGAAAAGAGGAGTTGAGTGCAACCACTCCTGAATAAATGTGATCAAGAAAAAAGAGCAAGAAGGTTTTTGAAGAAAGATTGATTATGACTGTCACTTGGAAATTTCTTTTTTCTTTTGAGATGGAGTCTCACTCTGTCACCCAGGCTGGAATGCAGTAGAGTAATCTCAGCTCACTGCAACCTCCACCTCCCCAGTTCAAGTGATTCTCCTGCTTCAGCCTCCCAAGCAGTTGGGACTACAGGTGCATGCCACCATGTCCAGCTAATTTTTGTATTTGATTTTGAGATGGAGTCTTGCACTGTCACCCAGGCTGTAGTACAGTGGCCCGATCTCAGCTCACTGCAATCTCTGCCTCCTGGGTTCAAGCAATTCTTGTGCCTTAGCCTCCCGAGTAGCTGGGATTACGGGTGTGTGCCACCATGTCCAGCTAATTTTCTTTTGTATTTTTAGTAGAGCCAGGGTTTCACCATGTTGGCCAAGATGGTCTCGATCTCCTGACCTCATGATCCTCCTGCCTCGACCTCCCAAAGTGCTGAGACTACAGGTGTGAGCCACTATACTCAGCCATTTTTGTATTTTTAGTAGAGACAGGGTTCCACTGTGTTGGCCAGAATGGTCTCAATCTCTTGACCTCGTGATCCACCCGCCTCAGCCTCCCAAAGTGCTGGGATTACAGGCATGAGCCATCATACCTGGCCTCACCTGAGTATTTCCAGACAGATTTCTGACCCTCACCTCCAAATTCCAAGTACCTTAGTTCAGGGATCCCCAACTCCCAGGCCACAGACTGTGTCAAGCCAGGCTGCACAGCAGGAGGTAAGGGAGGTGAAGGAGTGAAGCTTCATCTGTATTTACAGCCACTCCCCATGGCTCACGTCACCGCCTGAGCTCCACCTCCTGTCACATAAGCAGTGGCATTAGATTCTCACAGGAGCCCAAACTCTATTGTGAACTGCACACAGGAGGGACGTAGGCTGTTCAGTCCTTATGAGAATCTAATGCCCAAATGACCTACCTCTGTCTCCCATCACTCCCAGATGGGACAAACTAGTTGCAAGAAAACAAGCTCAGGGCTCCCACTGACTCTACATTATGCTGGGTTGTATAATTATTTCATTCTATATTACAGTGTAATAATAACAGAAATAAAGTATCCAATAAATGTAATGTGCTTGAATTATCCTGAAACCATCCCCTGCTCTGGTCTGTCGAAAAACTGTCTCCCATGAATCTGGTCCCTGGTGCCAATAAGGCTAGAGAACCACCGTTGTAGTTTACCGTCCCTGCCCACCGAAGCCTTCCTCATGGGAGTTTCCCCCATCTCTGTTATACACACTGCCATCTGCTGCGTCAGGGAAGCTCAAGTGTGAAGTCATGATTCCCTCTTCTCCACCGTATGGCTCCCACCTGAAGGCAAACCCTACATCCTCCCAGCCTTCACTACAGCTCCTATTCCATCTCACCTTCCCCTGCGTCCACCTGCAACACCATCCCCTAACCCAAAATCTTTCCTTTCTCCTGGAAGCTACCCCCACGCCATCTTACAATTTCCTATCATGTGCAAGGAACACCCAAGCATTTTTATTAAGCAGGCTAAGATGCTCAAACTCCATGATTAAAATACTCAGTGGAAGTAGTAACTATAATTTTTTAAAGAAGTAATAATAAGCACAGAAACTAAGTGTGTTCTCAAATATTCCTATGAAAATATACCTTCGTGGCAACTGGACGAAGGAAGATGGTGGTAAATGTCAACTCATGAAAAAGAAAGGGTCTGGAGGCACAAATCAAAGGGGACCCCAGTAGGCAGGAAGTATCACTGTAAACATTCAAAATCTTGCATTTTATGCCAGCCTAAATTTGGCCATTTAAAATGTAAAAATGCGCTGGGTGCAGTGGCTCATGCCTGTAATCTTGGCATTGTGGGAGGCTGAGGTGGGCAGACCACCTGAGGTCAGGAGTTCGAGACCAGCCTGGACAACATGGTGAAACCCCACCTCTACTAAAAATACAAAAATTAGCTGGGTGTGGTACTGCTCACCTGTAATCCCAGCTACTCAGGAGGCTGAGGCAGGAGAATCACTTGAACCCAGGAGGTAGAGGTTGCAGTGAGCAGATATCTGCCACTGCACTCCAGCCTGGGAGACAGACTGAGACTCCATCTCAAAGATAAAAATAAAAAATAAAATGTAAAAATGATGTATTTTCCTACTAAACTCTTCAAGGAAAAAGAAAAATTCCTCTTCATGGAGATCCACCAGAATAAATTATTCTATGATTTGGGGATACCTTTACCACGTCAATGGGGTGCTAACGATATATACACTCCATTATGAAACGCATAGGTCTACATGACAAAGCAGAACCTCAAAAAGGCAGAGATTATCTGATAGCATTCATCTGATAGTGGGTTAAGTGACTCTTCAACTAGATATGTCAGCAAGTGGTCCACATAATCGAAATGAGTAAAGGTGGTTTTCTCCCAAACAGGTTATAATCCATGAGGCAATCTTTATGGATGTGCTGCATTTATAGTGGATGAAAGGAATTAATTTACAAAGAATTCTGTCTCATGTTCTCTTTTTAAAATATAAATTCAAGTTTTTTATTTTTCAACTTGAGCAATGGTTAAACCAAACTGATTTGAGCCATAATTTGGTTAACTATTTTTCTTCTGTTGGATATTTCTTCTGGTTTCCTTTTGTTTCTTTTGTTTCATTTGATGTTGGAGAGAAAGGTGGTGTGCAGTTACACATCAGTTATGTCTATGACTGCCATTTCATTGTAGAATGAATTCTTGGGTTATGGATAAAATTTCATACCACTTTGTTACTTGTGAGAAGGCTTTACGCGCAATTTTGGGACAATATTTTGACAATTTTTAAGGAAAAGAGCTCTTGAAGATTCCTGATTTTGGAAACATGGCACTGACTGGTATGTTTTATAACAGTGTTGCCGAAAGAAATATAAAGTTAGCCACATACGTAATTTAAAATTTTCTAGTAGCCACATTAAAAAGTTAAAGAGTTACAGTCAATTTTAATGAGACATTTTATGTAACCAAATATATCCAAAATCTTATCAATTCCAAGTGTAATCAATGTCTTTGAAATCCAGTGCGTATTTTACACTTAGCCCATCTCAGTTTGGACTAGCCATAGCCACCCTCCACAGGCCTGGCAGCCACAGATAGCTAGTGCAAGGTATTCAAAAATACAATTTGAAAAGATCATATTGCCATGTCCTGTAGAAAAAAGAAACTTCCCAAAGACACTCTTACCTGATTCTATTTTAGAAAACTATCAATGTTGTTATATTTTACTGTATTGATTTCTATATGTAACATATTGCCCAGATCTAGATGGGAGGTCTAAGAAATTTCCTTTTTTGTTGTTGTTTTTATTTGAGATGGAGTCTCACTCTGTCGCCAGGCTGCATTGCAGTACAGAGGTGTGATCTCAGTCACTGCAACCTCTGCCTCCTGGGTTCAAGCGATTCTCCTGCCTCACAGGCATGCTGCCCTGTGAGGGCACCATGCCCAGCTAATTTGTGTATTTTCAGTAGAGATGGGGTTCACCATGTTGGCCAGGATGGTTTTGATTTCATCGCCTCATGATCCTCCCGCCTCAGCCTCCCAGTGTCGGGATTACTGTTGTGAGCCACTGTCCCTAGCCACTAGGAATTTCTACATATGCCCGTGGCTTTCACCTTCAAAACTATAATTACCTTCTTAAATTTTAGACAAAATCAGCATGCATTGATTTTTTTTTTTGAAATGGAGTCTCACTCTGTCACCCAGACTAGAGCGCAATGGTGCGATCATAGCTCACTGCAACCTCTGCCTCCCAATTTCAAGGGATTCTCCCACCTCGGCCTCTTAGGTAGCTGCGATTACAGGTACCTGCTATCGTGCCCGGCTAATTTTTCTTGTATTTTTATAGAGGCAGGGTTTCACCATGTTGGCCAGGCTGGTCTCGAACTCCTGACCTCAGGTGATCCACCCGCCTTGGACTCCCAAAGTGCTGGGATTACAGGTGTGAGCCACCACGCCCAGCCGCATTGATGGTTTGTTCAATATGGTTCCTGTCCTTTGGTCTTATTTGCAGTTTAATAATAACTGATGAGGTCTGTGGCATTCCCTTAATCTGTTTCATTAAGAAATTATTCAACTGAAGGACATTTATTCACACTTATCTCATTCTCCCTCTTGCTCTTGGTAAGAGACACCTTTGGTTTTCAAAGACAAATGACAAAAGGTGAGGGCCTGTATGTATCAGCAGAGCCTTGACCTATTGTTGCATATACAGCTTTCTTCCTGCCTGGCTGGCTTCTGCCATCCTTCTTTCTGTAGCAATGAGTGAGCAGTGACACAGCGACCCCCACCCAGAAGATCCAACAAAAACAGCACACAATAAATGCTGCACTTCCTCCCAAACCCCTAGAAAGTATAAAAGTTCAAGGTGCAGGCATTGTCCCAGTCTAGGCAGATCCTCAAATTCTGAACACTTAAATCCCTTCGCATTTCCATAGAATTCTTTCATCTCCATGTAGGGATCTAATGAGCCCCCAGAAACTGTAAAACTCTCATCATCAAACGCAACTGAAGCATCATAAAATGAAAAGTCTGGGAATTATGTGTAGGCTGCCATGACTTAACTCATTATTTTCATTTCCTTAATAAAATATATCTCAAAATATCTCTCTATTCATATATTTATAGCATAAAGTAAAAATAAAAAATTTTTGATTCAAATAATTACATAGGTAAGCTCCACCAAAGCAATTCTCAACTGTACAAAACCATACAACATAGTTAGCAAACATTTCTAACCCGATTTCCATTTCTCTTATGATGTTGAGCCTCACATTCATAATGCTAGATTGAATATTAATTAGTGCTATATCCAACTAAGGTAACCATGACACCTAAAAAATACACACAAGCGATGCACATGACTGAAATCCTGTCAGATTATTCAAGTGACATTGGAAAAGAATATTACAAGCTAATTTCTAATATTGAAGATTTGTATTCATACATAAAATACCAACTGAAATAGATCTTCAGAATCAAATTTCCTAAAATCATTAAAGTAAAATGTGAAACTTCACAGTTTATACAAGACAAGAAACATTTGGCTGCAAACCGTTTTATAATTTTGCTAATTAAAAATTATCCCATTTTCACTTTGGATTCATCATATAACAGAAACAGGAATAACCTTACCATGCCAGAAACACAAGCAAATGGTTAAAGTTCTACTCTCAAAAAAAAATCTTTAAAAGTTGGCAAAACATTCATTAGGTTACAAATCAAAACTAGTCTGTCCTTGACATCTCTTTAATGTCTTCCAGATTCCACATCTTCTTTTTCAATCACTCGCTGAATCACTCAAAAATTAAAATATGTTAAAATACCACCCATCTTGGACCTCTAGAAAAGTCCTCTGACAGAATACCACCTTCAGCCCCCTACATGAGCAATGGATGTGTAATTCCATCATCTGATTTATGTACAGCATTCATTATATCCCACAATAAGAAAAAAAATATTCCCAGAATCATGCCTTCATCGATAAATCTGCTACATGTGAAGAATATAAATAAATACTAAAAAGGGGCCACCATGAACTCTCTCTTGTGAAGTTTGCCAAGAAGAAATGGGTACAACTATGATTAAAAATAAAAATCATTTTCAAGCTTCCAAGGTGTTAACCAACAAAATATGCTTAAAAAAAGAAGAATGAGAGTGGCAAGGAGGTTGACTGATGAACAAGTATTTCTCTGCAAAGCTAATGAAGGCAATGTTTACAGCCTGCACTTATTTATTTATGCTTCTCTTCCCTGAGCCCTCCACGCGCCATGGGAGTCAGTATGCATTAATGGCACTGAAAACCAGAGAACCTTCCAACTGCAAGTTACAGTAGTCACTGTGTCAGTGGAAACAATGAATCACAGACATTCAACCTGGGATGAGTTGCGGCAGCACCTTACATGTGTCACCAATGTGTCGTGTGACATGGCTGTTGCCATGGTGAGGCACCATGTTCAGGAAATGTGTTAAGTCTCATAGAAGGCACCCAGCCATCCCTCAAGATACCCATGCCCAGTAACATTGTGATTGGCTTCCTCTCTGAGAATCTTGTTGAAAGGAGGGGGGAAGGAAAGTCACTTGGAGAAAGCTAAAAGAAAACGAAGTACACCATCCCCAGTGTTGTGTGTGGGGGCTCTGGCACATTGAGAATAGCAGTATATTTAATTCGAAATTAGCTTGAATAGTTTCAATAGAATAAAAGCAGATTATCCAAAAGGGGGAGGGGGTGATTTTTACGTGACTTGCACAATTTATATGTATTAAAACAAAGGATAGGGCCGGATGCGGGAGCTCACACCTGTAATCCCAGCACTTTGGGAGGCCAAGGCGGGTGGATTACCTGAGGTCAGGAGTTCAAGACCAGCCTGACCAACATGGTGAAACACCCTCTCTACTAAAAATATGAAAATTAGCCAGACATGGTGGTGGGTGCCTGTAGTCCCAGCTACTCAGGAGGCTGAGGCAGGAGAATCACTTGAACCTGGGAGGTGGAGGTTGCAGTGAGCTGTGATCACACCACTGCACTGCAGCCTGGGCAACAGAGCGAGAATCTGTCTCAAACAACAACAACAACAACAACAACAACAAAACCAGGAACAGACTCATGCTCATGAGGCTTAAATGATCTACTGCAACCAAAGGACTGAGCTGAGTGTCTGGCACACAGTATGCCGCTACTGCAGGTACAGAGTTACCACGATTACTTCTACACAAGTACCTGGCTTGAAATGAAGAAAAGCCTATTCCAGTATACTAAAGTTTCAAGAGACAATTTATAATTCTTTATGTGCCACCTTCTCAGATTCAGAATTCAGGAAGTAGGTTAAGAACAGCCACAACGTTTCATTTCCAAATGATGGACATAGGTTCTGTCAAAAAGAAGTGCCTTTACGTGAATAATATATAAATGTGGACACATCAATAAAATAATATCTCTATGACTATTGGTGCTGTGGGAAACAACCCAGATGGTCACAGGGCCCTCAAAATCGAAACAAAAGAGGAACAGGTGAAGGAGCAAGAGATTTTTAGCCTGCAGCAGGCTCAAGAAGATCTGTTAACTTTCCTCAAATCTTTCATCGGTTGTCATGTAGAAAAGATGGGTTTTGTAGAATGCCAAGGTACCAAACCAGAGTGAGATTTGAGTGCAATGTAAGAAAGAACTTCCTAGGCCTAACAGTTGGCCGCACATATAATGGTCTTTCCCAAGGAGAGAAGTGCACCATCTCTCAGGTTGTTCAAAAGCAGTGTGGATTTGGATGTTCATGTAGTAGTCATTAGGCCTCAAAGACAGAGGCAGAAGGTATAAGGAGGACAGGCAATATGTTTCATTCTTTTTCTGAGCACAGAATGTCTAAGAGTCTTTGAATGCATATGACATATACCACTACAATACATTGATAGATATACATACATATATACACAAAAAGTTCACATCCTAGAGAAATGAGGGCAAATTTGCTGTAATGATCACAAACCAAACATTTTGCTTAGGGCAACCTTAGGGGCTAACAGCTGGCTGTTTTTACAAAAATATACTATGTGCTAACTCTTTTTAAAATTTTTTTGTTTTTGTTTTTTGTTTTTTTTAAGACAGAGTCTCGCTCTGTCACCAGGCTAGAGTGCAGTGACACCACCTCAGCTCACTGCAACCTCCGCCTCCCAGGTTCAAGCGATTCTCCTGCCTCCGCCTCCCAAGTAGCTGGGACTACAGGCACGCGACCACACCTGGCTAATTTTTTTGTATTTTTAGTAGAGACGGGGTTTCACCATGTTGGCCAAGATGGTCTCAATCTCCTGACCTCATGATCCAACTCCCTCAGCCTCCCAGAGTGCTAGGATTACAAGTGTGAGCCATCATGCCCAGCCAGTTAACTCTTTTCTAATGCTTTATGTGTGTTAACTCATTTAAATCCTACAATCACCTATGAGTTAGGTATTATTATTTGTTTAAACCTGAGGAAACTGAGGCACAGAATGTTGTGACTTACCCAAAATTATACTGTTATTAGGTGGCAGAACCAGGATTCAAACCCAAATTGTCTGGCTAATATTCTGTGTGCACAATCACTACGTGTAGATGCTGATTACATATCAAAGGTTCTACAACTTAACCTTGGATCCTGAAATACATTTATTTTTCACTTAACGAAAAAGATAATTTACAACTCTTTCAGCACAATCCTACCTTTGTTGTATTCTCTCTCCCTACCTTTTTTATTACAACGGCTATTTACGTGAAATCATGATCATGATATTTGCATCTTAGGCAGTCATCTTTTCTGAATGTTTATTTCCCAACCACAAAAACGATACTTTGGTTCAAAAATTCTGGCTTGGTGACAATCAGAAACTTTTTCTTTTTCATATTCAAGTCAATTTTATCATGATACTTGATAAAGAAATAGTCCTCTAGATTATTCTTACCTGTCTTGAGAAATACCCGTTTCATTTCTACTACTCGGTGGGGCTTCCGCCATCCGTTACTCTATGGATGCCCTGAGAGTAATGCCCACAAACCTCCTTCTCTGCACACCTTTTCTCTCTCTCGGTGCTATTTTCTACCTAGGTCTCCATTTTAGGAAAATGCCCCACTCCACAAATTCCCTCTTGCCCATGTTTCCCCTGCCCTGATTTCCTCCACCTGTTTATAACACAAACCAGCAAATCTCCTGCAAAGAGAGGAGGGAGGATTTGAGGTATCTTCCCTCCAGATTGTTCACATGCACATCTGATCATTCTTGTCCTCCAGCGATTTCTTTAGGCACAATCAGCTAACATGCATATATCTCTTGCTCTCTACTCTTCCCTCATGATAAATTAAGGAACATTCAGAAGAAAAATTCCTACTTCGGCCAGGTGCGGTGGCTCAAGCCTGTAATCCCAGCACTTTGGGAGGCCGAGGTGGGTGGATCACGAGGTCTAGAGATCGAGACCGTCCTGGTCAACATGGTGAAACCCTGTCTCTACTAAAAATACAAAAATTAGCTGGGCATGGTGGCGCACACCTGTAGTCCCAGCTACTAGGGAGGCTGAGGCAGGAGAATTGCTTGAACCCAGGAGATGGAGGTTGCGGTGAGCTGAGGTTTCGCCATTGCACTCCAGCCTGGGTAACAAGAGCGAAACTCCGTCCCCCCACCAAAAAAAAAAAGAAAAAAAAAAAAAGAAAATTCCTATTTTGAATCCTTCAATACCACCTCTAAAGACTTTGCTGCACCCAGGTACCACTTGCACAATAATCTTTATAGTTTTCCTTAAGCCTCACAAATTTTTATTAATGTTGCAATAAGCAATATCATCTGAGAAGCCAGACTTGATATACTAAATCTATTTTCTGCTTCATATTTAATATATAACACATATTAAAAATAAAATAATACATAACTCTTTTTTTTTTTTAAGACAGAGTCTTGCTCTGTCGCCCAGGCTGGAGTACAATGGCATGGTCTCAGCTCACGCAACCTCTGCCTCCCTGATTCAAGCAATTCTCCTGCCTCAGCCTTCCAAGTAACTGGGATTACAGGCACGTGCCACCTCGCCTGGCTAAGTTTTCTATTTTTAGTAGAGATGGGGTTTCACCGTGTTGGTGAGGCTGGTCTCAAACTCCTGACCTCAGGTGATCCTCCCACCTCAGCCTCCCAAAGTGCCAGGATTAAAGGCGTGAGCCACTATACCTGGCCTAATAATATATAACTCTTAAATTTTTGTTTAATATATTCATTTCTGTCTCGTAGAAAATTTATCTTAAATTCCTACACTAGTGAGATACACAACACATTTTAATAACACTGGTTACGAAGAGACTATAGTTCTTATGTCACTTTTCTTTTTTTTTTAGACTGAGGTCTGGCTCTGTCACCCAGGCTGGATGGAGTGCAGCGGCATGATCTCAGCTCACAGCAACCTCCACCTCCGGATTCAAACTGTTTTCCCAGCTCATCCTCCCAAGTAGCTGGGACTACAGGTGCAAGCCACCACATTTGGCTAATTTTTTTTGATTTTTTTGTAGAGATGGGGTTTCACTATGTTGCCCAGGCTGATCTCAAACTCCTGCGCTCAAGCAATCTACCTGTCCTGGTCTCCCAAAGTGCTGGGAGTACAGGTGTGACCCACCACACCCAGCCTTATGTCATTTTTCAAAGTCTACTTTTCTTCTCTGACTTGTCTTCCCTTTCACTTCACTCTTCACCCTGAACCTCACTTTTAAAAGATTATATATATATATATATATATATATATATATATATACACACACACACACACACACACACACACACATATATAAAATATATTATATGTTTGTTTTGAGATGGAGTCTCAGTTCACCATTCAGGCTGGAGTGCAGTGGCATAATCTCAGCTCACTGCAACCTCTGCCTCTTGGGTTCAAGCAATTCTCCTGCCTCAGACTCCCTAGTAGCTGGGACAACAGCCGTGTGCCACCACACCCAGCTAATTTTTTTTTGTATTTTTAGTGAAGATGGGGTTTCACTGTGCTAGCCAGGATGGTCTTGATCTCCTGACCTCATGATCGGTCCGCCTTGACTTCCCAAAGTGCTGGGATTACAGGCGTGAGCCACCGCACCCGGTCTATTTTTGTCTTTCATTAAGTAAAGGAAGGGCCTCACTAAATTGCACTCTAAATCAATAAGTAATTATGTAGAACAGCCTGTGTCAAGATAAGCATTAAATAAAAACTGATGACATTATTATTTCATCAGAAACCGAAGAGCAAGTGAGCAAGCAGAAACACCAGACAGTGGGAACAAAGGGCTGGTCCTTGTCACTGCTTCCCAATCTTCTTCCGGACTGGGGCTTGGCAAACTACAGGCCCATGGGCCATATCCAACCTGCCGCCAGTGGGCTAACAATAGTTTTTACTCTTAAAGGGCTGGGGGGAAATGAAAATCCAACTACTACTTAGTGACATATGAAAAGTACATGAAATTCTAATTTCAGTGTCTGTAAATAAATTGTACTGGAACACAGCCACACCCCTGTATTTACATGCTATCCATGGATGCTTTTGCCCTAGGAGGACATAGGAGACAAAGGTAAGTAGTTGTAACAAACCACGTGGCTTGCAAAGCCTAAAATGTTTACTATCCGGCTCTCTACAGAAAAGATTTGCCGATCCCTCTTACAGAGAGAAATTAGACTGAGCCTCTCACCATCACACATATACACAAACTTTTTCTTTTAATTATAAAAGTTTTCCTAAAAACACAGTAGTGAAAAAAAAAAAGTGAATATTTTTTGTAACCGGGGCACCAATTGGAAGCACAGACACCCACCAATTGGCCTCATTTTCCACCAGATCGAGTTTTGGTTTCCCTAATTTCTCATGCAATTCTGCAGAAGATTAACCATCCTAAGAGTAAACTATCCTGATACCTTTTGAAAGCAGCAACATCATTAACAATTAAAAAGCTGCTACCACACATACACAGTAACTTTCTGATATTTTAATATGCATATCCATAGTCTGATTATAACAGCGTGCAGAGATTGACAGGAAATGACTGAGTGTAATGGCTCCAAAGGAGACACTACATTGATCAGTAAATAATACACGTTCCTTGAAACTGCCTAACTGCATATTTACACTTGTCAACTCTCATACACTTTGATGACAGAATTCTTTTTCAAACACCTGAGTGAAAACTCTAATACTTATTTTTAAAATGTTTTTAATAATTACAAAAAGCACACTTCTAGGATACCTAAGGTTTAAATTTTACCCACCAAATAGTGCCACCTGGAGCATTTATTGCTACATCCTCAATATTCTTGGTTCTATCAGGAAATTGGCAAATGTCTCAAAAAGGTTCAATTACAGTTGCAAGCAGCATGTATCTAACATTCACAAGGTGTCAAGCACCGTATTAAGGACTTTTCACAGCCAATAATGTGGATGACACCACTGTCTCCATTTGGCAGAAGAGAAAACCGAGGCTTGGAAGGAGATGTGACATGGCCGGGGTTACGGTATTATTGAGTCCTGGGGCCGGAACCTGAAGCTATCCGCTCAACTCCAGAGACCACGCTCTCCCTAACCAGTCTAAGGGCCTTTGTCTCACTGTGGGCCTGGAAGTCTGTATTTAATGCACTTCCCAGGCAGTGCTGACATAACACTTTGAAAAACACGAAACGTAGAGGTAAAGAAGAAAACCCGATGGGCCCTAAATTCAGTATTCCTCTATAGCCCTCCAAACATTGCCCACAGGAAGATTAGAGATAAAAATCTGTAACATATATTATAGCCCCTGGCATGCCACACCTACTCAATTATGACAGCTACCATCATTTTATAGGTTAGTTGGGGAGTGCTGGTATGTCAGGTTAAAGACATTGTATCTGTGTTGTCCAGTAAATTACTCCTGGACAAAACGGGCTGATGAGGTCAGCACCTCCTTACCCTAAGACTCCACATCAATTAAATTACACTGGCAGCTGAGGGCCAGCAGGGGTTGGGTAGAGGACAGGGGTGCAGAGGCCTGGTTCTACCCTGCCTGTGATTGGTTTATCTACCACTAGACTGGATAGTGGCTAGATAAGCCTCTCATCCCCCAACACCCCTTTTATACAATAAAAGTAGTCAAAAATATTTTAAAAATAGAGAAAATAGTATAACAACCCCTCTTACATCCATCACCTAGATTCTAGAATTATCAAGATTCGGACCCACCACTTTTTCTTATTTTCTGAAGATTCCTAAAGGAATCTGCAACTCACATGTCATTTCACTCTTAGATAATTCAATATACAACTTTTTTAAATAAGGAGAAAAATGTTCCCTTAATAATAACTAAGGCCAGCCACGGTGGCTCACGCCTGTAATCCCAGCATTTTGGGAGGCTGAGGTAGGCAGATCATCTGAGGTCAGGAGTTCAAGACCAGCCTGACTAACATGGTGAAACCCCATCATTACAAAAAATACAAAAATTAGACGGGTGTGGTGGTGTGTGCATGTAGTCCCAGTTACTCAGGAGTCTGGGGCAAGAGAATTGCTTGAATCTGGGAAGCCTAGGCTGCAGTAAGCCGAAATCGTGCCACCGCACCACAGCCTGGGCAACAGAGTGAGACTCTATCTCATAAATAATAACAACAACACACACATGTATCACAGAACATACTTGAAACTAGTCTCTTGGCCATCTAGCCTGAGAGTACATCCTGGAAGGGCAGAAGTGCCCACAGTCCAGACAAGAGGACTAAATGACCTGACAAACGGACAGGGCCTGACCTTTCCACTGCCTTGCTCTTTTCCTGGCCACATATGCCTAGTAGTTGGGGTTTTCCATTCTTGCACGCATTCTCTTGGATCAGCTGGCCTGCTATCCTTATGTAGTTCTGTTCCTGAAATCCATGAAGAAAACTCATGTGCTCAGAGCCAGGGATTCCATGAGCTGCCACCTCCAGGAGCATCTTTACTTTTGAAGAGAACCAAAGGTGCAGGCGCAGTGGCTCATGCCTGTAATCCCAGCACTTTGGGAGGGTGAGGTGGGTGGATCATTTGAGGTCAGGAGTTCGAGACCAGCTTGGCCAACATGGTGAAAGCCCATCTTTACTAAAAATAAAAGAATTATCCAGGTGTGGTGGTGTGCACCTGTAATCCCAGCTACTAGGGAGGCTGAGGCAGAAGAATTGCTTAAACCTGGGAGGCAGAGGTTGCAGTGCACCGAGATCACCTCACATACCACCGCACTCCAGCCTGGGCGCTAGAGAGACTTCATTAAAAAAAAAAAAAAAAAAAAAAGAACCACAGAAAGAATGCAGTGCTGAATCCAGTGGCATGACTCTGGGAGCTTTTACAACTGAGGAAAAAGGCAGGAGGTGAGGAATATTATGGAGAAAATTTTTGGAGGAAGCCATTCCCTTTTACATTGCTGGCTCTATAAAAATCTTGTCTGCAGATGAAGCTGCGACTGTTTTAAATGAGTTAGATTCCATCTCTTTCACAAAGACAAGTATAAACTACAAAATCTCCTCTGCCTGAATCAAGATCTTAAAGAACCATGGCAGCTATTGAAAGAAGAGGAAGTAGCATGTCCTCATGATTAACACAAAGGCTTCGAAACTGGCCCAACTTGGAATAAAATCCACTTCTCACTCTTGCTATATGATTCTGAGCAGGTGACTTATACACTAACCTTCTGTCTTTTCAACATTAAAACCAGAATATTTAGAATACAGAGATGCTGTCAAGGTTGAGTAAGATAACCAATGTGATACTTGAACCAACATAGGAAAACTAAGTGTCTAATGAATAGCTCTGTAATTATTTGTTATAAATATTACTAAAATCTCATAGAATACAGAAGGGATAAAAAGATTTTATCAGCCAGGCGTGGTGGCTCATGCCTGTAATCCCAAGACTTTGGGAGGCAGAGGCGGGCGGATCACAAGGTCAAGAAATGGAGACCATCCTGGCCAACATGGTGAAACCTCGTCTCTACTAAAAATACACAAATTAGCTGGGCCTAGTAGCACATGCCTGTAGTCCTAGCTACTCAGGAGGCTGAGGCAGGAGAATCATTTGAACCTGGAAGGCAGAGCTTACAGTGAGCCAAGATCACACCACCACTGCACTCCAGCCTAGGGACACAGCAAGACTCCACCTCAAAAGAAAAACAAACAACAAAAAAAAGATTTTATCTCGTGAGCCTATTCCAATCAATTGGTTGTAGGGAAAAATCCAAAAGCCAACATCAAAACAGGCCTGCTCTTTTGGGGTCCTGCTGATTTTGTTATCCTTAATCAAGGTCAACCATATCATTCTATTATTACGGGCCAAGAGGGTAACAATTCACCTGTTCACCCACAGTCACTTTCCCAAACTTTGGTTTTCATGACTGAAAGAAATAATAATATGCAACACACTGAAATAAAATTAAAATGTACATTAGCTAAATGATAGCTTAAATGTACTAATTGCTTATTTTTCTTGAAGACAGAATAAAATGATGGCAATTCTCAACAGGCAGCTCAGCAGCCTGAATATAAACTGAATGGAAATTTCCTTCTCTTCGCTTCTGTGCATTACTTGAACCAACTTAACAGAAAACAGAATATTTTCAAAAACAACATGCAATAGAGTTTAAGTTCCTAGAATTTTACATCACGGAAGATATCATTTGAAATGTAATAGCTAAATGCCTTCCTCCCTGGTACAGCTTGCTTCGAAGTATTGATAAAAACTAAGATTAATATGCAAAAGGAAACTGTCAGAAACTTGCCCTGCGCCGGTCAGCACCAGGCATGTGTGCGCCTCTCCCTATGAGAAAGCAAATGCACCCAGAGAGTGAAAGTCTGGGTTTGGTTCTCACATCACCACTTCCTTGCTATGTTAGAGCCTCAATTGATACATAGGTAAAAAGAGAGCGACACAGACTCATTCTTGTCTTTTCCAAAGTTACAGAAATAGAAAAAAAAAAGAAAAGAAAAAGAAAAGCACTACAAAACTGTAATATTTCACAGACATAACACAAAAACCAGTTGAAGTGTAGAAAATAAACAACCTAACAAACCAGACAATGTGGTGCACACATATTACCCGGGCTGGTCTCAAACTCCTGGCCTCAAGCGATCCTCCCACCTTGGTTTCCCAAAGTGTTGGGATTACAGGCATGAGCCACAGCACCCAGCCCAGATTCTTTCATTAATATATGAAATATGGACTGTTTAAAAACTGTCTGCCAGATATCAGGGAAAGTATTGGGTATACAAAGACAAACTACAAAGATCACTCAAAAGCCCCAAACTTATACCTTAGACACTGCATTGACCATATGCATGTAAATGGTGACTTTGTTAGCTTGCCTCCAATGATTTAGGTGGAATAAATCTGCAGCAACATCCACACTCATACAGTAAAAGAAAGAATACGATCAATTTAATGATGTCTGCCGGGGCACAGGATAAGCACGGAAAAGGGGAACTATAAAATCGAAAGTGTGTCAAGAATGTTTGCCACCTCTGATTTAGCCAAAAGGTTTGATGTTTTGTGCAGGTATCATGTGAACAAAAGTCTGCCCAATACATTAAAAGTTGACAGTGAATTTGTACGTCCAGAAAAACGTGTGTATAATCCCATAAGGGGCTTAGAGAGGAATGGAAAATATCTGCAATATAAATGCAGATTACCTTTATTACAAAGTTGGGTCATATTCTCATTCCTAGACTAATTTCCTATATCATAAAACCTATATTCAATTTTATAAATAGCATACACCAAGAATCATAAATTCAGTTAATGCAGAAATTTAACAGATTTTTTAAAATAAAAGTGAGAAAAGGCCGTTTTAGAGCAAATATCTGAAAGGACAGAAAGGGTTCTTTCTTTGAAGATATGTTTTTCCCTCTGACTCTACCTCCTTAGGGACACAACCAGGGAAGAAATAAATTTCACAGCTAATATATATGAAGTAACATGTTTAACATTATCCAATGAATTTATATCTATCTACACCATATAAATTTATCTCACATAAACTGTCACCTCCAACAGAATTCATTAAAACAATGCTATAGCTTCTGAATTAAATGGAATCTTCTAATTGGAATTTAATCTTAAAATAGGAGTTGGTGGGTTTTCTTTTTTAATTGACAAATGGAATAATTCATTAGTTTGTCTTCGAGTTTTGTCTAAAGAACTTAAAAGCAAATTTGACACAGGGATGGGCTGGCTACTGCTGTGTGGTACTAGGGAACTGGGGTGGGGGTGTGGACATTCTTTCATCATCTGCTGAACACCTCCTGCTGCTTATGGGCAGGAAGGGATGGACACTGTCTCTCACCATCCTGAATTACTATGTTACTAATATATTCCATTACCTCCACGTAAATGTCATGTTAATTTCTGATCTTCATCAAGCCAGACAATGGTTTCCACCTTGGCCCCTAGCCAGTTAGCTATGTGGAAAATATTTAGCCAATTACATTATTCGTATTGGGTTAGGAACTAGAGAGAAAGGCAAAATAAACGCATTGAAAATACTTCACAGATAAAATGTAAGTTGACACTGTCCTCGCATGCGGGAGCCCGAGTGATACAATCTGATAGGCAGCTGCCAGCACTCATAACTGCTTATTAAATCTAGCCTCTCTTTATGGTGCGAGTGAAGATCTGTATTTTTACCAATATTGGGTTTATTGTGTTATGAAAGAGACCAAAATACTTAAGACCATTCGCTCCAGCTTATAAAACATATTATGTAGTTTATTAAATTGTTGAAATTACTTTTCAAAGTCAAAATTCCAAAGACTGGAAGTTCAAGCACAACATAGTGGGTTGGCCCCCGACAGGCTGCAGCACAAGGAAGACCAGAAAGGAAACCTGTCAGCTGGCTCTCCTGGCCCAAGGTACCTGCCAGCCACATATACCTTCTGGAAGCTGCGTCACCACCGCCCCACCCCAGAACCCATCACAGAAAGTCCATATTCTAGAGTTTTATTTTAAAAAGAAAGAAACTCCCAGCCAAAAAGTAGCCCTTCGCGAAGTCTCCGGTGAGAAGGATGCATTGCCCCATGTTTTTATCTCTTCCTAGTAAGTCAAAAGGTAGCAATTTGATTGTAAGAGAGATCAAAAGAGGAAGGCTGGGCAAAGAAGGGAAAATAATTGTGAACAAATAACACACAATGAATGTCATAGGACACTTATGTCTTTTCATCAGATCTACCAGCAAGGGACAAATTATTGGTAGAGACCACGCAATGACAGGGCAGAGACAAACAAATAAGCCAGCACATTCACCATCTCTAGTCAGTCCTTCTCAAAAAAACTCTGCAAATGCAAATTGTTATGATCACATTTATTAATAACACTGTGGCTAACTGCCTATTCAGTATGCAGCAGGCATTGCCACTTTTCATTCTGGAAGTCCCGTGATGTGCATCCTATAGCTACCCGTGTCAACTAAAGCTTCATACCAGGAAACAGGAGCCAACTCCGACTCCTTCCTGGTGAACGGTGGCATTAAAGAACCACAGCACAAAGAGAGACGCGAAGTGCTCAGCCCTTCTTCCGCTGTCTCCTGCCTCTAAGTTAATTTATTATGCAAGCATGGTTATCGCCAGCATCAATCGAGTACATTACCCATCTTCTGACCTTAAAAATTGGCCATAATGATCTATTTGTGCAAACCTTTTATTTCATGGTTTCATTTCCTTGCGTTTGAGTGAGGCAATTTGTTGTTCTGGCTGCCTACCTCTGTGACTCTGACCCTGGTCTACCAGGAGGACACTTACCATGAAAAGCTTCACTCAGAATTAGAGTTTATTTCAAGCGTAAAGACTCCAAATTATTAGCTGTAACAATTAATTGGTGCTCCTTTTGGTTATTCAATAAACTGTGAAGTTCTAAAAGGCACAGGACTGTGAACAAATGTTTGACAATGGAAGGACTGACTATCAGGTGCATAATGCATGAAAGGCCAGTCACTGCAGCATCCAGGGAGAGAGTGAGTCCTTTGAGCAAGCCTTGGAAATGCACCTTGAGAAAAAAATGTGGCAGGGCATGGTGGCTCACGCCTGTAATCCCAGCACGTTGGAAGGCTGAGGCAGATAGATCACTTGAGGTCAGGTGTTTGAGACTGGCCTGGCCAGTATGGCTAAAACCCTGTCTCTACTAAAAAATACAAACATTAGTTGGGTGTTGTGGTGGAAACCTACAATCCCAACTACTCAGGAAGCTGAAGAAGGAGAATAGCTTGAACCCAGGAGGTGGAGGTTGTAGTTAGCTGAAATTGTGCCACTGCACCCCAGCCTGGGCGACAAGAGCAAAACTCTGTCTCAAAAAGAAAAAAAAATGAGGGGGATAGAAATCAGAACATGTGGTCCAGCTCATAGGATTTTGGGTACCTTTACCTTCTACTAAAAAACACAGAGAAGGGAAGATTTTTACAGTCTGATAAATACTAAGAACTTCCTTATTTAGGAAAAACAAACAAACAAACAAACAAACAAAAACAGTATTCCACTAGACCTAAAAGTATATTTTTTCAAAACAGATATCATTTTCACGACAGTTCTTCAGATTGATTTTTCAAATAATGGGCCAAACCCAATTGAAATTAATGAATAAAATGAGCCTCGTTTTCAACAAATCCATTCATGTGGTTTTGTTAAATTTCATACATCAATTTTATAATAGTAAGATTGAGTCAGACTCTCTCAATACCAAAGACAGAGATGACAGGTAACCAAAAACCTGAGTTTGTTTTTATTTCAATACTTCAGAATTCTAACCGCTTTCATGAATTCTCATGTATATACGAAATAGACCCAGGCTTTATTCTCAACTCTACCTGAATTCCTAAAGATATGACTTTTCACTATTATTATTATTATTATTATTATTATTATTTGAGACAAAGTCTCACTGTGTCATCCAGGCTGGAGTGCAGTGGCACGTTCTCAGCCCACTGCAACCTCTATTTCCTGGGTTCAAGTGATTCTCCTGTCTTAGCCTCTCGAGTAGCTGAGACTACAGGCACCTGCCACCATGCCCGGCTAATTTTTGTATTTTTATGAGAGCCCAGGTTTCACCATATTCGTCAGGCTGGTCTTGAACTTCTGACCTTAGGTGATCCACCTGCCTTGGCCTCCCAAAGTGCTGGGATGACAGGCATGAGCCCCCACGCCTGGCCCAGATACAACTTTTCTTAACATGTGCTGCCTGTTCACTACAGACCATCCACAAAAGTCTATCATACGTGCACGGCAGTGGAAAGCCTCAGAAGTTCAACCGGTGAGGGAGCCAAAGCACTTGCCCAAGGCCACCCACTAAAAAGATCAAAGATCACTAACAGCTCTAAAATGTCATGACTCCATTAACTATTTCTTTTCATTCTGCACATCCTTGCCTGTGTGCTACTGCTTACTAGCTGCCTTATTTCTTGCCACTGACAGAAGTAATACTGTAGGGAAGATAGGAGATTGGATTTTTTTTCTCTCTCTCTAGCTCCAGCAGAACAGAATACACCGTACAAGTTATCAGTTAACAAATTGTGGCAGGAAGTGCCTTTTCAAGACAATAGTTCTTTGAAAATCATCTGGTCTCGAATATTTGAGCTAGTTGCTTCACTATGAACACAGTTTCTCTGGACAGTAACACGAACATAGTTTTTAATGTATAAAATGGGAGGGATTTGTCAAAATAACCCCTAGCTATAAAATCTTTACAAATCTGGCCCAAATAGTTGAATGCCTAACAGTATCTTAGACACATCATCAGAAGAGGTTTAAAAAGCTACATGGGTAGAATGTCTGAATCTTTGTCATTGAAATTAGCTAGAAAGAACCACTGAATGATGACCGAACAACTAAACCCCAGGGATTTAGCCATCCCACCTAGACTCACGGACTTCAGCTTTCTCATTTGTAAGCTGAGGTGTTTAAACAGGTAATTTCTAGGGCCTAGATAACACTGACAGTATAGGATCCTCTAACCTACATGTTTTGTTTTAGGTACAGAAAATCAAGCCGAGCATGCTGGCTCACATCTGTAATCCCAGCACTTTGGGAAGCCAAGGCAGACAGATTATCTGAGGTCAGGAGTTCAAGACCAGCTGGGCCAACGTGGTCAAACCCCGTCTCTACTAAAAATACAAGCATTAGCTGGGCATGGTAGCGGGCGCCTGTAATCCCAGCTACTTGGGAGGCTGAGGCAGGAGAATCGCTTGAACCTAACAGGCGAAGGTTGCAGTGAGCTGAGATCGTGCCATTGCACTCCAGCGTGGGTAACAAGAGCGAAACTCTGCCTCAAAAAAAAAAAAGGACAATTAAGGAAAGAGACTAATTTGCCCCATGCCAGGTAACCATGAGGTCTCCCAACTCCCAATACAGTGCCCTTTCTGCTTCAGTATACTTCTCTCCATTATTTAGAATCTGTTTCCAATATTGCTGCACTAAGACAGAAAAAGGCAAGTTATGAGTTTTATGCCAATGGGTCTTACCATTAAATGCCATTCAATACAAAACCTGAAATGATACGGTTCTTCATAAAATTGACCTCACTCAATGACAAGGCTACCACAAATGATGTCAGAGTTGTCACCCAAATGCCTGGCCTCAACCAGTCACTGTCTCTGGTAACGCTAAGTCACAGTGTCCATTACTACAGGGGAGTCACTGATTGCTGAGGAACACGATGGACGGAAAACACACGTTAGAGAAAAACATCATCATGTCCCTTCTACCCTCCCCCTACAAAATAAGTGAACAACCTAATGAGGTAAATTATCCTTGGCAAAAATTCCCCGAAGTCTTCCAAAAAAATCTTCGAAATTCCCAAGTTTCCAATCCTTTGGCTTTCTTAAGAGTCCTCAACATACAAAAAGTGTGGGATGGGACTCTCTCAAGGAATAAATTAGACTCAAATTTTCCCTAAAATTGAAGATGAAAAAGTTATTGTCTTATTTCATGGTGGCTCATGTTATCACCAAGCTGTCATGGGACCAAAAAAGCAATTACTCATTCAATATTGCATGTGGCCCAAAACTGAGATAGTCCACCCTTCAGGGTACAATTAAACTAGCAAACAGAGAAAGTTCTCCTAGGTCGTATTACGCCTTTTATGAACCCTCAGATCACTATAGGAATTATCTGAAAAGATTACACCAGAAAACAGTGACACAGTTTGTCCCTTCTTTCCTGGGTGGGCAACTGTCTTGACGGACTTTTTGTCTGGTGAATTTTCAGATGAATAATCACAAACATTCATTCACTCACCCTTTTGGCTAGCAGGCATCACATCCATCCGTTCATGGCCGACAGCAAATCAGAGAAGGGATCGAAGCCCTCACCATTGCCGAAATGTTTTGTTCGGAAACTGGAATTGTCAACAAAAGCTTCTGGGACACTGCAACACAAAAATATTTTTTTACACATAACTAAGATGTAAGTTCTAAAACCACCACTTCCTTACACTTGAAAACAGCAAGACAGACATAGATTCTTGAGGTAGGGGAAAACACCGTTCAAGCCAGGGTATGTCAATGCATCAAGTGTGATCCTGTCAAATACAAACCGGAAATACTGTTTTCAAAGATACATTTACTAATCACTTCAACACGTACACTAAAAAGTTGTTATTTATTATGGGCTTTGAACCAAATATTTTAAATATTTTAGCATATGAAAATGCCACTTCCCATTATCAAGTAGGTAACAATAAACGGTTTTAACTAAACTCTCACACAGATAAATGTACCATGCCTTATTAAGTAATGATCTTTTTTGAAGAAATGTAAAAACATTAAATAAGAATTTTGAATTATTTTGGAAATACTAATAGTAAATAATGAACCTTAAAACTAGTAGGAAAGGTAATCATCACTAATTTTTTTTCTCCAAAATAATTCCATTTTATTCTAAATATGATTACGGATTACATAAGGAGCAATACTTATGAAGATGTTGCCATCAAGAAAGCACGTACTGTGTGATGGTCAGAGCTCTAAAGCCTGAGAAGCCTGAGTTCTGGACCGAGTGTTGCATCAAGTCACTAGTGTGGCCCCAGGAGAGCCATTTATCATCTCCAGATTCTAGTCTCTCCCTCTGCAGGGTCAGGGCATTTCCCAATGCTCTTGAAGTTCCTTCCACTCCTAAGCTTCTGTCTTTTTGAAAGAAACATATTTGCTCTAAATATTTTATTAACTTCTCTTTTAAGCTTCCTGATTAAAAAGAGGTTTTTGGTTTTTGTTTTGACCACGATTCACTCTTATGCTGATCTGCCATCAACACCAAAGATGTGCCGTGACTGGTGACTTTTTCAAGTTCCTAGAATGCTAACCCTGCCTAGCCCTACTGAGCCAGCATCCCCGGTGGCTGGCAGCAGCCCCTGGGTGCCCAGGGAAGGTTGCCATTCCTCTCCAATGAGCATAGCTCCAAGTCCTGTAGAAATTCGTCCAAAGATATTCTAGATCCATGCTTCTCAAACTTGTGTATATAAACACCTCCTGGAGAGCATTTCAAAATACAGATTCCCGGGACCCATCCCTAAAGACTCTGATTCACTAGGTCTAGAGTGGGCCTGAGATTCTACATTTCTGAAAAACTATCAGGAGATGCTGATACTACCAATCATGGACCACACTTTGCGTCAAATGACAAAGTCCCGTTCTCCAAGCCTCCAAGTAGCGTTGAGATCCAAGAAGTACTTCCAAGGCTCAGACATGTTCCCTAAAGCCAGAGGCCTATGTCACATAGCAAAAAAGAAAAGAATAAAGAAAAAAAGGAGGAAAAGGAAATGGACTGGATTTGTTTACCATCTTTAGGATAACACTCAAACTTGGGTTTTTTTTTTTTTTGCACTTTAGGTTGCGCGGTACATGTGCAGATCATGCAGCCTTGTTGCATAGGTACCCACATGGCAATGTGGTTTGCTGCCTCCATCCCCATCACCTGTATCTGGCATTTCTCCCCATGTTATCCTTCCCCAACCTCCCTACCCCCCCATCCCTCCCCTAGTCCCCCCTAACAGACCCTAGTGTGTGATGCTCGCCTCCCTGTGTCCACGTGTTCTCACCGTTCAACACCTGCCGCCTACGAGTGAGAACATGTGGTGTTTAATTTTCTGTTCTTGTATCAGTTTGCTGAGAATGATGGTTTCCAGATTCATCCATGTCCCTACAAAGGACACGAAGCTATCATTTTTTTATGGCTGCATAGTATTCCATGGTGTTGGCCTGAGGGCCCTACATAATCTGCTTACTCTCTACTTCTCAGACACTACCTTAACTACCAGTCCAATCTCAAACTATAACCCATGTAGATACAGTGGCCTTCCTTTTGTTTCAAGCAAGACAAGTGTCTTCCTGACTCAGGGCTGGTGCACCTGCTATCTCAGCTTCCCAAGACGCCACGAGCCTATTCCTTATATAACTGGCCCCTTCTCAGTATTGGGTCTTAGGGACAAAGGCCACTTCAAAAAGTGTGTCCTGCCTACCTACTTGAGTCAGGTTCCAAGTTACTCTCAATTGTATCATCCTATGTGCTTACTGCAGAGCTCTTGCCATGATCTACACTTTTTTGCATATTTGTTCACTTGTCTTCCCCACTAGAATTCAATTAGATAAAAGAACTATTTTGTTGTTGTTGTTGTTCATCACAATACTCCAAAATTTCTGAAAAATGCCTGGCTCTTGGCAGGTACTCAGTATGCATCTTTTGAGTGAATAAATGATTCAACAATTGAAAGAAATAACTTTTCGGCACTCACTAAAAATATAATTGCCATTTGTTGAAAACTCATTATGTACTAGGTATTAAGTCTTTTACAATCATTATTTCATTCTATTCTTATAACAAAGTTCTTAGTAGATATTATTATTGTAAACTCAATATACAGATGAGAAAACTGAGGCATAGAGAGTTTTAGTAGCCTGACTCTACAAAGCTTGCGCTCATAAGAACTCTGTATTTTTCCAGCCAATACCCTAATATAAAAGAAATGTTAAGTTTTTGTGATATACCCTTCTGACTCAGTTTTGCTCAAGTGGATTTTGGCTCTGTGGCCTTGCAGAAGATACTTAACCGTTTTGTACCTAAGGTTTCTTTTTCATACCAGGAAAGCTAAGGCAACCCCATCTTACACCTGGCCTTCCGTGCTTATTTGCATTACCTTGACCATACTGACACTACCAATCATGGACCACATTTTGGAACAGGCAGGTAATGCAAATGAGTGAGGAAGGCCAGAGGTAAGGTAACAGGGAGAGGAAAGGAATGTAGCAAGCTGGGAAATCCTCACTTTATCAGCTTAAAGGGGGAAAACATTGTACTTCCCTTTCCAATTACTGCCACATGGAAACATAGCCCCAGAGCCACAAGAGCTTTCAATTCCACAAATAAAGGCAGTAATGTAGATTTCTATTTAGTGATATTTCAGAATTTTTTCGAAGATAGCAGCTAACTTTTTAAATAAGTTATATTTAAACAAAACAAAACAAAAGTTGCAATCCCTGTAGCAAATGATGGATGAGGTCACTGACTGTCTCCAGTTTTATAATTCCAGAGTGATTCAGAAGCACAGAGAAGCTGTACAGATGACACAGAAAAACCTAGTAGGTGTCTGGGGAGATAAGAGCTTTCTAGAAGAATTCATTCTCTTGAGACTTCGGAAGGAATTGGAAGATTGGGTGGAAAAAGCATTTCACAGGTCAGAATATTATATTTGAAGGCTTGTGGGTGGGAGTAGGCTAGTCAACAGCAAAGATCAGCTGTGAACAGAGGCTGGTGGGAGAGTTCACGTAGGAGTTTTAATTTTCATTCGTGGAGTAGTAGCAGCTTTCTAGCTAAGACACAAATTGGTTAAACAACGCTCTGTGTGTATGGTCATTAGTGCTGTCTTATTTGACTTCTAATATTTTAAAGTAACCAGGCATATCTAAAAATAAAGGGTGAATCACCACTGTGGTTTGTGGAATTGTTTGTGTGTGTGTGTGTGTGTGTGTGTGTGTGTGTGTGTGTTGCTAAGAATTCAACAGTCATAGGACTGAGTTTCATCTTCATGGAACCCAGCAGCTAACTAAAATACTTAACTGTTCTGAACTCTAGAAATAAAAAATACAGCAATTGAAATTTTTTAAAACACCAGAAGATAGATACCCAAATAAATTATCCTTTACACAGTGCAGAGGCAAAAACAAAAAAGAAAAAAATGACAAAAACTCCTACCTGCCTATGTGGAATTGTATACCCAGAAAAACTATCTTTTAAAGCTGAGGGTGAAATAACAGCTTCTTCAGACAAACAGAAGTGTATCACCTCTCTATAAGGGCATTCTAAAAGACTTATTTCAGGCCAGAAAGAAACAATTTCTGGAAGAAAGTTTTTTGACTTAAAAAGGTAGGGAACAGCCAACTTGTGAAGTAGAATCAGCAAAAAGTAAATGCACTAATAATGCGCAAGTCTCAAAAATTGTTCTCAATGTAGCAGCATCACCACCTGCTTTCTACTCCAGCTCATGTATTTACACTATGGCAATATCAATCTCCAAGGCCATGGACTGCCAACGTGAGTGCGCAGGGGGGCACCAGCTCCAAGCTCAAGTTCCTGCCCTCCATAGTGCAGAGATTCTTAAACACGTTCCAGGAATCTGCAGTTCCACCAAACAGATACCCCAGGTAACTCTGATAAAAATCTGAAGAACACTGCATTGCTCTCTGACTACTTTAGGGGAAGAAATTATTCAGTGAACCCCCAGGGGCTCAGCCCTGGGAGGCTCCAGCTAAGAACACTATCAAACCTTTGTTCTTTCCACTTCACTACAGCCCCAGGAGTACCTTGGCCCAGGAGGTCAGCAGTAACCCTGCCTCAACTCTGCTAATCAAGAGCTGCAATAAATTAAAAGCCCATTAAAATATTTCAGAGAAAAGCCTAGAAGTGCTGAAACATTAACTGTGCCATATTCAATCTGTTTTCCTAGAGATTTGAAAAGCCAGATTACCATCTTGGGGATCATTAGAAAGAATGAAGCTTTCTTCCTTTTCAATTTACATATTTAAAAATGCATGCGTTCTGGCAGCGGCTACTAGGTCCTTTCCAATGCTTTCCAAGTCCTGTGGCTACTCCAAATGCCACAGTCTAGCCATGGAGAGAGAAGCATGGAATGCCACCGGGGCCTGCCTTGTTTTTGTAAAGCAAAGGAACCCAAATCCCAGGGCCTATGGTTGCAAAACAGCTCTAGGAAAACAGGTAGAGGTGGCAAGGAAACAACAAGTGATGTTTTCCTGTTTTGTTCTCCCCTGTTTATTTTTCCCTGAAGCAATCCCTGCTCCCTACAAAAGTCTGCAGGGAGCTGGAAAGAGCAGCTGTGGTTCCCTGAGGCCGGGACCTAGCAATCAAGTTGTTTACCAAACACTGCCAGGCACCGGGAAAACAACAACAGCACAGACAGCATTTGCATCTATTTTTCAAAAACAACCTCCAAAAGTCTGCCCTGAAACTTGCCTGCATAGCTGAGAGAAGAACTGAAAAATTAAAGGAAAAAACTGCACTGAGTATTGGCCTCCATGGCCTAAATATAATCAAGTATTCCATTTCTATTGAAGAATGTCTATCCTAAAGGAGGGGATTGAGGAACTGCAGAATTTCAAGCAGTGGATTGATATGGACAACACGCTCATCATGGGCATTTCTGAGCATGCCAACAAAGGCCCTCTCAGCAAACTGACATCATATGCTGAGCTTCCAGCAACTCACAGACATCTTGGCCAAGTACCAGAATCTCCAGGGGCGGGTTGTAAAACACAGATTGCTGGGCCCCTCCTCCAGTTTTGCACTCCCATAGGTCCAAGGTGGGGCCTGAGAATTTCTAGCAAGTTCCCAGGTGATACTGATGCTACCAATCTGGGCACCATTCTTTGAGAACCAGTGCTCTAAAGCTAGAAGCTCTGTAGCCACCCTGAAGATCTAGAAAGCAATTCATTTTCCACCTTGACCTCTCCCATGGGTTACCTCAGTGAGTTCTGGGAGTCACCTTGCATAGCTGTAGCCAGAACAAAATGCATTGGATGGTTTACATCTGCTTCTCCAGATGCTCTGCCCATTATGCCCCACCCTGCTCTCTGTCCACCCAATGGGAGTTCTCTTCCCAGGAGGCCAGAGAAGATGGGGTATTCATTTCTCTGGTTCTGACTCCCTCTTTGACTTGCCAGGCAGCTCTCTCCACACAACTACTCTCTCTGGGTTCTTTCAGCCTTCCTCTCCCTCCCCTGGTCCACTTAAGGTCTAGGAGAATTAAAAGCCATCTATTTCCATCAGGGGCCCTGAGAACAAAAGTCAAATTATATGTATTGCCCACTGGATCTCCCTTGGTTTGAGAATGCAATTTTATACACACACATAATATACATAGGTATATACATGCACATATAAACACACACAAGTGTATATATGTACATAAGAACCTAAAGACATACAGCTATATACATCTTCATAGCTGCTTGTGTTTAAACACAGCTAAATCAGAGTGGCCAGAAGACCTGGGAGCCCCCTGGCCAGGGCCACCTGATGGAGTTTGCATGGATGTTTCCTCGGGTCTCACGTGCCACAGGAAGAGTGAGCCCACTCTGTCTAATCCGTTACACAACCTGCTAAGAAGTGCATGTGTGAGAGCTTCAATCCTTCTCTAATTTACAAACTTAGTTTCCTTTGTTGCAAATGGCACCAAAATAGAAAGGGAACAGAAGTGGGTGGAGCGGGCTTCACCACCAACTCTCTGTGAATAACTTTCTGACAAGGCTGAACCCAGTTCAAAAAGCACATCAGCTGCAAAAAGGTATGTGTTGTCAGCGCATAAATAAAACACCAATCCGCCTCGATTCACAGGTTAGGAAAAGAGGAACAAATAATACTTCTGTTTTTAAAATAATAATAATAACTCAAATGGACCCTAAATAAGCATCTGTCTTTAGAGCTAAGTTCTAATAAAGTTCTGGTAAAAATACGGTCACCAGATTTGACCAATGGGTCACTACAGCAAACTCCATGGTTTGGGCAAGCCCATTTATCTAACTTTGTCTCAAGGAAGTTCCCTAAAACTAATCAATCACTATTTCTTTTATTAATCTTCCACTAGTAAGATTTATTTCAACTCACCAGAGGACTTTTTTTTTTTTTTGAGACGGAGTTTCGCTCTTGTTACCCAGGCTGGAGTGCAATGGCGCGATCTGGGCTCACCGCAACCTCCGCCTCCTGGGTTCAGGCAATTCTCCTGCCTCAGCCTCCTGAGTAGCTGGACTACAGGCACGTGCCACCATGCCCAGCTAATTTTTTGTATTTTTAGTAGAGATGGGGTTTCACCACATTGAGCAGGATGGTATCGATTTCTTGACCTCATGATCCACCCGCCTCGGCCTCCCAAATTGCTGGGATTACAGGCTTGAGCCACCGCGCCTGGCCGAGGACTTATTTTTTAAGTAAACCCGCTAGATTAATTGGAACACATGAGGAATATGGTTTCTACGTAATTACTTTTCTAGCTCTGAGGCTCAACCTGAAACCTTTTTTGGTTTGTTTGTTTATTGCTCTCTTTTTCACTAACAATCTTCTGAATATTCCACTTGAAACTCGCAGGCTAGTGAGATTTTTCCAGTGGCATTTGTCTGCCCCATTCCCCCATCTATATCCCAACCCTGCTGTAGAGAACAGCTGCCCTAACTGATCACTTCTTCTCTTCGGGGATGAGGTAGACCATCATTCTGCCCCCTTCGGAATCTCCCTTCTGTTTTCGTTTTTTGGTTTTTTTTTCTTTTTGAGACAGAATTTTGTTCTTGGTGCCCACACTGGAGTGCAATGGCGTGATCTTGGCTCAATGCAACCTCTACCTCCCGGACTGGGGCGATTCTCTGCCTTAGCCTCCCGAGTAGCTGGGATTACAGTGCCTGCAAGGGTGCCCTGCTAATTTTGTATTTTTAGTAGCGATGGGGTTTCCTCCATTCTGGTCAGGCTGGTCTCAAACTCCCGATCTCAGGTAATCTGCCCGCCTTGGGCCTCTATCGAAGTGCCGGGATTATAGGCATGAGCCACCACGCCTGGCCAGAATCTCCCTTCTGTGTTGAAGAAACACTCCTTTCCCTGAGCCTCAGTGCTCACCTCTCTCCACTACCTTCCACTACTATCATCTGGATGAATGGAGAGACTTGCCTTTTATCCTTAAAGACGTCCCCTCCTTTTCCAGCAGCTACTCATTCCACATCTTGCAACTTCAGGAAAATAAAAAAGAAAGAGTTGCCCTCTCCTCAATTCCTGTTACGACCAAGTTGTTCCTTTGCTAACAGCCCACGTCATCTGTCACCTATCCTCAAGGAAAATACCATCGCCTTCCTCCACCATTATTCCAAGATCCATGGAAATCTTTCTAGTCAGTCACATGCAAGGGAACCACTGCTCCCTGCCCCGCCAATTGGCAGTTACTGCTAAATGTCAAGGACGGCCAGGCACAGTGGCTCATACCTATAATCCCAGCACTTTGGGAGGCTGAGCTAGGTGGATCACCTGAGGTCAGGAGTTCAAGACCAGCCTGGTCAACATGGTGAAACCCATTCTCTACTAAAAACACAAAAATTAGCTGGGTGTGATGGTGGGTGCCTGTAATCCCATCTACCTGGGAGGCTGAGGTAGGAGAATTGCTTGAACCTGGGAGGCAGAGGTTGTAGTGAGCCAAGATCAAGTCTCTGCAGCCTGAGCAACAGAGTGAGACTCTGTCTCAAAAGGAAGGAAGGAAAGAAGGGAAGGAGGCAAGGAGGGAGGGAGGGAGGAAGGTAGGTAGGTAGGTAGGTAGGTAGGTAGGTCGGTCAAGGATGCTCTTTTACACCTTTCTCAGGTATTTTAGTACAGATTGAACATCACTAATGAAAAAAAATCTGAACTCTGAAATGTACCAAAAGGTGAAAACATTTTTTATTTTTTCTGAGACAGACTCTTGCTCTGTTGCCAGGCTGGAGTGCAGTGGCACCATCTCGGCTTGCTGCAATCTCCGACTCCCTGGTTCAAGAGATTCTCCTGCCTCAGCCTCCCAAGTAGCTGTGATGACAGGCACATGCCACCACTCCCAGCTAATTTTTGTATTTTTAGTAGAGACGGGGTTTCACCATGTTGACCAGGCTGGTCTTGAACTCCTGATCTTGTGATGCGCCCGCCTTGGCCTCCCAAAATGCTGAGATTACAGGTGTGAGCCCTCGCGTCGAGCCCAAAGGGTGAAAACATTTTGAGCACCAACATGCCCTTTCCAGGAAAATGTCCACTGCATGGGTACAAAATAATAGAAAGAAAGATTAAGACCTGGCAGTTGATAGTACAACAGCGTGACTACAGTCAAAATAATTTAATTGTACATTTAAAAATAACTAAAAGAGTATAACTGGATGGTTTGTAACACAAAGGATAAATGCTTAAGGGGGTGGATACTCCTGATATGATTATTATACACCACCTGCCTTGTATGGAAATATCTCATATACCCATAAACATATACACCTAATATGTACCCATAAAAATAAAAAACAAAAAATTTGAAAAAATAAACTAAATTTTTTAAAAACAAACAAAATGCTCATTGAAACATTTCAGATTTGAGATGCTCAACCATTAAGTCTACAAAATGCAAATACTCCAAAATCCAAAAAAAAAAAAAAAAAAAAAAAAAAATCAGAATTCTGAAACTCTTCCAAGTCCCAAGCATTTCATATAAGGAATACTCAACCTGTATCTGGGTCACAATTTCTGTCTAGATCCCTGCAGTGTGGTCACCTCTGTCACCCTCAGTAGCCATAAAGAATGGTGCTTCCAACAGCCTGGCCAAGGGTTACATCAGGTCTCATAAGGATAAAGCATTCAAAAAAAATAAAAAAATAAAAAAAATTGGTGGCTCATGCCTATAATCCCTGCACTTTGAGAGCCTGGGGCAGGTGGATCACGAGGCCAGGAGTTGAAGATCAGCCTGGTCAAGATGGTGAAACCTCGTCTCTACTAAAAACACACAAAAAAATTAGCCAGGCATGGTGGCGAGCACTCTGTAATCCCAGCTACTCAGAAGGCTGAGGCAGAGAATTGCTTGAACCCAGGAGGCAAAGGTTGCAGTGAGCCAAGATAGCGCCACTGCACTCCAGCCTGAGTGACAAAGTGACACTCCATCTCAAAAAAAAATTGTTGAGTAAGTGAATATATGCCTGTTTTATCTTAACTTCCTTAATCCTAAAAGCTTCTAGTCCACTCAAGAAGTGGCACAGCACAGGAGCTATGAGTACGGGTTGTGAAACAGACTGCCTGGGTTCAACCCTAGCTCTGCCCCTTATTAGCTGTGACCTTGATCAAGTTCCTCCACATCTGAAAACTGGGTTAGTATTTGCCCTTACACAGTAAAGGCTTAATAAGTGCTAGTTAATCGTCACCACTTCCTCTACATCTGACGGCATGGTTGAAACACGGATCTCGCCACCCCTTAGAACTGTTCTACTTCTAAAACTCTGAATTCTCAAATTCTCCCCTGACTAATAACCTCCCATGGAGCTGGGTCATTTCTCCTGAACTTGCTCCTGGACCACACTGAGACTATGCCACTAACCACCTTGAATCCACTGCTCCTCCCGGTGCACACCATCCACCTTCCTGTTTCTGAACTCTGTGTCTTTCTCATCATCTAAGACTCACATCGTGGTACCCAGTGCCCCGAAAACCCTGGTATCCTTCAAGATGGCCTTGTCTTTCTACCAACTTCCTGTTCAAGCTCTTTGGTTTCTTTACCGGAGTGAGATCAGTGAGGCAGGGTCTGTGATTCACAGATATATCTTGGATGCTGACACCACAGTGCCTGGGACACAGAAGGTAGGGAGGTGGGATGCTCATCTGGGGGACTCTTTTCGGGAGTCAGTAAGAGTCCCCAGAAGCTCACTTGGCATTCTATCTATAATAAGTTACTCTTTTAAGAATCACGGGAAGTCCAGGATCAGTTTCACAACTACCTTCCACTCATAGTTCAACTAAATGGCAGAAAATACAAACCTTCCGTTCCCACTAGCAAACTGAGTCTAGCTAATTGAGCAGGGCTCACACAAGGCAGGCCCCCTGCTAGCAGGGCAAGTGGCGGCCCTGTCCCCAAGGCCCAGGGGAGCCTCTACAGCTCCCTGGAAGGACGGTCAAGTGAACAGAGAGCTGGCTGCCATCTGGGTTCTTTATAAGGCTTTTGTGGTAAACATGTTTACTTTCTTTTGATTGGCTGGGCTTATCAAGTATTTTGTTTTGAGTCTTGCTCTATAAACATGTTTACTTTGAGGGGAGAGCTTTTTTGATTGCTAGCATACTTGTTTTTCACACTTCTAAATTCAAAACATATTTTTCACAGCCTGTGGTAAACAACTCAAGGTGGTAAACAAATTATATTATTTTCATCTTTACACAAGAGAGGTGATCCCTCTTTATCTATTCAAAGGCTTGAACTGGAATGGCAGTAACCAAGGCTGTCTACTGGATGAGAACAGAAATTATATTCATAGTGATGATGTTACTAAAAGGAAAACATTACAATGGCAAGTCCTGCAGAAGGCAAGGAGTATCAAACCTAAGCCTCAGTTTCCCCAGTGGTAACATTCTAGAATAAGCCAGCCATAACAACAGCAGGGGTAGTCTTGTTAATTGATGACATCCATATTTTCCGTGAAAAATTAAGCTTATGTAACTGGCATACGTAACAGTTAATACAGGAGGAAAAAATCAAATAATGTTTCAAAGATTGAAGAAACCAACTAGGTCACAACACTAATTGCAATTCTCTTGAGATCTGTTTTTTGTGATGATTTCCGCCTGCTTTACAATTAGAAAAAAAAAAAAAATAGTAGGAGCCTCTAATGTAAAACTGAAAAGCCTTCCATTACTCGAAGAGGAAGAAAATAACAGAAGAGTTAAGAGAAGGAAAAAAAGAAACATCTCTTGAGAGAAAACCAGTGGTCCTTGAAGTAGGGTTTCAAAGTGCTGTTTATATAGAGGCATCAGAAGAGCCCCTCTGCCGAGCTAAGTGTGAAGTCCCATGGCAGTCGGGCCAAATCTCTCTTCTAGAAAATTCTCTGGGTCCCCATGTTCTAACTAGAAACAAAAGCCATCTTACCACAGGCCTGTGCACTTGGTTGCAAATTACTTAAAGGAATGAAAATACAGCCCAAATTATTTGCTAAAATAAGTAATACTCTCAGCCCCCAAATCATCTTCTAAGCTTATGTCCAAGTGAAAAACAAACAGGATTTCAATATGGTGAAACTCCATCTCTACTAAAAACACAAAAATTAGCTAGGCATGGTGGTGCATGCCTGTAATCATCTCAGCTACTCGGGAGGCTGACACAAGAGAATCACCTGAACCCAGGAGGCGGAGGTTGCAGTGAGCCAAGATAGCACCACTACACTCCAGCCTGAGAGAGAGAGAATGAGACTCTGTCTCAAATAAAATAAAAAAATAAAATAAAAAACATAAAAAATTAAGGTTGTAGCACTGTACTATGATAAACCTCCTCAGTGACTGGATGTTACCATTTCATCAGGTATGGCACTGTAGGGAGAGAAGAATGAGAGAAGACACAGTATGCCTGCATGGAACCTCACCCCTCATTCAGGCTGGATCATGTACACAACATACAGACATCAGAGGACAAACATACTCAGTAGACTTGTGTTTAAGGTTATAACACACTTTGGGGACATACTGCATCAGGGGGTCAGGAGAAGGTGCCAAGGGCATTTGGAGGCAGCTACTCTTCCTGACTTTCAGATTCTCTCCTATCAAGAAAGAACCAAAATAAATAATTTCCAGGTAGTTTTAGCAGAAGGGCAACAAGGCCCATGCGGTGAGTACACATCACAAATTCCCAGGAGGATCAACGCCATCTCAGCTTTGCCAACAACTGTTTGAGACATTTCGCAAGTCAGTGAGCTTCTCGGAACCTGAGTTTCCCTTCCTATAAAATGAAGGCATTTGAATCCATCTTTTTGAACAATACTGTGTCACAATTTTATGCTTCAAATAGAAAAAACACACTTTGGGGGATAGCCGAGAATTCCAGGCTACATCATCCAATCAATAAAACACTTGGAGTGCTTTCAAAAAACCCCACCAGGGAACCCAAGCTCCCGCAACTTAGAAGGAGAAGGAATGAAATTTCAAATTAATATGACGTTGGCCAGTGACTAGTCATCAAGCATACTTCAGCTTTTAGTTGTCTGAGCAGACAGGTGACTCAGCGGGGAATGGGTTACCCAGCCCAGCCACGCTCATCTGACCCACTGCCTCAAAGTAATTTTTCCTCAATCTTCAAAACCAAGAAAGTAAATGACTAATGAAATGACTGGAGAATAACTTCCAGAGAATTCTTACAACATAAAAAAAAAAAAAAAAAAAAAAACCAAACTTCAGCACCACAGTAAGTAGATAAGAAGAAAACCCGGCTCAGAGCTGTCCAACGTCTGGTGGCCACAGTTCCTTCTGACAAAGGAAACGTGCACATTCCAGGGTGTGGAACGATGTGGTTTGGAAATGCCTCGGGGGGGCCAAGAGAAGAGCTGATGATCAGGACAATGTCATCAAGAAAAGTGTCACAGGGCCCAAGCGGTGACATTTCTGTTGCAGATATGAGAAAGGAAGGGAACACACCGGTCCTTCACCCTGGTGTTTAATGCGGTCGTACGACTTTTGGATAGTCTCCTGGGTACATCCAGTTCTAAGGCCAACTAACACGTCTGAAGCCTGTACTGCACTGCATGTGACGTACTCTGTCCATAGTATTTTCATCCACCCTCTTATTAAGCCTTACAACTGTGGCAAGAGTAAATGCTATTATCTGATAGATAAAGGAACCAGGGCTGGCAAAGGGAAGTCCTTTACCCAAGACCACAGTCAGTAAGCGACAGAGCCACCTCTTTCTGAAACCCAAGCCTCCTCCCTTAACCACCACTGAACACTACCGAGTTCCATTTTTCCAACAGCTCAAACAGGAAACGTAGAAATGTTTGGAAGGTTCCCAAAATAAAGCCAAACTAGGAATACAAGGGTTATAATTCTATTCGAACCTCTACGTTGCCTCCCACTGTCTAAATCCCTTGGCTTCTTGCTTAAGTCAGGCAAATCCGGGAAGCAGAAAAGCAAGGATCCAAGTCATCCCTGGTAGCGCAGCCTGGAAATGACATGGGACATCTCCCCTAAGAAAGGAGACAAGGAGCGGGTTTATGATGGCAGATGAGGCACGCACTCAGTCCTCCTATCAGTCTTTAGAAGAGGGATGCTTTCTATTCCTCTCTCTGTCTCCCATCAACTCTCCCATTTTCTTCTGAATCACAACTGTGGGCATCGTCCCCCTTCCTCTCCTACTTCTTCCCCTCCATAAATATCACCTGTCTAAAGTCTAAAGGATGAGATTATCACTTCCACCCGGACGCCTCTCAGGTGAAACGAAGGCAAACATTTCTTGCACTGTGGTACACATGCATTGGGTAAGGTGGGGGATACTCAGGCACAGTCTGCCTCTCAGCACGAGAAGTTAAATAACAATGTGTGATTTAAATAACACTTCAAGACAACAATAAGAGCCTTGTCATAGGGAGTACATGATTAATTGCCAGATGAATTCTACAGACAATAATTGCTGCAAAGTTCAAAAGGAGGGAGCAATCACTTCCAACAAATATATCCCAGGTTGCAAACTCTCCACCGAGTCCTAGTTTGCGGTTGGCTCTGGCAGAGTGCTGGGAGCTGGCGGCTTGGGGTCTGATCCTGACTGTGCTACTCATGGTCCAACCCTGTTTAACCTTTCTGGGCCTCTGTTTCATCAGCTGCAAAATAGAGGTAATGATACTTCCTACAACATGGAATGGTTTGAATGGTTTGAAGATTAAATGGGATAATGGATGTAAACCTTTAGTCAGGAAAGTGGTGGTCTCAGGACTCCTGTCTCCACGGCTGCATATCTACCATTTGAATCTGCACCCTCTCCTTACACTGGCTCCCCCTCCTCTTCACCTTCCTGTGTTCGACAAAGCCCCACGTTTTCTTTTCCAACTAGCTGGTAACTTTTCCAACTAAGGGGTCCCATGGTGGCCTTCCCCCACGTTTGCCCTTGACTTGGGCTTGGTGCTGGCTCTTGCATCCAGATTTCCACCTCCATTTCTAATATCCTAGGACAAGAGCAGGAAGCTGAACATCAGGGTACCTGGGTTCAGCTCCCAATGCTGCCATAGAGTAGCCTTGTAATTCTGCACAAATTACAGTTTCTCTAATCCTCCATTTCTGCTTCTGTAAAATGGGGCTAATAAACGTCCCTACCTCCAAAGGGTCGCTGAGATTAAATTATCCAATTAGAGAGCACTTTGCTTAATGCTTAGCCAACTAGCAAGGGCTCCACCCGAGAGCTGCTGTTCTCATCTCTGCTTGGACCACACAACTAACTGAACAACAATGTCCCCGACCACTCTCTCCTCTCTCAAATCTGTGAGTGGCTGCCAGTCCTTCATGACACCAGATTTGGGTCAGCGAACCATAGAGCTTAATTATGCCCCAGTTTTCTTTCATACCCGTTGATCTAATTTTACATCAAAGTTTCATAAATAGAAACAGGTACTCTCATGCACAGCCAGGGCCAGGGTAAACTGATACTGCCTTTCCAGTGGGGTGGTGATTGGCTCAACAAGACTTAGAATCCCTTCCAAAGAGTAAGGAGTGAACAGGAATGCATGGTTTCAACAAAATAGTCATCACTGGGGAAAATTCAACTACAAGGTCACAAAGGAATACATCGTAGCATTATTTAGTATATAAAAACAGAAAAATAAATGTCAGTTAAAAACTGTATTTCTGATTCATATGATAATGTATACTATGCAACCATTAAAAAGTATTGTAGGCCGGGCGTAGTGGCTCATGCCTGTAATATTGGTACTTTGGGAAGCCAAGGCAGACGAATTACCTGAGCTCAGGAGTTTGACATCAACCTGGGTAACACAGTGAAACCCTGTCTCTACTAAAATACAAAAAATAAGCCTGGTGTGATGGTGTGCCCCTATAGTCTTAGCCAGGCGTCCCCACACTGCAGCTCCCTGAGGCCATTTATCCGGCCCCCCGCCGCACTTCAGGAAGGGGCACCTCTTTCACTGGTGGTCAGTGAGAGGAGCACAGTATGTGGCGGCCCTCCAACGGTCTGAGGGACAGTGAACTGGCCCCCTGTGTAAAAAGTCTGGGGACGCCTGGTCTTAGCTATTTGGGGAGTGGGTAGGGGCTAAGGCAGGAGAATCACTTGAACCTGGGAGGTGGAGGTTGCAGTGAGCCGAGATTATGCCACTGCGCTTCAGCCTGGGCGACAGAGCAAGACTCAGTTTCCCACAAAAAAAAACAAAAAAAAACAAAAAAAAACAAAGACTATTGTAAAAAGAAACAAGGGCACAGAAAGAAACGTGATCCCTACACCATACCTGCTTACCAAATGTCTACTGAATGATATGTTGTGAAGTAATAAAAAGGTGTTATAAAACTGCTTCTTTTTAAAGTTATTTGGGTACTTACTGTGTGCCAGATGCTAGGACGGAACACATTACATACACTAGGTTACTGCAAAATTCAATGAAGTTTTATTAGCCCCATTTTACAGACAGAAAATGGAGACAGAGGAAAATTAAGTAACGTGTCCAAAGGCACACAGCTAGTAATGAATTTTACCCAAGTCTTATTCCAAAGCCCTTGCTCTTTTCTAACAAATGCTGCAGCTTACAAACCTATTAGTATATTTATGGCTGCATTAAGTATATTTCTATAGGGGGGAAAGGGACTAGAATAGCAGACAAAAATACTACAAGTAATTCTTTTTAGGGGGTGGAACTATAGATAATGTTTATTCTCACTTTTTTTTAGATTTTTAGATTCTTTAGGTTTATCATAAAACATTTTTGTAATAAAGGGAGGAAATTTGGGGGACGACTTATTTTTCTGTTTTACAAGCTTAAACGGCAGCTGCTATCTTTCCCTCACTGTGACAGAAGCAGAGGCTGGGCAGACACTGGGCTGGTTAGAGAAGGCAGTGCCTACCCAGCGGTGAGAGGTCCAGGTGCTGGTGTAAGATTGCCTGGGTGCAGACCCCCCAGAAGCTCTGGGGAAGCTGCTTCGGCCTCTGTGAGTTAGAAATAGGCAGGTATGTACAGAGTGCTTTGTAATATTAGTGATAATTATTGTTACGAGGGACATCTTCACCATACTCAATACATTTTATACTCTCTCTCTGCAGATGGGACCAGAACATCCTTAAGGCAATGTGTCCCAGTATCTTTTAACCAATTATTATAATAGATGCTACAACCACCCGTCTCTGGCCCCCCCCACCTCCCAAGGGCTGTCAAAGCAACAACTTAGGTCAGGAGAGTGATACCTGCCTTGGAATTCTGGCTCCAACCCTGGCTAGCTCTGAAATCTCATGGATGTCACTTAACTGCCTTGCCTCAGTTTCCTCACTTACAAGATGGGGATGACAACAGCTCCTAGCTCACAGGATTGTGGTGAGAACAAAAGGAGAAAACATATGCTGAGCTCTGCATTCAGCCCACTGGGACTTCTAAATAAACTGACCCATGATAACTACTTCAGCGTTTTCTGATACAGTTCCACTGTCCATATGGATTTTGCCAATCTTTATGGATTTCTTCCCTGTAATGGTTTTTTTGCCATCATTTTTCCATATTTAAGCGTTGTATTATAAGAGAGAATAGAAAAGACACATGCCCTTGACCAGATTCTAATACTGTGCGCTCCCACGTTAGACAGCCAGGGCTGCGATAGGCAAGTACAACAGACTCGGTGGCTTGAATAGGCCTCCATTAATATTCGCTCACCTCACGCCTGTAACCCCAGCACTTCGGGAGGCTGAGGCGGGCAGATCACTTGAGGTCAGGAGTTCAAGACCAGCCTGACAAACATGGTGAAACCCTGTCTCTACTAAAAATACAGAAATTAGCCAGGCATGGTAGCACGTGCCTGTAATTCCAGCTACTTAAAAGTCCGAGGTACGAGAATCTCTTGAACCCAGGAGGTGGAGATTGCAGTGAGCTGAGATTTCACCACTGCACTCCAGCCTGGGCGACAGAGTGAGAATTCTGTCTCAAAAAAAATTTGCTCACAACTTGTCCAAGATCAAGGTATCAACAGGTTTGGTTTCTTCTGAGGCCTCTCTTTTTGGCCATCTTCCCTCTGAGGGGTTTTTGTTCAAATCTTCTCTTCCTATTGGGATACCAGTCATACTGAATTTGGGCCCACCTTAAGGATCTCATTTTAATTTAATTTTATCTTTAAAATTCCTATCTCCAAATACAGTCACATTCTGAGCAAGGTACTGGGGATTAGCGCATCATGAGGACACAATTCAACCCACAACAGCGCCTCACCTCCTGAAAAGACAGAGCTAGACTCAAAGTAAGAATCAGTTGAGCTCTGGGAGGCTCAGACAGGAGAATGGCTTGAGGCTAGGTGTTCGAGACCAGTCTGGGCAACATAAAGAAACCTTCACCTCTACAAACAATTAAAACTTAGCCAGACTCAGTGTTATGCATCTGATTCCTAAGATACCCAGGAGGTTGAGGCAAGAAGATCACTTGAGCACAGGAGTTCGAGAACGCAGTGAGCTATAATTATGCCACCACACTCCAGGCTAGCCAACACAGGGAGACTCTTGTCTCTTAAAAAAAAAAAAAAAAAAAAAAAAAAATCAGGCCAGGTTCAGTGGCTCATGCCTGTCATCCCAGCGCTTTGGGAGGCTGAGGAGGGCGGATCACCTGAAGTCAGGAGTTAAAAGAGATCAACCTGGCACACATGTGAAACTCCATCTCTACTAAAACCACAAAAATTAGCCAGGTGTGGTGGTAGGCATCTGTAATCCCGACTACTAGGGAGGCTGAGGCAGGAAAATCACTTAACCTGGGAGGCAGAGGTTGCAGTAAGCCGAGAACACACCATTGCATTCCAACCTAGGCAACAGATGTCAACTCTGTCTCAAAAAATATACAAAAATAAAAAGAATCGGGACAGGTGTGGTGGCTCACGGCTACAATACCAACACTTTGGAAGGCCAAAGGCAGGCAGATCACAAGGTCAGGAGATTGAGACCATCCTGGCAACATGATGAAACCCCACCTCTACTAAAATATAAAAAATTCGCTGGGTATAGTGGCGTATGCCTGTAGTCCCAGCTACTTGGGAGGCTGAGGCAGGTGAATCGCTTGAACCACGGAGGCAGAGGTTGCAGTGAGCTGAGATCATGCCATTGCACTCCAGCCTGGGCAACAGAGCAAGACTCTGTCTCAAAAAATAAAAATAAGAAGAATCAGGCCAGGTGCAGTGGCTCACGCCTGTAATCCCACCACTTTGGGAGGCCAAGTCAGGTGAATCACTTGAGGACCAGCCTGGCCAACATGGTCAAACCCCGTCTCTACTAAAAATATAAAAAATTAGCCAGGCATGGTGGTACTCGCCTGTAATCCCAGCTACACGGGAGGCTGAGGCAGGAGAATTGCTTGAACCCAGGAGGTGGAGGTTGCAGCGAGCCCAGATTGTGTTACTATACCACTCCAGCCTGAGTGACAGAGTAAGACTCTGTCCCTTAAAATAAAAAAAAGAAAAGAAAAGATTCCGTTGATTTTGGGTCTTGGGCTTTGGCAATCTCAGCCTGTCCAGGTAGTTCAGAAAACGAAAGCACACAGGTACAGCATGACGGAAAGGCTTCCCCCTGGACACTCATGTGTACTGTCCTCCAAGGACTATACTGAGCTCCTTGCTCTTCCCAGCCCCCAGACCTGCAGAGGGGGTCCATGCCTACCGACAGCAATGTTCAACTATGCTCTGTCCAGTCGGATCAGCGGACCCAGCCATCGCTCATATTTATGTTTGTAAAAAGTCGGGATGGAAAAGTGTCCATTCCTGGCATGAATTCCCCAATCTGGGCTCATAAACGTAAATCAAAGCTGAAGGTCATTTTTTAAAAATCAGTACATACCTCATTAAAACAAATTTTTTTAAAAAATTGAGTTTCTTGAACCACAGCCTATAATTTACAAAGTGCAAATGTCTGAGATACATGTGCTAAATTTAAAGAAACAACTATTATTAAACACCCCATTATGTAAGGCAGTGAAATATATTTGCACTCTGTATATCCGTTACAATATTTCAACTGAGCCTCACAATGTTTGGCAGTTCTTTCCTTCGGTGATAATAAAAGGCTTTTCTTTCCATTAAATATCTAAATTAAGTCAAATAGTGTATGTTAAATAAGCCCATAAGTCCTTTTGTATGATGCAATGAAGTCTTGAAATGCTTATCTACTGAGCACTCTGGCTTAAAGGCTGGTGGTTTATGTCCCCTGCAGAGCCCCGGGACCCTGCTGGCTTGGCCAGACTGTGAAAATAAGCTTCAAATGACCAAACGCAACTGCAACTTTAAAAGTAGGAACCAGACCAGACACAACAAACCACAGTGTAGTCAGCCTCACTTGTCATAATTCATGTGTGTGGAATTCAACTGTAAAAGCATTCACAGAGTGCTAAATTTCCTCCATTGGGGCATTCCATGTGGAATGTCAGATTTTGAAAAGCTGCTGATAAGCCACTCCTGATTACAAGCCTACAAGTTGTAGAATTAATCCAAAAAAATATCTATCCCAACCCCAAAACATCTCTGTCTGGGCCATCCAATCCTAAACAATGCAGACAAGTGCCAATATTCTTAAATACCCAGGCCATAAAAATATGTACTCAATTGGTGGCCTTGTATGAACACTGACTTCCTTTTTTTTTGCTTTTCTTTTAGCTCCGTGTCTACATTATTCTCCATTTTGATGGCCTACATAATGATCACTTATAGCAATCCTTTTTTTGAAAAAGAATCTCATCATGGTTCAATGACTTAAAAATATAATTCTTACAGATTTTTAAAAGAGAAACTTGAATGGATAAATATATTCATGTGTAGATTTCAAAGCCATGCATGTATATATAGATGTAAACACATGAAAATGTAATAATCCAATTAGCACATTGTTTTTGGAAACTAAATTAATCTTAACAAAACTGGCCTAAGCCTCAGGTAGGAGTTGAGGGAACTGCTGGTGATGGTAATGACAATAATAGCTGCCATTTAGTCAACACTTGTGCCAAGTGCCGTGTTCAGCTCTTGACATAGATTTTCACATTTGGCTCCTCACAACAAAGCTTTGATGCAGGAATGCATCTTTATACATGGGGAAACCACGGCTCAGAGATGTGAAGTCACCTGCTCGAAGTCACATAGTAATTAAGTGAAGGAACCAGGGGTTGAACCTAGTTCACATTATGCTATATTGCCTCCCAGTGGTGCCTTAGAGACAGGATGTAGGGCCTGGTGGAGGGTAGGGTAATATACCCGGCGCCTAAACGACCTCTTATCTTGGCTAGGGACAGGTAGCACAGCCTAGACCCCATCTCAGGAGAAGATTTAAGAGCAGACACACCCTATAAGCAAGGTAAAAAGCCAGAGTCATATCCCACCTCTCTTGCAGACACAGAGGAAGAAATCCTCACCCAAAAAATGAACCCCTAACCTTCCTCCACCTATTACCTTATGGCCTTGTTACCAAAAGCACCATATGCATGTTCCTAAAGAGTCTATTTTTCCTCCGTCATGACACACACAAGTAGTACCTATTTAAGACAGAAAAGCAATAGTAGTCCTCTTCTTTCTACAATGCAATCTGACTTTTCCGGGGTGACAAAAGGTGGATAAAGGGAGGAGAGAAACAAAGAATGGTTGGATTATCCATTTGCGAATGCCACATCACACAACAGCTGGTCACTACCCAGTACAGCCGAAAGAGAACAGAAAGGGAGTCAGCCAACTTGGATTCTCGGTTCCACTCTGCCCCGCATCCTGGTACCGTCATCTCTTCCCACACACAGTAAGGAGGGAGGAAAGACCATCTCTACCCATGTTTATTTCAGGCTTTCTGTGACTCCGAGCGCTTCCTTTAGGTACACAGAACCAGCACTCCAGCCCTGCAGCTCAAGCACTGATGCCTAACACCAAGGAAATGTCACCCTCAAGAGTCCCTTCGCGCATCTTATATGGCCAGCATACGAGAGGATCCCTGAGATACCAGTAAGGTCAGTTTTAGAGGAGCATGAAAACAATCTGCTCCAGTAACACTTACCGGGCATTCTCATTCCACAGGCCCCCAGCCTGGCCCATACCGCCTTCCTCAACTCCAGACCTGGGTACCTATCTGCCTCTACTGCCTGTCCTCTGGGATGCCTACATATCACAGACTGAACACATCCACACTTGATTTTCCCTCTCAAGCAGGCTCTGTCCACATCCTTCCCCAACACCGCTCGTCCTTCCCAATCGCAGTCCATGGGGCAACTACATCCTTCTCATCACACTCAGGCCAATCATCTTCGAGTTAATACTGCCTCATGTCTTTCTCTCAAATTCTACATCTATTATGAAATCCCACAGAGTCTGCCTTCAAAACAAATATAAAGGCCGGGCGCGGTGGCTCACGCCTGTAATCCCAATACTTTGGGAGGCCGAGGCGGACGGACCATGAGGTCATGAGATCGAGACCATCCTGACCAACATAGTGCCACCTCATCTCTACTAAAATACAAAAGATTAGCCAGACATGGTAATCCCAGCTACTCAGAAGGCTGAGGCAGGATAATCACTTGAACCCGGGAGGCGGAGGTTGCAGTAAGCAGAGTTCATACCACTACACACTAGCCTGGTGACAGAGCAAGACTCCATCTCAAAAACAAAACAAAAAACCAAAACAGATATAAAAAGCCACTACTCCTCACCTTCATTGCCAACTTCCTGGTCTCAGCCCTCATTACCTCCCCACAAGCTTCCTAATAGGTCTCCCTGCTCCTTCTCTTACCCCATCCATGGTCTGTTCTCAACACAGAAGCAAAAGGGAACCTCTAAAAACTTGTATCAGATCAACAGCTCCAATGACACCGTAACTGTTTGAAAGTCGATTCTACAAAACAGGTCATGGTGTAGCACAAGGTGTGATGGTTCAGGATGCAGAATGGGTCATTCTTTGCCACAACCCAACTGAATCAGAGTCTGGGGGCCTGGAAGATAAAGGCGCTCAGGGCACACAGCACTGCTCTGAGCATGTAATTCTCATCAAGCCCAGCTGCTGAAATGGCCCGCTGTAATCATAAGACCAGGTTTACCTAATAGCTGCTGAAATGACCAGCCGCAACTCTTTCTTTTGTTGTTGTTTTATTTTGGTTTTTATTTTATTTTTTTTTTTACTGCATTTTAGGTTTCGGGGTACATGTGAAGAACATGCAAGATTCTTGCATAGGTACACACATGGCAGTGTGATGTGCTGCCTTCCTCCCCTTCAACTATATCTGGCGTTTCTCCCCATGCTATGTCTTCCCAACTCCCGACTCCTCACTGTCCCTCCCCCATTTCCCCCCAACTGACCCCAGTGTGTAGTGCTCCCCTCCCCGTGTCACTCATAGGTGGGTGTTGAACAATGAGAACAGCTGCAACTCTTAAGGCTAGCTTTACCTATCACCACCACTCACTGTTAGGGCCTGCCAGCTCCCTGAAGCTGCTTCTCTTGCCAATGAGCTTTCTTTCCATTTCTAGCAGAACTATGTCTAATAAAATCCCCAACCTTTCCTCCAATGGGTCTGTGTACATGCGTCAAACTGCAATTCTGTGATTCCCAAATAAAACGCTATATTTAGACACTCATCTCTATATTTTGACTTTGACAAAAGCAAGTCCTTTAATGGTGTGGCCCCAGTTGGCTCCCGGGTCCCATCTCCCACCACACCCTCCCAGTCCACTCCTCTCGGCCACAGTAGCCTCCTGACTGCCCTTTGATTATGCGTGACCTGCTCCCAACCACAGGGCCTTTGATTAACTGTTCCCTCTGCCCGGAATGTTCTAGAAGTCTAACTCCTTCGCCTCCTTTAAGTCCGTGCTCAAACAGCACCTTTGAAAAGAACTACCTGTGTCACAATCAAAAGCACAGCCCACTCTCATGCCACAGCACTGCCAATCTCGTTCCCTGCTTTTTCTTCTCCTCCACACCTCTAATAACCTCCTAATTTACTTAGGATGTCTGTCTGTCTCCATCCTTTCTCTCCCCAGAGTGAGTTCCCACAAGGCCAGGATCTTTTGTCTGTTTTGCTCATTGATTTTTCCCACATGCCTGGAACAGTGTCACGTACACAACAGGCACTTGGTAAATATCTGTTGACTGAACAATGGAACAGATGAATGAACTTGCCAGTGGACCTTCTGTGAAGGCTCTCTCCCCTGTTGGGAAGGGTATGTTCTCTCCACCTCCTTTTTGCTCCTTCATACAAGTTGAAAATACAGACCTGTCTACACTGAGCAAACACCCTGCATGTACACCACAGTTCCGTGACCTGCACGTGGGGCAGAGCCAGGTGAGCGGCTCAGTTCTCTCGCCCACTGGGCCCAGTCACAGCCTCAGAATTCATCTCACTCACACCATGCCCAGTGATGGACTGAAACGTCCTTTATCGCTCCTCTCACAACATCCCTTTCCACTCTCTAACAAGATGCCCAGCCCTAAGACAAGACACAGTTCAAAGGTGCAAACCTCTTATTAAATAAAAATTAACTAGATTCACAGCAGGCAACTTCAAAAGAAAAATACGAAAACCACCATTTTTTTAGAGAGGTCAAAATTTTAATCCAATAGCATGAAGATAGGCTGTCTGCTTTCAAGTTTTACTTTAACTCAAGAAGTTTAGTTTGTCAATTTCACGACAGGCCTCCATTTTCTTCTGTACAAACTGGCATTTCTAGACCCTCTGATAACCATATCAGGCCTTTCAGTTGAATATATAACCATGGCTTTAGTATTCATGCCATCTATTCCATACCCTCTGTATGTAACAAAAATCCTTCACACAATGTGGTATGGAAAGCTTCTATGTGGACCAGTGCCTCCATTCTTTCTGAATCCGAAGCTCACATTTCCAATGCCATTTTATTCCTGCTTGTTGTTTTACACTAAGATGTGATTAAATTTAAAAGAAACATTCAACTAAATGGTATACGCATTTCCCTTTGATCAAAATTTACACAGCAAAAAAACTGCATATTTATACAGCTGAGCTTGCCGCAAGTCATTGGAATCACGCTTGCAGGGTAACAGTCATTTTCAAGCTTTTATTAGTTACTATAATGATTGGAGACAGGGGTCATCAAAATGCCTTTGCCAGAGCCAATCTAACATTACTGCAAAGTCCCATAGTGAAATTAAAGAGGTCTAGGGAGGGAGGAGGAACAGAAAAGGAGACTTTTGTCCTGTGTGGCTACAAAAAGTAACCCAAGAATGTTAACATTGTGAAGAAAACAGCACTTAACATAAGTTATATCTAGCTCACCTTTACTGGTTCAACACAGGCAAAAAACACAGCTGCTACCAGGGTAGTGAGACCAGGGAGAGATTACTAAGGAAAGTTGCTAAAACAAAAGAAAACAAAAACCGTCATATTTTTAAGGAAGGAAGGGGGGTCGGAATACACTCTTGTCTCTGGTATTTCAAAACTATTTTGTTTGCAGCCAGGAGAATGGATTAGAAGAAGGGCCGGTGTAGTACATCTGAGATTCCAAAACACATTTTGTTTAACCAAATGTTCATTAAATACAAACTTAAAGAGAGTGACAACTAAATACAGTGTGTGATCTTAGATTGGATTCTGGACTGGGCAAAATAGCAGCTACAGAAGAGATCAGAGACACTGACAATATCGCACCACAGTCTTCCGTCAATGCTAAACCTCCCGATTGATTACTGTACTGCAGTCATGTAAAATAAGGATCTTGTTGGGAAATACACACTGAAGCATTTTATGGTAAGGGTGCTTGAGGTTTCAAACTTATTCTCAAAGGATCTAGGAAAGGCATATGAAAACGTGTGTGTGTGCACACACCTGTGTGTATCTGAGAGTATGTCTGAGAAAGAGGGACAGAAAAAGAATGATAAACAAATGCAGTCAAGTGTAACCAATTGATAAAAATGGCTAAAGGGCATAAGGAATTGTTGTATTATTCTTGCAACTATCTATATAAGTTTATAATTATACCAAAATAAAAATGAGCTTATACTTTGTATCCTAATCTCATTCCTAAAATGTATTATCTTGGCTATTTTCTAGAAAATGAACTCTACTAATCAGAATAAGACTCGTTTGTCTGTTCATTCATTCACTTAGCCACTTGACGCATACACCATACATGAAGCACCTACCCAGTGCCGTGTGTGTGTCTCACCTGTCAGAGCTGACTGTGTGTGCTTTCTCTTTCATCCCCTGTGAATTTTAAATAGCTACATTACTGGTAGGAGAAAAACATGGCTTTCCAATTTGGAAATGATGTCAGCCACATTAGTTGGTCCTGAGAAAACAACCCATTCTTTAATATAAAGTTTTAAGTAGTCAGAAAAGAGGATCAAAATATTATGCCTGTCTTTTGGAAAAAATATTAACCTACACTGAAGGTGATCTATCAAAAAAAAAAAAAAGAATGGATGTGGCGATGCAGAACACAGATGATACTCACAACACATCTGCAAGTCCAAGTCCATACAGATTCACAGCATTGAAGAGAAGGCAATAACCACATGCTTTCAAATGATGGAAACGCTGTCTAGTCATGTGTGACATGACTTAAATAAGTAACAATGAACGAACCTATCTGTCTACCATTGCCCAGGGGTTTCTTGGGTTTAGCAGCCAAACTAGCAACAGGGATTATACTATCAAGTAGTATTCTATTGCACTTTATTCACTGTCAGGGAAAAGTCCATTATAGTAATTGTCAATGGAATGATGTTTATTTTACTAACACTGCAACTTGACCAATCAAATCGAGATTTTTCATCCAATTCCTCCCAGAAATGGCGAGCATTCCATGAACACTGAACTGAAATCACTTCTTTCTCCTTTATCTTAAGTACAATGCTCATACCAGAGAGAAGAAAAAACACTCTCTTTTACTGAATACTGGGTCAGCAGGCTATCTGGTTCAAATTCTAGCTTCTCCATTTCGTTAGCTGCATTCTTAGACAAGCTACTTACGCTCTCAAGGCCTCAGTTTCCTCAAATGTCAGATGGGAAAACAAACTCACTAGGTTATTGTAAAGATAAAGTTAACTAGTGTCTACGTCTAATGTGGCCTGAATGGAATGATTGTTTCATCTTAACTAAATCATGGTCTGCTAGTATATAAGTGTCATGATTAGCTCTCCGCTCGAAATACATCAGGTGCACCGGATGCTATCTCAAACGTGAGTCCACTCAGCAACAAGGTATTCAAGAAATGGTACAATGGAGCATTAGAGTAATAAACGTTCCCCAGTGAAAACCTCTCTGCTTTTCCTCTTAATGAACAACTGTTTGGGGAAACCGGAGAAAATACTGCTGAACGTCTGACAGGTTTTTTTTTTTTTCTTTTGCATTTTGTCTAAGCACATGCATCCTCTAAAAACTCTAAGAAACTTAATTAATACAAACAGCCAGCTGGACCAAATTATCTCATCAGATCACCAGCAGAGACCACCCTGGCCAACATGGTGAAACCCTGTCTCTACTCAAAATCCAAAAAAAAGTAGCCGGGTGTGGTGGCACTTGCCTGTGGTCCCAGTTACTTGGGAGGCCGAGGCGGAAGAATCGTTTGAACCCAGGAGGCGGAGGTGGCAAGGTTGCAGTGAGCCGGGATTGTGCCACCGCACTCCAGCCTGACGACACAGCAAGACTTTGCCCCCCAAAAAAGATTCTCTGACTCCAAATTTCTACCCTTGTCAGACAAACAGAATTCTTCTACAGATGAGAAAATGCAAGTTCAAGGTCAGTCAACCAAAAACCTCCCCACGCTTACTTGCTTAGAAATGTGAGAAATGCCCATGAAAACTAAAAGAATATATAGAAAGCACTATCCTTGCCCTCTAAGGAATCATCGTCTCATTCCAAAAGACAGCTACATTCACAAATCACTTTTGGGCCCTTTCTCCCCCTTTTGCAAACACCTTCACCTGTTTCAATGGAGTGTTGGTGATGTATACTACTTGTGCAAGACAGGTCCATACCATTTTACTTACATGACTTTGTTCTTTCCCCAAGCTGGTACACTTAGCAAACACATGCAGAAGATGGTGGTGCCATAAAACTAAGAAAAAAAGGGTACCTGAAACAATGCTTGCAAGAGAGGCCCTGCCAATTTGGAGAAAAATATCTATTGGGTTTGAGTCATGAAACATTTGCAGGTTTGTTGCAGCAGCTGGCATCTCCTTAGCTAATACACCCTCCATTACTCTGTGGCCTTATAAGCAATTCTATCCACATGTGATGAACTTCTAACTGGATGCCAGACACTGTGAAATGCATCAGAGGACACAATGAGGCGAAGGAACTGGCAGGGCTCCTGCTTACATGAAGGTGGCTACATAGCAGGGGATAAAATAATGTGTCAGTAGGAAGTTGCATGAAACTGCCTAGAAAGCTGGGGACACCATGAAAGGTAAAACTGAGGAGACTCTACACAGTACAATCATTACAGAAAAGTACTGTACATCAGATGTCATGTTAAGCCCTTATTCTCTGCCATGAAGATCAGCCCCCTCTAACCTACCTCCTCCTAGTTCGTATGCCAAAGCACAGAGTCTCCTAACTATCTGGTAAGTATATTAGCATTCTCTTGGGAAGACACAGACCATTTTATAAGACCCCACCTCTACTTACTCACCCCACCTTCCTGGGCATTGTCTTCCCATGGTTTCTCTGGTCCCGTGCAACTGATCTTTATGTTTACCTAAATTGGAGGAACTTTAATTCTATGCTTTGTCTCCCCACCACCACAAAAAAATTCAAGACTCGGTCTTCGGCATGCCTCAAAGACAGAAACCAAAATCCCCTATTCTTCCCCCAGTGTGTTTACACAAGAATGATACTGTGGAATAAGTACTTTAAACGACAAAGTGTCATTCGCTTGCTGCTAAATCTCTATAAAGGTGCTGACCAGCTGCACTGGTATATAAGCAAATGCTTTGTTCTCTCCAGAGTCTGAAATGTTTTCCCATAAACGTGGGGGTCAGTCTCTGCTGAATGCAATGTCTCCCATAAAGGGGCCGTGTTGACTGAGGCAAACACATGCCAGGACACTCTTGGGACCCGGTTTTCCAAGTAAGGATCAAGTAGGTGCCCAACCATCTTTGGAGTAAAAAATAAAATTAGACAAACTTCTACCATCGGGTACAGGGGGAAAAAAGCAAAAGAAAAAGAGACAGGCAGGCAGACAGGAAGAAAGAAGAAAAGTAAGTGCATCAGCACACACATACCATTCCCTATTACCTCCACACATCTCCCCAATTATCTTGGGACATTTCTTCATCTTATTATGAGTGTCTGAAACACAGAACATGTTCTCTTCTAACCTATAAATGAACCACTCATAGACTTCTGTTTGCCTCATCAATTTCTACACCTTTTTGAAAAATAGATCATTTTACATTCCTTTCCAATGACGGGAAGGAGTTCACATTTTTTAAAAACATATATCCATTTCTTAGCATATGTGCAGAATGACTTCCCAGCATGAAACTGGCTGACCCCTTTAAATGTTCTCATTCCAAATACAAGGGAAAGCCCATCTTGTGCAACTCCACAGGAATCCTTGCAGAATTATATCAGATGAGAACCACTTGGCGGCTCATTAGAAATAGTCCCGTCTGTCACTAAGGTTAGATTTGAGGACATTTTTACAAGGATATAAGGGGGCCTTTCCCCCACATTTCCCAGAACAGCAACAAAACACTCTTCCAGTTGCCCTAAAAATGTCAGTGTGAGACTGCCCTCGAGAAAACAGTTTCAGATCTACAATGTTCAGCAAAAGAATGAGTAAGTCAGGCATACCCAGAATGCTGAGAACAGTGTGTATCAGAAACCTGTCGGTCTTGTGTCTTCACTTAGCCTCTAGGAGACAAAACAGGTTGGCACTGACAAGTCAATTGAAATTTCTGTGACATTTATTTTTTTCTCTAAAGTACCTCAGGTAAAGTCACAAAGCATAATCAGCAACGACAGTTGCCATCTGAGAACAAAAGGATGTCCTAACTCCCTGACACCCACACGGAGCAGCACATATGCAAATGAGAGCAGAAAGAAAAATACACCAAGTGAGAAATGAGGACGTTTCTCCCTCCCACCGAATTCCACTCAATATCCACTCAGCAATCACTCACTGTGCCTCTACTAGGTGCCAAGACCATGGACGTAATGGGGAAGAAGCCATGCTCCATGAAGATGATCACGCCTGTAATCCCAGCACTTTGGGAGGCTGAGGCGGGTGAATCACCTAAGGTCAGGAGTTCGAGACCAGCCTGGCCTACATGAAAAACCTCATCTCTATTAAAAATATTAAAATTAGCCAGGCATGGTAGCAAGTGCCTGTAATCCCAGCTACTCAGGAGGCTGAAGCAGGAGAACTGCTTGTGGCTGAGCCAAGATCACACCACTGCACTCCAGCCTGGCCAACAGAGTGAGATGCTGTCTTTAAAAAAAAAAAAAAAAAAAAAAAAGGACTGGGGTGAAGGGCAGAGGCTCTGTTCTAAGCCTAAAATTGCAAATCAATGACCTGAGAGCCAAATGCAGTCCAAAGATGTGTTTTGCTTGGGCCAGACTAGATAGACTTTATTTCTACTCCATTTCTAACACTTAATATTCAATATTAAGCATTTGTTAATTTGAGTCTTCTGGTTTCTTTGGAAGATACGAGAAGAGGAGATGTGGCCCCATGAAACTAATGTTCCTCCTACAGCAACAACAGGATGAAGCTGTCTGCTTGCTCCTGTCGGCTCTGGAGTCTGTATCCTCCCAGGCAGGGGGAACTGCTCATGGAAAGGGGGCCAGAGGACATTTAAGCACATCACTGATGGCCCAAGAAACCTCAGCCTTGGCTCTAATGCACCAAACTTTTTATGAAACCCGCTGATTTGGTACATTTTCAGATCTCTTTGCTTGAAAGCCACAGAACATCTGAACAGCAAGAAATGGTGCCAGAGTTACTACTACAAAGGGCAGATAATAAAACCAAAATAAAAAACAGCCACATACAAACATCCCAAACACTACGCACCAGCGATTGCAAGTATACCCTTGGGCCTGCCAAGAGTTCCGAGAGAGACACTGGCACCAGAAACGCTGTGCTCCCCGTGGGCAGCTGTCCAATGACAGAGGCAAGGGTCCCTGGGCTCGTCTGTCCATGTTGGCACATCCGATCTAGAGAAACTTATTTTTTCATAATATTCCTATTTCTCAGGGTAAACTCTACTCTGCTTAAAAAGAGAGACAGACGGACAGACCCAAAGACAGGAAATACCACCAGATTCCTTTTCCTGTGATGGTGTTTTCCAAGAGAAGATAGGAAATTGGGGCACTTAATAAGTCAGAGCCAGAGAGACAGAAAGAAAACAGGCTCTGGATTCAGAAAGGCTTGAGTTTCAATCCTGAATTAGCTATGTGACCTACACCAGGGAATTGACTTCCCAGTCCTTGGTGTCTTCATTCTTAAAAGGTAGAAAAGGCACTGGCCACCTCCCAGATTCATTGTGAGGGATAAATAAAATTCACATAAAGTGACTCAAACATAGCAGGTGGCACTAGAGAGATTTAAGACTGAGACCATTCTGGTCTGTGTTATTGGCTGGCCAATGCCAGCCTCTGCCAATCATGCACTGATTTCATATTGAAAAAAAAATATGACCTATGACTTGGGCCCACCTACTGCATATCTGTCTGACGTTTGCACCAACAGAGAATGTGGTGGTCTCAAGCTGGGATGGGCCTACCATAAAGTCAAGAGAGACACTACCATGTCTCTTTCCTGTGGTTTTCCTTTCAAATTCCCATAGATTTTTGCACTCTATTCCATAATATTCTGAGGAGCTGTAGCACTTACAGCTTTAACTTTCCTGAATTCAACTATATGAACTGAGTGAAAAGAGCAGATGGACCAGAATGTGACCTTACTTGGAATATGATCGCTGTAGATGTAATTAGCTAAGATGAGGTCATACTGAAGTGGAATGGGACCCTGATCCAATATGACTGGTGTCTATCAAAAGGGGAAACTGGGAGACAGACATACACATAGAAAGCCACCACAAGGAGATTAAGGCAGAGATTGAGGCAACGCTCCTACAAGGCAAGGAATGGCAAAGACTGCCAGCCACTGCCAAGAGACAGCAAAAGGGCCTAAAACAGTCTCCCTTACAGCTTTCCGAAATCATCCACTCTGCTGACACCTTCATCTTGGACTTCTTGGCTCTAGAAGCATAGGACAGCAAATTTCTGTTAAGCCAGAGGCAGGGGGACAATAATTTACATAGTAAGCTATGTGCTTCCTCAGTGAGTGGGATGGGCCCCACTGCTGAAGTTGTGATAAACAGTAACCCTTTATTTTTAAGCTATTAAGGCTTTCTCTCTTACGACAAACTGTACATAAGTATTTCAGACATAGATCAAGAAGGAGCAGCCAAGATGCCAATGGACTGTTTTGAATAATACATTCCAAACAGTAGGAAGGGCCACTTAGGTTTTCTTCAAGAGTATTTTATTTTGAGGGGACATCCTGAGTCACCTTAGGAGACATTCTATTCACTCTTTGACACCTTTTTTAATTGTATATTTTCTTTTGTTTTTTTCCTAGCTGTACTGCTCCACATACACACACATTTGTAAAACATCCATTGTGTGAATGGGTCAAGAGTGAGATAAGGCATGGATACAGCGAGAAGAGGCCCTAAAATGACTCAGAAGACCCTAAAATGATTTCGGATGTGACTGAAGTCACATTTCAAGTTTAATTTCCTTCTCTCCTCCCCATTTTATAATTCTGAGAGACTCGAGGGAGGGCAGAGCCAGTTTTACCCACAAAGCAGAGAAATGTACAGCAGGCTTGGATTAGTTGACTCATCATGGAGATGAGAGAACGTGTCCACGTAACTACTGGAAAAAACAATGTATGTTAACCAGCCGACAGACAGAATCACAAAGTAACACCGTGCCGTGAAATAAAAAAGGGGAAAAAAAACAAGAAACAACCTCAATTCAGTGAGTGACGGGACAGACACTTTTCCAGAAGGCACAGCAAACACATTTGTTTCCTGCTGAATGGCCTCACTCTCCAGTGAGAAACAAATGTTTAAAAGAAAGAATGAATGATCCTGGCCAACATGGTAAAATCCTATCTCTAGTAAAAATACAAAAACTAGTCGGGCATGGTGGTGTACACCTGTAACCCACAGCTACTAGGGAGGCTGAGGCAGGAGAATCGCTTGAACCCGGGAGGCAGAAGTTGCAGTGAGTCAAGATTGAACTACTGCACTCCAGCCTGGGAGACAGAGGGAGACTCTGTTTCAAAAAAACAAAACAAACAAACAAAAGAAATAAAAATAAAGAATGAATGCACCTTCCAAAAACTCAATCAAGTTTCAAGTCTAGCAGAACCAGAGAGGCCTGTGATGCTCTGTCCTCACTCACTTGCTGGGTTTCTACAGGAGTTAATTTTAACTTGCTAGCAAATGCAAATACATCTTAAAAAAAAAAAGAAAAAGAAAAAGAAAAAAGAAAAAAAGCAAGCCAATTAAGACACAAGTGTTTAAAGACACAAGGAGTAATTACAAATGTATTATTCATACCTAATTTACAAGATGAACTTCTTTCCGTAAAATATTAAACTGTTTACATGCAGGCTAGGAAGACAATTTTCAAACTGTTCATGTTCCGCTACAAAGCAATGACTATTAACAATGCAACAGCTTCTGGTCGACTTACAGTGTGGACTAGGCAGTAATCAGAAAATGTTTGACCTCAAGATATCTACTTGACCCCACAGAAATGCAGACTCGCCTGCTATAAAATCCTAAACAATGGGGCAGACAAGGTCACAGGGTCAAAGTGAGTATTAACAGGTCACCGTGCAGCCCACTTGGGAGCAATTACTTCCAGTCATGGCTAAGTGGACACTTGATTGAATACCACTAAGACAGCTCACATCCCACGGATAACAATCCTCACAGCGATTAGGAATTAAAGCCCCCATGATTCAGCCTTTATTACTCAAATGAACCTAACTCCTCCATAAAAAACTCTTGGTATATGCCTGATGCAGGGTCCAAATTGAAATGCCACCTCATTAAACAATAATATCTAATTTTATCTAAATGAATTTTCATGAAAGTGCGCCACACAGCTCAGGAATTTTTAAAATGAATTATCACAAGTGATACATAATTTCGCCAAAACTGGGGTGGATAAAAAAAATTAGCTTTAGGAATAAAAGGAAACACAGTGTTGAATGAAACGCCTATTCCTGTGCGTCTAAAGAGAGCAAACAGAGATTATGGGCTGCTACACACTATGTGAATCTATTTTTAAGAAATTCCCTAATTTCCACTAATTTCAGATGGAAAAAAAAGCCAGTGGTTTTACTAGCTGGGCAATCACTGAGGGAACTTTAAAAAATATATACAGATTTCAAGTCCTTTTTCAGAATCAACAGGATCTGTGGCCCTAGGAAGTCAAATTGTTTTAAAACTCCCAAGTGATTCTTACAGACCACCACCTTTGAGAGCTCTGGTCCACACTGAGAATGAAGGTCTTCACAAGGTTGTGAAACCACAGGGAGAATGAGAAAGACCTCACCAACTTCCTTCTTCTTCAGCCTTCCCTTATTTCATAATCTTGCTGAGGCCCTTATATTTACTTATTTTTATCATCACCTTCTTATGGCAAGTGATTCATTTTCTAACTACAGTAATTCATGGAAAGTTTCTTTTTGGTGTATGATTCACATTTTTTAAAAATCAGGTAATATAAAAAATTATTCATTTAAAAATAAGAGTACTGGCCTGGCTCAGTGGCTCACACCTGTAATCCTAGCACTTTGGGAGGCTGAGGTGGGTGGATCACTCAAGGTCAGGAGTTTGAGACCAGCCTGGTCAACATGGTGAAACCCTGCCTCTACTAAAAATACAGAAACAAAATGAGCCGGGCATGGTGATGGGGCCTGTAATCCCAACTACTTAGGAGGCTGAGGCAGGAGAATTGTTTGAATCCCGGAGACAGAGTTTACAGTGAGCCGAGATCACACCACTGCACACCAGACTGGGCGACAGAGAGAGACTCTGTCTCTAAATAAATAAACACATATGGCTGGGTGTGGTGGCTCACACCTGTAATCCCAGCACTTTGGGAGGCGGAGGAAGGCAGATCACTTAAGCTCAGCAGTTTGAGACCAGCCTGACCAACATGGAGAAACCCTGTCTCTGCTAAAAATGCAAAATCAGCTGGGTGAGGTGGCACATGCCTGGAGCTACTCGGGAGGCTGAGACAGGAGAATCACTTGAACCAGGGAGGCGGAGGTTGTGGTGAGCTGAGATCATGCACTCCAGCCTGAGCAACAAGAGCGAGACTGCGTCTCCAAAATAATAAATAAATAAACACATAACTAAATAAGAGCACTCGTGGTGCTATGATGTTGGTGAACACAATGACCAAAATTATGGCTACACTGATACATGATGAGCTAAAACTCCCAAGGCCAGCCCCTTCCTTCTGCCTCACCTATAGATCCCAGGAATATGTATATGCAGTCACAATGCAGAGTGACTAAATCTGTCTAAATGGCCTAAATCTGTCTCTCTGCAAACAAAGTGGACATTCTCTGCCAGGGATATCTTTTAAAACTACCTTAACAAATACAGACAATCCCTTCTGAAAGGTGCAGTCAGTAACAGTCTAACCAAACTACACATCTTATTGAAACCTACAAGAAATAAAAACTGGGACAAACATTAATATAGTAAGGGAATTCCATCCAAAGCAGAAACCGGGCTCTAAGAAGCAAATGAGTCATTTTAGGGTCTTACATTTTAATCAGTGCTTATTAAGAATCTTCTCTGAATATAGCACTGTGGGAGTGTACTGCATCACTGCCAACCCTCAGCCATCCCACCCATGCATTTGTGTGAACTAGAAAAAAGTTCCTGGCCAGGCCTGGCGGCTCATGCCTGTAATCCCACCCCTCTGGGAGGCTGAGGAGGGTGGATCATCTGAGGTCGGGAGTTTGAGATCAGCCTGACCAACATGAAGAAACTCCATCTCTACTAAAAATATAAAATTAGGTGGGTGCTGGGGTGCACGCCTGTAATCCCAGCTACTCAGGAGGCCGAGGCAGGTGAATTACTTGAACTCAGGAGGCAGAGGTCAGTCAGCCAAGATCGCGCCACAAAACTCCAGCCTGGACAACAAGAGTGAAACTCCATCTCAAAAAAAAAAAAAAAGGAAAGAAAAAAACAGCTCCCCTCTGCAGAGAGGTAGCCCTACATGGCTTGGTGAGCAGAGGGCACTACTGTATATGCAAGACAAAATTGTAAAGACTCTTCCTCCTCTAGGCTGATGCAGGCAGGGCTCAGGGCCTAAAAATAAGAACACAGGCAGGGTATCAGCCCCTACTTGCCCTCTGAGCCAGACAAGCTGTGCCCTCAATTTCACAGCAGAGCAGCCAGTCAAAACAGCAACAGGTGATCTCTGACTCTCAGGCAACTCCAGGGCAAGCAGCAGCAAAGAATAATTAAGTTAACAATGGCTAATGATTCTCTCAAGCATCCCCAGCAAGACCAGTGAGTTCAAAATCAGGACAGACAGAGCCCTGCCTTCCAGAAGCTCATTCTCTCACCCAGTAGACTAGATGGGGCCCTGTGACAAGATCTGCTCCCAAGCTAAGTGGCCCTCACAAAGTCCTTAACCCACCACTACTTCAATTCCACAACCAAGCTGGAGGTTTGATGAGATGATCTCTCACCCAAAAAGTTCAGATTATGCTAAAAGGTATAAACACAGCACAAATGCTCAAGGTCTACACAGGCCTAGTTCAAGTTCAGCTCCATCCATTGCCATTCATGACTAAAATGAGAGGGGCAGAGGGTAACCAGCATCTGGTCACCTGCTCCTTAGAGTATAATTAAGAATACGATTTTTTTTTTCATCTGTTTCCCCCTGACAATCTGTACAAGGGCGGTGGGGGGCGTGGAGGGGGGAACAACACAAACAAAAAAATATATATGCTTGTGTGATGCTGGTTACAAAGGATTCAAAATCGGACACCAAAGGGAAGACTATTGTTTAAGAATCAAAAATTGCCCTTTTAAACAGTCCATCCTGTCCTGTCTACACACACTCTGATTTCAAATAAATTGGTTTCCTTAAAATTACAGTTTGCCATATTTATTTGATCACCATCCCACGTTTTAATGTTCAGACGGCAATTCTGCAATAATGATACAGACTTTAGTTCATTCAAAGAGAAAGACCATGGTGTCTACAGGACATCAAGATGCCAGGAAAAAAGCAAAGAGACTTTGTATAGAGATGGTTTAGTGTTTTCTTAAGAAACACTCACACACCTAAAAATACAGATCCCCAACAATGCAGGCACTATTGTGGCTTCTTTTTTGTTCTCTTTATGAAAACATGTTTGTGCTTACACCTCCCGGCACTTATTCAGTGTTAAACAAAAACAACTCCAGTAAATTGCTGACAAACAGGTAATACAAGTAGAAAGAATTCCCTAACTTTCAAACTCTTGGCACAGGGGATAAAAAAAAAAAAAACTCAAGTAAAAGATGTCCCCAAAGTCATCTGGTAAACATGCCTTCCAAAGAGAATGTGAAATGCATAGCAAAACAGACCCTTAACTAATTTTAAACGCCTAATTATATACCGCCTAAACAGAATTATCAAGAGACTTGATTGACTTCCACAGAGCTGTGATTGCCATCAAGCAAACTCAGAGAAATCATAAATAATGTTTGACCTTCCAATGTCCTCAAAAATTATTCACAATATCAAAGGATGTGGAGTGCTAGCGTTCCATTCCTGTATTGTCAGGAACACAGAGGTCACAGATTAACTTGAAGTTGGTGATGCAGACTCATTTATGTTTTGAAGAAACACTTGACTTGGATAAACAAAATTAATAAGGAGGCTGGACTACTTGCATAAGAAAAAGAGAGGAGTAGGGGATGAGGGCATACAAAACATGTGGCATTTAAGATAGCTTACCCCAAACAAGTAAGAGTGGATCATTTCACCCAGAACTTAAAAGCCACAGCTTTGGCCTGAAGGTGGGGGTTAGGTATGAAAGAAGGAAAACAAAGGGGTATTCTTTACTAGCTGATTTCTAAGACAGTCGTGAAGTATTAAGTATATTCAAGGAAGAGCGATTATGAAATGTTTAACTCAGTAATGCTAAACTAAGAAACACCTCGGGTTTTGAAAGAGACTGCCGTATAAGGCAAAACCTTGCACCAACTCACTGGTGTACTCTATCTATATGGCTCACCTTAGCATTCAATACAGGAGGCTTTTCTGTGATGAATAAAAAGAAAACCAAGTCAAACCTCCCGACATCCAACTCTAACCCAGTTAGGTTGCAAAAGCACACTCCTGCCCGTTGATCTAATGATTTAGTTTTTCTGCTGATGTGACTTCACTAAAAATTTTCAGTTTGAGGATCGGAGGAAGGGTTTCATCTTACATTCACTGGAGCCTGTTAGTATGTGTCAATACTTCGCATGCCTATTAGCCACAACAATATTCTCTTCATGTTGACAGCCCAATTTGAGTCAAAATTTGAAAGAAAGTACTAGTGTAGTGTGTTATCTCACCCAAGTCTCTTTGCCCTCTTCGAAAAGTTGCGTCAAACTTCCTATGACATAGTAAGAAATAAATATTTGGTCTCTGCCCTTGTTTCTTGGCACACAGCCCTTAAAAACCTTGGCAACTCCAAAGTGGTGTGTGTCTTTCTGTATGCCATGGCTGGGCACTCCAGCAAGGCCTCAGCATGGAGGAGCTGGTTGCCGGGGAAACCAGTCACATGATGGCAGAGTAGGAACTTGGAGCTCCAGCCTCTGACCTCCAACTTCTGACTTCCAGGGAGGGGAGAGGGGCTGAAGGCTGAGTTGATCACCAATGGCCAAAGATGTCATCAATCATGCCTACATAATGAAGCGTCCATAGAAACTCAAAAGGACAAGATTTAAAGAGCTTCTGAATGCTGAACATGTGCAGTTCCTGGGGTTGGCACCCCCAGAGAGGGCATGGAATCTCCTTGTCCCTTCCTACATATCTTGTCCTATGACTGTCTTCCGTCTGGCTGTCCATCGGTATCCTTGATGTAATACTGCAATACTATTTATAATAAACCAGTAAACCTAAGTGTTTCCTAGAGTTGTATAAGCCATTCTAATTAATGATTGAACCCAAGAGAGGGGCGGGTCATGGGAACTTCCGATTTCTAGCTGGTGGGTCAGAAGCACAGGTGACAACATGGCACCTGTGTCCAAAGTCGGGGCAGTCTTGTGGGCCTGAGGCCTTAACCTGAGGGATCTGATGCCATCTCCAGGTAGATGGTGTCGGAAGTGAACTGAATTACAGGACACTCAGCTGGTGTTGGACAACTGGTTAGTGCTATGGTTTGAATGCATCTCCCGAAGCCTATGTGTAGAAACTAAATCCCCAATGCAACTGTGTTGAGAGCTGGGACCATTTAAGAGGTGATGAGGTCATCAGGCCTCTACCCCATGAATGGATTAACCCTGTTACCTCGGGAGTGGGTTCATTATTGAGTGGGACTGTTACAGAAGCGAGCTCAGCCCTCTTTTGATCTCATGCATACCCTCCCGCCATTCGATGCCCTCTGCCATGTGATGATAAAAAAGGCCCTCGTCAGGTGCAGCCCCCTCAATCCTGACCTTCCCAGCCTCCAGAAGTGAAAGAAATTTATCTCCTTTACACATGAGCTGGTGTGTGGATTCTGTTAGAGCAACAGAAAGTGAATGAAGACAGTGTGAAAGAAACCCCCCACACACTGTGGCGACAGTGCATTAAGTGCTCTGTGTGGAGAGTGTAGCATGAGGAAGTTTTTGTACTGTTCACTCCCTATCTGAAGGGAAACTGACATATCAGAGGTGTTGTATCTCATAGGTCATTTCTCACAAAATCAGTCATTAGGTTGCACATACTGTGTTAAGCCTTTTCTAAGCACTATCTCATTTAACTATCATGACAACAAGGTAGGTGTGACTTTTCCAGTTTTACAACTAGAAAACAAAGAGTAGGCAATTTAACTAAGATGTGCCGTGCCCTAGCAAAATTAGGATTTGAACCCAGGGCCATGTGATTTCAGGCCGTATATAGAGGTCAATCAAAACCTGAAGAAAGCCTCCCCTTACCCCATCCAGGAAAGGAGAAAGAAGAAAGGCTGAGTTAACTTGTACTAACTTTCCCATTCTGCCCTCACATGGCCCCCCACCACGGAAATGGAAATAGATCATAATTTTGTAAATCAAGATTCTTCCTACAGCAACAACTAAACAGCACAGCTATTAATAAAACCTGTTTCTCATTTCCTTATGTTTAAATCTGAGTTCAGGTGTGAATAAACTCTTTGTTCCTTATTTCCACTATCTCCACCTCTGAGGAGGGACACACATAAATAAACACAATTTCTTCCGGGCCCAGGGCTGAGCACAATGCTGACGCAAAGCAGGAGACATCGGTTCAAATTCGGGCTTGGGATTCAATTCCTGGACCCTGATGAGATGGGAATTACAAAGGTATAAACTGCCAAGGTCACTCGGAAGGGGCCTGCTGCCGTTTCCACCAGCACAGGCATCTGCCCGGCAGCGGCTCACGGCAAGAAGCCACTCAGCTGTCTGCCGGGCTCCAGGTACAGCTGTCAACCACTGTTCTACAGGAAGAAACTGGGACCCTCCGCAGGAAAAGACCTCAGAGCAATATACTGCCAGTTCGCCCTGGTTTAAATAGGGGTGGTCTGCTTGAGGAACAAATTGGACCAAAAAAAAAAAAAAAAAAAACAGGAAGGAAGGAAGGAAAGAAACAAACAAATGAGGAAACAAAAAAGGCCTTGTTAGGAGCGAGAGGAGAATACACATCAGCCAATGTTCTCATGACGATCTTTTTTTCCTCCTTTTGCTTCCCTAACTGCACAGTTATCTCCAGTGCAATGATTTAGGCGAGCAATGATTTATCATTTCTGACGAGGTAAAGGTAACAATCTTCAAGCCAAAGGTGGGGTTTGAGATGGGCCCACAGGTTGAAACCTACACGGACAAGGCTTAACTGGGAACGCATGCGCGTTCAGGTAGGTAAGATTCTTCAACCACAGTGTCCTGTAGACCCAAGAGTTTGTATCTTCCTAACTTACTATGTAGGTAAGTGGAGGACACATGAAATTTATAGCCAAACTATATGCGTTGTGTACCCCACCACTTCAGAATGTTGAAAAGAAACTGACTGTCATTTATGTGATTTCCATATGCTTGATTCTACCATTCCTATCATTTATTTCAATGAAATCTCAAGTCCTACAGGCTTCCACTGACTTAATAGGCAGCCTTTTTTTCCTTTCTTGCAAAAGTTCTTCCATCACCTGGCACAGCAAAGAAAATAATTCTTTTATTTATTTATTTATTTTGAGACCCTTTTACTTTGTCGCCAGATGCCAGGCTGGAGGGCAGTGGCACGATTTCGGCTTACTGCAACCTCCGCCTCCCAGGTTCAAGAAATTCTCCTGCCTCAGCCTCCTGAGTAGCTGGGACTATAGGTGTGTGCCACCGTGCCCAGCTAATTTTTGTATATTTTAGTAGAGATGGGGTTTTACCATGTTGACCAGGATGGTCTCGATCTCTTGACCTCGTGATTCACCCGCCTTGGCCTCCCAAAGTGCTGGGATTACAGGTGTGAGCCACCACACTAGGCCGAAAATAATTATTTTGTTTTGAAACAGGGTCTTGCTCTGTTGCCCAGACTGGAGGGTAGTGGTGTGATCTCAGTTCATTGCAACCTCCACCTCCTGGGCTCAAGCAATCCTCCCATCTCAGCCTCCGGAGTAGCCGGAACTACAGATGTGCACCAGCGACCACACCCAAGTTTTTGTGTTTTTTGTAGAGATGGGGTTTTGCCATATTGCCCAGGCTGGTCTCCAACTCCTGAGCTGAATCCATCCACCTACTTTGGCCTCCCCAAGTGCTGGGATTATGGACATGAGCCACTGTACCGGCCCAAAAAAACTAACGAAGTTACTCAAACACCCAACAGTGGATGGTCCCACAAACCAAATATTCTCCCTGTCATCTTACCTTCAGTGTTTTACCCAAAACTGTTGGCAAGACAGGTCCTAGTGGAATGCTTTTCTTAAAAAGTTAATTTGGTGTCAGTGTGAGTTTCCTTAAGGTAAGAAATTTTAAAAATAACTTAATAAAACTTGCAGCGTTGCCAAGATCTCCTCCCAATCCATGCCCCACTGTGCAAGAGGAGATGAAGACAAGGTGGGGCCTCCTTTCTTTTTTTTCTTTTTTAAGTAAATTTGGCAGGAAAAGCAAAGGGAAGCTGCTTCTCCCAGTTCCCCACCTGCCCCGCCCTTCTATTCCAGAGAGAACAGAAAGTGCCTTAAGCAACAACTAACAACTAAGTTTACACTGGCCACTCCAACCTCATATCTAGCAGCAACTTCATGATTTGTTTTTAAGCATACATTTTCAGGGGGGAACAGGATCTACTGAGGCATACACACTTCATCCTTGAAGGAAACAAACATGAGTCATAATCAAACAATCCAAATCAAAGCAGACGACCCTGATTGATACATCTTGCTCACGCAATCAGAAAGAGTTTAGAATCTACCAGAAGGTAGGGTTACCATACAAGTTTTAACAAATACTTCTGCAGCGGCCAGTAAGAACTCAACTGCTACAAAAATATTTTTGACTTTCTTAATATGAAATAAAAATACCACATAACTTCAACATTTCTCAACTGTTAATTAGGCAAGATGCAATCTCATGGTATGTACAGTTGACCCTTGAACAACATGGGTTGGGACTGCACAGGTACATTTATATGAGGATTTTCTTCCACCCCTGCCATCCCTGTGTAGGCAAGACCAGCCCCTCCCTTTCCTCTACCTTCTCAGCCTACTCAATGTAAAGAATGATGATTCACTTCCACTTAATGAAGAGTAAATACATGTTCTCTTCCTTATGATATTCTCAGTAACATTTTGTTTCCTCTAGCTTATTGTCAGAATATAGCAATAGAAAATACATGGAACATACAAAATACATATTAATTGATTGTTCACGTTACCAGGAATGTTTCTGTTCTATACTAAGCTCTCATAGTTATGTTTTTGGGGAATCCTAAGTTACAACCAGATTTTCGACTGTGTGGAAAGCTGGAGCCCCCAACCCCATGGTTGGTCTGTGAAAAATTTCAAATCCTCCCCCTCACTCTTTAATTCTGCAGAATTATTTTTCAGGTGTTTTAAAGGTGGCAATAGAAAAGACTGGAATGACACTCAAAACATCCTCCGGACAAGTTTTAGTCTCCATCTTATTCTTTTGTTGAATTAACAATGAGTCTTCAACCACTATGATGAAGACTCATTGTTAATTTCTTGAATCTCTCTTCAACCCTCCAGAGAGATTCAAGAAAGATAAGAAAAAATAGCAGAACTCAACATTTCTTTGGAACCTACCTTTGTCAAAAACGGGTTTAAGGTGATTGCAACCCAAAATGAATACAGAAAAAGCCCTAGGCCATGGTGTCTCAGGAAGTCCAATTGTTCAAAAAAGAGAAGGAACATAGGCTAGGCATGGTGGCTCACACCTGTAATCCCAGCACTTTGGGAGGCCGAGGCCAGAGATCACAAGGTCAAGAGATCAAGACCATCCTGGCCAACATGGTGAAACCCGTCTCTACTAAAAATACAGAATTAACCAGGTGTGATGCCAGACGCCTGTCAATCCAGCTACTTAGGAGGCTGAGGCAGGAAAATCACTTGAACTTTGAGGGCAGAGGTGGCAGTGAGCAGAGATCACGCCATTGCACTCTAGCCTGAGCAAAAAGAGTAAACTCTGCCTCAAAAAAATAAAATATAAAAACCCTCAAAGGCTCTCCCCATACACCAGTTTCACATTCACTGATAATAAATTTTTGCCCTGCATGTCGTCAGAAAAATCCACATGTAAGTGGACACCCACGATTCAAAAGTCAACTCCACTTCTCACTAGAATTAAAAAGCTTCACTTCAAATAGAGTTGAAACAGCCCAATATCTTCCTCTTACAAGCAGTAATTCTTACAAAGTTACCAGTGTGTGTATAAGATTCATCCGGCTTGCTTATTTGAAAATGCAGATCTCTGGCTCAACCTCTAGAGGATGGGACAGAGCCAGAATGTGGTTGGATGGGGCTGAGAAATCTGCATTTCAACAGCGATCCACGGGTGACTCTATGTAGACCCTGGGAAAACTACATTTAAGGGCTTACCACAGCCAGGGAGACCATATTCCAACCGTTACTTTTCTAGGTCTCATTCTCATTGATTGTTCCAAGTCTGTCTCTTATTTTTGCAAATTTCATTTAAAAGCATGAGCATTTCCTGAATATAGTCGGTCACTCTGAGCCAGAGCTGACCTACCAGGGACATATACGTGGCCCAGGGTAGGCCAACCAGAACCTCTACATTCTTCACACTGAACTTGAAATTGGGAGTGTAATCTAGTGAAATCACAATGTACTCAAGCTTAAGGAGCACAAAGACACCTATGAATGCTCGGAGGAGGAGGGAAGGGAAGAGCATTTAGTAATAGTACAAATGATGAGCAAATGCCCGGGAGCAAAAGGAGCTGAAAATCTCATGTTCCCTTAGTGGGTCTCTGCTCCCACATGCCCCACAGACCGAGTGCATCTCGCCCTGCTTACTGGTGACTTCCACGGCTCTGAAAGGACATTTTAACCATAAGCAATGTTCATCTCGTATGCTAACTTCAGAACCTAACCTTCAGGTAAGATGTGATTTCACTGGAGGAGAACCTAACAAGTCCACTCAGAATTCAGGGCAAGCAGGTCATGACCTAAGAAGCAGAGGCGCGAGCCAGCTGAGAGCCAGTGGCAAAGCAGAGATACACAGCCAAAACAGGATGAAGCGAGGCATGGTGGCACATGCCTGTAATCCAAGCACTCTGGGAGGCTGAGGCAGGTGCATCACTTGAGGCCAGGAGTTCAAGACCAGCCCGAGCAACATGGCACAAAACCATCTCTAACAAAAAAAAAACATGAAATATTAGCTTGAACATGGTAGCATGCATGTGTGGTCCCAGCTACTTGGGAGGCTGAGGTAGGATCTTTGAGCCAGAGAGGTCAAGGCTGCAGTGAGCTACGGTCGCACCACTGCACTCTAGACTGAGTGACGGGGGGAGACTGTCCCAAAAGAAAAGAAAGAAACAGGGATGAGAAATGAGAGGGCTTTGTTCAAGCTCCTGGTGGTTCCCATTCGTGGTTCTGCCCCGCTCTGAGATATGGTGGCATCCCACAGTCCTAAAGATATCCCAGGATCCTTCTAATACCCACAACGCCGCCCCGTCCCCTCCACCCTGTCTTGTCTGTTAGCTACCTGCAACAGCAAGGCTCAAGAACAGGAAGTATTCAGACAGAATAAGACAGAATTCTGAAAATTTCAGAAACCAAGGGTGACCCCTGGGGGCAGTCCTGAGATGCCATGTGCAGACTAACAGTTGCCTTGAGGTCTGCAGAGAGGGAGAGCACAATAGAGCACGGTCAAAAGACAATGAGCCAAAAGCAGAGGGACAGAGAGAGAAGGTGCCTCGGGTCCTGAAGGATTCCAGTTTTCACTTTCACCATGGATTCCAAGATACAACTCTAAACCATCCCAAAGAAGTCCCCTCCGTTCCTTACAACCAAAGAATCCCTACAAGTAATATTTTTTAAGTATTTTAGGCCAAAGAAGTTGTTTCTGGACTCTCAATAATTCATTTGTGACCCGGGAATTGCAGAACAATGTAATTCGCCTACCCTACACATCCCCTACTCAAATGCTCAGAGGCTCCATTGCTTCACCTCCACACCCAGTCACCCTAGTCAGTGACCGGCAGGGTCATCTTTGCCCAGACTCTGAATTTTAGTACTTCACACAGTCCAAATTACTAGGAATGGAGATTGTACTTAAGTCGAAAGACTCTTAACCACGTTATAAGTCATAAAGAGCTTGCATTTATCACTTAAACACTTCTAAACCAGGTCTTTTTCTTTCTTTTTTTTTTTTTTTTTATTTGTTGTTCTGTCTTGGAAAAACACAGATAATACACCTTCCAGAATAAAATCCTTGCATATGAAGGGCAGAAATGTATGGGTGTTTGAGAAATGAACTGGATCCTAGCAGAGGCATTACAAAGCACACTCTGGAAAAGGTTCCATGGTATCCACAGTCCTATTGAACACATTCTCAATATGCCATGATGCAAACTCAACATGATGAAGGTTTGGTGTCGGTTCTCCCTCCAACACAGAGTGTGGTGGGAGAAGACACCCTCTATATTGCGTCCTATTTTCCTCAGTGGCAACACATGTGCAGAATAGTGGCAATGACCGCCACGCAGAAATGCAGAAGTGAGGGAGATTACCTTCCCTGCTGACTCTGCCTCCTACCCACCTGAGCCATGGAGGGAAGGTCTGCCAAGTGTCTCAGGATGTCAGGTGGAGGCGGGAAAGGCGAACAGAGGACTGAGGCTGAGCGAGCGAGTGATCCCTAAATAAAAGGTGCCACTGGGGTTTTAACTTCCTTGAAGGTCCTAACCAAGGACCTGGTACTAAATGAAACAGAGAGGCTCTAAAGAAATTGTTACTGCAGAGGGTTGAAATGAGGCACCGCTAATCTGCCTCCCTAAAGACAGACAATCAAGGCAAAGCCCAGCAGCCAGCAAGGCAGACTCAGTTCCAGCTGGATTTAGGGTCAAAAGGTAGCCGAGGCATTGCCTTCCCAGAAGGAGTGAGTCACGAGGAAAGTCTGAAAGTGAGGCAAGGTGGCGGATTTGTTTTTTCCCCAGCTCAGTGTGGGTATTGGCTCAGCAGTATGGAAAAGCGTACTAGAAGGGAGTGAAGGAAGTGGGTATTCCAGAATTAATGGAAGATGCAGGATAATGAATGGCACCAGGCAGGCACAGAGGCCAAGTCCAAGAACTAAGCAGTGACCTGCACAGCTAGGAGGATCTGGGCTGCCTTGACTAACCCAGATGGGTCAGACAGGTAGACGTTGGTTTCTTGGCACAGGTTCTGGAACTCAACAGAGTCAAGGCCCAGCCCTGGCAACCAACATCTGGGGGACTTGCCTCAGCCTCTGGAATTTTCAAATGCCTCATCTTTGAAATAGGGACAAGAATAATACCTCTTCTGATGAAGTTGCTAACATGTATTTAAAGTTTTTGTAGCAACAGCACAGAGGTTGGCAAACTACTAGCCTGTAGGTCAAATCTTTCTGACCACCTGCTTTTTGTAGGCCATAAGTTGAGAGTGATTTTTACCTTTCTACATGGTTGGACAAGACAATGAAAATACTATTTGGTGACACATGAACACAATGTGAAATTGACATTTTGGCACTCTATAAATAAAGTTTTATTGGAACGCGCAACCACACCTAGTCACTTACAGATTGTCTACGGCTGCTTTTGCACTACAATCGCAAAACTGAGAGAGCTGAGAGACTGTATGGCCTGCAAAGCCTAATGGATTTATTACCTGGCCCTTTACAGAAATTTGCTGATCCCTGCATTAGCCAAGAGAAAGAACATCAGCAGTGCCTCACTCTAGAAGAAATGCAGACAGAGACTGTGAAATCTTTTTGAGATACAATTCACATACCATAAAATACACCCTTTTAAACAACAGAACTGAATGGATTTCAGCATATTTAAGAGTTGTAAAACCATCACCACAACTAAGTTAGAATATTTTTCCACTCCCAAAGGAGATCCTGTACCCATTAGCAGTCTCTCCCCATTCCTCTCTCCAGCCCCCTGCAACTACAAATCTACATTGTGTCTCGATGGATTTGCCAGTTCTGGAAACTTCTTATAAATGGAATTAAATATGTGGTCTTTTGGTGTCTGCTTTCTTTCAGATAGCATAACGTTTGCAAGGTTCAACCATGTTTCAGCATCAGTACTTCATTCCTCGTCGTGGTTGAATAATACTTCATTGGAAGCACACATGACACTTTGTTGATTCACAAGTTGATAGACACTTGAGTTGTCTCCACTATTTGGCTATTATAAATCGTTCTCCTATGAATATTTATGTACAAGCTTTTGTGTAGATAGACTATTTCATTCCTCTTGAGTTCATATGCAGGAGTAGAAATGCTGGGTCCCAGTTTATTTTTCCTTTGTTGGTAGCGGTTTGGTTTTACCTCTAAGAAACCACTGCCCAATCCATGGTCATGAAGAAGATTTATCCCTATAATTTCTTCTAAGAGTTTTATACATTTAGGTCTTAAGACGTTCGGGTCTTCGATGTAGACGTTGTAAAGCAGGAGGTCCAACTTCATTCTTTTGCACATGAATATACTGTTTTTCTCAGCATCATCTGTTGAAAAGACCATTCGTTCTCCATTGAATTGGCCTGGCACCCTTGTTGACAACCAGCTGACCATAAATATAAGAGTTTATTTCTTGACTCTCAATTCTATTCCATTGATCTACATCTGTATACTTATTCTAGTACCATACTTTCTTAATTATTGTAGCTTTGTTTCAGGTTTTTAAATTGGGAGGTACGGGTCCTCCAATTCTGTTCTTTTTCTAGTTTTTTGGCTATTCTGGCTTCCTTGCATTTCCACGTGACTTTTAGGATCAATCTGTCAATTTCCGCAAAAAAAAAAAAAAAAAAAAAGAAAGAAAGAAAGAAAAGAAAAAGAAAGATACCTGGGGTTTTGGTAGGGACTGCAATTAAATCTGTAGATAAACGTGGAGAGTGCCACCTTGGTAAGAATATTAAGTCTTCCAGTTTATGAACATACGATATCTTCCCATTTACTTAGGTATTTAACTTCTTTAAGTAATATTTTGTAGTTTTCAGGGTACGACTTTTATACTTCTTTTGTTAAACATTTTCCTAAGTATTTTTGACGCTGTTATAAATAGAATTGCTTGAAATCTTTTTTATTAGCATAAAATTTAACTTGGAATTGTAGAAAGTCAATTGGTAGATGTACAAGAAACAAGGACCGAATGCTAACAGAAATCGAAGGTAAAACTAAAGCTGGATTTCAGAGAGATACACTATGTCAAGATTCATGTCAGGTTTTAAGCTTCATGCAGGCAGAAATAGTGTCTGTCTTGCTCATCCTGCACACCTAGCACATAGTAGGCACTCTAAATGAACACCTACTGAATGGACAAAATTTAACAATAGCAGAAAAGACTTAATTTGTATTTTCCATTCCAGGCAATAAATATACCCTTAAATATTCATTTCTTCAAGCCTTAGGTTGGTCTTAATGGTGTGGATTTATCGAAGATATTACTGACAATAATGATGCAAAATACTCTCAAGCATGACACAAGTTTGGTAAGGACCCCTGCCAGGTGACAAGCACCCCTTTAGTTTTTCCCAGCTAGAAAGTTCAAGAGAATGTCAGTAGACAAGGAAGAGAATAAGGGTGAGCAGGAGAGGAAGCACCTGAGCTTTCGCAAACAGCATTGGTCCTCTAGACAATGATCTAAACGACGTCTAATGATACCCAAAGGTAAAACAAGAAATGCTGCAGAAGGTACTAGAAAAGAAAGGCGGGGGGGGGGGGGACAAGAAGGGTGACAAGCTCAAACCAATCTACAGAAGAAAAATGTTGAAACGCAAGGCTAAATATGGCATTTATCACTACTGTACCTTTCCTTCATTGTCACAGATAACAGTCAATTAAAATAACAAACTTTCATTAAGGACAAGCAAATTGTATATGCTGCACCAGCACCATGCTAAATGTCTCATGTACATAATCTCATTAACTTCTTGTGACAACCCTCAGGCAAGTACTATTATTATCACCATTCTAGAGCAGGGAGAACAGAGACCCGGAGATGTCAGGGTATATAGTTCTAGTGTACACATTTGGATTCAGGATACCAGGGTTTAAATGCCACCTATGGCAATTTGGAGAAGTGAAACCTTAGGTGAGTTTGGAGAAGTGAGGCCTTAGCTCAGTATGTATGAATACAGATGTAAGAGCATACATACTGTGTAGACTTACAAGTGTAGCAAATATGCAAGGCCCTAATACGGTGGTGACTATGTTTAGTTGCTAACGTGAATCCAAACACCAATCATAGATTAGAAGGAAACAAGGTTTTTAGGACCAGAAATTAAGGGGTATGAGATCATCAATAAAAAGCTTCCAAATATCTTGCCATTAATACCCCCACAAACCATGAAGCCTGAGATTCCGTTGTTTCCTGCAGCCACTGAGGCAATGCTGGCTTTGAGTCCTGAATCTGTCTCAACGGTGGTATGTAACTTTAAACAAGTCTCTTCTTTCAGCAAATTGCACTGCCCTAATTTATAAGGCCATTGCCAAGTCTAGGATTCTACCAATTCATGCTTTTTCCCAGCCTTCAATTATTACGTAATCAACTTTCATTGCACGCCTATTTACACCTTTACCAATCTCATTGGTCAATTATAGTTCTCAGTCTCTGTTAAGGGGAAGAATAATATTTGGGCATATGTAGACATATCCTAGAAAAGTATTTTTTATGAAAATAAAAAAGAAGGGTATAGGAGTTGGATGGAGAGATTTACTCTGATAAAGTACATCTTGAGCCCTTTCTTCCCTGGCTGGTCCATATTTCTAAATCATTTCTGTGCTTTCACATAGTAAATTTTCTGCTAGATGTCTAGATATGCCGGGGATCAGGTTACAGTGTGAAGGACAAAAGATAAAAACAATCTGCATACTTCCATCTGGCTCTTCAGAACAAAGTCTAGAGACTTGAAATGTGAGGAGAGAAGCATGCTACTCTAGCTGCACAACAGATACGGCAAAATGTCACAGAAACAAATCTTTCAAGAGAATCCGAGATGCTGGAATGCGTATTTCACCAGAATTTACTCTGAGAGCATTCAGAAAAAAAAAGTTAAGGCTCAGATACTGAACACAATGTTGCCTCTGTTATAAGATGAAAAGTTGCAAACAGACCAATGCATTAGGAAGTCCACACTGTACTGCTGGGATGCTATTCTTATTGCTGTCAAAAGACTCCTGGTTTCAAAACAGACAAACCAAAAAACACCTTCGAGATATTTATTCACACGGTCTTGCCTAGTTTTTAGGACTCAAGAGTCAACACTCGAGGTCTCACTCTGGTCACACCACTCCTTTGCCACATGGCATCACGCCACGCAAGACAGATTTTCAATATGAAAGAAACCAGCAGTTTCCAATACAAACATGGGCTTTCCAATATATAAAAATTAAGAAAACCCAGGGTTTGCATAGAAAACATTAAACTGCCTTATATATCAAAATCATGAGGTTTAAGCAGAAATGCAGCATTAAAATAATTTACAAAATGGCTCAACAATGAACATTTTCCTCCGTGAACAAACACCACCCTTAATGTTTTTCATATGGCACATAAATTTTACAATACCTGCAGGAATATTTTCATTGGTTAAATCAACACCATAGGTCTTTTTAGCTCTTAAGCATATTACAATTCTTGCCTTTTTATGGCATTTTTGTGTTGTTTGCACCCAATGTAATAAGCTTTTGAGAACAAGAAACAAACCACAATAAAAAGAAAAAAGAACTACCCCTCTGTAACTGCAACTTTCACAAGAGGGGTGGGGGAGCAGAGCGATTGAAATCTTGTTTTTATAGCTGCTATCTTGATGCAATTAGTGTAAAATAATTGTCTGCACAGGCCAAAGCAGAGGCTAAGTCGAGGCACTTGAATGCATTCCCGAAAACGACTTCCCTGCCTCTTCCTTCAGCCTGCTGCAGCAGATGTTGGCTGTTAAGCCGCACAGACGACACAGTTCATGACTTTTCTAAGACGGCTGTGTGCCACATCTGCAGTTGATGAAATGGAGAGCAGAAGTGTGGCAGACACACAGAGGAGAGTGTGAGCGAGGCAGGCAGGCGCGGGCTGGGCCAAAGGAACTGTCTTGAACGCTGGCCTAAAAATAGACACATACTCACACTCCTCCCTCCGCAGCCAGCTCATAAAACCCGGCCTGCCTGTCCTATTATGGAGTCAGCCTATGGCAGACACTTCCTGCATCCAGCTTGGGCTGCAGATAACACAAGAGCATGGAGGCAGGAGTGGAGGGGAGCAGGCGGTGCAGCATCCTCAAACTGCAGCTTCGCTCTCCGAGTCTCGGTATAACTGGGCTGTGGTCCAAGTTCAGCTGGGCCCCCAGAGAAAGGCAATGCTTGTGTTTAGCCCGCACAATACTGACATAACATTAACAGATTTACATATGCAAAACTGTGAAGCAACAGGCATTCCCCCTCAATTGACCCACAGCTTGTAGTGTCTGCCGAGTTATTCCCCGCTTCGGCTCTGTAACCAAGTGGGCGGCATGCGAATACCATCTGGGTACCACTTATTGAAAACTGGCAGTCGCTCTGTAATAGGCAAGCTGGCAATAAGAGGGAAGGGAATAAATTGCATCATTTAGTTAACATCCACTTGCTTTGCGGCTGTTAAAAACCCATGACTGAATAATAATTTGGTTATTTCTTTTGCCAGAAACTGCTGTCAGCCAAATTATACTACGCACGCTGCAGAAGTCGGCTTGCAAAATTTCCACTTGAAAAGGGATTGAGGAGGATTGGGGCAAAATGGGCACCAATCCCTCTGGTTGCTGACAGTGGCGACTCCTGCTGCACGGTGGCTCTGTGTCCTCCAAGTGTCCTCGTCACCCCAAATGCGGTTGACACCAAGTCCTGGTTAGCCACCCAGCCATGCTGAACCACAGCACCAAGCTGTGATGTGTGGCGACGCCCTTAAGCAGCTCAGATCCAAGGGTGTGTGTGACAAGTGACATCTATGCGGCTCTCAGCTAGCCGTGGAAGCAGATGTGGCCAAACAAAGCTTGAGTTGACATTACCCAGTTTCTGCCTCAAAACAAAGTGGGTAAGCAGGCTCACAGAACGCCCGAGAGCTGCATGCCTATATCTCCCTGATTCTGTGCCTGGAGCAGGCAGACTGAATCATTTCTTTCTGGTTTACTCACCTGCTTTCAAATACAACTAACAAAGAAAGTGACAGAAAACCTTAGACCACCACATAAAGGTAGAAGCGATCTTCAGCAAAACCCATGCGTTTGAAGTGGTTCTCTTTTGAATATATTTGTAAAGATACGAAATTCTCTTATTTACTATATACTGTGCGTCTGTGTGTACACACATATATACACATAGATGTGTGTATTTATATTACTTTCCTTTTCTATGTTTTTTAGGAAAATCAGAGCTGAAATACAAACAAGTGACCAAAGCCATAACAGTTTTAAAAAGATGTAAGTAATTAAAAGATATGAAGAAAAATATCTTTTTATATGTTAGAAATATTTTATCATATAAATCCAGTTATAAAATATCTTCTATTTACTTCTTTTAATAATTTATATCATCTTTAAACTGCTATAGCATTGGTCAATTACACATATTTCCACTTTGACTTTCCTTAAAGATATATCAAAGGAAAGTAGTAAAAAAAAAGAAAAGGAAAATCTGGAACAAAAAAAAAAAGAAAAAGCCGGAAAGACTAGACAGACTCTGCTTATCGCAGAAGTACTACAAGTAAAGTTTGATCAAATTAAAAGAAAAAAGGAAGATGAGAATATTTGCAGTGACACCAATGGCAAAAACATTAGTTTACAAAATCCAAACCTGAAACATTTGGGAAGGAATGGCTAAACAATCTTTCAAAGCCCAAGACATTTAAAGACTACTCCATTTTATATGTGGGGTAGTCTTTCTGAAAAATAACACAGTTGGCTGGTCATGCATTAAAATAAGCAGAATACGATCATGAGGAGGAAAGAAAGACAAAGGAGACGAGACCAAATTGTCACGTATTTTACAAATCACAACAGTTGTAAGTTAACACATGATTAGGTGAAACTTGGTTAACAGTTTTTTTCAAGGCAATGAGGTTAGTCAAGAAAGATGATAGGTTTTTTCCCCCCAGATTCAGCTTATGACTGTAAGCTTACCTTGCTCTAAACAGCTTACAAGGCAAAGAAAAGACAAAGTCAATTCTGTATCTAGAGACAAAAAAAATTGTCAGGACTGTAAAGCAATGGGCTGAATTTGCTTCTTGAAAGGATGAGAAAGAAAATGGTATTTCCAAGTCACCACGTTTGTATTCAATTTGCTAAAAGGAAGCAAAATAGCAATTTTACCCAAGACCACGGTAGTAAAAAAAATTTTAATTAAAAAAAGCCATTTTGTTTACACATGTACACCCGCACATACGCACCGCAAAATAATCAGCATGCTGTCATGAAAATACCATCATGACAGGAGGATTGGTTTTCCCCAAAGCATGGCTACTTTCTAGTTGAGTAAGTGACCTTGGGTAAGTCACAATTTCTCTGGGCCTAATTTTCTTTTCTTTGGGAAATAGTGGTATGTAACAAAGAAGTGTCAGAACTTCCAAAATATAAGAGAAATAATGGTTTTTCTAACAGCTCTTTATTGTACATGTATCACTCCAAAACGTAAATCCATCCCATGAAAATAAATGAATCAGAGTTGTATAAGATTTCCAGATTACTCTCATCTTACTTTGCAAATTATTTTGCAAATTACACTTAGGGTAAATATTGATGGGGTTTTGTTTGTTTTTAAGAATATACATGTTGAAGGACTGAACTGTTTACAAATATTTATCTTCTAGAACATTATACGCTCCTCAATGTTTGTTTAAAATCCTAAGTTTTCAGTAACTGCAAGATTTCTATTTAACATGCAATTCCTTAATAAATAGCTATAACACAAATGGAACCTATATATCTCATTTTGGCAATAGGTAGGAACCAGGAACCTACAACCAAAATATGACGTAAGCCATCTTAAGATTTTGGAAAATATTACTTTCCTAGAAAACATATTTTTAAGCTATTGCCATGTCCTTTTCGTTGCTGCATATTTAAAAGTAATCACGCTCTCCTTGTTGGTTTCCACTGTTTTATTCTTCCTAAGTTCTTCTACCAGTGAACCATGGGCACAGGTTTCCAGGAATCACTTTAAATGTTGCATATATCCTGGCAAAAGTCCAAAATTCTAGCCCACATCAGCATTTTCCAGTTAACCTTAATCAACTCTATTACCTTTCAAAAGTGGAGACAATGCACTTGACCCTTGTTCGGTGGAGTAGGTGTGTGCAGCTTTTCCCCAGGAGCGGTCATGGATTTGCACAAATCCACACACCACCTTCCCCCACCTCCCCGCACTCCAACATTCAACTGCAGACATTCACAAGCCAGCTGGCGAGAGTTAGTGGTCGGTGGCCAGGAAAGAGAGTGAAGGTAACTGGTCCACAAGAGGCAGGAATTCCCACTTTGGCCTCATTAGCAGCAGGGCTAAACAGCCAAGGCTAAAGTTAACATTCACCAAATACACCTGGCTAATCTTGTAAAGAATAAGGATTTGCTCATTAACTGAGCTTAGAGAAAGGTGTGACCTACAAAACTGAAGCGCTATTTTCAGGTCCTTTAATGGTCCAAATTTTGTGATCAAGTTACAAATTCCATGTGGTTCATCATAAGGTCCCTTTCAGAAACTTTTTGATGATGGACAGCTAAGCCTCTAGCCGTATCAATCACATACACACAGAGACACAGAAACACATACCCGTCACTTCTGTGATGCAGGGTTGAATAAAGCTTAATGGAAGTTAACCTTCTAGCCTGGGTGCAAGGTACCCAACTACCATATGCTGTTCATCAGGTACCACAATGCAGGAAAGCGCACCTCCAGTGCCTCGCTGAATGGCACTAGGGCCAAGGCCACTCCTTGCCCATTTCTAAGAAGCTCCCGGAGAGTGAAGTCAGGGAGCTGCCTAGCCTCTGCAGCCCACTCTAAATGGATGACGATTCGCTGAGGGTGATTTCTCCTGCAAGGACTACCCAGAGCCACTAACGGAGGCAAGCGCCGGCTTGTTGCTTGAGCTTTCATCTGAAAACAAAATTGAAGGGTCAATTTTCATCATGAGCTTGAGAAAAGAAGGAAATTGCAAAGAAAGGAAGGGGAGAGAGAGAGACACACACAGAGGAAGAGAGAAAGGAAGGAAGGCAATTGCTTGCTACGAAGACAAAACAAATTGTTACATCTAGAAATGAATACTCAGGGCTGAAATCCAACACAACTGTCACTGCTGTCAGTTGTAGGAAATAAAACTCTTATCAAATGCAAAAAGGTTCAAGGGGAAATTCAATCTATCTGAGTTTTACCTGAACGAAAAACTATAGGTTTCTGAAACACTCAGGATTAGGCAACGTTCTTCTTAGGTAGTTGAGGTGGCTGCCCTTTCCTCCCCTTCATTTTCACACTGTGAGGAGTCTGTCTACCTACCCAAATGTAACCAGTGCAGCCCCAACCACCAGATCAAGGAACAAACAGTGCATGGCTAGACGGCAGGTTTGTGGAAACCCAGCAAAAACGCTCTTGGAGGAAAGGAGGGCTTGGCAGGTAGACAACCAATATCAGGCCTTACCCAAAAAGAAGGTAGGGGTGGGGCCTCCGGGGCGAGGCCTAGATGGTCTACGCGGGCTGCTGTGCTCCTGTGTGCCCCGTTTGACCTTTATTTATTTATTTAGAGACAGAGTCTCACTCTGTCACCAAGGTTAGTGCAGTGGCAGCATCTGGGCTCACTGCAACATCCACCTCCCGGGTTCAAGCAATTCTCCTGCCTCAGCCTCCTGAGTAACTGGGACTACAGGTGTACGCCACCACACCCGACTAACTTTTTGTATTTTTAGTAGAGACGGGGTTTCACTGTGTTGGCCAGGATGATCTCGATCTCCTGACCTCATGATCCACCCACCTCGGCCTCCCAAAGTGCTGGGATTACAAGTGTGAGCCACCACGCCCAGTCCTGACCTGTTTTTAAATGGCTCTGAATACCACTGGGGAACCCATGTCACCCCATCAAGTGCCACTCAAAGCCAAACTTAAGGGTCAATGCATGTATTTTCTTCCTCTGTGACATCAGAATGCAAGTTGTTGTTCTTGGGGCCCAAGGCAGAGAAGCATGTGAACACACGAAGTTCTTGCAAAGAATTAGTCCTGACATAATTACCTAACGGCCTCTTCAACCACACACCTGGCTGGCTACTTATCAGTAGCAACCCTACAAGCAGCACATTCCAGCAAGGTAGAGAGGGAGAGAGAGAGAGAGACAGAGAGAGAGTGCGAGCAGCTGTGACTATTCAGTCCTTTGGTGGTCATCATCACCTCCCATATTTACGAGGCCTTTTGGCCACAATGGTCTGAGCTCTTGTTGTGTACATCTTTATTAGTTGGAAGAAAAGATCTAAGGTTTTTTCCCAAAACAGAAAAGGCCTCTTAAACCAAACTAACTTAGCCAGCCCCAGGCCAGTACAAACAATCAATTTCATAAGAGGCCAAAGGGCAGCTTTGGAAAAGTGAACAGAGAGGGAGGATGAAGCAATCTGCAGTTCCTCTCTGGTTGGGGCCTCTCAATGGGGCCTCATTCTTTGTTTCAAAGACAGACAGGAATTCCAGCATGGACAATACCCCCATGTTTAAACACACCTTTGAAAATGTGGGTGACTTGCAGATTATTGTAAACCACTGATCATCACCATTAATGTGGATGTTTTAAAAAGTTGGCCCTATGAATGGAGGTTGAATGCAAGATCCAGCTCAGATCCAGCTCTAGTTTAAAACTAAATACACACATACGCAAATACATACACACACACAAAGAGCATAAGTTTTCATGTTGACTATCTCTCAAACAGCCTGTTAACAGGCTAGGAGAATTCAATGTATGTATTTCCTGCCCTGCTTCCTCAATTATCTGTTTCTGTTTTTTTTTTTTTTGAGACAAGGTCTTGCACTGTCGCCCAGGCTGGAGTGCAGTGGCGCTCTCACGGCTCAACGCAACCTCAACCATCAGGGTTCAAGTGATCCTCCTGCCTCAGCCTCTCAAGGACCTGGGATTTTAATAGTGATAGCGTTTCACTACGTTGCCCAAGCTGGTCTTGAACTCCTGGCCTCGGGCAGTCTACCCGTCTGGGCCTCCCAAAGTACTGGGATTACAGGCGTGAGCCACCATACTCAGCTAACTGTTGTATTTTTGGTAGAGATGGAGTTTCACAATGTTGCCCAGGCTGGTCTCACACTCCTCAGCTCAAATGCTTCCCCTGCCTTGGCCTTCCAAGGTGCTGGGATTACAGGTGTAAGCCACCATACCTGACCTAAACATTTCTCTTTTATTTATTTCTTCCTCTATATTCCCCAGCCTCCTCAAACCAGACCTGGCCTTTACCACCCCAAAAGAAATGAGACAGAAGTCAAAATACAAAGACAAAGCTAATACTAGTAAGAATCACTAATATTTAATCTTCATTTGCTATGTAAAAAGTAGTAAGCATTTTGTTTATATTGTATTGACTCATTTAGTCAAAACAAGAACATGATGAGGTAAATATTGCCATTTTACAGATTTAGGAACTAAGGCAGAGTGTTTCAGTAACATATCCAAGGTTAATAAGAGGCGCAGCCGGGATTCAAACTAGGCACGTTAACCACTGCACTACACTGCCTCAAAGATGTATTAACCCAAAGAAGTTAATAGTTGACTTCTGAGCTGCTAAGGGCCCACCAGTTGGTTATATATTGGGTTTTCAAGGTTAATATTAACTTCATGAGACTTACGCACTGATTATATATGATGCAAGTCAATTCTTAAAAACATACCGCGTGTACACCACTTTGAACTAACACAACCGAAAGAATGATAAATTCAATAAGCTTCTCCCCTGCCCAGTGTTTCTTTCATGGCAACGATTCAGTTGCTGGGGTTTTTACTCATCTCTCACTTCTCCACTGAGTAAAAGCACGTGTTTTTAGATCCAAAACATGTATGTTTTATAATAATTATTATTATTATTTGAGATGGAGTAATACTCTTTCCCCAGGCTGGAGTACGGTGGCACGATCTTGGCTCACTACAACCTCCACCTCCCAGGTTCAAGCAATTCTCTTGTCTCAGTCTCCCAAGAAGCTGGGATCACAGGCATGCACCATGACACATGACTAATTCTTGTGTTTTTAATAGAGATGGCGTTTCACCATGTTGCCCAAGCTGTTCTTGAACTCCTGGCCTCAGGCAGTCCACCTGCCTAGGCCTCCCAAAGTACTGGGATTACAGGCATGAACCACCACAGCTGGCCCAAAATATAAATATTTTAATAAAGCACATCTCAAATATTTCATTTCACGGGTTAGATATAATAATGGGAACAAAACTGTCTCAATTTTGACTGTAACGTCAAATCTTCCTGTGAACTGAGACTTGCTGAAAGCCCTTGAAGATAGAAGAAGTGGTAAGCTGAGGCCGGGCGCAGTGGCTCAAGCCTGTAATCCCAGCACTTTGGGAGGCCGAGGCAGGTGGATCACGAGGTCGAGAGATCGAGACCATCCTGGTCAACATGACGAAACCCCGTCTCTACTAAAAATACAAAAAGTTAGCTGGGCATGGTGCTGCGTGCCTGTAATCCCAGCTACTTGGGAGGCTGAGACAGGAGAATTGCCTGAACCCAGGAGGTGGAGGTTGCGGTGAGCCGAGATGGCGCCATTGCACTCCAGCCTGGGTAACAAGAGCGAAACTCCGTCTCAAACAAAACAAAACAAAACAAAACAAAACAAAACAAAAACAGAAGAAGTGGTAAGTTATATCACAGAATACTCTAATGCTGCAAGTTGAGTCAAAAGAAATGCTCTCTGGTAAACTTTTAATTTTTTTAGGCCTCTTTATATTTAGAACATGCCTTTCTAAAATTTGAAGCTAAGCATATGTCAAAAGATTTTTTTTCAAAGAACCTTATTTTTAAAACTATAACTACAAATGTCAGACAAGTTCATTGTATAAAAGTACTGCAAACAGTATAGCATAAATAAATCAAAAGCAAGTGTGTGCCCTGCTCACCCTCCCGCCTCCAACCCTAACACAGTTTATTCTTCAGAAGTAGCCACATCATTGGAGTCGGTGATGGTACAAAGCGGGGTAGGAGGAGGCCTGTGGAGACTTAGCTCTCTCATCTCTGTGATCCCCGCCTGCCCCCAAGTATAACGATCATAAATCACACAGCAAAGCTGGTTGAGAGCACAAACCCTTCAACAAAACCACGTAGGTCTCAAGTCTACCTATTCTACTTATTCACTGTTTGACCATGAGCTAATATGTTATGTAACCTCTCCATGCCTCAGTTTCCACATCTGCAAAATGAGGACAACAGAAGTTATCATCTCACTGAGGCCCGGTGAGAGTTAAATTATGCAAACTAATATTTATAAAACTAATTACAATTATGCTGGCATAAAAGTTTTAATTTAGGTGTGTATTGAATATATTTTTAAACTAAATTAACATTGAGTGAATAGAAAGCCAAGTCACGGAAGCAGGTGCTGAAAGTGACCAATTTAACTTATAAAGAAAAGAAAACTATTGGAAAAAGGAGAAAACAGATTATGTTGCATAAACCCATAAGGTTACCACTTATGTGAACAGAAGCTCCATTTTTTTTTTCTTTTTTTGAGACAGAATCTCGCTCTGTCGCCCAGGCACCCAGGCTCTGGTGCAGTGGTGCAGTCTCGGCTCATTACAACGTCCGCCTCCCAGGTTCAAGCGATTTCTCCTGTCTCAATCCCCTAGCTGGGATTACCGGTGCGCGCCACCACGCACAGCTAACTTTGGTATTTTTAGTAGAGATGGGGTTTCGCCACGTTGGTCAGGCTGGTCTCAAACTCCTGACCTTGTGACCCACCCGCCTCAGCCTCCCAAAGTGTTGGGATTGCAGGTGTGAGCCACCATGCCCAGCCTGAGGCTCCATTTGTTAATTCAACTTGGATTGTGGTTCAAACCCTAAAGATCAGTCCTAGACACCAGCTCATATATTCGGGTGGAAAAAAAAGAGAATTTCTTTAGCTATTTATATTTATCATATTTATACCACTCTGCAGCACACAGCTGAGGTAAAAAGCAGCAGGCGTGCTATGCAATTGCCGCTTCCGAGAGGCCCCTTCAAACAGAAGGCACTCCGCGGCTCCCAGTCAGACATGATGAAGCCACCATTGTTGCCAGGGTTTCCTTCCAGACTTCACAGAGTTGAGTTTCACTTTGGAGACAAATTATATAACTAGAGACACAAAAATTCATGCTCACTTCAATAATATTACCAGGGAACACTGAGAAAACGGGTTTTTATCTAATATTTATGCACTTCCGAATGAGATTCTGAGGCAAATGATGCCTGGAATGGATAGCTTGAGTGGTGAGTTTGGTGGACGTGTTTTAGCTTCAATGTTCAAAGGGGTAAATATAAATTTTTCCAAAGGAAACAATTCCTACAGCATAAAACTATCAAGGTTCCATCCACAAAAACGTTCTATAAAATGTCAAGACATTTATAAGAGCAAAGTGTGCTATAAAACAAAATGACATAAATTACAGGATATTTCTATTTGTTGATTCTGAACACAACAATATATAACTATCTTTCCCCCAAAATACTCTGGGGATTACTCAAATACAAGGGTAAGGCAGAGAGAATTATTTCTCTTTGGTGAATGGCATTTCCTTGGTCAAAAGAAATCCTTAGAAGCATACCCAAAACCAAAGTAATAAATGTGGCAATGGCCTTTATAGACAGATGACCAAGATGACAGCCACAATTCACATGCATAATGTTTCCTAGTGTCTGAAGTTATAGTTTATGTTCAATATATAAAGTTCTGGCATACAAAACAAACATTCTATCTTTAGTTATTTGTTTAAAGAGAATTTTGCATTTCTATTCCAAAAACAGTTTTAATTGTTTTGAGGGGAAAATACATAAAAATAGAGAAAGGATCATTGCCACATAGGTGGAACTGATCATAATTGTGATACAATGAAACTGCCTCAGATATAAAACCTTTAAATCTTTTGATCTCTTCCATCTATGATTGGGATTCTAGTATAATTCAGATGGAAAGAATTCAAAGGATGGAATATACTATTAAAGCAAATCCCCTTAAGTTTTTCATATTATTTAATTTCATCAAATGCATCAATCACCTCTAAACTATTCCCCCCAGGAAATGTTTAGCAGTGTTTAGTGCCTTTATTTTATTCTAATTTCTGCAACAATATTCTACCAACCATGCCATGCCTCCTTTACTAAGTGCCTATCTTTGTGCAAAGATTCCACAAAGACACACAGATAAACAACAACAACAACAACAAAAATCCACCTTCTACAGAATTAAGTCTAGCTCGAAAGGCAACTGTATAAAGAACTAATTCCTACCATTATTAATGCACATTATTCGTTAAGGCAGAACAAATGCCATAAAGCAGGAGAAAGAAATATGGAAAAAGGAGCTGTTACTACTGCGTATGAAGTATCAAATTTCTTAGTTTTTTGAAATACAACAAAAACACGGCCCTAATAAAATTTCAACAAGATAATCAAATATAAAATGTAGAAAAATACCAAACTATGTACTTATTAAAAATAATCAGTTAAATATTTCTTCGCTAGAAACACGTTTCTTGTGTGTCTATGTACAGACACATAACTACAAAATTTTCATGAGACTCAAAAAGGAATCGTTGAAAAAAATAGATTATTATATTATTTTCCGGGATAAGCAGATGTGATACAGAAAAGTTCAATTTTTCTCAGGTAATTAAAATATTTAGTATTACAATCAAAATTTAAAAAAGAAATTATTTTTAATGAAATATTCAAAAGGTCATTTAGAAAAACTAAAAAATAAAAGCAAATAAAAAGTTTTAAAGTCTAATAGGGACTATGAAATATTTGATATTGAACATATTATCAAGTACAATAATTAAGACAGTATGGAATTGGCAAAGAACTAGGCAAAATATAATAATAATGATGGTATTATAATGACAGCAAGTATTTGCATAGTTACTTAAATGCCAGGTGCTTTGTATTTACAGTTACCAAATAATTTAGCATCCTAAAATAGATTCTTAGATGCTTTTGAAATTGGTTATTTGAACATCAAGAATAATATAAGCAGCATAATCTCAGTACACATCCCTGTACTTCAGTCAGTTTCTCAGTTGAAGAAATTGTCTCTTACCATATCACCAGTAAGTTTCTGGAAGAATGTTAGGAAAAATGTCAGTCTTCATTGTTTTTATTATGTTCATAAAATTGGCTACGGTACCCCTCAAAGTTGTATTTTATGGTTAATAAATACAGTTCATTTAATTATACCTTCAAATGTCAGTATTTCTAAATACTCACTCCACAGGTACTAGAGTTACCTGTTAGCATAACAAATTTTCCTAAATTGAAGACATTCTCAATTCTACCATTTTGTATTGAAGTGCCTAAATATCATAGCCCAAATATTTTACAGGTCATCATTTAAACTCTATTCTGAATATTTTTCTTTGACAAATATTTTTACAAGATAAAACTCATCAAATAAATAAACTTGCTTTATAATTGCTTGAAATGTTTGGCCAAATTTGGATGGTGCAAAATTGCAGCCTCATTAATTTCATTTCATTTCTATATAGAATTCACATTATCTGATTTAAAATAGAGGTTCCATCAAAAGCTTCTTCCCACTGGGTGAGAGACTTCCAAATAGTTACAGAATTTCAGAATTAAAAAATATGCCGGGCACGGTGGCTCAAGCCTGTAATCCCAGCACTTTGGGAGGCCAAGGCAGGTGGATCACGAGGTCAAGAGATCGAGACCATCCTGGTAAACATGGTGAAACCCCGTCTCTACTAAAAATACAAAAAAATTAGCGGGGCATGGTTGCGCATGCCTGTAATCCCAGCTACTCAGGAGGCTGAGGCAGGAGAATTGCCTGAACCCAGGAGGCGGAGGTTGCGGTGAGCCGAGATGGCGCCATTGCACTCCAGCCTGGGTAACAAGAGCGAAACTCCGTCTCAGAAAAAAAAAAAAAAAAGTTCACTTTTTGAGCTCAAATTTAACTTGTTTGGTTCTTCACTTGGTTTTTTCAGGGATAAAAATGGTAGTATTGTCCTGTTTGCAATCTTTTTTCCCAACAATTGAAATTTGCTAACAGTCTCAAAAAAAAAAAAAAAAAAGAAAAAGAAATTGTGTAAGTATGTATGTTCATTCTTTGAGTTATTAAAATTCCAACAGAGTTTGAATAGCATGTAACTACAATTTAGAGTGCTCATTTAATAACATCAATGGAACACTTATATTGATTTACAAAATAGTTTCTCGAAGTCTCAAACATTTCTAAAACCTAACTGATAGCTCAAGTACTTACTTGTATTCAACATTAGTCTCAAAACAAAAACTTCACAGTTTGGTTATCTATGTATATATAAAATTGTTTATAAATGTTGGTAGTTAGCTACAGGTTCTATTCAAGTGACATATACTGCAGTTTGGATGCAATTATGAACTCTATGGTCACTATAATCACTTCCAAGTATAGTACATATTTGCTCCATGGGTTTCTGAATCTAGTAAAACCAGCTTTTACCACAATATGTTCTCCATCAAAATTTAAATTTAGGCTGGATACAGTGGCTCACACCTATAATCTCAAAGTCCGAGACAGGAAGATTGCTTGAGGTCAAGAGTTCCAAATGTGTCTGGGTGACACAGCAAGACCCTGTCTCTATAAAAAATTTAAAAAAGAAATTAGGCAGTCATGGTGGTGCACACTTGTGGTTCCAGCTACTTGGAAGGCTAAGGCAGGAGGATAGCTTGAGACCAGAAGTCAAGGCTGCAGTGAGCTATGATCACACTACTACATTTCGGCCTGGGTGACAGAGGGGGACTCTGTTTCTTTAAAAAAAAAAAAAATTTTTTTAATTAAAAATTCAAATTTGTGGTTTAATCACCACAAAATCAAATAACTTTATGTTCAATGTTAAACTTTTTAACGAAATTCATAATCATTTGAAATAATGTTAGATGCTTTACCTCCAACAGAATGAAATTCTGTTGACTTATTTTGTTAATTCGATTCCATGTATTAGATGGAAAAAAATCAAACTATGATTGGTTTTACCTTAACTGAGTTTCTACTTGAAGCATCCAATGATATTGATGTGAAACTGGCACATTTATTGTCTATAAAGAAGTTCTGTAAACAGTACAATACATCAAAGCTATCAATCCTCTTTTTGAATGTGTTTAAAAAATGTTAGAATCTAACGCAAGTGAAACTAATTTAGAAAACGTCATTCGATCTAAGTGAAAAGTCATGCTTCACAGAGTAAAATGTAAACACATTTTCTTTCACTCTGTATGGACATAGTCTTCTTCAAATACGTACTAATTTTGAAACAGATGCAGTATCTTCTTGGGTCCCCTGATTTTTATAGGTTCGGTGAGTTCATTATATTCCCTAGAGTAGATAGTAAATGTCAAAAACATTTTATAGAAGTTAATGTTTGCCAGGTATGGTGGCTCATGCCTGTAATCCCAGCACTTTGGGAGGCCAAGGAAGGCAGATGAGGTCAGGAGATCAAGAACATCCTGGCCAACATGGTGAAACCCCAACTCTACTAAAACATAAAAAATTAGCCAGATGTGGTGGTATGAGCCTGTAGTCCCAGCTACTCAGAAGGCTGAGGCAGGAGAATCACTTGAACCTGGGAGGTAGAGATTGCAGTGAGCTGAGATCACACCACCGCACTCCAAGCTTGGCAACAGAGCGTGACTCCATTTCAAAAAAAAGAAGTTAATGTTTGTGGTCAATTTCCTTGAAAAATGAGGAAAATCATGTAATATTTTAGTAAACAAGCTCTGTTACTTTTAAGCTCAAAGCTGCCAAAATGGTTTCTTACAACATATATATTTTTAAAACTTTACCAAATAATAAAAATAAATATTTGTAAGTTTATAGTATTCAAAAATGACAAAACCATAAAGCCTACTGCAGGTGTCCCCAAACTATGGCCCGCGGGCCGCATGCAGCCCCCTGAGGCCATTTATCCGGCCCCCTGCCACACTTCAGGAAGGGGCACCTCTTTCATTGGTGGTCAGTGAGAGGAGCACAGTATGTGGCGGCCCTCCAATGGTCTGAGGGACAGTGAACTGGCCCCCTGTGTAAAAAGTTTGGGGACGCATGGCCTACTGTATTAAGAACATTCAGATTACTTCTTCACACTGCAACAGGACTTATCAGCCCTTATTTCAGATGCATTTTATGTAAACTAACCTAAAATTTCCAATCCTTCCCCAACCCTACTGACCAAATAGAGTCACTGATCCCGAGCCACTTACACCACAGCACACATTCCTTGAAATAGAGGTGTTCATAATGGCATGCCCAGAGAGAGTTAGGAGAAAAGAGACTGCTGGCCATCTTTCAGATATTACTATATAAGCATCTCACACACTACAAGAGAAGACCATGCAGAAATAAAAACTGCACATAGTCTGCTTGTAATAAAACTTTAGCATAAAGGAAACAATCTGAGACAATGCCAACCCAGGAGTCACTGTCTCAGATAAACCGACATAAATAATCACTTCTTTATATAATTATTTCATTTACTACCCATGGCACCCCCATTAGATGGTTCTATTATAATCCACACTTGCATGTTAAAAAAAAACGCTGCCTTAGAAGTTTACAATATTTTGCTAAAGGCCACACGACTTATATTGATAGAGCCTAACACCAGAGTCCATGCATATAATCAACACTTAATATTGCTTCTCAATTAAACAGAAAAAAAAATGCATGGAAATAAGCCCTATTTTATATTAAAATTTAGCGCATACTACAGCATTTAAAATCCATTACAGAGAAGTATTATTTAATGAATAATTCTAGAACTATTTTTTAAAATAATCAAATTAAACCCTTACCTCATACCATGCACTGAAATAAAATTAAGATAGAACATTAAACACTATAAAAAGAAAAAGAAAAATAGAAGTGGAAAAGAAGGAAGAGGAGGACGAGGAGGAAAAGGAAGAAAAGAAAAAAACATTAAGCAATTATAAGAAAATAAATGGGATGGGCAGAAAAATCTTCCCGTCTTAAAGAATGTTAGAAGGCATAAATGAAAAGAAGGAAAAGATAAAAATGGGGGTAATTTTCCCCAAACACGCTGTATAGGTAACATGTATTGAAGTCTATAATGTCAAAAGACCTCTAATAAACAAAGCATCACATGTAAAATCCCTGTATATAATACAAATAGGTAAACCACGAAAGTACTACAAATGGCCAGAAACCAAAGGGTGTGAAAAGGACAATTTCACTAGCTATAAAAGAACAGCACATCTCCAGAATTACCATATTTCACCTAGAAAACTGTCAAAAATAAAAAGCTGGAAAGGTTAGTTTACTCAATGTTGGCCAAACTGCAACCAAGTGGAAACGGCCATAGCCTTTTAAGTTTTATTGTAACTCTTCTTACTAGCATTCCCAAAACCATAAACAAACAGGTGACACAGTCAAGAGAATATCAATGTTCACCATCCTTTGACCCAACAAATCCACTTACAGAATTTATCCTAAGAAAATCATCAGAGGTGCAAATAAATGTTATGTACTACAATGTTCACTGCAATATTACTTATTTCAGCAAAAGACTGGAAACGATGTAAACACCCAACAGAAAGACAATGATGAAATAAATTGTGGTCCACTGTAGATTGACTGGAGTTGCAGCGATCTTTAAAAATCATGCTTACAGAGAACATACAGTGATACAAAAAGTGTTCATGATATAATGTTAAGTGAAAATGAGCAAGACACCAAATTGTTCACGAGTTTGTTCATAAAAACAGATTTTTAAAAATCAGATTTAAATACAAAAAAAATGTCAATAACTGTTTTCTTATGGGAGGGAGACATACTTGGAATTTTAGAGCATCACAATTCTAAAAGTTAGGTGTATCATAAAGGTATCTTTCTGAACTGGGAAACTACCAGCTTGCTACATGCGTTTAAGAGAGGAAAAAATACTGGAACGAGTAAGATGTATTTTGGATGAAAATGATTAAATGTTGGCATTATCTCCATATTATCTTCCACATCTCAAATGGTCAATTTTTATCTTTCCCTGAAAAAAAAAAAAAGTCTGCTTATTTAAAAAAGTAAAAAATAAAAATAAAAAAGTTGAGTCCCGCAATTATGGCACACACCATGAAATACTGACCACCCTGAGAAAGCATCCTTCAAAACTCCCTCTCCTCATGGTGGTCAACCCAAGCTAAGAACTATGAAAAAGAAAAGGTGTCCTTCTGTGTGTCTGCTTCTGCAGTGAGACACAGGAGGGAGGCAGCTCCGAGGCCTGCCAGTCACATTCAGCGTCTGTCCCACCTTCACAGAAGACTGAGGTGAGGAGAGAGGAAAAGTGCCAGTCCTGCCTCCGACTTTCTGGTCTTCAAGTTCTTTATTCAAACAATGAAAAGAAAGAATAACCAAGATGCTGTATTCTACCTTACGTGCCACGTTGAGAGAGAATGGCTTTGCCCATGCTTCCCTGCCCACAGGGCCTCCCTGCAAACCTGTATTTGTTTTGTTTTGTTTTTTGAGACAGAGTCCGGCAGGAGTTCACTGTCTGTGGGGGGTGGGAGTCAAATGTAGTCACATTACACAGTGATGGTGACAGTAACGGTGTGAAGACATTATGGAACACCATTATTTTTCTTCTTGAAAAAATGGAAGGTTATTTAGTGGCTCACATAACTGGAAAGTATGGTGGTGATTAGCATCAGGTACAGATGGGTCCAGGTACTGAAACAATGTTGACGGGGTGATTGCCTCTTTCCATCTCTTGCCTTGCTTTCTCACTGTCTCTTTCATTCTTAGCCCTCTCATTTTCTCTTTGTAGGAAGATGACTACTAGCACATCTAGGTTTATGATCTGCCATATAAGCATTTCCAGCAGAATAGAAGTTTTTCCTTCCCCATGGTTCTAGCTGGCTTATGTAGGTCTCTCATTGGCCTAGAAGGGTGCCCCTCAACCTCCAGTCACCCCCAGAGAGGCATACAGAGAACCTGGCTCACACAACCAGGTATGGTACTGGAAGCAAGTCATTAAAACCTTCCCAAGCTCAGTTGTCTATTTCAAAAACAAAAGTGGTGAGGATGTAGAGTCACTGGAACTCTTGCATACTACTGGTGGGAATATAAAATAGTTCAGCCACTTTGGAAAACTTGTTTGGCAGTTCCTCAAAAGGTTAAACATAGAAGGCAACATATGGTCCAGCCACTGCACCTATAAGTACATACCAAAGAAAACTGAAAACATACATAAACACAAAAACTTGTATATGAATGTTCAGCAGAGTCTTCACCAAAATAGCCAAAAGTGTAAATAAGCCAAGTGTCCACCAACAGATGAATGGAGAAACAAAATGTGGTATGTCTATACAAAGGAATATTATTCAGCCATCAAGAGAATGAAGTACTGATTTGTGTTATAATGTAGGTGACCTTTGAAAATATCCTGAGTGAAAGCAGACAGACACAAAAAGCACAGAGAGTTTCATTCCTTTCACATGAAACATCCAGAATAGGCAAACCTATAGAAATAGCAAGTCAATTCGTGGTTTCCTGGGGCTGAGGGAGTTGGATGGAAACAGAGTGGAGAGAAGATGATTGCTAAAGGGTATGGGGTTTCTTCTGAGCTACATAAAAATATCTAAAATTGACTGTGATGCTAGTTATACAACTATGTGAATATACTAAAAATCACTGTTGAATTGTATACTTTTTTTTTTTCTTTTGAGACGGAGTCTCGCTCTGTCACCCAGGCTGGAGTGTAGCAGCATGATCTCAGCTCACTGCAACCTCGGTCTCCCAGGTTCAAGCGATTCTCATGCCTCAGCCTCCCAAGTGCCTGGGATTACAGGCATGCACCACCACGCCTGGCTAATTTTGTATTTTTAGTAGAGATGAGGTTTCAGCATGTTGGCCAGGCTAGCCTCAAACTCTTGACCTCAGGTGATCTGCCCACCAAAGGGCTGGTATTCCAGGAGTGAACAATCGTGCCTAGCCTGAATTGTATACTCTCAGTTGGTGAGTTTATGTATATGAATTATATCTCAATAAAGCTGGCAAACAAACAAACAAACAAAAAAACCAATCCAGCTGAACCAGACTATGGCCAAGGTCCCTTGTCACTATGTCCTGTTGTGATTATAGTATCTTAGGTGAAATAGGAAAAGATTGAACTGAATGACTGAGCAAGCTCTTACTTCTCTGGAACTCAGTTTTCTCATCTATAAAATGGGGATGAAAGTCTCTTCCCTGTAAGGTTGCTGTGAGAATAGAATGAATTACATGTATAAAACATTCCCCCAGCACTGCCACTTACTAAGCATTTTGAGTGACGTGATGGCTGCAGAGCTGGCGTTTGCTGACTAGTTCCTTATATGTGATCCTAAACAGAATCACTGCAAATCAAATTCTATCCCATGCAAATCATCATCAAGCACCAGTATATTCCTTAGCACAGTATTTTCATTCACGATTCCACTAAGTCGGGAAACCCTAAAGATGCATTCCTACCTTCAGTTTCTTTTTTTCTTTCTCCTGGGGGATGTGGAAAGGAAGAAAGAAAATGCAAGTAAGTATAGCAAACAGCAAGAAAACATTCTGCATCTTCTACTTGCAAAGCCAAGGCCTGGTTGTAGACTGCCACAAACTACTTGCATGTGTCTCCATCCTAGGCAAAGAGGAAAAAGGGCCAGGCATGGAGGCCTCATGATAGGAGTTTGGGTTTAAAGCCAAGACTCTCCAACCAAGTCTCAGTCTTGGGCTTCTGCCCTCTGAGTTGTCAACAAATTGAGGGGTATGAGAGAACTACGTGAGTCCTCCCAATGGTTGTTTCTGCCTGGATAGGGAGCAATGATCATCACTGTGGGCATAATAAGGGCAACCGCAGTAGTGCCTATGATTTATTGAGGGCTCCCTATATTCTAGGCCTTCTGCCTTGTTCCAAGTGAATTACATCCATTCACTTATCTAATCCTCACCACCAGCCTTACGCAGCAGGTGCCATCATACCATTTTGTGGGTAAGAAAACTGAAGCATAGAAATGTCAGTAACTTCTCTAAGGTCACGTGGCTTGTAAGTGGCCAGGCTGGAAATCAGACACTGGCTCAGTATCCATCAAACTATGTGTTGAGCTGGATGCTTGACTAGGCACAATGAACTACTGCCTTTAACCAACAGAATCCATAAGAGCTAATATTACTAACCTTTTATTGAGGGTTTAGGATATGCCAGACACTGGGCATTTGTGAATTATCCTTACAACAACCCAAACAGTTCCTATTATCAACAACAAAATCACTTTACAAAAGAGCAAACTGAGGCTAAGAAATTGACCCAAGGTCACCCAAATACGAAGTGACCACAATGAGCCTCAATCCTATTCTGTCTGCTTCAGAAGACAATATACGTCAGGAATAGAATAATTCAGTTATTCTATTAGTGGAACTGGATCTTTCTTGGGTCGTACTCAAATAGAAGTTGAGCAATGACTTCGGGGCCCCACAGATAACATAATCTGGACTTCCTGGGCCCATTCTTTTGTCTCTAGTTTATTTGGTGTTCCCTCTTATTCAGGCAATCGCTCTCTGTTCCCATCCCTTCCTTTAAGAGCAATGGGAAGAGAAGCACTGTGCCCCCAGCAAGTGCCTTTCCTGGAAAATATAGAATGTGAGCCTGATGAGGCTGGAGAGATGAATGAGGAGCCAGGCTGGCCATGCAGGACGAAGTGGGAGCCAACTGCAGAGGGGTATGTGTATGTGTATGTGTGTGACAGTAGCCAGAGAGTGTCTGGGGAGGAGCAAGCTAAAGGGAAAGAAACAACATCCTGGCTAAGTGGCGCCCTAGGTGAAAGATATAAAAGCTCTGTGGGCACAGGAGGTTGTTTCAGATTCACTCTCACCAAAATCAAGACATAGATGTGACAGCACCCTCTGTCACATTCCACACGGCATCTTGTACATACGACCCACTTCTGAGTTCAACAAAGAAGGGCACATGGAGAGGCCCCTCTAGGATGGGAGACCAAGCTGAGCAAATTTTACTCAACTCAATGCATGTCTAAGGGCTCAGTGCATGCAAAGATCAGCACTTGGCCGAGAACAGGGTCACCTTACCTACCACAAAGGCAAAGCAACTGTAGGTGCTGTTTAAATCCTTCAGGACAAAGAATCAAAGTAAGCCTTAAAGACAACACTTTATTTAGATATAACTACTGGGCTGTGAGAATATTTGAACATTTGACAAACTTGGTATTGTAGCCATGAAGTCTTGGTATTCCAGTCTTGGATCTTCAATATTTATATTTTTCTACATTTTAGACTACGAGGAAATGTGTAACACAGTCTTCAACCCAGAGGACACTTTTTAAGTCTATAAACAGGGTGTATATTCACTTATCAAGGATATCTTCTCTGCACCCAAGGTGGAACGTCAAAGACAACGTGACCAAATGACAACCCCAATCCTGGGCCTCCTGACAAGTAAAGCCATGTTTTTGACACTGTCTCAAAAAAAATGAGGGCTTTCCTCTTTCTCACCTTTCCTAAGGAGCTGGCCAAGTTGGTGCCAAACTGCCATATGACTTTACTCTCTGAAATCCAAATGGCACGTGTGAGTACCCACAGTATGCCAGATTATCAGTAAGGTGATAACACTTGTGTATTATACCTGCTTGGCACCATTTGAATGAGGTTCTCAGGCTGCCTAAGGTTTCACTTCCTGTTACTTGCACCTGCACTAATTTCAGAAGCAAATTAAAAACCCAACAAAACCGTATTTTAGGATCTTATTCAAAAGCAAACAGACAAAACCAAAGCAAGTCAACACAAATCCCAACACCAACAATAAGGTAATGAACCTGATATTCCAAAGTTCATATTGTATATATGAGGTAAGCCTCCTTCAGTTTTTTAGTAGTCTTTGCAAAGTTCTTCATCTGTTATCTGCTTTGGCAACTTAATGTGACTTTCTAACCAATAAAGATAGAATAGTAATAATTGGAAGAGCTAACATATATAAAGCTCCTATATTTGCCAGGCACCCCGTGTCACATTCCACATGGATTATCTCATTTAATCCACAGAACAAACTGATGAGGTAAGTTCTATTATGATGTCCTTTTAAACACACACAAACATACACACACATTTACAGAAGATCAACGTAAATTAGAAAGGTTAACAGGCTTTGAGTCATCCAACAAGTGTTAAAAGTCTCTTTCAACCAAAGTTGGCCGACCTTGAGTCGCTGCCCGTAACTACCACGTTGCAGTGTGACTGACACACGTGACCACATTGGATGAGGATTTGGTTACACCCTTGGTCAGTGCTGCAGGCTGACATTAGCAACACTCTCTATGCCTGGAGTTAAATGGCAATTACAGAGTTTTCTTAAACATTATTTGTAAGTGGGAATTTATATTTCAATGAACAGGCAAACAATCATTTTGGGGAAGTTATTTCCATGCCATTTTTGGAGAATGGAAACTGAAAAGAGAAAGGAAAGAAATCAAATTATTACAGGCGGCGGCTCACGCCTGTAATTCCAACACTTTGGGAGGCTAAGATGGGCGGATCATGAGGTCAGGAGTTCAAGACCAGTCTGGCCAACATGGTGAAACCCCGTCTCTGCTAAAAATACAAAAAATTAGCCGGGTGTGCTGGCATGCGCCTGTATTCCCAGCTACTCAAGAGGCTGAGACAGGAGAACTGCTTAAACCCAGGAGGCAGAGGTTGCAGTGAGCCAAGGTCACGCCACTGCACTCAGCCTGGGTGACAGAGCGAGACTCTGTCTCCAAAAAACAAAAACAAAAACAAAAAAACAGTAACATAAAAATTAGCAGGGCATGGTGGTAAGCACCTATAGTCTCAGAGGCAGGAGAATCGCTTGAACCCAGGAGGTGAAGGTTGCAGTGAGCCGAGATGGTCCAGCCTGGGCAACAGAGTGAGACTTTGTTTCAAAAAAAAAAGAAAAAATAAATCAAATAATCCACTGAGGAGTTAGGGGCTACTCAGATACCAATGTCTTCTGTCAATCTGTCCATAGTGGAGTGTTCGGGGTTAAAAACAATGAAAAATGATGGCTTCATGGGCTTTAGCCTACCAGGCTGCATTAACCCATGGGCAGGCCTTCTACAGGGATGCTAGGCACATGGCAGCTGGAAGGCAGCGTTCCCTATCGGTACCTTTGAAACAGGACCTAATTGTTCGGATATTTTATTTTGGTTGTTAACCAATTCGTTGTGTAAAACTTGTTGAGTAAGACAGAGTCTCTGCTAAATACACATATTTGGTGGCAGTGACAGGGGGAGTTAAACAGACTCTTAATAAGAAATTCAAATCAAGAATTACTCAAGACGACACCTGCCTTCTGGCCTAATGGAAAAATCAATCTGTCAGGTCTTAATTAAGTGCTCAGGCTAGAAAGAAAAAGCGGCTGCTTCTACTTGGTCTAGTACCTAGTATATTTTCAGTAGTCAAAATGTAACTAAAAGCCGTATTTGTTGCAGAAATGGTAACTACACATAAAGATGGCTCATTTGATCCTGGGTGGCCATCCATTTAATAAATAAAAGGTTGAAGCCGATGAATCTCATAGGCTTGTTGACAAAGATCTCTGTGCACAATAATGTTGGGTTTGGATGTTTAAATGATGTTTGTGTTAGAATGCCTAACTGAACATGTCCAAAAATAAGGCGGGGGTGGTGCTGGGTGATCAAGAAGCAACACTTTCTGCCCAAGGAGTCATTTGAGGTGGATAAAGGAACAAATGAGAGATGAACAAATGAGGAATAAATAAATCAACGAGTGAGTGAGTCAATAAATGAACACAGATCCACGTGTTACTTCCATGACGGCCAATGAAACAACCTAATTTTCCACTGTTTTGTATAATCTCCCAAAGTGCACAGGTACACGGACATGCACGCCTCTCACTGACCACAATGATGGCAGTTAAAGATTCTGCTCGAGCCGCTCCACACACACTCAGCACAGATGTGGCTGAGTGTGTGTCTAACAGGGGGTTATGATCACGGTAGGGAGTGACAGTTGGCAAATGTGAGGTCCCTCTTCCCAACCTGCAAAGCAGCCCAGCCAGTTTATTCTCCAACTGCCCTGACAGAGGTGGGGAAATAGAGACATTGAAAATGGTGAGTGGATTACAAGTTAATAACTGGTTTGCAAATGGTGAGCTGTCCCGAGCCGCATTCTTGTTCCCTGAGGAACGCAACACCAGACACCTTGCCAGGGAAAAATAATACAGACAGACTACATAAACACATTCAAATCCCAAACCTGACTATAAAACCCTTGTGTAGTCTAACGTTTGACCCAACTAAAGTATCATTTCCAGTCCCTGTAGTGTGAAAATTAAGGTTGTTGTGAAAAGGCAATTCAACAGGCAATCTGGAAAATAGATAGGAACGCTCTGATGTTCAAAACCTATGACTGTAAGGGAGGGAAGCCCAATAGGGGATCAGTCGTTTTTCCTTCCTTCAACTTATTTTTCCTTCCTTTCCTTATTATGTACCAGACCCATGGGTGGGGAAGTCAATGCTGTTCTCTGGAGAAAAAGCACTGTGCTCTCCATTGATTCTGAAAGAGCATCCTCCTGAAGGCGGGGGGCTGACACCAGTGCTCACCTGATCTGGTCATCTACAGCTTCAAATGGCCACAGAAACGTGAGAAGTCTCTCCTCAATCCTGGCCCCTGGGTGCTCCTCATAAACTCATCATACTCTGTCCCCTAAAAAACACACACACGCCTCTTCTCCCTGGGCTCTCCCTCACCGCACAAAGCACCCCACCAAAATTCACAGGCCCTCCAAACTGCTGCACGCCATTGTGTCGGGGGAGCTATTGTGCTCGAAAGAAGAGGATAGGAGAAAGCCTGACAGGCACACAACAGGGGGAAAGTGGGAATGAAGCAAGAAAGCATGGGAGATAAGTTTTTTAAGCTTCCCCATTTCCATCTTCAAACATGTTAAAGAAAAAGGAGAAAGCGGACTATACATTGTTCCCATAAGACACAACTTCAGGTAACAGAAACAATTTTCATCATTAAATAAACTGCCACCAAGAATCAAGTGTTTACTGTAAGGACGTTGCCTCACCGGGAGGCCGAACACAACCACCTCTGCACTTGGCACCTAGCTCTGCCACATGGCTCCCTTGGAAGGCTCCGGCTAATGCAACCCTGGCCCGCTCTCGCATCACAAAACCCGCCCAACAACCCGCCAACCAATAGTGGCCGCCCCGTCTCAATCCCGCTCTCCTGGACCCAATCAGAACACCCAGCTGTTGCTCATTCCTCCTAGCCATAAACGCCCCCGCCCCAGGAAGTCAGCACGACTTCTCCGGCCCCCTTTCCCCGGGCCATAGAACTCGTCCAGGAGCTGAATAAACTGGCATTTAATTTTTGATCCTGGCCTCAGTTTCTTCATTTTAAACTCGGCAATCACCCTTACATTTACCATGAACCAACACTCATGGGGCTTTGCACACATTTGCTCATTGACGCCTCCCATCAATCCTAACATCAGGGTCCATCACTGCCACCAAGATAAACCGAAATGCAGAGACTCAGTCATTTGCTCAGGATGCCAAAGCTGCTAACTGGCAGACAACCGGGTGCATATTTCAGGAGAGAACGCAAGCTACCTAGTCTAAGGTGAAACATTCCAGAATGATCTAATTACGTTAAGATTCTAAAATTTGGTACCACCGAAAAACCCACTCTTGACTTCAAACCAGTTGGACTTAAACCACCCTCAGGGAAGCTCATTTCAGCTTCATCAGTGAGGGAGCCCCAACTGTGCAATGCAGCCACACCACATGTCCATAAAATGACTTTTGCATTCTGAAAGCTTGAGTCAACCAAATCTCAACTTGATGGGGCCTGATTAGCTTGCAATTCCTGAAAGCTGAAACAAACAGTGTATTTCCAGAAAGAATCTCCTTGTTTAACAACTAACATTTTGGGATAAAAGGAAGAAAAGAGTGGAAGTTCTTTCCTGAGGCTGCCTTCAGGTTGTAGGTCCCGAGGGCTCTTCCAGAACAAAGCAGGTGACAGTGAAGGGCAGGTGACAATAAAGAAGGGCAGGGAAGGTGACTGGGATGGAAGATACAATCAAGTGGTAAAATCGGGGAAAGGGCTATAGAAGAGAAGAAAGAAAATGAAAGAAAGAGGAAGGAAGGAAGGGAGGAGAAGGCAGAGGAGGGAAAAGGAGGGATGCCAAGGGGACCGGAGGGAAAGGGAGGGGAGGGGAAAGAAGGAAAGCAGAGGGGAGATAAAGAAAAGAAAGGAAGGGAAGGAAGGTGAAGGAAGGGGAGGAAAGGAGGGAGGGAGGGAGGAAGGATGGAAACATGGGCAGGATTCTTCGCCTCCTTCGTGGGACCTTTGCATACTCAGTCCTGGAAATGGCTAAGATGTTGCACTCAATGCATATCCAGGAGACGGTACGTGCTTCCTGAGGAATTTGCAACCCAATCTGGATTAGCAATAGAGCACACTGAGATGGATGAGTGCATGCTGTACAGGAGGGCCTCGGACTTCTATGCCTTTCCCAACCCAGTCCTCCTGTTCTACAGAGGAAGAGACCTTAGTGCAGAGAAGCAAGGCCCTTCAAGACAGTTTCCTAATCTCAGGCAGAGCTGGTGTCATGGACGTATGATCTCTGCAGTCCCACAGAGCCTAACGTTCAGAAAAGCCCCAAGCTCAGAAGAATCCCACCCACCCTCGGTTTAATGCTCTGCTTGAAATACTTACTACTTTTTAAATAGGGACCACAGATTTTAATTTTTCAATGAGCCAGCAGATTATGCAGCTGGTCTTCTCCTGCTTTTTGTTTGTTCTCTGATTTTTATTTTATTTTTTCTAAGACAGTCTCACTCTGTCAACCAGGCTGGAGTGAAGGCGCACAATCTTAGCTCACTGCAACCTCTGCCTCCTGGGTTCAAGCAATTCTCCTGCCTCAGCCTCCTGAGTAGCTAGGATTACAGGCATGAGCCACTACACCAAGCTCATTTTTGCATTTTTGGTAGAGGCGGGGTTTTGCCATGTTGGCCAGACGGGTCTTGAACTTTTGACCTCAGGCGATCCACCTGCCTCAGCCTCCCAAAGTGTTAGGATTATAGGCATGAGCCACTGTGCCCAGCCTAATCTGTGAATTTTCAAATGCCTCTTAAGACTTGGATTTTGACACTACATTTTTACAGACAACTTGTTTCATGGGCTATTTACACTCTATGAGACCTGGTTGTCCTAGATTCTCAAAAATTTATATTTAATGCAGAGAACAGCATTTTTTTAACTTCATCCCTAATACATGCTCCAAGCTGCAAACCAAAATGTGTTAAGTATGACTATCAGAGCTCAAGAAAAAGCAAGACACAGATGTCACTAATGGGCTGAATGGGGCTATGAAGGGACAGGATGCATTTTTAACCTCAAGGAGCTGTGAGAGTCTGAATTACTTAAGAAAAAGCAGTTCCAGATCCCAAATATGCACATGTGTACACAACTGCATGTATACACATAACACACATATCTACAGAAAACACATCAACTCCACAGGCCCATTATGTCCTTATTCTTATCCCATGTAAGTTACAAATGCAGAGACCATTTGGTCCTTCTAGTGCTTCCCTCAAAGAAAGAAAGAAAGAAAGCCAAGTATAAATGTATATAATAGAAGAGCAAATAGTTATTAAAAGTCATATAGAAGACAGTTGTATTATAGAGGGAAAAATATATCTATCTATATATGTGTATATATATATATATATATAGAGAGAGAGAGAGAGAGAGAGAGAGAGAGAGAGACTTTGAGATGAAGTTTTGCTCTTGTTGCTGAGGCTGGAGTGCAATGGTGTGATCTCAGCTCACTGCAACCTCCACCTCCCTGCCTCAGCCTCCTGAGTAGCTGGGGTTACAGGCACGCGCCACCAGGCTCAGCTAATTTTGTATTTTTAGTAGAGACGGGGTTTCTCCATGTTGGTTAGGCTGGTCTCAAACTCCTGACCTCAGCTGATCCACCTGTCTTGGCCTTCCAAAGTGCTGGGATTATAGGCGTGAGCCGCCATGCCCAGCAGAAAATACTCTGATACAGAGTGAAAGAGCAGTATGTAACAAAACAGTATAAAAACATGATCTATATAGTTTGTATTGTTTAATATCAATAGTATATTCATATACACACACACACACACACACACACACACACACACCCAGAGAGATATACACTCACATATATGAGCCAATGTAGACATCTACATTCACAAGTATATTTAAATATTGTTATGGATATCATTACGATCCCAATGGCTATCTGACTCAGTGAAAATCAGTCTCCAGTTTCAACCCTATTCTTCTCATGGACAAAGGCGTGGCTCAGCTCTGATTATCCCTTAGGTCTTCTGGAGCTCTGACAGGTCCCTACCTGAGGGGTCAGAGCAGTCTATGAAGTTCTTCCATTGATATTCCAAGTCTGAAAAGCAAAGTAACCCCCACTGCCTCCTCATTCTGACAGGAAGCTTTAGTGCTCACTTGGCCTGAGTAAACAGAAAGAAACACTAGTTTCTTGTTTTCTTTTTTTTAAGATGAGGCTATGGATAATGGTTGTGGATATCGCACAATCTAGGAATATTGTTAAAGCATTTTTTTCTGAGTTATTCGTTTTAAGACTCTCCCCAGTACAAGGGTGAAGGACACTTGGACACAAAATACTGCCAGTTCAAGTTCAAGGAAAGCGTTCCATCCTCTTTCAGCCTCCACTCAGCTCCCTGACACACGGTGCACGGTCCGGCTCCCTGGGATTTTCCCATTCAGAAAGGGAAGCCGTTCACTGAGCCAGCCTCTGTGACCACCCATGATCTGAATTACCCACAGGTGTTCAAAAATACAGAGGGATCCAGCATAATTAAGAGCATTAAGCAATCATCTCAGCCCAAGGAGGCAGCTGAAGAACAGAACAGAGTTTGGGCAACACTTGGGGAAATAAATTCCACAGCCTTTCACCAAGTTGAAATCTTGGCTTTGGACACACATAAAAATGAGCCTGGCCCGATCTTAGCTCCCAGTGGACATCTGCCAGATCACAAGATTTGACCCAATTGGCCTGCCTTACCATAGAGAAGGCCACTGCTGGAGCAGCAGATGGTACTGCTGGTAAGAGCCAATGTGGACGGACAGGGTTGTGGCAGGGAAATGGCAGAGCACAGCTGGCCCCAGCCTGGGTAGAAGGCTTTGCTTTGAAGAGAATCATTTTTGTAATGCATTTTTAAAAAATAACATCAATCTGATTTCCTTGTCTTGTAGACTTCAATCACTTTTCATGTCCTACAAAACATTGCTAATTATTCTTTTATTTTCTCTCTTGTCACTAGGTACTGTCGACAGTAGTAAAACAACTGCTAAACTCTATCCACAGAGAAAAATGTCTGTTACGGAGAACTGTGTTAGAAACGCTTTGTTGACAAGGAAGGTAGGATCAGTGTTTTCCTGATCCTGATAAGGTTTTAGTAACCCAGGAAAAGGTAAGTTATAAGTATTAGTTCTCTTTAAGTAAACCATTACTAAGTATGATCTTATTGGGTATGAAAAACTCAATTAAAAAAATTAAAACTGCTGTATAACGGGTGATACCAACTCTAACAGTCCCTGGCTAACACAGACCAGTCATTGAAAAAGAGCATTATCCAAACATTCCCCCTTTGTTATCATTTTCCCCATTCTTCAGGGTAACACTACCTACCTTTACACTCGTTTTGTTTAACATCTCTGATCATTTACGGTATTTACTGAGTATCTGATATTCTTAATAAAATGTCAGTACAAATAACCAAGTTGTCTAGTAGGAAAAAAAAAATGAAGTTTTTCCAATCTTCCCTGGCTGGTCAAGGTAAACATTTCTAGATGGCCCACTTCAGTTAGCCAGGCTGACAAAAATGTCCTTTTTCCTTTCCTCTTAAATGACAAAAGATGATCATTTTGCTCAGCAATGAGCCTGACTAAATTGAAACTCTGTACATCAGAATTAAATATGTTCTATCTACTCAAAATGAACAGTGTATTATTTATCACTAATACTTAATGACAAAAAAACTGATAACTTTCTCCGATTATGCCACTGATTTCATCTGGTCTCGCATCATCGATTCTTTTGGTCATTAGCATAATCACAGAGCATCAACTCTGGCTTATGCAGCAAGTTTGATAACAGAGATGAAAGTAGACACACACTATTTTAAAAACATGTTCCGATTTTCATCTAAGTATATCTTTATTTATATGGCTTTCTTACCATAAAGATGCCAGTCCTTTAAAATATGCAGAAATCACTTTCTACACTGAAGAACAAGGTGCTATATCATAACAAGGATACAGAAGTATAAAGCGCCTGTTAATTAAACATCGCTTTTTAACTCGCTACCCTGCATATGTAACTGTTAAGTTCTAAGCCAAGTCTTTAAATAAGAAAGAGAAAATGGCTAGGCTCCTTCAAATGAATGCTTTGCCTGTTTTTTTCCTTAATGTAAGAGATCAGCCACTTGATAGATTATTATTTTAATCAAATTCACTGATAAATGGTTGAGGTTTTTAAGGTTTTTTTCCCCCAAAACACAGGCAAATGAACAAATTATGAAGTTTCAGTCAAGACCGATGCATTCTTATGAATCTGAAACTTCCAATGTACAGAATGCTGCTGGGTTTTAAGGTCAAATGTAAAGAACTCTTCTTGAATTAATATCCAGTATTTCAAAAGGTTCACATGGAAAATGAATAAGCTACAGCTACATGTATCCACATGGATGAAATTTACTAATTGTTGATTGTTTCATTTTTTTTAAAAAAAGCAAGTTACTGAGGAGCGTGTATACCAGGATGTTTTCAGAATAAACCTTGGACATGCAAAACAAAATCCTGTACTTTGAAGAATCCTGTACATGCGTACATATTAAACATATAAGGAACTACACAAGATGAAAACCACCCAGCTGCAAACAGTGGTGAAGTAACTGCTAGGAAAGAAGGAAAGAGGTGAGATAAGGATGGGATATTCCAGCAGCCTCTCCTACCTGAACCAGCAGCATCTTCTTTCTTAAGCTGGGCTACAGGTACATGGGTGCTTACTGATTTGCTCTTTGTTCCTTTTTTGTGTCTTACATATTTCACAAAGAAAATAGAAATATATAGGCACACAGTTTTAAGATAAATCGCTTTGTCAATATCAGCCTGATTTCTTTCCTTAAAAAGGAAAGTTGAGTTGTTCTCAACTCACAGATCAAAGTGCTTGAGGCCAAGGCATCACCCTCTATTCAACAATTCCGCAACTGGTGACAAATACCGAAACCCAGCAACCCAATATAAAATCCATTCCCACCGTTTTCAAAAGTTCTTTAGGATTATATGTAAAGAATTCGTTAACCTTAGGAGCCTGCTCTAGGAAAGTCACCTCTAACAAAGAGATACTCTGTATTTAGTAAAAATGACTGTCCTGCTTCTTAAGCAAAACAAAACAAAAGCAAACACAGAAATGAGATTTCTCTCTTAAGTATCTCTTTGAGTTGACATGAATACACACACAAGGAAAAACATGCAAGAAGCAAACCTTGTGTGTGATTTCAGGACAAAGAGAGATCAGAAAAGGTGAACTTTTGCCAGGTGGAGAGTCCCTTCACCCCCACCCCCACCGCATCCTCATCCCAGAATATTTAAACCTTGTGCTGCAGTTTCCATAAGGACAGCAAGACAAAAGGGAGAAGGACCCCCAGTCAGCGGCAAGTAGGATAACTTGCTTCTACAAGTATAAGAATTTGTTGTAAGCTTACCAAAGTTACGGCTGCACGTTTACTATCAACATGCATCACGCTACAACAAAAGCCATTATTTAGAAAATAAGATGAACACACTGAAGCCGCTGAACCCTTCTTAAACCTAGAGAAGGCACGCAAAACAACAGCGGGTCTGCAATAACATGCCTATGGAGACCATAAAGGAAGACAGGGGACAGAATGATCTTTCCATTTTAACAGACCATTTTCTCCAAGATTATTTAAAGTTGCATATGGACAGCAATGCTAGCTGAAGCTGCCCCACCCCTCCTTCCCAAGGCTCAACTAGCTTCCTTCCAAATAATTAAATGGGGCAAACTTTCTATTAGAAAATGTCTATCATATATCACTAAAAAAAGGTCTATCATTGATTTCCTAATGAAATATCAGTTAATTACTTAACCTTTCTTAATGAAATGATTAACATCATTTCAACAAATAAGGTGGAATGACTTCACATAAAGCTGTAGATTACCAGTGACAGTGGTAACTATATGTCCCCTACCATTGTGCCGTCTATTCTTTCAATTAGCTCCATGTTTCATCTTTTATAGAAATTCTTCATGCAGTGGTAGAGACACTCTACTTTTAAAATTTGATCCATGAGACTGTTTTTTAAGGGCATCAGGGTCACAAAAGAAATTTTATATGAGTTTTTATTAGAGGAATATCTCCAATGCCACCTAAACCTACAGACAAAGCAAACCGTGAAGTTCTAAACATAAAAACAATTGCCGACTTTTTGGGAGCTGTTAAAATGAAGCCACACCCAAAGTCAAAGTGGAAATTAAGAATTAAGTGTGGGCATTTTGGACACATTATTACTGGGTAACTTCAAAAGGCACATTATTAATACAGATGAAAAAATGTCTGAACAACTTTTATTTAAATAACTCTTTTGATCTTAGTGGTTAGATCTTTAGTTGAAGCCCTGAATATTTAAACAAGCCTCTTTCCCATTTTATCTTCCTTTATTTCATAATCTTGTAGGATGCCTTCTTCTTAGGATTTTGGTTTCTTTATTTGTACGGCATTGTTGGTTAGGATATTTCCATCAATATTCGTGCATGTCCCATCACATACAATAGAGAATTTCCCAAGATGCTTGGGAAGATGAAAATACTTCTGCCAGCAGGGTTAATCTAAAGAGCAAACAGTTACAATTTTAAAAATTAAGATGGAATACTCAGAAAAAAAAAATTCTAGAGAGCCATCTGACACTAATTGGTAGCTACAGCATGACAACACCCATTGGGAAACATGGATGCAGACAAGACGAAATTCGGAAGGAAATTATCTAATATTGACATTTGGTGAAAACTACTGATGTTTCAGGTTATTCCTGCTACTTTGTTGAATGGTGAGGCTCTTGTTCTGCCTCTGTTTCTGTAAGTCTCTCATGTTTCTTTTCGTGCATGACTCTGAAAAAGGAGCCCAGTTTTGCTCTCTTAGGTTTTACAATGGCCAACCAATTCGATTAAACCTTTAAGAAGGGGCTGCAGGCTTTCCTCCAACTCTGATAATTGACAGCTCCAGTTTTCCCACTTTGGTGGGCAACAGAACTATGTGGCGTGCTTTTTAAAAATGCAGACACTGGCCCTACCCCAGATATGGCATATCCGGGAGTCATGCAACTGTGTCTGTGTTGGGAACAACAGCTCTGCTGTGATTCCAATACTTGTGCTTGGTTAAAAACCACCGTTTTTCCTTCATAATCAAAATATATTAAAAATAACACAGGATGGGCCTGAAGGTAAAATTAAAGAAATAATCAGTAAAATCCAAGTGAAGATAGAGATTTCAGTTCCAGAAATCTAGCAGAATTAATCACTTGATTCACGGGTCTCTACTATGCATCAGAATTATCAAGGGAAGTTTGTTATAAATGTACCATGTCAGTCAGCAAAAATTCTGACTCAAGGATCTGTATTTTAATAACCTACACACACACACACACACACACACACACACACACACACACACACACTGAGAGAGAGAAAAGAGAAAGAGAGAGAGAGGGATGGTGGTGAGCAGGGGACCTCACTTTGAACCAGGCTGAATTAGGACCAACTGCAACCTCCTTCCACTTCAGACATGCGCGTCCACCTCCATCCCTGTGCTCACCCCCAGGAGGGGAAGCCAGCAGTGCCGCTGGTTGGGCATCACCGATCAGGAGATAGGCACCAGGGTGGGAGAAACTCGAGCAAAACTCACATCACACCCTCCCCCACAAAGGCTGCAGTCACTGTCCTGAGAGCACCAAGAACATCTTTTAAACATGTGAGTAATAACAAAACCCTGTATCGTTAGATCCCTAGGCTCAAATAATATACATTAAAATATTACCCCTAATTCAAAAGAAAGGAGCCTGGAACATTAGGACTCAATTGCACAGCTGGGAGGGGGAAAGGACACCTCGGAAATTCAGTTTTACGCAAGAAATATTCTACAGTGTCCTAATAAAGTGAATTAAAAAATTAGCTAAAAATCAAAGCATCTGGCAAAATGTGGATGTCCACCTGAATTACGAGCAATAAATACATGTCCAAACATAAAACTCAGGAGAAAATCTTTGTCTTATCCTAAGCAAATCTACTCTATTGAACATAAACAGGTCCCAGTAATCCCACATTCAGATGCATGTTTCCCTCAGTAAATTGTCCTATAACATGCTAGCCTCCGATAACTTCAAACTGTTGAAATCAGACAGAATAACATGAGCTTTCTATGCAATAATCCCATTTTAGCTATTTATCTGAATTAGCAGCAGTTTGAGGAAATATAGCCATCACAACATGATTCTGAGCATAGAGCAGTAAATAGTAAACAGAACACTGGAACACAATTGTGTATGTATTCATATTCCTTCTTAAAAAAAAATGCTATTTTATTAAGAATGTGACTTGGAAGGAATGTGCAATTAGCTTTGCACAGGCACTGCTGAGATGTTCCCGAACACAGCAGACATATGTAAATATTTCGTGATATCAGTTCCATTTGAGTAGACCTGTCAAGATATTTACAGGGCTTGACAGTACTTCTATCTTTAATTAAATTTTTGCCCAGATACTTTAATATAATTTAAATAGATTATTAGTTGTCAGGATCTAATATAAATTTTGTTTATGATTTAGTTACTTTAAGTACTCAGATGGAAGGAACTAATTTAACCCTACAACTGAGCGGCTTTAAGCACCAAGGCCAAACCACTAAAAAGCTCCCATTGCCCTTTGCACTCTCCCAATAATCTTAAATTATTACAACTGAATTGTAAATTTCATGGCACTAAACTGAGCCCCCCTCCCCTTCTTTTTAAACAAAACAGCTTGGGGAGGGTCATAAGGAAACATCCATTTACACCTGTTCAGGTACTAGGTTCTTCCTTTTAGGCAGCTGGTTCTCTCAGTGGCTGGCTAGGTAGGAAACATTTTTTTCTCACTCTAAGTCCCATAAAATAACTACCGAACAAACACCTGTTGTGTACAAGGCAGGGAATGTATTAAAGACTGGCATCAGGGGCTTGCAAAAAGAAATACAAGCCTTGCAGGGACATCCACAAGCCAATCTGGTCAATAGATTTCATGAGTGGGTAAAACAACAGTGCGAAGAACATAGCTTCTGGCACAACCTTCTTGTGAATGGAGCTGACTTCTAAACAAGGCTTGAAAAATGCCTTAGCACAAACTGACTGTAATTAATAAGAATAATTTATTACAGAAACAAAGAACACTGTCTAATTGTCTTTCCAGACTGCCATGTACTTTCCCCCACTGTACTTCCTCTTTGCAGAATACCAGCCTCGAAGCCCTAATTGCAAGAACATTATCCATGGGATGCAAAACCAAAACACTTCTAGAAATCAAACATTCCTTACAACATTTATTTTTAGGTTGGTGACACAAGCCAAATCTGCTTAATTTCCATTAAGCACATGGTCACACGCACATTGAAATAAACTACAAACGTCCCAGGAAAAAAAATAAAAAATAAAAAAACTATTATGCAGAAGATATAACCCAAATTTCACCAGGTTTGCCCTTGTTTCATGAACTCGTCTCATCTCATGGCCTGCTGGTATTCCAGCTATTGGTGCCTTTAACCTTAATTCATCCAAGTAATGTAGAAGAGAAATATGTTGAAAAATCAGTTTAAGATGGTTCCTTGTACAGCATATTGTACAGCAAAGTGGCCCGCAGAGTAGAGTAACAAATCACAAGAAAGATCATTCAGAAAACGCATGAGCCCAAGTGCAAACTTACTTGGCTTGCTGGCTTGTCTCACAAACTCAGTGTTTGATCACCTGGTGGGACTAACTACCATCAACTTAAAAAGAAAAAAAAAAAAAAATCCCCTGCAAATACTAAAAAGTGTATGTTGGCTCAGGTATAGTATAAAGTTCACCTGTCTATTCAGCAGATGCCTTTCTTGAAGGTATTTTCTTTAGAAAACAAACCTCTACCTGCTTGACAGCTTTATATACTCTAGATTTTAAAAAAAAATACATTTAAAAAGGAAAAAAAAGGTCAATATTGCTGGTATAGCAAACATGGCATTTACTGTGACTGAAATCTAGAAAAGAAGTGTGATATCTAACAGGATAAGGAGGAAAGGAAAAGCCCTTAGCAAAAAATTAATTAATTAATTAAAAATTAAAAACAAAACAAAACAAATATACCACGTATGTAAATCTAACCATGCTCTGGAAACCCTTTCTCAGTCCTGGAGAAACAGCTCATACTGAATGCCTTGAAGTTGCAATTAAACTGTAGTAATTTAAGATTATCGGAGAGCAAAGGGCAGTGGGAGCTCTTTGGAGGGTTCTCCTCCCCACTTAATGCTCTTCAGTCAGGGGTTAAATGAGTTTCTTTAACGTAAGTACCTTAAAGTAACTGAATCATAAACAAAATTTATACTATTTTCTGACAGCCTGCAATCTACTTAAGTTTTATTAATGTCTATCTAAAATTATTTTTAAAGGACAAAATTCTTGCTCTACCCTTCAAATATTCTTGGCATTCCTACTGAAATGTGATAGGTTCTATAACACCTAACCTTGTCTAAATATACATACTTTTTGAGATGCGGAATCTTAGAAGATAGCGTTTCAAAACTGAGTTTGAGTCATAAGTAAAACATGAAAACCAAATAAATATGCACAATAAGATTGGCTGCAAAGAGGAAGCTGGGTTCAAAAGAAGTTGTCACATCTGCTATATTCCTTCTCTTTCCTAATTTTGGCATTGGACTTGCTGTGATATAAATATATTTGAAAAATATCACAATTCTTCTGTTAATTTAAACAACTGCTGAAAACAGACATACCCTTCGACAGAACCTAAGATGCAAATTTACAAGGCCAGGGGTATAGTCTTTAAAAAGGCAAAGAAAAATTCAGTAACAGCAAACCATGGCTAGGCTCAATACTAACTCAGTTAACTGTTGCTATTATACGTACAAATGATTTAACTAGAAAATATTTATAGCTTTTTCAAAACATTACATACTGCAGAAAATTGCCTAATAGCATCCATGTGTATGTTAAACTCACATTGCTTAATTATACAATAAAGGTATATCCAGTAAAAACTAGACTTTGAAACATGTTGTGCACCATGGTTATGAAACTCTGGCTTATAAAAAATATATAAACTGCTTACTATGTGACCGACACTCGTTAATTAAAAATATAATCCTTAAATGACAAGTATTTTTATTCTTCTGTGTGTGTTTACTTATCCTACTTCCTAATTTGTTCTACTTAATTTAAAATGACATTTAATTTGGGGATAGTTTAGACCAGAAAAATAAAAATAAAAAAGAGTGTTACAGTTTATACTCCAGGATTTAAATATAAACACAAAATCTTACAGACATCTCCAGCAATATAAACCCCTTATTTGAGACAGTTAATTTGAATAGTTGATGTTTCTTTCATTATACTTTGATAAACCTGTGAAAACAAAATGCTACAGTAATTACTGTTACTACTCCCTTTAAAAATGTAAAGCAGTTAAATTTTCCTAGACAACAAGCAAGGACAAGTTACAGGGAACTTGAATAAAAGTAGCAACGTGGTCATGTTGAATGTCAATCTAAAAAAAGAGGTTATGTCTAATCTGGAGAGTGCTCTCTCTCGCCTTTTTAAATTCCAAGAGTGGGCTGACACAAAACTTCATCACCAGGGATTTTTTTTTTTTTTTTTTTTTTTTTTTTTTGTGAGCTTCACATCTGATTTAAACCTTCACATACAAAACCTTGGCTTCCCTGACAAGGCAGATCTTCTAAACTCGATGTGAGAAAACGTTATCTAACTCTAGTGTAGGAGTCTAATGTTGGTAAAAAGAATTCCACTGCACAATTCTTGGTAGCAAGACAGCCTCTGGACGACTTAATATTCCTTTAATACATTTTTGGGTGGCATTCTCCTCATAAAGATGGATGCATTAAAAAAAATAAATTTGTTTAGCGACTCGGCATCCATAAGGAACTCAAATGCTGCTCAGAGAGGGGCTGAGTATTTCCTTCCAAGTGAGCCTTCGCTTGCACAACAAAGATTAGCATTTGCAATGGTCCATTTCTGCATAAGTGAACATACAGCCTTGCTGCTTGATCGAATAGTCCAGGGTTCTCCGTGTAGCAGCTCCTGACAACCACCCAGCAGCAGTTCTGTTTGATCTCTCCTGTTTCCTTAATTTGGGTTGTCAAGGTTCAGCAGTTTGGAGGCTGTTTACTTTACTTTTCCAAAAAAAAAAAAAAAAATGATTTTTTTTTTCTCTCTCTCTCTCATACAATGACTAATACAAAGTCTAAGGGGGGTGGGGGATGCAGCCAGTGGCAAGATGTTCAACCCTTTTTTTCCTGCCTCTCTGCTGTGAGATTTTAGCTGACACCTTTTGAATGGTAACTAGTTGAGTTCCTTTTTTTATATTTTTCTTGCTCTTTAATTGTGAGACGTTTCAAATAGAGAGTGGGAAAAAAAATTTTCAAATTTCTGAAACTGTGAGCCCAGTCTTCTTTTCCTGGACCCAAAGGGATGGGTATTTCCACTTTGAGAATCAAAACTCCAGTGGAATTCTAAAAAAGATTTGATACATTTCTCTCTGGAACAGAAAAATAGCAGGAACTCCTCTATCTCAATTATGTAGGCTATCCCTGGGTAGAAAACACCTGAAGTCTTACTATTTCTTTTCAAATTCTAGTTTACACATCTCCCTCCAAACTGATTCTCGCTGTGGAGAAATGGGGGTGGGGGGGAAAGGGATGGAGTGGAAAAATTTTGCAGCGATTCTTCAATATATTTTCAGTAGTAGTAAAATTCCTTTAAATATCCTTGAGGTCTTCTCAATTCAGCTATTGTCCAAGTCCTAAACCCTCAAGTCTACGTACAACCAGTGGTGAAGTGTAGTCGATTTGAATGTACAGACGCCTTTCAAAGGGAATCCAGAATGCTCCTCCAGCATTCCTGTTTAAAGAGCAGTAACAAAAAGAAAATGCTAACTTGGAAAATACCTGTGAGCAGACAGGAGCGCAATCCCAGCCCCTCAGAAGTGGACTGGAGAAGTCAAATGCAACCAGATGAAATGTTTATATTAATTTCATTATTCTGCCCAAGCCTCACAGATGAGGGCCTGGGGGGTGGGGACGTAGGGAAGAGGAAGAAATAAGTTTCATTTTGGGTCTTTTGGTCCAGCAAAAAGAAAATGAATTAAGACAGAAGCATAGGATGAACCCAGACTAAATCAATACACTTTGTAATCAGCCCAGCAAGGGTATTTGGACACAATGACTTGGAAATAATTAATAGTTATAAGAGGGGAGTGGGGTGAGAAGCGGGGCGAGGATGTCACCATATTTTATCGGAGCACTTTATACTCCACGCTAAACTTTGATCTCCAGGTTTTCGGATTTAGGAAAGAAAGAGAGCAAAAAAGGGGAGGGGGAAAGTCCAGTATTTCGAAGCACCTACCGGCCTGAGGATGGGCACATTCCTCGCTCCCGGCGCCTTATCGCTAGGCTCGCGCCGCCCCGGCTGGCTGTTTGGGGACGGAGAACCCACGGCGCTGCCCTGGGCTCTCCGGTGTCCCTGGCCCCCGTGCCCCGCGGCCGCCTCGACTTACCCGCGGAGTCCGGGGAGGAAGTGGGAGCGCCGCCTTCACGCCCGCGGAGGAGGCGCCGGCAGCACCATGGTCCCCGGTGCCGCTGCCGCTGCCGCTGCCCCCGGCCCGCTCGCTCGCCGCGCGCTCTCTTTCTCTTGCAAACTTTCGGGTTCTGCAGTCGACAAGAAACCGGGGCGACCCTCAGCAAGCCTTCCCCGTGCAGGCAGGGGGCAACTGAAGGGGACGGGACGGGTGAGTAGGCCGAGGGGCCAGGACAGAGAGGGCAGCGGGCTCCGAGGACCCGCGCACTGAGGGAAGAGAGGATGCGGCTCAGGGAATCCCTGCAAGGATCTCGAGACCGGGAAACCGGCCCGAGCCAAAGTCTCAGCACCTTCCCCAGGATCTCACAAAGTTGCAACAACAAAAAGGAGGGGGGAGGAATAGGGGGAAGGGGGTGGGATGGGGATACGATCGCGGGGTGCAAGGTTTGGAGTTACAACTGTTTATTTAGTCCTTATTCTCACAGGGGGCGGGAGCTGCGCGGGAATGGTGGGGGCTGCAGGCAGCAATTTCGAAGCAAACACTTGGGAGGGGGCATGCGACTTTGTTTCTGGGCGCAGAGCTCCCCGGCGCCCGCGCGTGTCACTGCCAGTCTCTCGGGACCAAGGCGGAGCTCACAACAGGTGGGGAGGGGGGCTCGTCCAGGGCCAAAAAGGAGAAGGAATCTAAGTTTCCGAGCGCGACGTTGTCTGAATAGGAGGGAGGCGGGAGGCGGGGGCGAGGGGAGGCGGAGGCAGCAAATGACCGCGACCCCGCGGCAACTGGCAAACTCCGGCACCCGGCGCCGCCACCACCGCCGTGGTCCCCACCCGAAGCGCACACCGCCTCGGCTCGCTGGCTCCGGGGAGTCGTCTCGGCGGGACAGGAATAGAGCGCGGGGAGCTCAGGAGGAAGGCAAAGCGCAAACGAGGGACGGAGAGCCATCCGCTGCCAGGACTGGGCTGGAGGGACGAGGCGACACAGGCGCGTCGCAGGACAGATCGGAGCTTGGGAAATTCCCCCGATCTCCAATCTTCAGAGGGTGATAAAATCAGAAAATGTGTGTGATGGAAGGAGAGGGATCCGGCGCCGCGACTACTCGCAGCGCATCCGGCTCCCGCACCCACCCGTGGATCTGGCCATGGCTGTTGCGGACGCGTCTCGGGAAAGCTGGGACCGAGCGCGCGTGGGGGTGCGTGTCTGGCTGGGGGTGCGCAGGTGCGTGTTTGAATTTTCCGGGCTCTGAGGGGGTGGCGGGAGAGCTTCCTCGCCACTGACTCTCAGAGCAATGCGCGCGTGGCAGCGGGGAAGTTCCCCAGCGCCGGGCCCAGGGCCAGACGCCACAGTCAGTCTGCTGGGGCCCGCGGGGCAGCTCAAGGGCACCGAGGGGGCACACACCCGCGGAGAAGGAAGGGGAAAAGTTTGCTCCAAGTCTAAACTTTGGGCCTAGGAGGCGCTGGGCATGGGCCCCCTCCCGCCGCGGCCAGGACCCGGGACCGCACACCGGCCCTACTCCCGGGCTGCTACCGGACGCCAACGCCGGGCATCGAAAGTTGAGCCGTTCGGCCTGGACTTATTGATTTCTCTCCCCCAGGCGATCGTGGAGAGCGCTGAGTGAGGCGTGAAGGGGCCTAGGGGGAGGCGATCTTGCCTCCTCGCAGTCGCCCCCGCCCCCATTTGACTTATGCAAATAAACCCAAAGGGTGCGGGCGCCGCCGGAGCTCCCTCGGAGCTCCCTCCACCCGCGCGCCGGCCCGCAGCCCCCACCCATCCCAGAGCTGGGCCCCGACCCTGGGGGGAGAGGAAGAGAGGGGAGGGCTGGGGGAGATGCACGTGGAGCCTGGAGGTGGAAAGTAGTTTTTTTTTTTTTTCCATTTTTTTCTTTTTCTTTCTTTTTTTTTTCTGCTGGTTGTTGTTGTTGTTTAAAGTGGCGGAAACAAGACAGGAGGCGGCTTGGGAAAAAGTGGAGCAGAAATGGAAAAATACAAACTCACCCGCTGCAAATGGTCTCTCGGTGCAAACTAAGGTGTTTTCGGGCCTTTCCCCGCGCGCGCCCACTCCCGCCCGCGCGCGCACCCCGGGCACACACTCACTCGCGCACACACGCGCGCACACACGCACTCCCGGGCGAGGGCCGGGCCGCCGCGAGTACAGCGTGCAACCGCCACACAATAAATAACAATAGATTCCTCCGCTCCGGACTAGCTTCCCGGAGCCCAGCCAGCGCCGGTGGCGGCGGCGGCGGCGGCAGAGGCGCGGGTAGCACCGGCCGGGGGCGCCCCCCGGCCGACCCCCGGCCTCCCGCTGGGGTCCCCTCCCCGCCTCACGCACCCCGCCGGACGCCCCAGCGGCGCTCCCAAGCGCGAGCGGTCCCCTCTTTGCCGTTGGCCGGGGCGCTGGCGCCCACCCCCTCCCCCCGCTACATCCCGGAACAAATAAATAAATAAGGCGCGCGAGAGAGGCCAACACGTCGCGGAGGGAGATGTTGTTATTTTTTGCTGTTGTGCGTCCCTGACGTCACATCCACCTGCTGGGTAAACAACCGGGCTCCCAGAAAAAAAAAAAAATCGCAATTGCCAAAGAATGGGGCGGGGGGACTGTGGGGAGGGATCCAGGGAGGGGGAAGAGAGGGGCGTCCAGGCTGGATTGGGAGGAGGAGAGGGAGGCAGAGCTCCGCGGACCAGAGAGAGGAAGGGAACGCCTGAGCAGTCCCTGGCAACAGAGGGATCTGGCAGGAAAGACCTGGAAAATAAGGGGCTTGGGGGCGGGAGGGGGGATTCCTCAGGAGATGGGAAAAGGGGGGCCCCTTCAGACAGCGGGAAAAAACGAGAAGGGAGAGTGTTAACAACTAGGGACGAAGATGGGAATGCAATGGCTATTTGCTTGGATTCTGAGCTAAAAATATGAGAGGCAGGGGAGAGGACAGGCTAGGATGTGAGTTTCCTCCAGTTAAAAGTGAAAGTGTTTTGCCATCAGTGACAGTTGAAGGAGAGGGAGGTGGGAGGTGGTTTTCAACCCCCTTTCTCCTTCTCTCCCGTCCTCCCTCGGTCTCTCCTCTTTTCTTTCTGCACTTTGTCCAATGAAAGAAGGCGAGTTCGGAAGGTGAAAGTTCAGCAGAAGGACAAACCTCTGTTTGCAAGGAAACAGAAACCCCGCCAGCCAGCGAGGGGTTTGCTCCCCTGTTTCTCGAAGTCAGGAGAGTGTGAATGTGGGAAGAGCTTCTGCCCCCTTCCTCGTCAGAGTCACTGCAGGAATGTGCAGTCGAGTCCCCTTTGGGGGAAAGTGGCTGCATCAGGAACTGTGTTCTTCCCAGGGCTCCTCTTAGGAAAACGCCTGGGGGCTAGCATGTCAGTCCGTTGTTTAACACAAATTACCTGCTCTCCCAGTGATCAGTCACGTGCAAAAAGCTTTGTCCAATTCTTTGAAAAGGTGAGATTCTTTTTTTTCTTTTTGCGGTTTTGAAGTTTGGTTGAATTTAGAAATTCGAAGGAATAAATTAGGATCCTGAATGAAATGTTTTGATATATATATATATATATATCAAAATGATTTATATATATCAAATGTTATATATATATATATGTAAAACAGAAGACCCTAGTATTTCTTTCACTTTTATCAATACGAACAGAGAAGGGAGCAGAGTATTTGTTTCTAAAACGTGACTTGGAAAGCTGTAAGACCTCTGTCTTTTTGTTGTTGCTAACAGAAATAAATTTTTTCACACCCATCACCTCAGAAGAGGCCAGACTCCCAAACCAGTATTTCCAGCTACTGGCTGGATGGTGTACACCAGACCAGTTCTTCATAAGAATATATTAAAAGTCACCCCTGTGGATCCCTACAAAGTACTTCCCGTCGTGGGGACAGGAGAGGCTTACTGTCCCTTTGGTCTTGAGACCAGCACAGTTGTAGATAATATCCTGAAAAGGTGATTATAAATTCTTTTGGATAATGCCCCTTTACAAATACTGTTAAACATTCATTTACAGAAGAATTTAAATCTCAATTTCAAGGGTAGCATAAGACTATCACTTTAAAACTGTATCTGTTTTTGCAACTTTTGAAAAAAATAACAAAGCCATTCGCTGATGCTACAGAATACAGCCAGAGAAAGGGAGGCAGCTAAGGTAATTCCAGCCTGGGAGAATTCACATCGCATGCATGCTGCACAAAGTTCCATGCTATCCAGACAGGACTGTTCACTGAATCTCTGAGACTAGAATCTAGACAAATAAAAGGCATTTTAGCTTGTGTAGAATGTCCTAGCTTCCTAGAGACTAGAGTTCAATGTCTTGTTTGTCAAGACATAAAGACATTAATGACATACCCATTGTGTTCTAGACCACAAAGTGGGCACAGAGGGAATAAAAAAATAAATAAAATTCCTGCCCTTGAGGAGCTCGCAGTCTGCAGCTGTCAGTAATAACATCTAACATTTATTAAACGCTTACTATGACCTAGGCACTGATCTAAAAGCTTTATGTCAACTCAGTTAATACTGCCAACAACCTTTGACATCACTGGAAATTCCATATGCTGAATTCACATGGAATTAAATGGGAATCTACGAAGTAACCAGTCTACTGGGTCTGTAGTAGTCAACCTATTAAAAATGTTTTTTAATTTCTATGCCAAATATAACATGTTTATGGTATATGCCTGATTGTAGAATTATAACTCAGGGGAATAAAAAGTTATTTAACTGTGGACATATCTATTCGTAGTCTGTAAAGAACAGTTCATCCTCCGATCTTGTTTTTCAGATTAAGCAGTGTGTTTATTAAAAATTATTATCACTGCCATACTAAAAAGATCTTTACATTGTCGCTAATCTTATTCTGCATTTTAATTGCCTTAAATTCTACATTCACTTGTAAGGAGGGGCCAAAGTCAGGTTAGCAACAAGTTTTGCAGACAAAAGGAAATCCTGGTTGTAAATCCCATGATATATTGTACTCAGTTTTGTATATGATACTGTCTAATGTGCTGCCTTATTAAAGAACTTGATGTCCATTTGGTTTACATTAGAAGGAAATTTAACTGTAGCTTAACATATTGTTCATTTTCAACACTGTCACGTTACATTCGTGGGGAGCAGATTTTAATTTCTTTATCAGTAATCAACTGGAAGTTTCTTTTTGTTAAATTAAAGCAAGAAGGGTTTTTAAATAAAGGGCATGGGGGTAGGACGCCACCTTTTGGTGATAAAACAAATAGAAATCCCTTTTGAAAACAGATGTTCCTGACATAATTTTATTTTTAATTACACTAAGGCAGAGGTGCTTGTCCCCATTTTGTTATATTTTAAGTAACAAGAGAAAAAAAACTGAGTGTAAATGCAAAACTAGCAAATTATAGTTAACTGCAGCCAAACTTTTCCCAAAGATACTAGAATATGTTAGTGACCTGCCACATTCCTGTTAGCGATATACATCAAACATGGGCATCATTCACCAAATACCATGCCACTAAATATATGCACATTTTGGGAACAGAAACTGGCGTGGACATTTACCATCTGATGACGAACTTGAATGCTCTTGTAAGTTTTGAATCGAACAAAAACTAAAACCACTTAATTTACTGTTTATTTAACCACAATTACCAGTGTCTTGATTTTTGCCATATCTATATAACATAACAATTCCTGAATAATTAATATACTATGCTCATTGGAGGGCACTTATGATAATTGTAGTAAATATTTTCATTTAAATCAACCTACTTTAATTTTTTTTCTATTACTGCCTTAAATGGGAAATCAGTATCACACACTATAAATTAAAAACAAGCACAGTCAAAACAAAGTCACTGACTTCTCTTAGAGGGTCAAAACAAAAATTAAATTTTTTTTTTTAATAAAAAAGGGAGAGTGGCAAATGTTGAGAAGGGTTAAGGACAAAAGTATCAATGGAAATTTTTCTTTTCTCTTTTCTGCGTGTGTTTTTAAACAACCGAATGATTTAAAGGGATCTGAAAGGAATACAGTTCTCAATATGTAATTCAGAGTTATCTAATGCCATTCCCAGTGCCAAGGTTCCTACAGTTTAAAAAACATGGGCAGGGCCGGGCACGGTGGCTCAAGCCTGTAATCCCAGCACTTTGGGAGGCCGAGGCGGGTGGATCACGAGGTCAAGAGATCAAGACCATCCTGGTCAACATGGTGAAACCCCATCTCTACTAAAAATATAAAAAATTAGCTGGGCATGGTGGTGTGTGCCTGTAATCCCAGCTACTCAGGAGGCTGAGGCAGGAGAATTGCCTGAACCCAGGAGGCGGAGGTTGCGGTGAACCGAGATCGCGCCATTGCACTCCAGCCTGGGTAACAAGAGCGAAACTCCGTCTCAAAAAAAAAAAAAACAAAAACAAAAACATGGGCATAACTAAGAATATCACATTACAGATGAGGAAGCTAAGACCCAAGGATTTCAGTTGCCCTCCAAGGCAAAATAAAAATGGTTGGACAAGGATTGGAATCCAGGTGTTGTGACTTTGTGGGTTTCCATCTCACTTTCCTCTTCCCAAAGTGACCAGTCCTCGGACTATATGGTTTGTCTAGCTTCTCAGAAACAGCCAATCTATGGATCCCTTTACAGATCTGGGAGAAACTGAGGCCACAGAGGGTCAAGAACAAGTTCAACTCCCTACTCACCCTCCCTGCTCTCCATAGATGTGGCAGATATCCAGGTGGAGGTCAACATAGCAAAGAAAGAAGGGAGGGTTGAGAAGAGACAAGTGGATTCAGAGAGGGGAGGTTAGTAAGCGTGGGCAGACCATTCTCTAAATGAAAGCTTAAACTCAGTTTCCTTCCAAGAAGATAAAAATGGCTAATGAAAATCATGTGCTTCACAGTGAGTGGTAAGAGGAGCCCATCCTCTGTGTCCTCATATCCCTATATGTCCACACTGGAAATCAGCAGGGGATCTCTTGTTTTAAAGTATACAGTATTAATAGGCACTCTGAGACAAAACCACATTTGACCATTGAGTGGGTGGAAAAGCTTGTCAGAGAACGGGGAATGACCCCAGCTTTAAAAGTGTTTTCCCCCACAACAAAACTTAAGAGGCTCAGAATTAGATCTGGAGACAATAGTGCTTTTTCTGTTTTTCTAACTGGAGAGTGGGACCTTAGTTACCAAGACCGCACTTGCTGCTTTTTTAAAGTATGCAGTTATATAAACATAAATAAATATGGCCTGCAAATATTTTTATGTTTTTCTAAATTGGTGCTTGTGAAAAGAGGTCGTGCATGACTGTACTGTATGAACATGGGTCCCAGTGGACTGTAATCCTCATAAACTGCAATGTACGATAAAGCATTTGGCCAAGTATCTTCAATCCAAAAACCTGTTCTAATACCCTGAGCATTCACAGTGCAATGTTGGTACCTTGGAGACATGTAAAAGAAGTATGGGTGGCTCAACCCCATCTGCTACAGGTGCTAGAACAAATCTACAGCCTTGCTATGCAAAATGAAATATGCTGACCTGCAGAGCACCACCTCCAGGTTATGTCAAAAATGCAGAATCTAGGGCTGTACTTCAGACCTAGTGAATCAAAATCTGTATTAAAAAAAAAAAAAAAAAAATCAAGGCTGGGCGAGGTGGCTCACGCCTGTAATCCCAGCACTGGGAGGCCGAGGCAGGTGGATCACCTGAGGTCGGGAGTTGGAGACCAGCCTAACCAACATGGAGAAACCCTACCTCTACTAAAAATACAAAATTAGCTGAGCCTGATGGTGCATGCCTGTAATCCCAGCTACTCGGGAGGCTGAGGTAGGAGAATCACTTGAACCTCGGAGGCAGAAGCTGGGGTGAGCCAAGATCAAGCCATTGCACTCCAGCCTGGGAAACGAGCGAAACTCCATTTCAAAAAAAAAAAAAAAAATCACCCAGCCAAGTCTCACACACATTCGAGTTGGACAAAGGTGATCTATAATACATGCAGCCCCTTCTACAATAGGCTGCACCTCAATCATCTTGATAGCCTTAAACTACTCCACAGGTAGTCCTATAAGCTATCTGCCATACATGATTCCCCAAACTGGCATCTTTTACAAACTTTGTTGGTTCCTTGTTTTTCAACCATGTGCAAAGTTAAGCCACTAAATCACCTATATAAACCATGATTAATTCCTTTGACATTAATAGCAGGGTGACTTCTCTCTCCTGTTACCCCAAAGAGATTACTAATTGCCCTCCAATTGTTTACTTTTGTATTGTTTTATGAGAGCTCAGAGAAAGATGGAAGATATTCTCCACCAGGCCAGAAACAAATGCCAGACAGGTTTTGAGAAGGCTGAACACATGCTATGACTACACCTTGTTAGTAGAAGGGCTTTGCTTTCTTTGTTTTGTTTTCTTTTTTATGGAAGGGATGACGCCTCCATAATTATAGGTGCCGCTGTTTAAAACCCAGAGTGTTTTCCAAACCACTGAGGGACCACACCTCCAACAGCCCATGAGCTATCCTGGTTGGATTCTCTTTCCAGTTCTCTAAACAGTTCATCAAGCATTACTGGATTTACATTAAGCATAAATGAGAGGAAGAAGGAGACCCCATTCAATATGGTTTCTTTCTGAATAAACATGAAGGACCCACAGATAAACCTCACAGCTGAAGGTTAATTTGTATCTATGAAGTTCTCAGAAAGACTGTAGTGAAGGCGGGTCACCCACCTAACAAGACAGCAGGTTGCTTTTGTAAACCGCCCCCCCCAAAAATAATTAAAACCATTGTTTTAATACTATCCTAAGGCAGTGTAATTAAGGCTCTGAGTGAGTAATTGTGTACCTGCATTCAAAATAAGATTTCGCATGTAAAGCAAAGTTCTGATTGTAATCTCTGCGAAGTGTCTTGGCCTACACTTGGAATGCACAAGTGCCAACTGAGCATTACAATAGGCTTTGTGCAGTAGAGCTGGAGACAGACTGAGTTTGTATGAGAAGGGAAACAAGCAGGTCTACCTACCTTCAGGAACAGTAAGGCTGTGTGTTCCAAACTACAGGAGATTTAAGGGGGGACTGAAGGATAGTAAGCATCGTAGTATGCTGATGAGACATCTTAGCCATTAGCTTGGGATTTATTGAGTTTTTAAAAGTAATAGCTCTAAAATAGCCACCAAAAGCAGCTTTCTTATTTCCCCAAGATGTCCATGAGCGATTTGTAAAATTTTAAAACTATACAAAGATTAAAAATCTGATTTTCCCAAGGCTAGTATGACTCCTTTGGCCTTGGACTGGAGTTGAAGGTATTCATGTGGTCAGTTCTTAAAAAGGGTATATATATATATATATACACACACACGATAAATACAGACATAAATCTATATGTGTATGTATGCATAAATTTGTATATATAAGTATACACACATATATTCCATAGCTCTGTCCACTCAGAAACACTAGAAGCAATGACAATCCAATAGCAATGAGCACACCTACCACCCAGATCTTGGTTTCTAAATACCTTTCTCCAATAAAATAAATCAGGGATCCTTGAAGAACTAGTTACTTCCAAGAGTGGGGTAGGGAAAATACAGAATAAGCCTGGAGCATCTTGTGATGGCAAAAAGTGCTATAAAAACCCAAAACATGGGGAGCAGGGGAGCTGTGTGGAGACTTACTCAAAGAGCATAGGAGCCAATCCCAGAGAGCTCCCAAATGCCCAAATTTGAAACATTCTGATCAACAAAAAAAGTAACAATAGTGCTGGATTATAATCCACAGAATGAAATATATGAATCCATACTAAAATGTATATATGTACACACACATATAAGTGTATATATCTATATACATCAACGAATGACACCTCTTCCTTCTGAAAGATGGGTAGAGCCCAGCAATCTGCATTTTAACAGTTTTTAACAGTGCTGCTGTTGCCACAGCCTGTAGCACTCAATCAGGTAATTTTGGAAGGAAGGAGTCATAGGCATAGAGGCTGCAGCAAATTTGAGCCCACAGGCCTCAGCTAAAAGTGGCAGGTGCTATTTGCTGTTACCAGGAAAGCAAGCACAGGCCAGGAAGAGCTTTGGAGTTTTCAAGGGAGGCAAGAAATCGAAATCTTCCTCAGTTTTAAAATTCTAGATGGGCAAATCAAAACAGAGCTGCAGCGTCTGTCAAGGCCACTGTGCATTTGTGTATTTGTCACTCTTCTCTTTGCAGAAACTAAGTTTCATGTCAGTTTAGGATGATAGGGTTTGTTTTTCAAGTGAGCAGGGTGAAAACAATCAGAAGAGAAGAGAAACTTAGTACTCTGACTTCCTCTTAAATTCCTTCCCAAGCATGAGTAAATCCCCCCAATCCCCCTAAACATCCTGGGGAGGAAGGGTGGCCCACATTCTGAGTCATGGCAGCAAAGACACATACTTTCACAATACCAAAAGGTCAAAACATCACTATTTAGAAGGTGCTGTTATTGAGAAAGATTCTTTTTGTTTGTTTGTTTGTTTTTTTAAGGTGGGGTTTCACCATGATGGCCAGGCTGGTCCTGAAATCCTGACCTCAGGTGATCCACCCACCTCGGCCTCCCAAAGTGCTAGGATTACAGGTGTGAGCCACAGCGCCCGGCCTAGAAAGATTCTTTATTTCTCCCCGAGAAGAGTGAGTTCAAGGTTAGATGCAGTAGTTCATGCCTGTTATTCCAGCACTTGGGGAGGCCGAGGTGGGAGGATCCCTTGAGCCCAGGAGTTTGAGACCAGCCCTGGCAACATAGTGAGACCTCATCTCTACCAAAAAATTAAAAATTAGCTCAGAGTGGCGGTGCACACCTATAGTCTCAGCTAATAGGAAGGCTGAGGCGGGAGGATGGCTGGAGCCTGGGAGGTCGAGGCTGCTGTGAGCCATGATCGCATTACTGCTCTCCAGCCTGAGTGACAGAGCAAGACCTTGTCTCAGAAATAAAAATCAAATATGTTTTTTAAAATTAAACAAACTGCAGGCTGGGCCCAGTGGCTCTTGCCTGTAATCCCAGCACTTTGGGAGCCTGAGGTGAGCAGATCACAAGGTCAAGAGATCAAGACCATCCTGGCCAACATAGTAAAACCCCATCTCCACTAAAAATACAAAACTTAGCTGGGCGTGATAGCACACCCCTGTAATCCCAGCCACTCCAGAAGCTGAGGTAGGAGAATTGCTTGAACCTGGGAGGTGGAGGTTGTAGTAAGCTGAGATCGCGCCACTGCACTCCATCCTGGTGACAGAGCAAGACTCCTTCTCAAAAAATAAAAACCCTAAAAATTTTACTGGGATATTTTACTTAAGGAATTCACACCTAGGTGACCTCCAGCAACCATTATTATTACTCTCCATCTGCTGATCTGTCCCGAAGAAAGCCAAGGAAAAGAGTTGAGTTGATCTTTGTCTCATCTCATCGGTGTCCACCCTTGCCTACTCTTTCTGTGGAAAGCAGTCCAGAACCACATATATTAGAGTTCATACTTTCAAGAAACTTGCAGTCTAACTGGCTGAAGATATGTAGTTCGTACAAACAAGGTCCTAAGATGAATACCTTACTTAGAGGAAGCAGAAAGAGCAGAGTGAGGAACCACATTGGAGAGGGGGCGTGTCAAGACAATATAGCAAAGAATTGGTTGCAGCTGGGTCTTCCTAGCGGGCTAAGATGTTGGCAATTGGGGCTGGGATAGCTAAAGAGCCCTGCCAGGGAAACTGCAGCAGCAATGAGATGGAATCTACAATGCACAGGACTGATTCATCAACTGCTGCGCATTGGAATCAGCTGGAGATCTTCACCAAAGGTCAGCTCCCAGGCCCAGACACTGTGATTTAATTGACCCAGAGTATGATCTGGCATCAGGACTTTTAGAAGCTTCCTGGCTGATCCTAATGTGCAGTGAAGTTTGGGAACCCCTGATCTGGGTGAGTCTGAAGACAGCAGTGCAGTCAGCTCGGCTTGTGTGAGGGGTCTGGGAACCCTAAGTCACCCCAAACACTGTCCTTCCAAGTAACCAGCAACCTTTCCTTGAGAGAACCAGTGGATTAGATGAATTCCCCAGAAGGGCTACAATGACCTTCTTCAGTGTGGCCTTCAGATGCAGCCTCAGAATCGCCTGGATGAAGTGCGGGGGTCCTTAGTATCAGGGCTCCAGAAATAAAAAATTGATTAATTTCTAAAAATCAGGGATCCAGGAGCCCATTTTAAACCTGCTAAAGCAGTGTTGGTGAGGGGCCTGGAAATCGACATTTTTAGAAGCTCACCGTATAGCTGGTTATGCTATACGTTGAGATTTGGAATCCTTCTGTAGAGATTTCCAATTGCCACCTACCCTGGGACTGTCTCCATTTTAAAAGGAAGGCTTTAAAAGGGCAAGACATAAAAGAAACAAATCAGGACATCTAACATTGTCAAAGATTTCTAGAAGTCATGGAGTCTAACATCCTCATTTTCCACAGGTGGAAAATGAGTCACAAAAAGGTTGGTTGAATTACCTCAGAGCTAGCCACGGTAAGGTCTTGGTTACTGGCAGAGTCTTGGGCCTTAGACATACATAGTGGAAAATCTCTGCACTAGCACCGTGCTTAGCCAATGTGCCACCCTGGGCAAGTTTCTGAACCTTTCCAAGTCTCCAATAACTGGACACATCTCACAGGGCTGGTGAGAAGATGGAACGAGGGAATACCTGCACTGTACTTAGCCCAGAGCTGAGTGCATAGTCAATGCTCAGCAAATCTTAACAAATTCGGAAGTAGCAGAGCTTAATTCAAAACCTAGGAAGCCTTGCTGCCAGTTCAGGTCTTCTCCACATTTCAACGGAGGGAATTTCAGGCCTTGGAGCCTCAGAAGTAGAGGAATGTTTTTATGTCTGGATTGTCTCTGTGCCTTTCAAATCATTCCACCTGGGCTGCCTGTCCCGCCCACTTCTGAAATCAGGTCTGCTTCCCACTCCACAATTCTTCAACCCACCCCCCACCCCCCCGCCAGCATTCAACCCTTCCCATTCCACAATTCTTGATGCAAGAATAAGATGGAGATACTTTGTTAAAAGTCAGAACTGGAAAACAGCAAAAGAAGACTCACCTTCTCAGCAGGGACATCTGCATGAAGCTGAGTGGGGTTCCTAGAGATCGGAGTCTCTCAGTCTCAACATGATTGGTTTGTTGGGCTGGATAAGTCTATTTTGAAAGGCTGTCCTGGACCTTGTAGGGTGTTAAGCATTGTGAGTATGGCACCAGTCCCCCTTTGTGGGGGAAGCAACCAGAAAGTTTCCAGACCTTGCCAAATGTGCCCTAGGGGGTCAAAATTACCCTCAGGCAAGAACCATAGCTCTAGATGCCCCTAAAGCAGGCAGGTGGTAGCCTCTCTCTGGGCCACTAAAACTCCAAACTGGTTCATCATTAAGCTGATAACTTCCCTATAAGGAAGAGAAGAAATCGTTCTCATTTCTTTTTTTCTTTTTTTCTTTCTTTCTTTTTTTTTTTTTTTTTTTTGAGATAGAGTTTCGCTCTTGTTACCCAGGCTGGAGTGCAATGGCGCGATCTCGGCTCACCGCAACCTCCGCCTCCTGGGTTCAAGCAATTCTCCTGCCTCAGCCTCCTGAGTAGCTGGGATTACAGGCACGCGCCACCATGCCCAGCTAATTTTTTGTATTTTTAGTAGAGACGGGGTTTCACCATGTTGACCAGGATGGTCTCGATCTCTTGACCTCGTGATCCACCCGCCTCAGCCTCCCAAAGTGCTGGCATTACAGGCGTGAGCCACCGCGCCCGGCCTCATTCTCATTTCTATCTGTAACTGAGAACTGGCTCTAAACATAGCCAAATGATTTTCTTTTCAAAACAGAGTCCTTCAGATGAGGCTGCAACTTAAACAGAACCTCAAGGTGGGCTCTACAGGGTGCCCGGTAGCTACCAATCCATTTTTCAGTTGTGGCAAAGCTGAGCCTGTTCCATCATGATTAAGCAGGCTTTATTAGAGTCCACGACTCCATAAACAATGTCAGATATGTTGTCAGCCCCATAGCTCCCAGCCTAAAAACAAAACGCAATAAAAGAAGTGGTGACAAATAGAATCATAACTTTAGGATACTGCATCTCAGGATGATGCATGGAATTTAAATTAGGCAGGAGCTTCATCTGGAGGCTGTAATTACAATTCTCCTTCTGGGAAGTCCAGAGCATTTGAATCTCAGGTACTGAAGGCACAAGAACTGACCAGACAGTTGATCATGTGGAGGGGTTTGTTCCTCTCACTAACTCCACCTTCTCAACACCAAGTCATCAGTTCTGTCCAGGGCTCCTCAACAACTTACATAGTATAGCTTATGGTTGCTGTTTTAGTGACAAATTATGGAAACACTGAATGGGTATTAGATTGATAGAAAAATTGGGGGACAAATGTGTTTGTTTCCAACACTTCCACTAAGGTTGGAATTTTGATGGGCTTGCAGCTAACATGATTTCCAGAATTCAGTTTGACTTTGCCAAACCCTATGAAAAGAAGGAGTGAGCATCAGCCAAGGCCCCTTACACAAGCAAGTCTGATGTCAACTTCATCCACTCATTCATTCACCCATAGTCATCACATGCTACTGTGTATTTTTTGGGTCAGAATTCAAGAGCAGGCACTGTTCTAGATATTAAGGACAAAAGAGAAAACAAAACAAAAGATAAAATCTTTTCCCTCATAGAGCTTACATTCTAGTGAATTTCTTGATAATTTTTCAGTGGACCTTTTTTTTTAAGGAAGAAATTAGAAGTGATAACCACCAATATAAACTGACCAGGTCAACAGAGAGAATGTATTTTGTTAGAGTTGTCACTTAAACTATATCATAAAATACCAAAGGAAACTTTTGTGGACTTTGAAGCAGTAGAGAAAATGGAAAAATAAATGAATACAAGTGGTAAGATGGTAGTTCAGAACTTACCACAAAGAAGTTTGAAGGCTAATTTACGAACAGTGGAAAAAATCAGGCTACTTTGACCTATGTCTCCAGCTCAGCTAGAAAAAAGGCATAGGTCCTAGAAAGATTCAGAAACCAAAATGATGCCCTTTTGGAGGGGAGGAAGGACAGAGAGGAAAGAAAAAAAAAAAAAAAAACAGAAAAAGAGGCACATCTCTTAGTGGCAAGTTATCTGTGACATTCCACTGGAAACAGTTCTAGGCCCAGAGAGAAATGGAGGAATGAAGATTATGATACTGGCATCCCTACAAGGCTCCGATTGGCACAACAAAACCAGTCTCTCCTCCAGGCAACAGAAAACAGCCACTTCTGGATGCAGAAGGTAGAAGGGGCCAATCCAATCTTCTCTGGTTGTTCCAGCAGGTGCTGGGGTAGCATGAAATTGTATGCTCGAGGGGAACAAATTGTGTATTTTTTGGGTCAGAATTCAAAAGTGAGAATTCTGGAGAAGAGATGATAATGGTCTGTATAATTTATATGGTCATCCCCAAGGAAACGGCAGCATCTGTGCTCCGAAAGAATCAAGCACGGCTGGCCTGCTGTTTGCCTCGTGGATCTTTGCGCTGGCTGAAAGGTCACATGTGTCTGAATGTTTGGAAGCGTATTACCCGGTTGTTTGTTTGTTTCAATCTTCCCTTTAAACAGTTTGGTCTCCTTCTGGGGAAAAGAAATAATGTGAGCAGAGCAAACACACACACGCTCTCAAAAATGCTCTGCCCCGGAATCCAATAAAGCCAGATTTTTCTAGGGCAAGGAGAATCTTAAAGAGGAAGACCTTCGCTTTTCTTGCCGTTTCATCTCATGCTGAGTCCTGAATACTATGTTAAAAAAAATTACAGTAGTGCTTCGGTTTTGGCTTTCCTGGTTGACAATGAAAGAAAATATAGTTAAGAATTCCATCTTGTCTAGTGTCCTTACAAATTCCTCTCTCTAAAATTCACCTACGTCAGGATTGCCTCACTGAGGACAATATTATCGTATGCCTATTTTATGTATTTATAATTATTCTATGCCTTGTGTGCTGTGCCAGGGCATCGAAGCCTTCATCTTGCTGGCATAGTCTTCTTCAAGCTCTCTTCATGGCTAGGTCTTCCTCACCCTATAGGTCTCAGTTTAAATGTCACATCCTGCTTTCCTCTCCTCCTCCTTCAAAATTAATATCTAAAATCCCACCTTGTTTCTTGATTTGTGCATTTATTGCCTGTCTCCCTTCCCTAGAAGTAAGCTCCATGAGGCCAGAGACCTATTTTGTTCATTTCACATTCCTCAGTGGCCAACAATAGGCACTTAAATATTTGAGCAAATGGATGAACAAATGAATGATGGAGTGACAAGATCACTCTGCCATCCAGGAGCTCCCGTCTCCTCTGTCCTTTCTTTCCTTGACATAATATGATGATGACACTGAATTAAGAAATGAGAGATTCTAGTTAAAGGCTCCAATGACAAGAGTGTGGGCATGTTGTATAGGGGCTTACAGAAGCCACCAAGAGACATGGGAGCAGGTCTGAGGAAGCGGACTGAAGATTATGATATTGGCATCCCTGCAAGGCTCCAACTGGAGTGTCTGGCAGGGGGTGGGGGACCGAGGGGGCGTGTCTGAAGCCACCCCCCGGTCCCCACCCACATGGAACTCCACCAGTGCCTGGTCATACATGACAGGACAAAGGGCAAAACCTGAAGAGTGGACAAATAAAGGCTTGGGTCTTTGGCGAACTCTGTGGCTCTTGGTTCAACATAGTACTTACGCATGTTCTTTTATACATAAAGGTTCAGCTGGACTCCAGAGTCACCAAGACCTTTTAGCTATGTGAACAGACAGATACATAGATCTTTCAGAGTTACTTAAAATTGGAAACATATGCCATAGGGAATAAAGCCAGGCAAATATCGTATTCAGAATTGAAACACATGATACATAACTATAAAATAATGTAAATGCACACACACACACACACACACCCTGAATTTATGCTTTCACATATGTATAGTACACTTGAAAGTAGTCACTTTGAGGGTCGCTGCACTTATTCCAACAATGATTCCATTCATCAAACCACATTTGGATCTCTCTTTTTGGAATGTCCATGAGAAGATTAAGACAGTGGTTAAAATACTACCTCTTATGGCAAATTTTATCCATGTGGCTCTGTTTGATTTTTGAAAATGACCAAAAAGAAATTCAGAGCGTCTTAGTCTTAGAAGTCAACCAAGTGAGTAATTCCTGGTGTTTTTCTAAAATAACGAAGCCTGGTTTTCTTGTCTGGTTCAGAAAGTAGCTTTAAGGGCAATAATCCAGAGTGAAATTCAAAAGAAGATGTTTCACTGGTAGCATCAGTAAAACAAACATATAATTCCCCGAGGTAGGAAATCTTGAAAGACAATATTCGTTGGAATCTATAACATGTAATATATTTATTTTAAAACTCCATATGATTACTTCCAGAATAACCTTTTATGGAAAAAGTAGCTTACAAATGCACACAACCCCCACTACTAAATCACTATGTGTTACCTTAAGGAGCTGTATATTTCTTTTCTGGTATCTCACATGAGAAAATATAATTCCTGTTGCTTTTCAGTCAGTTATAAGCAAGATCAAATGAAAAGGAGGTAGACTGTTGTAAACACAATGAATCACCTGTTTTATAAAAGTCACAAGACTGCATAATTACAATTTTGTTTTTAAATACTTTTTACAAGTAATGCATGCTCAAAGAAGAAAATTAAGAAAATAATAAGCCTAAGTAAGAAGTGGCAAACACCTATAATCCCATGATCTGTAAATAATCAAGGTACATATCTGGGTGTATATCCTTCCAGACCTTTCTCTAGCATATGTGTGTGTGTGTGTATGTGTGTGTACATGCACACTATAGACAAGACTTGGGATGCATGGTCTGTTCAACCACTTACTAGCTGTGGGACCTTGGGCAAGGCATTCTATGCCCCTGCTCCATCATCTGTAAAATGGGAATAATCATGCGTGCCTTATGCATTGCTATAACAACTGAATGGCACAAGGAACATAAAGTTCATAGCCCCAGTGTCTGACACACAGTCAGTACCCAAATTAATATCAATGGTATTATTATTAGTATACAATCCAGAAAGCAGCTGTTTTCACTGGAAATTATTATGTGTGAGCATTCTCCTTGACATTACTTTAAATTCTATTACAAAAGCATAATTAAAACTTGGAGTTGTTAATCTGTTTCTCAGAACTGTCGATGAGTTGTTAAGTAGAAAAAGTTGTAGCCTGACATGAAGAACCAATAAGAGTTAAAAATATATCTATTCAGCCGGGCGCGGTGGCTCAAGCCTGTAATCCCAGCACTTTGGGAGGCCAAGGTGGGTGGATCACGAGGTCGAGAGATCGAGACCATCCTGGTCAACATGGTGAAACCCTGTCTCTACTAAAAATACAAAAAATTAGCGGGGCATGGTGGCTTGTGCCTGTAATCCCAGCTACTCAGGAGGCTGAGGCAGGAGAATTGCCTGAACCCAGGAGGCGGAGGTTGCAGTGAGCCGAGATCGCGCCATTGCACTCCAGCCTGGGTAACAAGAACGAAACTCTGTCTCAAAAAAAAAAAAAAAAAAAAAAATATATATATATATACATATATATATATATATATATATATATATATATATATATAAAACCTGGGATTTATCACAAAACCAATAGAATAAGCATCTCTGATAATGGGTTCAGGCACAAATATGTCAACATGAAAAAAATATCCATATTGTTCCCCAAGGGGTGTTTGGTAATGTCTGGAGATATCTGTCGTAACTGGGAAGAGGATGGGGTGTTATACTGGCATCTATGGGTAGAGGCCAGGGAAGCTGCTAAACATCCCATAATGCACAACACAGCCCCCACAGCACAGAATTATCTGGCCATTTGAAATATCAGCAGTACTGAAGTTGAGAAACTTACCTAATCCTAACTGGTTTTGTGACCACAAACAAGTCACTCTCCCTGGTGATGATGGTGACGTTCACAGCAGCTCATTTTTTCTGAGGACCAATGTCAAACAGTGCGCTGAGTGGTCCCCATAGGTATTTGGTTAGGTTTCCTGACAGTCCTATGATGTAGTCTCTATCACCATCCACACTTTATTGGTGAGAAAACAGGCCCATGAAGATTAACTTTGCTCCAAATCCCACAGCTAACAAGTGGTTTAGCTCTAGTCTCACATCATTCCATTGTTGAGCCCACGTTCCCAACTCTAGCACTCTTCTGCCTCGCTCTGAGCTTCCCCATGTCTGTAGGTGTTTACAGAGATATACTGTAGTCCACAGTGGTAGAGATTTAACCTCTCATGCCAACTCCATTGGCATTTTATCAGAAGCCTCAGATATCATGTCAAGAAAGATTGTGTGGTCTTGGATGGCTCAACAGAAAGAAAGCCATGATCGATTATTGATGTTTCCTATGGCCGTGGGTGGGAAAAGCAGTGGTATTGTGTTACATATATGCCATCCTTAAGCCAGATGATCTTTATTTAAGGATATTTCCAAGAGCCGACCGACCACCTATGTTCCTATTTCTTCCCCCAATGTACAGCCTCAATTTTTGGCCAAGAGCCACTTGCAGATATGTGCTCATCAAAGAAAATCTAGGGCTGAGTAGGCTACTGCAAGGGTTTTAATCAATACGCAGTTTTCCCTGGTTGCAGGAAAACTGCTGAAAACTCTCAGGTCCTCGCCTACATAAGACAGAAAACATTAAAGTTTGTGAAAATCACAGCACACCTCCACCCAGAGTCAAAGCCAAGAACAAACAACTTTGGGGGTTGGACTGATTTCATGAAATAATCTGAGCGACTGAAGTGGAACACAGCAATGACTACGAACTTTAGGGAGGCCAAAAAATAATCTACTACATTTTTTAAAAATTATGCAATGTTTACCAAACTGAGATCACTGCAAGAAAAAAAAAAAAGGAAGAAAAGGAATCACACAAACTTTACTAAACAAAGTCACATACCAACAAACATTTAAACCACTGTAACCAAGATGAGGAACTGAAGCTTGTTTTTAGTTACAGAGATCTGAGGGATGGGGGTGGAAAATAAACAAAAATCCAAGAGAAAAATCATTAATAAGATACTCCAAACTATTTTCCCACAAACAATTTCTTTAAGAAAAAAAAAAAAAAGGCAAGCTATGCTCTATGTTTAGAAAAAAAAAAAACAAAAAAAAAAACAAAAAAAAAACAGAAACAAAAACAACAAAAAAAACGCCAATCTACTGCCTTCCTGTCCAAATAAAACCTCTTTGCAAGCAGTCAACCAAAGAAACCTGAAGTTCCATTATCATAGCATTATGTTTGTGGGGTACCACTTCAGAAAATCCTCAAAAAAGAGCTGGGCAATTAATATAGGACTCTGTAATGAAGGGGAAAAGAAATCAAAAAACAAAAAACACTCCAGAAGAAACTCCAAGAAAACTTGGATTTACATGCTTGCAGTGTATAATTTCAAGAGCTTCCTATTTACTAACAACAACAACATATACACAAAAACCACCCACATCAAGTTTTCCAGGAAGTTAGAGATTTAAATAAAACATTTGGACTTCTTTAGTAAAACAAATGTAATTTCTTCCTAAACCACCTCTATCACTGATGGCTGAGCTGGTGTAGCTTTTATGGAAGGATTAGAAAACTAATTCCAGGGTCATATTTCTCTCTGCCTGAAAGATTCCAAGACATGTGGAGATAAAATAACAAATAATACATAAGTTTTTCATATGAAATAAGCTATTTTTTATCAAATCATCTTAAAGCAAAATAATCCATCTCTGCAACACAAAAGCAAATAAGTACTGAAAACTTTATTTAAGTAAGATGGATTTTGCTAATGTCAAGCTTAAGGCAACTCAGCAAGAAATGACAACTGTACTAAATTATTTACATTCATGACATCTTAGCTGTGTCTACAAGGCACCAAAACATTGTGATGAAAAGTAAAAGTCAGTAATTGTGCAGATGTTATGTCTAGTCACCAACAGCTGGAATTTCCTCCGTATTTGCTCTCTCTCCCTCTCCCTCTAAGTGTCTTTGGGAGTTTGCTGGGAGGGCTTTTCCCATCGCTGCTCTCCGTGGCTTCACTCTCCCTTGCCCTTCGTGAGCCCCTTGCTGCACTCTGTGGAGGCCTTCATTCACATGGCTACATTTGGTAACTTCCTCCAGCCAGGCTGCTCCTGGCCATATCTGTTGACAGCTCATGGTGTACTGGGATGGAACAGGATTCTTGTCTCTCGGAATTGTCTGACTTACAAAGTGCTTTTTCTCTTAAGTCAAAGCCTGTAACTCTGCCTTGATCATTCTAAGAGCTAAAGGAAGCAGAATCACACCAGTAGCCACACCCTTTTCTTCCCTTCCAAATGTTCTTATCTCAACCTACAGAAATGGCTTATCCTGTAAGTAAAGGCTACTCCCTCCTCAAATCCACATCTTTAATGACCAGAAGGCAGAATGAGAGTTCTCCAAACACCTTTCCACCTCTCCCCAAGCCTTCTTTGAATAATTCACTTTTATTTGGAGTTCCTACCCACAATGGGGCCATGCATCCTGTATGGCCCAGAGAGTAACAGAACCTCATGCCTATGATAAGCTATAAAGTCACATGGCCCTGGGGTCTAAGCCTGGTTCGGCCACTTACGATTTGTGTGACCTCCAGCAGGTGTTACTTCCCCTCTCCAGTCTCCAGTCTCCTTTTTTTTTTTTTTTTTTTTTTTTGAGACAGAGTTTCGCTCTTCCTACCCAGGCTGGAGTGCAATGGCGCGATCTCGGCTCACTGCAACCTCCGCCTCCTGGGTTCAGGCAATTCTCCTGCCTCAGCCTCCTGAGTAGCTGGGATTACAGGCACGCATCACCATGCCCAGCTAATTTGTTGTATTTTTAGTAGAGACGGGGTTTCACCATGTTGACCGGGATAGTCTCGATCTCTTGACCTCGCGATCCACCCGCCTCGGCCTCCCAAAGTACTGGGATTACAGGCTTGAGCCACCGCGCCCGGCCGCTCCAGTCTCCTTGAACCACATCCGTGGATTGGGCACATGCCTCACAGAGTTATTAGAGGATTGTGCTAGCTCAAGTTTTCTGAGGCGGGATTGCATGTGCAAGAGACATATTGAAGAAAATGTCTGTGAGGGAATATGGAGCTGAAGGAGGTGAAAAGAGTGTCAGACCACAGAGCTGATCAGACTGCAGTGAGGGAGACAGGGAAAGAAAGGATTTTGAGTTGGGAAAGTCTTAGGTTGTTGTGCAGTTCTATCAAAGTTTCCGCAAGGTCAACGAAGCCTCCTGGGGCCAAGTCATTTGTGTCTTAAGGTAATGGGCCCACGTTAGCATTCCTGTGACACTCAGGCATTGATAGGGAGAAGGCTATGAGAAGCGTGGCATTGGTGCAAACTTAGTGGTGAATTCAGGGTGCAGCAGACCACTACTCACGATACGCTTCTTTCAGTAGGAAATCTGGGAAGGGCTTCTTCATGGCCACCACCAGGATTAAATGTAACAATGCACCTAAAGCTCCCACCTCCACGTCAGAGTAAGAGTGGCATAAGATAGGGGTGATGGTGATGGTGGTAGTGATGGTGATGACAATGATGGTGACTCACTTTTCCTATTCTACTAAAGTTCTTGGACTCTGACTCACAGTTTTTATCCACACATGTTCTGCCATCATGCCGTGAGGCTGCAAAATCCCTGTTAATGAGCTAATCTGGTGTATCCTCATTCTCCTGTACTCAGTTGACCTTCCCTTCCAAACACTTCAGCAAACACCTACTTGGCAATAACCTACATTTCATCATCACCCAAACAATCAAGATGAATCTTATGATCATCCTAGCTGGATGAAATGTTCCCAGTCTGGATGAAAAACTCTCCATCTGGAGAGAGATTCTAGGCTCTGATCCCCTGAGTGGAGGACACAGAGGTGGGAGTCCAGAAAGGCCAAGGTGGCTGAAACTCACAGGGCAGAGTATGAGAGGAGAGAGCTACCTGGAGGGGGTGCCCCAGAGACTTACAATGAGTCCCTTGATTATTCAGCTGAGACCTGATCAGCCATTCATGTAAGGAAACTGTCCAAAGTCTGGGGGAAAAAACACAACCACAAAGATTACAAAGAACAATTCCTAGAGCTCACACATGGCCAGATATAGCAGATGATCTCTATAGCCAGAGTGGAAAACCTCATAATTCACAAGACATCAGATAGAGTAGTCAGAAGGGTCTTGCTTCGAGAGGTGGGAAATAAATAGCCCTAGATCAAATGCTGACAAACAAAGCTTAAAGTAAGACCCACTAAAAACAAACTGTTCCCAAGGAACTTAACCTTGTCCCAGAACAAAGCATGAGAATGTTAACAGATATGGAAAAATACCCAGAACCCAACAAGGTAAAATTCACAGTGCATGGCATCCTATCAAAAATTACCAGGCATGTAAAGAAGCAAGAAAATAGGACCTAAATTGAGAAACATCACTCAAAACCAACCCTGAAATGACACAGATGTAAGAATTATCAGATGAAAACATTAAACGTTATTATAACTGTGTCCCAAGGGAAATTTTAAAATTTTTGAATTGGATAAAAATAAAATAAAACACATCAACATGTGTTGGATACAGTGATGGCAATGCTTGGATGGAAATTTACAGTATTAAATGTTTATTAGAAAAGGAGGTCTCTGGGAGGCCAAGGCGGGTGGATCACAAAGTCAAGAGATTGAGACCTCATGACCGGGCGCGGTGGCTCAAGCCTGTAATCCCAGCACTTTGGGAGGCCGAAGCAGGTGGATCACGAGGTCAGGAGATCGAGACCATCCTGGTCAACATGGTGAAACCCCGTCTCTACTAAAAATACAAAAAATAAGCTGGGCATGGTGGCACGTGCCTGTAATCCCAGCTACTCAGGAGGCTGAGGCAGGAGAATTGCCTGAACCCAGGAGGTGGAGGCTGCAGTGAGCCGAGGTCGCACCATTGCACTCCAGCCTGGGTAACAAGAGCGAAACTCCGTCTCAAAAAAAAAAAAAAAGAGATCGAGACCTCATCCTGGTCAACATGGTGAAACCCTGTCTCTACTAAAAATACAAAAAAAAAAAAAAAAAAAAAAAAAAAAAAAAAATTTAGCTGGGCATAGTGGTGCGTTCCTGTAATCCCAGCTACTCAGGAGGCTGAGGCAGAATTGCCTGAACCCAGGAGGTGGAGGTTGCAGTGAGCCAAGATCGCGCCATTGCACTCCAGCCTGGGTAACAAGGGCGAAACTCCGCCTCAAAAAAAAAAGAAAAGAAAAGAAAAAGAGGTCTCAAATCAACAATTTAGCCTCCAACATAAGAAACAACAAAAACAAGAGCAAATAATCCCAAAGCAATCCGAAGAAATACATAGTAAATGCAATAATTAATGAAATCAAAAACAGAAAACAGAAAAAAAACTATAAGACAAAACCTAGTTCTTTGAGAAGATCAATAAAATTTATAAACCACTTGTCAGACTAATAAACAAAAGCAGAGAAAGGGCACAAATTACCAACATCAGAAATAAAAGGTGTTATCACTATAGACTTTACCGATACTAAAATTCTAACAAAAAATACTATAAAATTGTTTGCACATGAATTTAAAAACTTAGACATAATGGACCAATTTCTTAAAAACTGCAAACTGTCAAAATTCACACAAGGAGAAAAAAGGAACCTGAGTATTCTTACATTTAGTTTCTGAAATTGAATTCATAGTTAGAAACTTGCCTTCTCCACAGAAAAAGCCAGACAAACAAACAAACAAAAACTCCAGTGTCAGATGATTCCACTGGCAAACTATCCAACATTTAAAGATGAAACAAAACCAATTCTAAACAATCTTTTCCAGAATCAAAGAGGTGGGAATACTTCCCAACTCATTTTATGGGGCCATCGTTAACCTGATGCCCACACCAGACAAAGACAGTAGAAAAACCACCCTTGTGAATGTAGCTGTAAAAATACTCAGCAAAATATTAGCTATAAAATCCTGCTATGTATTTTTAAAAATACATCACAATCAAATGGGGTTTACCTCAGGAATGTAAGGCTATTTAATACGTAACAATTGATCAATGTAATCACCATATTAAAGGCCTAGAGAAGAAACACCACGTGATCACATAATCGAAGCAAAAAACACTTGATAAGCTTCAATATTCATTTATGTTTAACAAAACATTTAGCAAACTAAGAAACAAAAGGAACTTCGTTAACCTGATAAAGAGTATCATGCTTAGTGGTGTAAAAGAGAATGCTCTTACCCCTAATATTAAAAACGTGGATGTCCACTTTTTTTTTTTGAGATGGAGACTCACACTGTCGCCCAGGCTGGAGTGCAGTGGTGCAATCTCAGCTCACTGCAACATCCATCTCCCGGGTTCAAGCGATTCCCCTGCCTCAGCCTCCTGAGTAGCTGGGATTACAGGCACCCACCACCACACCCAGCTAATTTGTTGTATTTTTAGTAGAGACAGGGTTTCACCATGATGGTCAGGCTAGTCTTGAACTCCTGACCTCGTGATTCGCCTGCCTCAGCCTCCCAAAGTGCTGGGATTACAGGTGTGAGCCACTTCACCCGGCCAGATGTCCACTTTTACCACTCCTATTGAACATTATACTGGAGGTCCTAGATGGTACAATTTATAAAGCAAGAAGTATAAATAAAAGACATCCAAATCAGAAAAAAAAGAAAGCGGTCACATGGTGGCTCATGCATGTAATTCTGGTGCTTTGGCAGGCCAAGGTGGGAGGATCCCTTGAGGCCAGGAGTTGGAAACCAGCTTAGGCAACAAAGGGAAACCCTCTCTCCACAAAAAAATTAAAAAAATTGCTGGGCATGGGGGCACACACCTGTGGTAACAGCTACTCGGGAGGCTGAGGCAGAAGGATTGCTGGAGTCCCGGAGTTCAAGGTTGCAGTGAGCTGAGATCACACCACTGCACTCCAGCCTGGACAACAGAGCAAGACCCTGTCAGAAAAAAGAAAGAGAAAGAAATAAAGAAGGAAAGAAGGAAGGGTAACACAACTCTGCTTTCTGAGAGAAAAAAAACGTTTTTAACAGCTCTATTTCTAATTGCCCAAAACAGAAAAAAAAAAAAAAAAAAAAAAAGTTTTTGAACAGTGAATGGATAAACCACCTATGGTACCCCATCTATACCATGGAACACTACTCAGTAATGAAAAAGAACTATTAATGCACCTCACAACTGGGAAGAATTTTAAAGGCACTATGTTGAGTGAAGACAGGCAACCAGAAAATGTTACATAATCCGTGATTTTAGTTATGCAATATTTTGCGGAAGGCAAAATTATAGAGATTGAAAACAGCTCATTAATTGCTAGGAGTGGGGCAGTTTTGACTACAAAGGGGCAGCACAAGAGAGTTTCTAGGGGTGATGACACTGTTCTGTATCCTGATTGTAGTGTTGGCTACATGAACCTATGCATGGGATAAAACTCATAGAAGTTTACACCAGAAAAGGTCAAATTTACAGCATGTTAATCTAAAATTAACAATGAACAAAATAGAAATGATTATCAAACCCCTCATCTTTAACAATAGCCACTCCTACCACCAAATACACAAACAAAAACCAGAGATACACCATTCCCTTGCTCCTGCATTCTGTGACAATTAACGTATGTCACATCAATGGCCAACTTTTAGTCCTCATTCTTCCCTACCATCCTGGCTTAAGTATATCAGGTTTTGTTGACAGTAGCATCTGAAATGTCTCTTGAATGGGTTCTCTCCTTGATATTCCTAACATGACTTCTCCAGTTCTATAAGAGTTCTAATTTGGCTTCTTTTGTAGACTTCAAAATGGTTTCCCTGATCTGTTTCAATTAGTTTTTTGAACTTTCACCAGATCTCTGCATGACCATCTTTTGTTTAAAACGATTAAGAAGAAATCCTCCAATGATCTATCATCGTCTCCAAGATAAAGTATAAACTCTACCTCCATTTTCCTCCACATTGATCTTTTTACACCTCCTGAAGTTGGCGGCCCTTTCTCATGTCCCCACTTTTAATTAAGTTGTTCCCTCCTCTTAGCTTTCCTTTCTCATTTGAAAACATCCTTTATGGGCTGGGCACGGTGGTTCACGCCTGTAATACCAGCACTTTGGGAGGCCAAGGCAGGTGGGTCATGAGGTCAAGCGATCAAGACTATCCTGACCAACATGGTGAAACCCTGTCTCGAACTAAAAATACAAAAATTAGCTGTGCGTGGTGGCACATGCTTGTAGTCCCAGCTACTCAGGAGGCTGAGGCAGGAGAATCCCTTGAACCTGGGCAGTGGAGGTTGCAGTGAGCTGAGATCGCGCCACTGCACTCCGGCCTGGGTGACAGAGCAAGACTCCATCTCAAAAAAAAAAAAAGAAAGAAAGAAGAAAGGAAGGGAGGGAGGGAGGGAGGGAGGGAGGGAAGAAAGGAAGGAAGGAAACATACTTTACATCCTCTAAAGCCTTATCCAAATATACCTAGGCAGAATTTTGGACACCCCCCAAGTCTCCTTTAGTCCCCTGGCACTTTTTCTGTCCTTCTGGTGGAGAACTCAGCAGGTTTTGGGGCTGCAATGTTCCAGTCCATTTCCCTGTCCTTGCTCAGCTGCTCGAGGACAGGGACTGGGTCTCATCTATTTCCAATGCCAAACCCAGTGCCTGGCAGTGGGTGGGGGTGCTCAGATCACATTTGTTGAAATAAAATGAGAAAAACTGCTATCAACTTAATAAAATATCAGCCTGGATCTTCCATTTTCACTCCACAGTCCTGGTGTCCTGGAGGAACAGCTTTAGTCATTAGTACGTTTTAACCCACGTGCTAAGAAGTTCTTACTGAGAGTTTACTCTGTGCAGGGCACCAAAGGCGGGGTGTGGGGGGAGCGGGTATAGAGTGGGAAAGGACAGATGCATACACTGAAGGAACCTAATGATGTTCCGACAAGATTAATGCCCCCAGATCTTGACTCCTTTTAATATTTATTCTAATACCATTTTTCCTCTTTAATAGAATATGAGAGTCATTCTGATTTCAATAATTCAGAAAATATTCCTGATTTGAATATGGGTTAGTCCTCCGACGACATTTGCTGTCCTTGTGGAATAATTTCTTGCTTTCTGATTTGGGCCTTCATTAGCTGTCTTTTTTTTCTTTTGCGTCAGTTCTTCTCCTCACCCACAATTTTTCTTTCGCTAAATTATAATATCTGTCTTCTTTAAAAATATTTTTGGATTTCAAGGATGAAATAGATGGTTTAATCGCAAAAGATTTTGTTTTTAATGTTGTCATGCAAATTTTTAGAAAAATCAAAAAAGAAAGAGTGTTATCCCTGAAAGCCTAAATGATAGAATCAACCTATGCTCTCTATATTCACTGTCAGGAGTTCAAGAGACACATCACTACAGGCCTTGGCAACTTTATAAGGTATTTGGAGATAAAACTTCCTGATCACTTTTGTAAAAGGAGCTTTTAATGTGTAAAAGCAGTAATAAATTGTCATTTTAAGAAAGAGATTATGATCTTAGGCTTTGTTTTAAAAATGTATTATATTGAGCAGTGGCCTAAGCTTTCATGATCCTGTACACCTAACAGTAAAATGTTTTCAGCCTGCATAAATATATGTATTTTTACTCATTTATAAATTATATATGTATATGTAAACAACTATACTGATATGTATATGTACAACTGTGCTGATGTGAGCATCACAAAGCATGTATTTAACACTAAATTTTAAAGAATGAGATTAAAGGGCAAGTATAGTGGCTCATGCCTGTAATCTCAGCAGTTTGGGAGGCCAAGGCAGGAGGATCACTTGAAGCTAGGAGTTCAAGACCACCCCAGGCAACATAGTGAGACCCCATCTCGATCAAAACATAAAAAATAAGTCAAACTGTTTAGGGGACTACGGTGAGAGGATCACTTGAGCCCAGGAGTTTTTTTGTTTTTGTTTTTTTGAGACGGAGTCTCACTTTGTCACCCAGGCTGGAGTCCAGTGGCACAATCTCAGCTCACAGCAACCTCTGTCTCCCATGTTCAAGCGATTCTCCTGTGTCAGCTTTTCAAGTAGCTGGGATTACAGGCATCTGTCGCCACCACCATGCCCGGCTAATTTTTGTATTTTTAGTAGAGACGAGGTTTCACCATGTTGGCCAGGCTGGTCTCAAACTCCAGATTTCAGGTGATCCATCTGCCTCGGCCTCTCAAAGTGCTGAGATGACAGGCATGAGCCACGACACCCCACCAAGCCCAGGAGTTTGAGATAACAAGGAACTATGACAACACCACTGCACTCCAGCCGGGCAACAGCGTAAGACCCTGTCTCAATCAATCAGTATTTTTGAAAAAGAATGGGATTAAATATAAATGTTAAAGAATTTCTCATACTTTCTTTCTACCTGAGAAAGGATTATACTGGATGCCCTGTGGGTATACTGACCATGCTTTGGAGACCGTACATATAGAGAATGTGTCCTTCAGCCTAATGCTGGAAGGCTTTGTGGGGTTGTTTTAGGAGAGACATGGACAAATTAGAACAAGTGTGAAGAGACTGGCTATGATCACAGGACGGGTGCCCAGCTTACAATTCCCCAGCAACCACATCTAGGCCACCCTTTCTTCTATTCTTCTGTTATTCAGGTCTAGCCTCCAGAATGGGCTCATTACCATCCTTCATCCTTCTTTGACCAATAGGGATTGGTCCAAGGTTATATATGATCATGGCAGAGCTAATCTGTAATAGTCCCATCAAGATTGATTATTATTGTTTTTTTAGAGACACATTTTTGCTCTGTCACTCAGGCTGGAGTAGAGTGGCATGACCATAGCTTAGTGCAGCCTCAGACTCCTGGGCTCAAGAGATCCTCCTGTCCTGGCCTCCAGATCAGCTGGGACTACAGGCAAGCACCACCATATGCAACTAATTTTTTAATTTTTGTGGAAACAGGGCCTCCCTATGTTGCTCAGGCTGGCTTCAAACTCCTGGGCTCACATGATCCTCCTGCCTCAGCCTCCCAAAGTGCTAGGATTACAGCCATGAACCATTGTACCCAAACTTATTTTTGATTGGAGAGACGAGCTCTTTATTCCCTTTGGATAAAGACGGTAAGTCTGTAAGCTTAGAGCAGCTGGCAAACGTCCTATGCCCCATGGAGAATGCCCATCCACAGCAGGGGGAAAACCAAGGCAATGTGCCTTGATCATGGTTTAGATAGACATCACACTCCTGAAATAGGTGTGGATTTGGCTTCTGTTCCTTGAGACTAAAAAAAAGCTCATAAAATCAGTGAGAATAATCCTGACAGATTAGAAATCATTCATTCATTCATTCTAAAAACAGTTACTGGTCTCCCATTATGAGTTGGGCAATGTTTCAGCTATAAGAAATAGAGCTGAAGCATTAAAAAAAATAATAATAATAAATAAATAAATAAAATATAAAAAACAGCCAGGCACAGTAGCTCATGCCTGTAATCTCAGCACTTTGGGAGGCCACAGTGGGCCAACTGCCTGAGGTCAGGAGTTCCAGACCAGCCTGGCCAGTGCTGTGAAACCCTGTCTCTACTAAAAATGCAAAAATTTAGCTAGGTGTGGTGGCAGGTGCCTGTAATCCCAGCTACTTGGGAGGCAGAGGTAAACAACGTAAACAATGAAAAGTCCTTCCTTTAAGACCCAGTTACAGTTACTCCCAAGCATCTGGGACTACAGGCAGGATCCACCACATCCAGCTAATTTTTAAATTTTTATTTTGGGGATGAGGATCTCTCTATGTTGCCCAGACTGAGCTCAAACTCCTGGGCTTAAGTGATCCTCTCACCTTGGCCTCCTGAGTAGCTGAGATTACAGGTGCAAGCCACCACACTTGGCTCACATACTTTGAAAAGCTCCAACATCCCTGCCAGAGAGTCCTTATTATCTCTTCAAAACCCCAAATTCCACAAGTACACATATAAGAAACTTCAAGTTTCTCCTTTTAATTAAACTGTTAATATCCTTGGACAGGGACAACAGGAATTGATTTAAGATTTGTATCTCTTAGAATGAATGTTACTAGATACTTTCCAAGAAAAAGAAATCTTTCTTTAATGGTGTCATGTAAATTTAGAGAAAGATCATTAACAAGTTACACCCAAGATGGATGGACAAGGATTAAGGAGTAAGGACACTGAGCTATTAAGGTGGGAAGTAGAGAACTGTGAGGAGAGGGGTGGCTGCAGGCAATGTAAAGCCACAGGACACACTCCACACTTCTGCCTAGAGCTGGTCCTGTTCATAATAGTTCAGGGTCAAACTGCCTAGTTATTGACATCTTCCAACTGAAGTCATGCCAGATGTAAATTATCCTTCACTGTCTGATAATGGACATGTCATTGTACTTAAAAATCAAGCTTAAATTCTGGCCAGATTTTACCATTGTGCCTTTACTTTCCAAGGATCATTTACGAAAATATCCCTTTACCATCAATCAAATGTCTTTTCTTATCTTTTTCCATCGTGGTAGTGGTTGAAAATGCAGGTGTCCACAGGAACCAGGCCAAGGAGAGCAATGAGAAAACAGGGCCCTGTTAAGGATGATTAAGGGAACCAAACAGAATAGTAACGACTGTGGCAGACTGGACAGACCATGACCACATCGAGGAACAGCTACCCAGCTCCTTCTCATCATGAGAGCTGAGGGTTTAAACACCAGACCTTCCAACTTTCCAGTAAAGTTGGAAACACCTTGCTCCTGTATAAACGACCTTGATTTTTAAATGTTAATATTTAACTTTTAAATAGCTGAACGTTGTACAAGGTGATCATATATATCTTCAGCCAAGTTTTGCTTATTGGTTGCCATATTGTTTTCTCTGCTTTAGGGCAGGGGCTGGCAAACTAGAGTTCCTGGGCCAAATCCAGCCCACTGTCCATTTTTATAAATAAAGTTTTTTTGGAACACAGCCACCCCCATTCATTTATGTGCTGACTTCTGCTGCTTTTGTGCAACAATAGCATGGTTGAATAATTGTAATATAGACCATGTGGCCCACAAAACCTAAAATATTTGCTGTATGGTCCTTCACAGAAATGTCTGCTGATCCCTTGCTGCTCTGGGGTCTTGAAATTGACAGACTCTTCTGGGTTCTCTGATTTTTTCCAGCAGATTGGCTATGGTTTCTAAATGAGTAAAAAAAGAATAACCCAAAACAATTTTTATTGATCTGTTGGTGGTCATTTGGTACCATATACAACCTGCTGAAAAGTCTTAAATTGGTTGTTTCATCATCACAAAATGGAATAATTGATTTGAATACTAAACAAACTTTGGAAAAACAGAATCACAGTTTTATAAAAAGACTCTGGGCACCAGAAGCAGACACACCTTTGTTAGAATCCCACTTCTGCCACCATTAGCTGTGAGGCCTTAGACTTAGTACTTGACTGTTCTGAGCTACAGTTGCATCATCTGTAAAATGGTAACATTATTAAATGAATAATAATACCTATCTTACAGGCTTAGTGAGGCTCAGAGGTAATATATGTCAAGCATCTGGTACTTAAAGCTCAGTAAAGATGAAGTCTGACTTAAGGGTGCCAGTGGTAACAGTATCATGTAGATTCCAACTTTCCTACTCAATACACTTTCTTAGACCTTTTTTGATAAGAAAAATGAATCTAGGGCTCTTGATATTTCAAAGGAAGTTTCAGGAGAAACAATGAAAAGTCCTTCCTTTAAGACCCAGTTACAGTGGCTGGAGAGTGAATCTCTCCAAGGTCAGTGCTCAGGAAATGTGCAGAGTAAGTGTTGAATCAATGTTGGTTGATTTGTTTGGAGGAGTGGATGTGTGACTGAAAGGATTAAAGATAGTGTAGAGTCTAAAAGAAAACAAGCTGAAGCACAATATTCGTCCTTTGCATTGTTTCTAAAGAAAATGTCACCAAGTAGAATTACATAAATCCCGATGTAAGACCATCTACAAAAAGACTAACCCTCTCTCTTCAACAGCCAATGCCATGAAATAA